>NC_090924.1:27719909-28356857 GCF_040938575.1 Ambystoma mexicanum | reverse complement strand
TTCTGTGATGAGAGCCTCAAAGGTGTGTCCGGCTGAGTGGGTCAGGCCAGGGGAAAGTATGGTGAGGGAAAGTGCGTCACAAAGGCTGCAGAAGTATCCGGTGACCACATAAGAGTTGAGGTAAATATTGAAGTCTCTGAGGGGTGGAAGCTTGGAGAGAAGAGGTGAGGTCAGACCACTCCGAGTGGAAGAGGGAAACTGGACTAGGGATCATCTAAATGGTGGCGAGCATCAGCGTGAGAATAGGAGAGACACTAAGCCTGCAGACGAGGCATTTGAAAGGAGGAGCAGGACTGGGTAGGTATGGTGGTAGCAGGGACCCATTCAGGGAAGATCAGGGCCTCTCTGCCTCCATACCGGTTAGGCCTGAGCTTAGAAGGGATCTTGTAGCCCTCAGGGAGGAGTGTGTCAAAAACAGTGGCAGAGTTGGCAGTGAAGCACGTCTCAGTGAGAGCGAGGACGTCAAGTTCAAAGTCTTGAAGGGGGTGACAGATATCAGAGGAGTGTTGAACGGCAGAGTTGAGGGTTACTAAGCGAAGCTTGTTGCCATGTTTAAAGGTCTTCCCAGGAGGGGTACAGGGATGCGGTACAACCATTGGTGGTGGCAAAGGTGACAGACGAGTAGCAGAAGGTGGAGGAGCAGGAGAAGGGAGGAATTTGATGAGAGGCGGAAGACCACTTTCAAGAAGGAGACTAAATGAAAATAATATTTCACCATTGATTTTCTCTGCCAAATCTGATTTGCCATTTGTACTATGCAAGTTATCACCATATTGGTCTCCCTTGGCACTGAGGCATCTCTATATAATATACTGTGCCCATGCATTTTGTAATTAGACATGAGACTGCATAGATTAGAAGTTTGAAACCTGTGAGTAATTGCTACATGGTAAGGGCGTAGAAGCCCTGGCTTTTTTGATTTGTATTAACTAATAAAATAATGCAGGTTACTCCATTTCAGGAAGGTAAATATGACGATCAGATTTTCCTCTCAAAAGATCAATGCCAAAAGCATGGTATACACTTGTGCCCTGCTGCTTCAGTAGCCTGATCTGCAGTGCCTGCTCTCCAGTGGCACAGAGTAGGTTCAGAGGTCACATGTGCCCATTTGACAGCTGCAGTGGCAGCCGAGTCTCTGCACCGGAGGGGTGGATTTTGGATATGCAACCCTGTTCTAAACACAACATAAGTGTTAGATTGCTACCCTGGTGGCACACAAAACTGTACATATAAGCCAAACCTGAGTTACAGTGTGGTGGCCAGCATCTCATAAAGTTTTCCAAGCCACATCAACCTGATATCACACATGTATCCGTCCTGTGAACCCAGTTCAGCTGTGTAATGGTTTTGTGTATTCTCCCCATGATAAGATGTCTAGCAAGACTGTAGCCATGGGTGCTGCCTCCCTTTGTTCCTTTGTGAGGGAAGATAACACCCTACCCAGAGAGACATAGCCATTGCAAAGGATACTGTCATGGAATCAAAGGGAGCACCCATCCTCAAAACTCACACCAGGGTGCTGCATATCCAAAGGCATTTCATTCCATTGAGAGGTGAGAGCAGACAGAGGGACCTCTTTACAGCTGGAGGTAGGTTCCCCCAACTTGTTTCTCTCTGTTTCTGTCTTTCTTTGCCCTCCCCTGCATTTCATGAAACTCAACACACTTTGGGTGTTATGTCAGAATGCAAAGTCCATTTGTTCCAATAATAAGTATTGGATCCCAAAGGTAGGCTTGCTTTAGTCCAGTCAACTAAGGGATTTTGATTTTAAAAGAAGGGATCTTCCCCCTCTTCTTTGAATCAACTCAGTACATCAAAACCTCAAGAAGATTCTGTTGGACCCTGTTGGGAGAGCAGTAATTTCCAATGTCCTCCAGTTGTGATGTGAAGGCATGTGTTCCAAGGCAGAGGCAAGCTCTGTACCCTAACCATCACCAGGGGACATTGTGGGTCAAGTGGTGCTTGAAAATGCTGTGCATCTCTGTCAGCCACACCACTGCCTAGGACTTCACTGTGTTTAAGGACCACTGCAGGTGTAAGCCAGCATTGCCTGGGTTAGGGAGACAGAGAAAAGGACCCATCTTGTCCTTGATATCCTGCATTGGAACTCACAGCTCCTGAGAGCCATGACAGCCAGGATTCCTGCAATTGTGTGTGGGAAACATTGATTTGAGGGTGCCTGATGCCACTAGGGCCACCTGGACCCTTCCTGAGTCGCCTTTGGCACTCGCTCATCTTTGAACATCTGTCTTGAATGTTCAAACCCATTTACCACCACAACTTGCCAACCAAAAGCACATCTGTGCCTCGGCTTGAGAAAATAAGTACCGCTGCATCCGCATTGCTTGAACCACTGTTTGAACTTTCAGCTTCTTCGCTGTTGAACAAGTTACTGCTCAAATTGATCTAGTTTTCTTTCCAAACTGCTTACTTCAAGACCTCATATTGAACTGACTCACCTGTGCATTTTGTCATCAGCCCATCGGCCATCAATCCTCAACCGCCTAACCGAACCTGGTGGCCTGCATGATCTGCATTGCTCCAGTAACTTTTTGATCTGTAGCCTTCTTCAGTTTGACTCTGCTTCAACATTTGCTTGCTGTTGAACGACTGCTGCATTTTGGACAGCATTGAACCGTCAAACAGCACCCATGAGCCTGGTTCACCATTGTTGAAATGCCAAGACACATTTAAGGTATTATCGACTGTTAATTGTCTGTTGTTCCATTTTGGGCCTTAGAGTGTGACTCGATCACGTTAGTCCACATTCACATGATTTGAACATACAGGGTCTGATTGGTCCTTCGGCCTTTCGGCCTTTGGCCGGGCTGGAATCATCCCTGCACAGTGGGGGCCAGTTTCTGGCCAAGCCTGGGCTGGTTTGGAAGAATTCTTTTTTCAAATTTTTATTTTTTATTTTTCAAAAAACCTTTCATCCTTGTTAGGTCGACAAATGAGTACCAACACAGGTTGGGTGATATTGTAAGCATATTTGTTCTCTAAAAAAGAGCACAGTAATTTAGTGTACTTAGGAACAATACTATTTGATGCCACTTCCTGTTTTGTCAAGGGGTGAAAGGTTGTGTTTCATCGCTTCCCAGGATGTCACTTTGGGGTGGGGTCAAATGACATCACTTCTGGTGATGTCATCAGAGGTCAAGGGTTGTGAGGCAAGGGGTGGGCCAATTTTTTGAGGCAAAGGGTAGGCCAATTTTCTTTAGGTTTGAGGTGACCGGGCCTATTTCTTGTCCCAGTCCGACCCTGCGAACTTGATATCTTTTGATTTCTAGAAACACTTGTGTACAGGCACGTTATAAATGCCACATCATATCATATCATATCTTGCATATTCTGTGTTCTTTCTACAAGGGTGGGTTGTTGTAGCAGCTACTATTTAGTTATTGTTGCATATCACGTGTTTAAATAAAGTATATATATTGTATAGAAACTTCATTGGGCATGCCTTTATTTTGGACTGTTATTCTTTGCTGTTTGATTTTCTACTGTTTCACATTTACACCCCTTTTGAGAATGTAGCCTTCCCTTGGCCCATGTTCCCACAAAAGACAAAGGTGGTACATCTCTTGACTGTGCCTGTTTTACCTTTATGATTGTGTTGGCTCTTGGTTTGTAGAAGTGTACGGGCTGAATAGGGTCTTTAGCCTCTCCACATCCTTGAATGCCTGTAGGGCAGAAGTTAATTTGTCACAAAACCTGTGGCTATCCATATGTTTTGGACTACGTCTCTCATCATTGACAATGTTGGCCAATGTTGAAGGGCGTTGTAGACTAAAAACATCTGGAAAGGGAAAAGTTGGCGACCCCTGGAGCAGGTGAACATGGAAATGAGGAAAAGGAGAAGACGAGAGAGAATAGAAGGAACTGTGTAGCCTTGAGGTGGTCACAAGCTAATTCAGTGGTTGTTCTGATACACTGAGTGCACATAGGAACACCATTGCATAACATTTGCACCAAATGCAAGCAACATTTTGCACAAGGTCGAAATTGCTCTTTGGAGAGAAACGTGTTTTTCCATTGCAAGTTTGCTCTTGGACAATGTCTGTCATAGTGATGATACAGAATGGTATTAACTCTAGTGCAACATGCTTTAAAAGAATAGGTTCTTTGACCTCTGACAAGTTTTACTGGTAATAAAGGGCAAACGTGTACTTGCACCAGAACAAAGTCTCTGCAAAATGGACCCTAATCTTGAACTGACCTTTCAAGCCATAAAGACTTTATTTGGCTTGCAGCTCGTTCATGTTTTTTAGGGATTTTTTTTTCTCGAAGCAAGTCCTAAGTATATTCATACAAACCTTAACACACAGAAATACTTCTACCACTTCCAGTGTTGATAAACATGTGCAGCTTCTTGGCTTGAAATCTCAATTCCATATGTATGTATTGCAAATTCTAAATTGCATCATTTAAGAGATTATTAACGTGAAAAAGCTCTAAAAGAGTTGTATGCAAATCGATGCCCGCTTGATAAAAATAAAAAAAAGAACTGGTGGATCAAACTGAGGTTTATTTCCTTCCCAGTTCAATGAAATGAGTATCATTGAGCCTGAAATAAGTGGTAAACAGGCAGTATACAAACACGTCGTTATTTAAAATGGTACAATATGGCAATATTTATACTGAAGCTGCACAAAAAGCCTCTTCTGATTGCAGAGAGTAGCAATCAAGCATCGCTGAATGTTGTCGATATGTGGCACAGATTCTATAGCATAGAGACATCTTTTTTAAGTTGGGAAAATGTGTTATTTTAGGTAGTCTATCCCCTGAGACTTGGTTGGCTCATTGAACCTAACATAAGTGTTTATTTAACTCTGTCACGTGTCTTGTTTTGTATGAATCACACTAAGAGGGCAAGCACTGTACACTATGCTAGCATACTCACTCACGCTCATAGCAGCACATTCATCTCAATTACATAAACAACTGAATCAATAAGTTTATGTCTGCGAGTCCAAACGCACACTGCTGTGAAATCTGAGTCTAAAGACTGCACAATGCGAGAGTTTTCATATTACTGTGTTATGAATGATATTAGCCTCAATCAAACTACCGCCAGCAATGTGAAGCTCTTATTTGTACTGGTTTCGGCCAGTCACTGTATTTTGCCTTGTACCTATCATTTCTCTACCCCTTTCGTCTCTTCAGCTCTTACCTGATCTGGAATGTTCTAAATCTCAGAATGACCAGACCACTTCAGCACCCCCCAATCCCCTTCCTCTCTCCCCTTTTCATCTATGGGTGCAATGCAGGCGTTGTCTTCACATAGAGTGCCTTACACATCAACAATAAATAAATCCATGTGATAGTTAACAAATGACTGAGCCTTATCACTGAAAGCAACCAACACTCCCATATGTGATTGCCAAAGCACAGTATCAGTAAAAAGAGAGGAAATCACACATTTCTCCACTTGCTCCCAAAATCTAGTACTTTAAGTAAAATAATGTTTGCAAAATTGAGCATTCACATAGAGGCTGCACGCCCCCTTCCACCACCTGTGTCATTATAACACTAGATTTCTCAGCAGAACAAGGATACAAGCTTTGTCAGCTAGAACAAGCTTACCATTAGCTTTTAATGAAATGTATTAATCTTGTATTACGCGCCTAATACCAGAGGATAGTCTCTAAGCGCGGGGCCGGGATTCCAACCTGTGTTGCTCTGCGTTATCTTGCTTCCACGATAAACCCGTTGCCTATGAGATATCCTCCCGGTCCAGCTTTTTTTTTTTTAGTTCACCAAATGCCCCCCCTTGCTAGAACTATTCACTATATCCTGCTACCCATAGTTAAGATTATAGGTCACAATGAACTACTTCAAAGATCCTATGTTCATGAAGTAAATTCCGCCTATACATCATTAACAGGCAAGACCAGTACCGCACCCATGACATGTAATCGTAGATGGCAAGGAGTTTTGTTGAGCCCAATTGAAACGACTGATCTTCAGTGCCAAATGCACTACTAATGCTGTTGTGTCAAACACTACCACTAATCAAGCCTTATTCAATCTAAGGCCAAGCGTGTCAGAGTTGACTCGATGCCCAGATCACAGATATTGTTGGTATCCGCCACCGCAGGCTTTCCCTGTTCTGGTGCATGCAAAGTTTCTGTCTACCACAGACTGCAAAGTTGAATGCGACCTATCATCATTCCCATTCTGGACAAATCCAACACACTCTACCATGTTTAGCCAAAATATCTCAACTGCATTAGCCACACAGGCTTACAGAATGTCCCACTACACATCAATAACAAATTCCACATTTCTTCCCTGCATGCTGTCAGCATTATTCAAGATCCACCCACATATGATGCAGCTCGAAAGGATGATGACCAAAGCACCTGTTTTCCAACGCTTTCTAAATCCACCCATTCTTCCGAGACGTCCTTGAGACAATGTGGCCCTATTCCTTCATTCATTCTACCATTTGGCTATGCTCATGTTTATCTTTTTTCTTTAACACACGTTAAACCTTTTTTCTTCAGATTTCTGGCTGTTAGGATATTATCTATCAATTTATTTGAATTCTGGGTGGCATTGTTTTGCAGTAGGCTCATCAAAGAACAACCTTCGCAATGCAGCTCAGCTGGTTAGATTCCTATCTTGGTAGAGCGTCACTGGCTCCCATTGTAGACAATGATTTAATTTAAAATCTGTTATCTTTTCCAAAAAGCTTATCTTATACATGGAATAAGTGTAGTGAGAAAACCCAGAATTCAGAAGCACCTCAACATTTACATTTTGTTTCTGATGGAGTTCTGTGATTTGTTGCGATCTTTAAATAGACGCCACACTATTCAGGAAATGCTTTGCAGGAACCCTAGTAAATCTTGGCTCTGGGGCACAGTTTTCTTTAGCTGAGCTTTAAATATAACACGACTTTTTATTGTCTATGTTAATTAGGGCTTGACTTTTTAAAATAATTAGCTGGGGATGTGCTTTGTTTTATGAAATAATATATGTGTGGGACATCTGTTCCCAATCAATGTGCAGCACGCTTATGCATTGACCACTCTACGATTGCATTACAGAAAATAACAATTAATTAATAATTTAAAAATAGAGATGAGCAACATGCATATACATGATTTAATTCATTATTATATTCAGCATTTAAATCATATAAGGAGAGATATGTTCATAATATTTTTTACACACGTAATTGTCTTGTGATTGTAACACACGTCTGTGAACAACCTCATAATGAAGTACAGCCCGAGTACTTTATTAGGAATACACATTTAGAAAACCATCCAACAGTGCACCATGTGGATTAAGATAACATGATCACACATACCTGCATGCAATTCCCTCAACCCAGTTCCACCATACACCCATCTTCATATCATACCAGCCCACCGACTGGCCTGGTGGACTCTATCCACCAGACCAGTCTTTGGGTTTGGCATAAAGCATTAACGTGACTGAATAGTGAGGTTAGTTTCTTAAAAGGTTTTTTTATTTTGTTTTTTTTTGTAGGTGTTCCCAGCCGAGAAAGAAGAGACCTTACTTAACAGGTGCATTTCTAGAGTGCACGTTCGACCCCAGAGGGTCATCTTGGCACCATTGATAGATAACAGATGTTTATTGTTACCCAACGTAATGTTACTCATTTTATCGCACTCAGAAGGAAGACGGGCTGAATTGACCTGCTGGGATTCAGACCTGTGACCATGAGGTCAAACACAGGCATTTGTAGTGGATGCATTAGTCCACTGAGCCACATACCTAGCATGTGATATGATATGGCAATTATGATATGGCATTTATAATGCACCTGTACACAGGTGTTTCTAGGTGCCACAATAGAAGGGAGTGGATACATAGGGAAGACAAGAGAAACAATCCTACTAGGCTTTTTGTCATTCGGATCGTGCAAGTGCAAGGGGAAGGAGAGGGCGGAGTGCGAACAGGGCAGCATGACTGAGTAAATGCAGCCAAGGAAACGCGGCTCTGGGTAAGTGCAAGGAGGCAGGCGGCTGCAGGGGTTACAGTTGCAGTCCATAAGTATGCGGTAGGCCAGGAGGCATTGCAAGGAAGGCTGGTCATGGAGGAGCTTGGTACCGAGTGAGTCTCTGAGGGAACCAAGCAACTAGTCGGCACAGTAGACATTTAAGGGAGTAAGGAAGTAAGAGAGAGAAGGCAGAGGAAAAAACAAGGGTCTTGAGTTGCTTTCGGAACTTCAGGTAGTCTGGCTCAAGTCAGAGAGGAGCAGGTAGGCCATTCCAGAGGGAGGCATCTGCAGAGGAGAGAGATCTGCCTCCCACCATCTGCCTGGAGAACCGTCTGACCCATAGACAGTTGTAGGTAACTGAGCGAAGAGCTCTAGAAGGAAGGTATTTCGGAAGAGAGAGTTGGATGTAGTGCAGGCTCTGGCCCCAGAAAACTTGTGGACGATGCAGAGGGTGTTGAACTTTATCTATGCAGCCATTGGCAGTCAGTGGAAAGATGTCAGGGCTGGAGAGATACGGTCCCTGGGCATGATGCCAAGGATAAGTCTCTCAGTCCTGTTCTGGATTAGTTGTAGGGGTTGAAGAGTGCAGGTAGGTAGATTGAGAAAGAGAATGTTGCAGTAGTCCAACCTGGAGAGAATCAGAGCTCTATAGACAGTGAGATTCTTGGGGAAAGTACGGAAATGTAAAATACCTCTGAGGAGGTGAAGCTGAAAGTGGCCCTTTTTGGCAAGGTCTGTGATGTGAGGAGAGAAGGAGAGAGTGGAGTTGAAGATGATGCCAAGGTTTTTTGCTTCACAGGAAGGCGAGGGTAGAGAGCCGAGGGAGGGCAGCCAGAGTGAGAGAGGGAAAGCGGGAACAGGGGTCCCAGTGACAAGGATCTCCATCTTACTGGAATTAAGGCAGAGATCGTTGGGGATGCACCAATCCTGAATCGTGGACAGACAGTCAGGAATGAGCAAGGGAGGAGAGGAGTCTGAAGGAAGCCTGAAAGAGAGCTGAGTGTCTTCCGCATAACACTGAAAGTTGGAAGAGATGGTGGGGATCAGGTGGGCAAAACATTGAAGAGCCAGGGTGAGAGGATAGAGCTCTGGGGGACACCACATGTGGAGAGAGAGGTGGTGGAGAGAAAGAACCCAAGTTGAACCTGGGAGGTATGGTCGAGGAGGAAGGAGGTCAGCCATGCCAGGGCCTGATCTGTGAGGCTCAGGTTTACACAGAGTCGGTTGATCAGGGTGATTTGATTGACCGTGTCACAAGCAGAGGAAAGGTCAAGGAGGATGAGGACAGAGGGAGAGTTGGAGTCGAGGTTAGAAAGCAGATCTTCACAGGTGTTCAGGAGAGCAGTTTCCATAGCTCTGGCTGCTCTGAAGCCAGACTGATGGTCATGGAGGCAGCCAACAGATTCAGTGTGGTGTGTAAGGTGGGAGATAGCCAGTCTTTCCAGCAGTTTGCCCGGGAATGAGTGATAGAAATCTGGCAATAGTTTGCTGGTCATGTAGGATAAGAAGAAGGCTTTTTTAGGAGGGTTGCAAAAGGGAGCGCTTGAGGAGGGAGGGGAAAGATCCAGTGGTGAAAGCGCGATTGCAGAAATAAGCCAAGGCTGGAGTGAGGGTGGTAATGTTGTCCTTGGTGGTTCTGGAGGAGCAGGGAAGCACCTATTTGAGCAACACTTTCATATATCGGACCTGTCTAGAGGCTTCATCAGGTGTTGTGAGAGCAAAGGAGGAAAAAGGAAGAAGAGAGAGAGGGAGAGGCGGCCAACGGGGACCAGAGAGAGGTGGAGGCAGAGGAAAAGGAAAGCGAGGACAGGGTGTCCTGAGTGTTATGGTGAAAAGAGAGGTCAGAGACATACAGAGGGGCTGGGAGGGAACAAGAGAGGTGGAGACTGCAGCAGGATTGGCCAGCTCTTTGAAGATTTTAAATATCTTGGCTGTGTTGTTACAAGCTGCAGAGATGCAGGCTTGGATATGGACCCACTTCTTCGTGAGGACAGAGTATGTATTGCTTTTGGAGAAGGTGGCAGGGCAGTTTATCAGAGGATGCACCCAAAGCCCTTGTCTTCCTTTCAGCCACCCTGCACTCGTATTTCAGGATGGCGAGGTCGGTGTCATACCAAGAGTTGCACTTGGAGGTAGGCTTCATGACAGTGACAGAGTGTTTTATGTAGCTAGATCCAGGTTAGAGAGGGCTGCGTCAGAGAGCGAGTCAGCCGCAGGGGTAGGAGGAGCAGAGAAAGGAGGGGCAAAGGCATCCACTGACACTCATCTCATGAGGCAAATGACCAAGAAGGATGGTGGAAGGGCTGGGGTAGGCTTTGCTTGAGGCACAAGAGGTTTCAGGTGAGAAGAGAGAAGAACGTGGTCAATCCAAGAGAGAGGAATGGTGAGAGGGTTAGAGAGGGGAATGTCTGAGGAGATGAGAACATCCAAGGTGTGTCCAGCAGAGTGTGCCAGACCAGAGGGTAGAATGGAAAGGGAGAGAGAGTAACGTAGGTTGTGGAAAATCCCAGAGGAGGGATTAGTAGCATGCAGGTAGATGTTGATGTCTTTGAGGAGAAGTTGCAAGGTCAAAGCAAGGAGGTAAGAAGAGAGGTCAGTCCATTCTGAGAGGAAGAGAGTGACCTGGCCAGCTCGCATGTAGATGGTGGCGATAGTCGGAGAGAGACTTGGAGAGATAGAGAGACTGCCGACTAGACATTCAAAGGCGGAGTAATGTTGCGTAGGAATGACAGAAGCAGGGACACATTCTGGGAAGATCAGGGCCACTGCACCTCTAAACTGGTTGGTTCTTGGCTCGGAGAGGATCTTGCAGCCCTCAGGTAGGAAAGTGTCAAAACTCGTAACAGAGCTGGCTGTGAGCCATGTCTGGTTGAGAGCGAGGATATCCAGGTCAAGGTCTTCGAGGAGGTGGCAGTAGTTTTTGATGCAGCTGTCATTCATTGACAGGAGATATGTACGCTGAGAGTTCAAGTAAACATCTGAAGTGTTGAAGTGAGATGACAGGGTTAGCTGAAGAGGTTTTGGATGTGATTGGTGGATGAACTTGTGCCTCTTTGAAAGCAGCCAAGATTTGATAACCAGGATAACCCTCTTGAACGTTTCCCTCACAGACTTAGTGAGAGGGATAGGATAGGAGATAGAGTTGCAGTTTGAGAAGATGTGAGAGATTGAGAGCACCATAGAGGGTGCAAGGAGGTATGAAATTAGTTTGAGGGAGGAAGAGAAGCACATCCCACAGCCGCGCACCACAGGAAACACAAGTGGGAGAGGGTTCACACAGAAGGAGGCACAGAGGAGGCAGCAAGCAGGCAACAAACAACGGGGAACACATGAGCAGTGTAAATGGTAGATGGGGACAGTGCAATACTAAACACCTACATTCGACTTTCCTAAAAAAAGAGGGGAAAAGGCACAGACAACAATGGTAAACACCTAGATTTTACTTTCCTAAAAAGAGGGAAAAAGGCTAAGTTTCAGCGCAGATAACTATGCAAAATACCTAGATTCGACATGCGCATGTCTGACTGTAGTTACTCATCTTTCGTATTACTATCCCATAACTGTCTGTGATGAACTGCCACCTGACATGGGTGTGAAAGGCACCTGCTGATCAGATTCACCTTTCATATGCTCCTGGCCAAAAGCATAGTGTGTACTTGTGTGCTGCTGCATCAGTATCCTGATCTGCAGTACCTGCTCTACCACTGGCACAGAGGAGGTTCAGCAGTCAAAGGAGCACATTTGACAGCTTCAGTGACAGCCACGTCTCTGCAGCACAGAGGCTGCATTTAAGATATACAGCCGAGTACCAAAACAATGATGATCATATGTAGCCCATGCTTGTGGCAAGGTAAACTCTAAAATAAGCCATGCCTGATTTAAGGCATGGTGCATGGCCCTACTTATAATCATTGCAGCCACATTCAATTTGATATCACACAATTGTCAGCTCCTTTTAGCCAGCTCAGTTGTGGAAGGTGATGTGTAATCTGACCAGAAAGGCTGATTCAGCCAAAGTGACAGGATTGGAACCTAATGGCAAAGCCTTTTCTTTGATCTCTTTGTGCGGGGGCACAGGCATCAAAGGAGCTCATTGATTCAAAGGGAGTAGCCTCACAGCAAGATGCCGCATTTCTAAAAGCCTTTGATCCTAGTGAGAATGGAAGGGTTGGGGTTAGATTAGACAGGACAGCTCTGTAAAGTTGGGGAAGACTTTCACGATCTCTCTCTCTCTCTATATATATATATATATATATATATATCTCTCTCTCTCTCACTCTCTCTTTCTTCTGCCTGTCCCCTCCACTCCCACTAGGGCAAAGCACTTTGGGTGTCATGTCAGAAGGGCAAAGTCCACTTACTTTAAAAAGAGGGAATGGACCACTAAAGTAGACTAGCTTTAGTCCAATCACCTTTGGACTTTTACCTTTAAAAGAAGGGGTCACACCAATTCTTGGAATTATCTTTGAATCATCCTTTGGACTTCAACCTTTGAAGAAGATTTAATTGGACCCTGTTTCCAAAGTCCTCCAGTTGTGAGGTGAAGACAGGTGTTCCAAGAAGACAGAAACAAGCTATGTCTCCAAACCAACCCTCTGGACTATTGTGGGTGAACCTGCTGGGGGACAAGACATGCCTTTCTGCCAGACATAGGCTATCCAGGACCTCACAGTGCTGAAGGACCCCTGCAGTTGTGTGCCACGCTCCGTAGTGTCTGGGAGACCAAGAAGGAGGACCCACCTTATCCTTCGGTCCTTGGATTGGGACTCACAGCAGCCTGAAAAGTCACCTTCTGCTGGAGCAAGACTATGCCAGCCACAGCAGTATCCAGGACCTCGCCACATTTTCTGGACTCCTGCAGTTGTGTTCCAGCCTCCTCCATGTTTGGGAGAGTGAGAAAAGGATTCATCCCATCTGTGAGTCCTTGGATTGAGACTCACAGCACCCTGAGTGCCAAGACAGACCAGCCTGCTGTTTTTCCCATTTAACTGCACGGAGCCATGTTTCAAAAGAATGTTCGACACATTTGAACAACCAGGACCCTTCCTGTTGACCTTGGCACTCTCCCGATCTTTGAATTGCTGGCACAGTGCCACGAGAACTGATTTGGTGCTGTCGGACCACCAAGAACCATTACAAGATAATATTGACTGCTAACTGCCCTCCAACCCTTTTCTTCATTTTTGGGCCTTAGAGACTGGTTAGGTCAATTGAATCGCTTTTGCAACTTCAAGAAAATATCCTTTGATCATTGTGGTATTTCCATTGCTTTTTCTCCCTCTGTATCATTGCACAGAGTGCTGATTCTGCTATCTTTACATATTCTCTGCCCTTTCCAATGGAGTGGGTTTTTGTGAAGTTTTATAGCTATTTAAAATTGTACATTGAGTGCTTGATTACAGTATATATCTTTTTATAGAATCTTGATTGGACATTCCTTTATTTTTGGCTGTTCTACTTCTCGGTTTAGGTTGTTACTGAACCACATTCACTTCCCTCTGCCCCAGTTACCACAAAAGGTGAACGAGGTCGATCTCTTACCTGTGCCTATTTTGCCACTATGATTGGGTTGGCACTTGCTTTGCAGAACGGTGAGGGCTGAGTAGGTGTTTTAGCCTCTACTCATCCTTGTACTCCTTCAGGGCAAAAGTCATATTGTCAGACTGTCTGAGACAATGAAGTAGGTAAACTCTTAGCTGAATTGAGAATTACTCAAACAGGAACAATTTCAAGAAGCTAGTTAGACAAACCGCTCATAAGCCTCTATTTTGGGAAAATCTCTTCTTGCTTTTGAAATCTACTGCTTAAGTCCCCATGCTGTCCTTGTTGTATGATGAACGTAAAGGTCACATAAACAAATGAAGTAATCCCCATTTTGTCTCTCACTGACTCGTTTTTGTTTCTTATGTGCTGCACAATTCGCCGATGCCTTCAGGCGCTCAAAAGAAGAGAGCGTTTTCAATATACAATGCAAACAGTTGGACGCATCAAGGATAACAACAGCAAATATTAAACAACAAGTGTATGGGTCAATAGAGCTGCAAGTGAAAGAGCATAACTTTGAAGTTGAGGAACTGCAACACAAAAGTGAACAGAGCCACCAAATGTAATTTTGAATGTACATGATACTATTTAACCTCAGAAAAGTGATTGGGTCAGGTTAATTAAAGACAGAATGTGTGAGATCGAGAAATCATTAAACAAAGAGTTACAATGAGTTAAAAAGAGAAATGTGTAAACTGAAGAACTGGGGCATGTTAGGATCACATTCATAGGAAGTGTAGATGCCACCATACAGATGCTGACATGAAACCTGACCCTCTGAGCTGCATATGATGTATGTCCTCATTCTCTGTACCCACTTGGAGGGAGACCTTTGGAGCACCACCTTCCACCAAGGCACCCTACAAGGCACACATTGTAGAACAGTATGCAACGCAATAACCAATTACAATCTTGCCATTTAGAGGTAAACACGGGTTCCAATTCCAAACTTTCATTCCATTGTTGACATGTGGATTGTATCTGTTTTACGAGTAGCATGTGGCATTTACTCATTTTAATTGTGCAGGAAGTGAAAGGAGCCCTTGTCCGTATATGACGTTCCTCTAACTCACTGTACTCATTATGGACTGGCATCGTTCATTATAATGTTGTATAGTATATTATAGTATATTGAAACATGTTATGACTGCACTTGCATGATGCAATACATGTCACAAGGCCTAGTAGGACTGTTTTTGTTTGTATTGTCATCCCTGTGCCCCACTCTTGGCTTGTTACACCTCGAAATAAATTGTGTATAGGTCATTATAAATACACAATAAATGAAATAAAACTATGTCTGGCTGCTAATACAAGTATAATTATTCATGCAGGTTAAGGGAGACTTCAGGCCAGCGTGCCAAGGGATATGTGAGCTCTCAAATAAACAAAGGGCTAATAATTCCTCAAAAATTGCACTTTTTTTCCATCCTTTTGAATGTGTTCAATGGTGTGTAAGTTATTTAGGTACACAATGTATTGATGCTATAGTTCCCTCGTCCCACAAGCTAATTAAATGTTCAGAATATGAGAAAAAGCTTTCCCTGACTTGTAACCGTGTCATTTATTTGGAATCCCGATATTCACAACGCCATCTACAGACGGGCCACAAGCAGACAACACAAGTGATTTTATTTGGCCATATATCTTAAGAAAAGTGCCTATTATGGATAACTTATCTTTTGGATCTCCACTTTAGGATTAAAGCACATTTCAAATTGAGCACCTTAGTTTAAATGATGTATTTCCTCACAGTACATACTATTGGCCTGGTTTACAAAGGCGTGTTTCAATGTGCAAACGCCTTTGTAAACCACAGAACAAGTTGTTTCCAAGAGGTTTTGTTAGCGTAAAAATTTGTCAGATGGACAGGAAGGCCAGTGTGGGCAGCCAAAGTCAATGGTATTGCCAAAGTAGGACGCTCTGCCACCAGCCTCTAGCGTCAGAATTATGTTTTGAGACACTAGGTGACAATAAAAATGTCCGGGAAGTGCAACGTAGAGGCACAATTTTGTTCTGCCATTTTATTCAAATGTGGTATATTCAGTGTTCTGCATCAAGCACCTACGCATCACGACACCCTATAAAACAGCAATGGAAAAGTGACTGGTAACAGGAATCCTATCACTGGGGTGCGCACAATGAAAATACCCCAGGGCTGGATTCTAGCGGCAGAATTCTGTTCGCAATGTGTGAGCAAGTGCACCGAATTACCCTGTTAATCTTGGAGGGACAGTGCTATTTAGCAGCCATCTTATTTTGGAAGAGGCCTCCCAGGAGAATGCGTATTGACAAAGAAGGGAAGATGACTGCTCTGAGGCGGATGCTTTTGTCACAGCATTCACATGGTTTGCTCACGTGACTTAGCAGAACTTCTCCGCCCCACACCACCCACATGGAAGCTCGAGTTGCGTTGCCATTGGGTTCATCCCATGCAAGTGGAGCAGTTAGCATGTCCAGGGATGAATGGGGCCAAGGATTGCAAGTGGAACTGAATAATTCGAGTGCCAGGCACCTATTAAATCCTGATCAGTAAATACAAAGCAATCTCACGCTTTACAATGTACCAAAGAGTCATTAGGGGGCTCGACACGCAGAGTGAGTCGTAAAGGTTCAATCATGTCAGTGTGTTGTGACAGCCTGCGCGCCCTCGTCACTTAATGATCTCTCACATTGTTAACATGAACGACACAGGCAGCTCAACATGTGCTAATATTCTGCTAATCATACGGCTTTATTTCAGCATGAGCTGTGCCGTCGCAAGGACGCCTTTAACCAATATTCTCGAATGAACTGATGAAAGCGCCTGCATTGACATACATTCAGGACGATGAGTTAAATCCGCATTTCCTTGGAGCATCAAACAATGGGATGTTATGCACTGGGGTGCATCCAGTGGCGGCCTTAGTGGAGGCAGCGCCCGGGCAGAAAAAATAATAATTTGGCGCCACCCTGCCAAGCCCGTGGTCATTTGGGGGTTGGGGGTGGGAGGCACAAAATGTTTCTTTTTGGTGATGGGAGAAGACCAATGGTGCATTTAACAACAATAGGGTGCTGTGGCACCCTATTAAGATGATTATCTCCCCACTCCCTTGCCCGAGCAGGGAGTTCATCACTTGAATAATGCAAGCATCAGCGCCCTGTTCTAGTGAAAACCGCCCGCTTCCGCATCGCAGCGGGAAGGTAATTATCTCAATAGGGTGCCAGCACCCTATTGTTCTTAAATGCCCCTGCTCCCACGAGCGCATTTAATTTCAAAAGGACACTTCTCCCACCACACCAGCTCAGGTAGCCCTTGAAAGGCTCCCCTGAACGGGCGCCCTGAAGTGCTAATGGCGCCTTGGGGTGCTATGGCACCCAGTGCAGTCGCCCGGCCCTCCCTGCCGTAAGGCCGGCCTTGGGTGCATCTGTTGTGTGTATAGAAATGTTTACGTGAATTTGCAGAAGTGAACACTGTGTGCACGTGATCTTATGAACACAACGGTCATCATATGTGCATACATCTGAAAATAATTATGCAACACACTTGATATTTAGTTTAACCTCTTTGGCTCTGATTTGTCCGGTTCTTGCAAAGGCTTTGGGTCTGATTTACAAAGTTTTTTCCAATGAGGATTTCCTATTCATAAACGCTTTTGTAAATCAGGCCCTCTGTCTATCCTAGAATGTACGTGCTTTGAAGAATATTGCCGTTTTTTTTCTCATACTGGTGGATATGCAGGACAAGAACAATTCAATTGTGGCTGTCCCTAGGTTGGCCGAAACTTTGTTATCCTTACTCTATCTTGAGTAAGGATAATGATCAGGTTTGCAGGGCCCCCACCATATGCTACAACTCAGGGAAGCAGCTCTATAGTCTATAGACTATGCCCTAGGCATTTGAACAAGATATATGTCTATTACCAACTCAGTTGTACTCATTTTATTGATGTTAGAAAGAGAAAGATTGAGTTAGATTTTCGAAAGTTTGATCCCAGAGTACGCAGATCTCTATACAATCCCTCAGTGCACTAATCTATTTTATACTCAAGCAATATACCCAAAGGCTATGCAACCCGGGCACCTGGCCATTATCTGACCAGTAATGCCCACCCATGGAGGGATTCATAGCTTTTACCTGTTAGCACCCAGGCATGATTTTTTTTTTTTATGTTCAGAAATGGAAGATTCTCAACCTGACAACAACTACCTTTCATGATGGGTACTGTGCATAACTACACAAAGTCTCCTTTCCCTTTCCATGACAGCCATTGACACACAGGGGAACAGAACGACTGGAGGAAAGATGATGTTGGCCGCCTGCGGAAGTAAATGAACATATGGTGTGGGGATACAGAAACAGCTCACGGAAGCCACATGGGTATACTTTTCCACCGTCTTTTCACTTATTATCACCCCATAGGTTATTTTCTCGGTAGCTATAGAGAGTCCAGTTAAGTAAGGAAAAGCAATACGTTTGGATATGCAGGTATTCTATAGAGTTATTAAAGTCAAGTAGCTTCATTTTCCATTAGAATGATTTCTCTATTTCTCAATAGATAGCTGCCTGAAGACTTGCGATTATCTCAAAAACGTACCCAAGAGGATTATGTTCAGTCTCTTTGGGACAGGAATGTCCCAAATGATTTTCCTGAACTAGAGCAGTGCCTGTTACTTACAGATTACAAAAGCTCTTTCTTAACTAGTAAAGATGTTATCACCATCTACCACAGAGTGTTTGATTTACTTTATCTCGTGTATTTCGTGTTCATGTATTTCGTGTTAATACTACTCAGAGGCCTATGAATAGGCATCAGTTGTAATAGACAATTTAACATTGAGCATATATGAAAAAACCGAACCATTAAGCATTCCCTAATCCTTTCAAACATTGTTTGCTAATCGTTCAACCCTACACATTTGTTCCATTATTCAATAATTATCTTCAAGGCAAAGTTATGTCAGCACGTTCTTAGCAATGTTCACTAAAACAAAAGAAGGAGCCAAACTAGCAGCTTCTGCATTATTTAATTAATATTTTATAACACAATTTATACTGTAGACTGGTCTTTAAGTGCAAGACCGGGATTCAAACCTGTGCTGCTCTGCATTGTTTTGCTTCCAAGACAAACGTTTTGCACCTGAGCTACCCTCCCAGCACAAAGATAGCGACACCTTTCACAATGATCCAACCAGCAGCCTCCTTGTTCTGAAAACTTGTTTGGGTATCATACCATACGGACCATATATATGACATATTCAGCCTGATTTACAAAGGAAATTTACAATGGCACAATTCTATTGGAAACACTTTGTAAATGAGGAAGAATGCATCTCATGTTTTACTTAGATCACTGTCCTATGTAATTGTAATCACTGACACACACTGTACTCATCTACCCTTTCGTCATCGTTATATGCCATCATCATCATATGTTTGTTGTGAAAAAGTTCCATAAAACAGATACAACGCAATTCATAATCATACTGCAACAATACAGATTAATAACAAAAGAAAAAAAAATATATATAAATTTACTAATTCCAATTGTAGGCACTTTTTTCAAACATGCACTGCATTTACCTGTGGGTAATTCTGGAAAACAAACACACTTTCCATGTTTCCCAGGGAACAATGTATGTTTCTTTGGATCACCTTAGATGCTTTAGCTTATAAAACAAACAGGCCTGAAACTGAATTAGCAACCATGATGTTTTAAAGGAGGTAAGGTGCCTACAAACAGAGTTTGTGGCAACTTGGTTGTATATTCGAGGCACCTGTAAAGGAAGCGATAGTAGTATGAACATGTCTGTGAATCTGTAAAATATGGGTATTAAGGAAAATATCAACCACATACTGCAGCAGGGATACTGTCTGCCTAGATACTCCTGAGATAAATGTTCAAATCAAAATGTCACAAGTTAAAAAAGCAAACCTGGAAACATTAAGATTAAACATGTTTAATGGCCGTTTGCGTGGTGTGACAGACTACAAATTGGAGGGAGAGGCAGTGGCTCTTCTCATGTCTAACTATCTGAAACGTTTATGTAAATAAACCCAGCAAGTAATTTGAAAACCTTTTAGATAGTATTAATACATTTTGATATCTAATCCATTTAAGTTATGAAATTCAAATACATGGATGCAACCCTAATTTAGTATTAACCTTGCCTTGAATGAGAGGGTGTGCGCATTTCGGGGAAGTGCTTCAGTCAAGTGCTGACTGCTGAAGAGATCCACTGTGCAAATTACTAAGGATTTTGAATTGTGACACTATTTACTGCCAAGCTCCGCCCCCCCTTCCCAGCATCCTACTTTGCAAGCTGCCTATGCGCATTTAACGTGTGCGCATTTTGGGGAAGTGCTTATGTCAAGCGCTGACGGCTGACGAGTTCCCCTGTGCAAATTACTAAGGATTTTGAATTGTGGTATGGACATTACCAAGGACCGTTAGAGTCACCACAGCTCAATCACTATCCTACTTCAGTGAGAAATACTAGGTTTTACTAATTATATTTATTGTGTTTTTGTGTTTTTAGATGCTATTTACTGCCAAGCTCCGCCCCCCCTTCCCAGCATCTTACTTTACCAGATTCCCGCAGGCATTTCCCGTGCGCGCATTTTGGGGAAGTGCTTTGGTCAAGTGCTGACGGCTGACAGCTGGAAGCAGCGAGCGAGGAGCAAGCGGTAAAAAGTGTTATTGGTCTAAGTAGTTTATATTATATTTTGTCTGTTCTGTGATGTTGGTCAAAACCATGGGTGTGTTGAAACTACGATTTATTTTTGTTTATAACTGTGTATTTCAAGATTATATACCCTGATGTCTGATATACCCTTGATAAATGAACTTACTAAACGAGCTTCCGAAACTCTGGAGACTCCGAAAAGCTCATCGTGAACAATACAACTGTCACGTAGCAGTAATTCCGTGCTGAATGCATGTTTTATTTCCCTAGCCTCTGACATGCGTAACTTCTGCCTTTCCAATAGCAAAACGAATGAGGCAAACACTGTAATAGTGGATAAATTACCCATGAACCATTACATTTTACAACCAGCAGCCATGATTAATGATCAAATGGATCTGTCTAACTCCCTGTCCGATTCCTTGGTACAAGCAGGGGTGCTGCTTATTCCTTCCTTACAGCAGGATGTGGAGCTCATTACACCGTTTGCAGTCACAGCCACCTATATACATCCGATACAAGGAAATGTGCTTGCTGTGAGTAATAAACCGGTATCAGAGCACGAGGTGCATAATACAAACAACGTAAGCAAAACCCCTCGATGCCCACCAATTGCAAAAATACCATCCCCTCAAAGTGAGCGAGATAGGGCAACTCAGTAACAACTGCGATACGGATAATCAATCCTTACCAAGAGATCTTTCCTAATCCCCTGTTGTGTTTTCCCCGTCTGCCCAGAACGCCACTATTTTGTCCATTTCTATTACCCAATCTACTCCGAGACGTAAGCTGAACTCTCTCTCTGTCTCTCTTGAAGGCTCTACTTCACCTACAAAGCAGATCAGGATACGTTGCTACGGGCTATTAACACCGCCTTGTTCTCTTTAGCCAAATGACATGAGACATTAGACAACAAAATACATATTCAACATAATATATTGCTTCAATTGTCCCCAAAAAAATCTCAAAGTACAAGCACTTCAACCCAGACTTGGCAAAATGTTTTAGTAGTAAAAGATTGTATAGAAATACTTGTTAGAGATAGTGACAGAGAAGACGCATCAATCCTTGTTAGCGGCTCCCAGCGGCTCCCAGCGGCTATACGAACATTCACAAAAATCAGCATTGCTAACCATAGTAAAAACACTGGAACTAATATGCCAACCTGACAGACTCTGTTTAAAAAGGAACAAGAACTAAGAAACGTAAGAATGCAAAAGAATCTTCACAGGTGACAATAGAAGCGAGCAAAAGCCCAGCGTTAATTGATTTATCTAAAGAGCATAGCATGCCTTTCACCCTGATTAAAACCAACTATAATATTTATAAGCACTATCCCCAAGTGCAACCCTCTACCTCAGGTCTTAATAAAACAAAAAATATGAAGACAAAGACTGTAGATAAATCATCTAGTTAAATCAAATTTTACAAAATTTGACATTGCATAAAACTGCTTAAGAGTAGCGAGATTAGCAATTGCAAAGAAATATTGCAAGGTGAATCAGCAAAATAAATATACAAAAGCTTAGGACAAAAATACAGGGTACTCCTTTACCGTATGGACTCTTAGATGACCTGATTCAACTAAGCGAACAGAAAAATAATAAACAAAAACCTACCAAACATGCTATTAAAGGGAAAACCCTTGAAGAAATTAAAACAAAAAAACTAACTGTGAATGTGCAAGAGTTTAGCCCTTCTACACAACACAATCATAAAGATCAATGTGTAGCTAAGTAGCCTTATATTCCAGAACATTTTCTCATATTAGAGGATCGTCGAGAACAAATTGCACAATCCCTTCATCTGTTTTTTACACAAACAAAATTGCTACCATCTAAGGATAACTCTAAAGTCAGAGATGATTTAATAAATGAACATAAGACGACAAACTCAGCCAAGAATGTTATTAAAAAACAGCAAGCTAATGTGGCTCCATTTCCAACAAATTTAAAAAAACAGACCATTTACAACCCAAAGAGAGAGCAGGTTTGTTTTAACCCTACAATGCTGTCCCCACCCTTTCCCGTCATACGACCTTAACAGATCAAGTGTCATGAATATATTAGGGGATATACCGGATCTAGAAAAAATTACATTGAGATTGACCAAATAGAATTTGTACATGACTATGACCTATCTGTGGTAAACTTGTGGATCAACCCAGCCGTAGTGAGAAATGTACTATGGCAAGCCTGTGGCGAGTAACATAACACTGGCTTCCTACTAATTAACCGCTTCTCGTTGAACCACCGACATATTCCTAATTTAGGTTTTCAGTGTATCCCTAATTACGAGACTGGTGTTAATGAGATTCTATCATTCGTCAAATATGCACAAGGCAAAACTAGGATAAATGTTATGCCAGTTACAAAGACCATTCAGAATACATATTAACAACCCATATAATCTACCATTTGTTCATTAGCCTCTTGGAATACTCGAGGATATAAACATTTTACTAATGCTCAATCCAATCCTTTAGCGGAATACAACATTCTAGCGCTTCAAGAGATCTGGCTATGCACTCCACCTGCATGGGACCAACATATAATAACACTTATTTCAGCCGAAATGCTGATGAAGGGCCGCTCGATGCCGGGGCTCATGGTAGCTGTAAAAACAACTTTGAACATAACATTAGAACCGTGGGCTTCCCTTAATAGTTTTTTACATTTAATAAAGATTAAAGCCGGTCCCCATTCCATTGTATTAATAAATGCGTATTGGAACCACGCTTGGATTTCAGACAACAATTTCCTTAAAGATCTGGAACAGCTATTAGATTTAATAGCGACTTATCCGTTTCCCATTTTTACCATTCTTACTGGTGATTTTAACATCACGGGCATCAAGAAATCTACTAAACCTCTCACACCAGTTGCAAAACGATGGAATGAGTTAATGAAAGAATGCCATCTTTATATGCTTAATGGTTCCATCAAAGGAGATATTTCCCCAGCCAACAGCTGGACGACAATTGGCGCTTATTGATTATAAATATACAGATGGAAATGTATTTAATATAATTTCCCATTTCCAGATAAAAGTACAATATGTGAGAGACCATCATTTACTATACGTCTCATGGCATTGGACAGACTCTATAAAACCCTTATTTCCTTCACCTGCTATTTCACTTCATATGATATTGTCTAGTGAGGTTTTGTGGAGAGCAATCTTTGATAACTCTAAAACTAGGGGTAATATAGCCACTGTTAAATTTATACAGGCCTTGGAGTTAACTGATTAGATGTGGTCAGCTACCAACTTCTTTGAATAGAATGTGTTTAGGAAGGGTTAACACCGAATAAAGTTATAAAGATATTACAAAAGCCATAATGATATCAGCTCGAAATGCAATATGTGTAATGAGGCTGGAGAAGTAGGTATGATTTGTCTATTTTAATTAATATGTTATAGCTTTGTGTGTTTTTTTTTCTGTTCCTTTGTCCTCTTCCTTTCTCCTTTCCTTTAGCCTAAGAGTAATGAATATGTTGTATATAAGTACAAATGGGAATGTAAAATCATTCTTTTATATTGTAAATATTTTAAATTGTATAGTTACATTTTGTGACATATTTGAAAGGCTGTTAATTCGGCTATATCATATAAATGAATATAATTTTAAAAAAAGAATGAGACGCTAGATACACTTCACTGAAGATGCCCAGTAATGCAGACCTATACCTGTAATTGATTGCAGTTGTATGCAAAATAGATTTGACCTTTCAGTTTGAACTGGACTGCCACTTTATGGGTTGGACCAAGACTGGTCTGCTTAGGGGTTTCACTGAAAAGGCATAGGAGGCTGAAAAAGGAGGGTTTGCAAGTTGCACAGAGACATGTTAGTGCTTAGGACTGATAAAAACCCATGTGACGTCTGTCTTCATCTTCTCAATTGTCTTCATGATTGGCATATTTGATGCACCTCCAGGAGTTTAATTCTGAGTTAGGTAAATGAGCAATCATATGAAAATTGGGTTATATGTTCACACCATTAATCACATTACTGAACATGCTTGCACTACAATACCTAGGTGCAGTTACTGCACGAAAGGTTTCCAGGAAAATAATGGCTGCTGAGGTATGTTTCATATCACCTTAAAATCGAATTTTCATGATTTTGCGAATTTATATTTAACCCTTAAAATAGGAATATGGAATAAAAGGAAAGGCAGTAGCAAACTTATGCAAGTTTGAAAATCAAAATGTATCAAACATGCGATAAGGACATTAAAAAAAACGTCAATTCTGAAATATGAATCACACCATTTTATTCATAGGCATATGCTTCTACTCCCCAGAAAATACTTGCATTGCATGCTTTGGTCAGTGGGATAACACCAGGAATGTACACACCAAGTCAAGTTCAATAAAGATTGAGGTGTTTTTCCTAAGGCCTGGAAGAGTGCTTGATGAAAAAGACACGCCTTGCCCCTGCAATCACATGACGTTGGGCTGATGCCTGACATGTTTCAGCATTTAGAAATCAAACGTGTTCGATTAAGCCTTCTTTTGGTTTACTCATTCCACTGCTTATGTACTTTATAATTCACATGCTCATTCTAAAAAAAATACAATTTGGGGGATGTAATTGGCGGAATGGTGCTGTAGAAACAAAATCAGAGTTAGGTAATAATTGAACTGGGCTTTGGGTGACCACCAAGGGGCCTCACTGTGTTCTTTTTTAAATTAAATTTCATTGCAGGAATGTAAGTGAACTGGTAATGGAGTGTCATTCAATATGGCGAAAGGAGGGAGTCTGAGACTATTATATCTGAATTCATAGCTACACATTTTATACACTTATAAAAAAAGACTGTCCGTTACGTGTTTAATAATTAAGAAATGTAGGTAGAAAGCATTCCCTCGTTTTTGGCTGTGGGAGAGGAAGGAAGAGGATAGCCCCAAGAGTCAGACTTAGTTCACTTGGTTAATTCTCTAGAAAAGTACTGCTGACATTTCTGAGAATTTTTTATTACTTGGCAACAATTCACACTAAATTATATGGCAGTAAACCCTCTTTAAACAAAAAATACGTTTGCTACACCACAGCTACTGCGAAGTAGGCACTGTTTGAAAACTGTGCCCCACTTTGACTTCAAAGCGCATAGAAAAGATTCTCCAAGTGTTCCTTAACAGCTTCATGCTGCTCAACCAACCAGACTTCCCACTTCTGAAATCTGATCAAATGAAGAGGATGGTCATGAGCCACAGGAAACTATACCCTTGGGTGAGCATTTGGGCTACCATAATGATAGATAATGTTGAGACATAGCCGGCAATCGAGCGATTGTGTATTATTATTATTTTAAATATGTCTTTCTATGATTGTATTTGCCTTCATTGCAAATGGATTTCACAGAGCGAGAAATCCATTTTTATTTGGATTTCACTATCAACAAATCAAACAATACAACCATTAACATAAGCCTCAAACATACAATGTTACACAACAGGATCTTAAAATATCTAAAACAATATAAAAGCACAGTTAAATGGAACCTTTCTTCATTTCCGAATGCAGCTCAGAATTGTCTCTAATTTTCCAAACGCAGCTTTAACATATTCACATACGTCTTTTAAAACATTAGTGTCATCAATACAAAGAAGGAACTCCATTGCCTCAGCTGTGGTTCTAATACTATGTTTAATACAATGGCTGTTAAGATGCAGTCTAATGTCAATCAAAAGGCTGCAAATCAACATATTTTGTAACATATTTTCAGTGGCCGCTGATCCACACAAACAGAGCCTATTGTTTGCGAGCCAACCCATACGCCCCCAAAAAATAAAATATTCAATCTCACCATTGAGATAATTCTTCTGTATTCCAGAGACTGCCATTTTACAATAACCCTGCCAGCGTGCGGCACAGAACGTGATTTCTTTTGTGGGCATAGGTTCCTACTATAACTTAACATAATTTTGTGCTAAAGGTAACTAGACCTCTTTTTTAATGACGTCATATATATTGTTCCATTGATCAGCTTCATTAAATCTAAACCCCAGCACTTACACAAATGTATACACTTTTTAAGCCAGGGATATTTTGCTTGCGGAAACATTTCCCTCATTGCATTCTTGATATTTGGATTTTCTAACCTATTAGTAAAGATTTTTACAGCAATTTGCCGATATTTTCGCTGTGCTAAAATACTAATGCTGAGAACACCCAGTTCCGACCGCAGAGCATGGCGTGCTGGGCGTGAGCATCCTCCCTAAAAAGTCATTTTGAATGCGATCTAACCTTGAGATCCGAAATGACCCCATACTTTGCGTCGGTAAAGTACAGCATCATTAACTTTGGCTGTGGTCTAACCAGTGACCATCAAATCTATAATAAAATCTGTCCAAACCCTGTAGTCCCATTTGCAGCTTGCTTTCTAACATAGCCAAATGGGATCCCCAACTACATTTTTTTGCAAAGCCACCAAATAATTATAGGTATCAGTAACCTCAATAATCACATTATTAATCATCCAAACGTGATTAGATTTTTTTTGCCAAAAATAACTATTTTGGTCTTTGCCAAATTCAAGCTCAAACCATGAGTCTCAAAGTAGCTTGCTGCATAGCTCAAGCTAAAGTCAAGAACCTTTGGTATGCGAGTCAACAAAATCATGTCATCAGCATACAGAAGGGCGGAGTAACTGCACCCATATAAAACAGGTGGAAATACGGAGCCCTGTTGGCCACGAAGATTAAAATCTGAAACACAAATAATAAATAGCAAGGGAACTAGCGGGCACCCCTGCTTAACCCCCATATTGGTTCCAAACTCCACAGGTGGCCTATCAGTGCCATGGCTACAAACAAATTCTGAGGTCTTGGCGCAAAGACAAATAATCAACTGTAGTAGACCCCACGGTACTCCATTTGAAATATTTTACTCCAGAGGGTTGCCCGGTCTAAAGTGTTGAAGGCTTTCACTAGGTCCAAGAGTGCTGCGAAAACCTGACCGTAAATTATTCCCACATACTGCTCAATCACAGTATTTAGAACACACCAATGGTCTATTGTCCCATTACCCTCCATGAAACCGGCTTTATAGATTGGCAAGCTACTATTCTCCTTAGCCTGCTTTGCTAATCTAGAAGCGAGGCAGCTTACACACATCTTTCCAGCCTTATCCAGGAGAGATATTGGGCAACAGCAATGGGGATCATGGCAGACCCCTTTTTAAATACATGGCTAATCACACTCCTTGCTGTGGGATGTTTTTACCCATGCAGCCAAGCCCTACCATAAACCTGTACAGTGCTGGCATTGAAAACATCATGATGGCCAGAACTCCCCAGAGAGTGCACAGGGAAAACATGAAGAATAGGCTGCCACCCATTTTTGCCTATGTTGTGAGCACAGGAGTGCACTGCCTAAAACCACCATTGGACTACACACACAGTAGCCTGAAACCATTGGGAATGGCAATGCTGATTGCCAAAAGCAACCCAGAACTGTAGGGAATTCATTTTCTTAATGTCAAACATGGATGCAATACTGGTGCTCACCACTATCAGAAAGCTGGCGTTTTAAAACCACCAGACTTTTGTGTAAAACTGAACAAATGAACCCAAACCAGGTCAAGGAAAGACTTGCTAAGAGGTGGATACAATGTAAAACTATATTCTGAAATGACTTGAAGGAAGTAATTATTTAATGTATATATAAAAAATAGCTGGGGATGTCAGCAGCTTAAGGGAATTTGGGTTTAAAGCCACTAAATTCGAAATGTTTAGAATAAATGAGTGACCTACTTGTGAGTGTCACATAGGTTGCAATTGTTTAAATGTCATAATTTTGACTTAGAATCAGCATTCTAGCTGCATGTGCAAAAAATTAAGTTGGATTTGAATGTAGAAAACTGGGAACTAAAGTGACATTTAGCTGAATTCTGCCTGACAGCTACCCCCGACAGGAGTTGAACTGGCTCAGCCACTCTTCCCAGGCCTAGCTGCATCCTGCTGCCCCTGCCAAAAGGAGATGACACCTCTCTGATTGGAAAAGGGGAGGAGCACCTGGGGACTGCAGGAAGTTGAACAAAGCCCTGTCCTGGACTCAGACAAATGTTATATTGGGGGGTCATAAAATGGCTTCCTCTTGGGAGAAACTGGGAGGGGCGGTGCCTGTGAGAGCCAGCTGAGCTTGGGGGAAGTGGATAAACCAGAAATTCCACCATGTGCTTTGGAAAGCCACACCCCTTTGGGGCCAGAGCATGATTTTAAAAAGATGGATAATTCACAGTGCGGACTTGTCAAAGTTATATAAATAACATCATCATTTTTGTGATTTTTCTGTGCACATTTTAAGAGGTGTTAGGACCCTGTGGTATGTTCTTGGGGATAGTAGCGGAAAAAAGGGTTGTTACTCCAAATGTATGCATGTATGTAAAAATCTGACACTTTATCATCTGAAACCCATATCCCTGCTGCACATTTGTGTAAAATCTGGAAAGGTTTAGAGGTCGTTATCTGGATGAAAAGGGGAGAATTCTGTCATGAGTGGACACGACATCGTACAAAGACAGGGATCGGATGGTTTGGTGCTACAGAAAATATGTTAACTGGACCTATAATATTAGAAAAATGGTACATAGATAAATATGTGTTTGGGTCAGAAATAGATTTGTGTGCAATTTGACAAAGGGAGGTTCCTCTGACCATAAAACCTACAGCATCACTCTGACACTCCATTTCTTTCCCCCAATCAAGGGAGTGAGGAAAGCTTGGCCAATGATAAGTGAGAGGGGCAGGCTTAGCTACGCCCAGGCACACACCCATTTTCAAAACACATAAAAGGAACATTGAAACCCAGGTAGAGACATTCCCTTTCCACTTTCTTGCGGGACACTTTGCCGGGAGACTTCAGACTTCACATCCAGAGATCCAGACTTCAAATCCATCAATCTCCAGAGACCAGAAATTAACTCCAGAATTTGTAGCAGAGAGGCCTGAATCCACAAGCTGAATCCTCTTCAGCAGGCCTCAAAACCAACCAAAATATTCAACAGCCGGGCGAGCTGTTTGAATACTTTGCCAAGAACTTTTGCAAGAACCTGTAGCAGTATCCAGAAGGCAGTGTTGTATCCGGAACCAGAGAGAACCACAAACCAGACTGTTGTGAGCAGAACCGGTGCTTGACAGACCCAGAGAGCAGAGCTGACCCAGATAGCCGGGACTTCAGAACCACCCGCCGGAAGTCCCGTCCAACCTGACCAGACCTTGACGGCTTATGTCAAAAAATATAGTGTGAGTACTCACTGTGCAAAACCAATCTCTTAGTTTAAAATAATCTAATCCAAACTATTTGAGCCTATTAGAACTGCCTCTTAAAATCGTGTCATTCTGTCATTTTTAAAACTGAAAACTGTCATCTGTCATTCTGAGCTTTAAAATTTAAAATCTGAAAAGCTACCTTTACTAAATCGGATGTACCTCCGGAACCGTTTGTGTTAGGAGCGAGTTTTAACTGTCATCTTAAAGCTAAGATTCTAGGCTTTCCAACGAGCTCCTTATAGTGCCTCCGTAATTGCGCTCGACGCACGTGACTAAATTTGCCGGGATTTGACATTTTGCTTGATTTCAGCCACGTGTAAAAATATTTGTCCTTGCTTTCCTTGCTGAAATGCGTGTGCAACCTGACAATCATTCATAGAGCATTGCTAAAGTTATCCTGAATTAATTTAAGTATCTCTCACTCACCCTGAACCTCTTATAGGGAATTAAAAGCCTTTTTAGCATATTTTTCACTTAATTGCAACCACATAAAAGGATTTTGCCTGGGTTTAAAACTCCTACCTGTTTTCCTCTAAGCTTGCTAGGGGGAACTGAATTATATTTGAGTGCATTCCTGAGAACTGTGTGCTTTTCTTTTCATCTCCTTACCTTGCATAAAGGGGGGGTGAATTGTCAAAGAAAGGTGATTACATTGTCTTTTGTTGAAGTCATATCAAGTTTATTTTCTGTACTGCATTTTCATTCATCATTGCATTGTCCTTGAAGCCATAAAAGCATTCTCAGCTACTTCATCCTCTCTATATCACTTCTAAGCCATCAAAAAGAGTGTACCACTGTAACATTATCCATTGTTGATCACCATCATCCTCACAAGTGTGCTATCAAATATTAATTTACTATAAAAGTGTGGTAGATATATATTGTTTAATTTTCAAATAAACCTTTTAAATTTGCAAAACAAACCTACCTCTTGGCTCCGCTGGGTCGGGGGGATTCTGAGAGAGGGGTGTTATATAAGGGTTGTCATCCAGAGTAAATGAACTGGACATAAAAATACATCAATAAGGGCTTCCATCAGCATCCCAGACTAGGCATTGACTTAGCTGTAGTGTTGAATTAAAGTCGCTTACATTGCCCAACAAGCCAAAAAGACTTGTACCTGAGCAATCACAATAAAAACGCCAAGTAAGATGGGGGTCCACCAGCCTTAAAACAATTTGTAAACATCTGGCCTTATGCCATCAGGGCCATGTGTGTTTCCCACTAACTTGCTGCAATTGCTTTTAGAACTTAGTCTGAAGAAAAATCTACACTGCCTGAGGGAACCATATCCCTCCATTGGGATCGAGAGACTTCTGCAATCTGTTCATAAAGCTGGGCCCATGTCATAGATGCGGTCTGGTCACATTCTTCTCTTTCTCTATGCCCAAAACCGTAATCAGCAAGGCCACAGAGCCCGTTCATATCATTATCCCAAACCATTTTGTCCAACTGATCCCATTGAAACTAAATATAAATTATCTTTTCTTTTAAAAGTGTTTTATATGCCAATTTTAAATCGTACAATTGACCTGATGGTATGTCTTTACACCTTGCCCCACAGAACAGCTCCCATTTCGTCCTCAGGAATTCTTTATCATACCAAAGAGCATCTTGCCGCAATTTTGTGGTAGGATTAGTTATCGTAGAGGGCATCTTACAATAATCATGAGAGATTAGCCTTGTTAACTCCTCATAAATCACAATTAACATCATCCTTACCCAAAATTATCGCTAGCTCATCTAGGGACCACTTTACGGAGACAGCATTTTTAGGAAGTACCAACTGCCTTACAGGGTTATATTTGTCTGTACCCTCTCCTTTCCAGGTCAGGACAATAGGGTTGCGATCACTTTCTGATCTGATGTGGATACAGACATAACACATATGATGATATGAAAAACAATCAATCAGACAATAGTCTAAGAATGACTCTCTAGACCCAGATTGAAGTTTCTTTTTTAGGGGCATTGTCCCCTGAACATCTACCATTTAGCACTACTAGCGAGAGTTATGGCATAAATGAGTCATGACGACCCCCACCTAAATCGCCCTTAATCAAAAATAAAGCCACTCCAGGATACCAGAGTCTATTTGTAACTCCTTCTGAATCATAAAGGGTTCTTCGCCTTGCCCCAGCTTTAGGTTAAAATTGCCCATTACAATGAGGGTTCCATTACGAGAAGAGAGAACTAATTTTGCTAGCCAACAATTGGTTGCAAGAAGACTGGTAATGCTCTCTTTAGGAACCAAGTGCATATTAACACCTGTAAGGTGGTTGCTAGTGCCAGAGCTCAGGGGGAAAGAAGGTACTATTCCCTGGTCCTTAACAATCACAACCAAATCTGTGTACTGACAACGTGACTTACAAACCAAGGTTGCACTGCCTTTAGTTGGGTGCTCTGAACCACACTGATGAGCTGCAGAGGAAAAAACCTAGAAATCAGTAAAACTTGCATGCAGACATTCATTATCTTTCAGCCACACCTCCTGCAGGCAGATCATGTCAAACCCTTCTAGCCAGGACTTCCCCTGTGGATTGCATAGCTTATTGAGCAACCCTGCCGCATTCCAGCTTACTAACTTCACCTAGCTATTTTGCACATTATTGACCACATTATACCTTACTCTGTGGCTCACTTCATCAGCCACATTACACCTTACTCTGTGGTAAAGACAACCCATGACTCAAAGAGAATTAGCCGGGGGGGGGTTGTTATTGACGCATAGGTATTCACCTTCTCTGATGCCTGCTTTGATAAACCACAGCGAAACACAAAGGGGTGATGGCTGGAAGGTTTATAATTAATCACAACCACAGGCATAGCTCTGGGCAACCCTCCAGACCATTGTTCTTCACCTGCAAAGCCATTATCAAAAAAGGGAAAGACCATACACAAATCAGGCTTGGTCCCACCCAAAAAGGGGCAGTCCAGCCCAAAACGTCTCTGGTCACATCCCTTCTGCACGAGACCACAAGCGTCCCCAAACATGTTTCAGCTTTTTTGGGTCTTATCAGTGAGGAATAGCTTGGGTCTCTAGGCTCAGCAGGCACAAGGCCCACATCTGGACATACCCATCCCACTCGGGGTGACTATAGCAAAACGAAAGGAGTGATAGCTGGAAGGTTTAAAATAAATCTTAACCTCTGGCATTGCTCTTGGCAAGCTTCCAGACCATCGTTCCTCACCTGCCAAGCCATTACAAAAGGGGGAAAGACCATAAGCAAATCAGGCTTGGTTTTAGTTTGTCTCCCTATGTAAGAGAGGGTATGCCCAAACAGGGGTGCCTTGCTCGCTGTGCCATAGGGAACCAAGTTGCACATCACTGTGGAGGCCCAACAAGGCTGAAACATGCCTGTGGTTGCTTGTGATTCCGTGCAGAGGGGACCTGGCCGAGTAGTTCGGGCAGGGATGCTCCCATTGGTGGCATTACCTGACTGATTTGCATATGGCTGGACCCCTTTTGCAATGGTGCAGACGGACTAAAAAACGGCGGTGTGGAAGGTTGCCCAGAGCAATGCCAGTGGTTTAGATTATTTCAAAACCTTCCACCCATCACTTTATTGGTTTTGGATAAACCAAAGCCACCAGAGCAGTACTGCCCAAACTCAGTACTGCCCAAACTCTGCCCTAGATAAATCTACAAAATTTAAAACAGCTATGACAGTACTTTGGGTGTTGAACCCAGGATCACTGCTAATTTCATTAAACTGTTCTGACTGGCCCACTGGTATATACACAGAAGCAAACAGCACATTCATCCTTAAAGTGAACATGCAAAGACATATTGCTGTGGCATATGAAAACCACATACACCACATTGTAGCCTTTTATATAACCTTTAACTCCAGCACACTGTACCTCAGTGTATTGACAATTTCAACGACCAACACCCATCTGGCCATTCAAAAGGGGAATCAGATTGTGTCTCGCTTGCTTTATTGATTTTCCCGACTACGCATTAATGCCTTGAATCTTATTCGATTAGTATTCTGTCCAAAATTAATGCACTTCCCAAAATATTACCCCTGATAAACTCTTAGCATTCTGAATATGTCTGACTAGACGGCTGGTAGCCTAATGTTTCAGCTGAGAGTCTTAACTCTCACAGGAGTGGAATTAGAAGCAAGGCATCATTGCAATCATCTCTCCAGCTTCCTGGGGACGCAGGGCCTCGCGCATCCGCCTTCCTCTCTGTCTCTAAGTATGTGGCTGGCAATTCAGGCAGCACAAAAAAAGCCCTTCAGGCGCCAACGTTTTGAAAAGTAATGCAAGGTACATGGACCAGGAAAATAACACTGGGCCTCACCTGCCAACAATGAAAGAGAAAGAAATATCTACTGTCCACATTGTGCTGCAGTCAGCACTGCTGCTCGAGACATCTGGCAGCGACTCAAGAAAAAAGAATCCGCTCAGATCAATACACAGATTTATTTTTGTTGGCTGCAGCAAATTTGTAAAAGTAGAAAAAAGAAAGCGCCCGAGCAAGCGTTATCGAAGGATGTTTGAAACTGCTGGCGGTTGCTGAAATGGTACTGTGGCTAACGTAAATGGCGTATTAAGCCTGCAAGCTCTGACCTGGCTTCCACCTGTCTCGGCTCCTGTGTGTGGGATTGTCCGATTCGTTCCACTTTAGAGTGCTTTCATCTCTGCCCGGAGCAGAACCCTGCCAAGCATATCATTATACAGTATAGTAGATGGCTGGGTCCTGACCATTCCGAAGGTTTCCACCACGAGCTCCGAATGACGTCAGAGACATTGGAAGCGAATTGCCCCTTCTCTGTCAGCCCTCTTAAAACCTTGTAATGTCAAACAACGACTTAATGAAAACTACCTATCAGCCATGTCATTTGGGGATTTTGTCACTGCAGCCTGCAAAAGTAGCATTTTTTTTTTAAGCGTGCGTTATGCAGTGTTAATAACAACAACAAAAAATAATGATGGACATTTTAAACGACACCTGAATAGCGACAAAAAGTCAAATTTTTAGTAAACGTATATGTGGGGGATGGGGTAAGGTATTAAAAGAGTTGGGGGTAGATGTGGAGGGTAAAAAAGATGTAGAAACAGGGGGCTTGGGCGGGACCCCTAAATAAAAAATAAATCGTAATATGTATGTCGTTATTTAGAGTGTCGTTATAAAGATATGGAAGCGAGGCAGGCCAGAGCAGCGGCCTTTCAACTAGACAGCGAGTGCTGGACAAACTTCCACAAAGGCTACCTGCACATTTTCACAGTTCAAAGAGCCCGGGATGTGGTGACGAGAGAGTATGCGTGCATCACCTCTGGGTGGTTCTTACCGACCACACTCACTAGCATGCCAAGAGCCAGTCTGCCCTCCGACTGCTCCCCAAGGACTCCCCAAGGACTCCTTTCCCACAGAATCCCATGATTAGTTTAAAGTAGCATTTAGGAACACGCGTTGACACGCCCCTGGAACCCTGCAGTTTCCGCTCAGGTCCCAATAGCCAGTGGAGTAACTTTGCTGAAAATGTTGGGGGGCATATGACATCAGAAGAAAAGGTGCCCCAGCCAAATGAATGGGGACAAAATGGTGTGCCATGAAAGTTGGGGGGGACAAACACCCCTGCCCCCCCCTAAAATTACGCCCATGCCAATAGCAGCAGAGCATGTGATGGAACCCAGTGGGGAAAAGCAGGAGCTTGTCCTCCCTCTCAGGGCCCTAACAACTTCAGATGTCACAGTTGGTGGGGACAAACATCACTCAGAAAGTGTGTGATTTGGCGAATAACTAACCATTTTCACTTAGCATTAACACCAGCACCTGGTTTTGAGACAAAGAGGGCATTAGAGGTGTCAGCAATCTGAAGGCACTCATGAAGCCGAGCATTGAATATGCACTGGATCGGAGGAGCGTTCTCGAAAATTAATCTTCAGCAGCTGGGAGTCCTGCTGCTGTTGCATACACCTGTGAATTATATTTTAAGCATGTCTCTGCCGTGACGTCAACACAGTGAACAAGCAGGAGGACTAAGATACTCATTTGTGTCACATGGCTTTAAGTTAAAGCCGCACATCTCAAGACAGTTGCCGGTTCTTATGGACTTGTACACAGTCCATTTGCATGGTTAGATTTCTTTCCTGAAGAGGTTGAAATTAATAATCCATTGTGTTGAATTCTAGTGATATTCTAGTTTCAACATTCCAAAGATCCACTACCCTCCCTCTATATATCAATTACAAGTGCAGTAATAGTTCCTGCTTTGACACATTGACAGAAATAAAATTATAGTTATATAATGAAAAATCTGCTCAACCGCGAGAAAAAACAACGGTTTGTCTGTTGTTAAGTAGCAACATGTAATGTTAAAGGGACCTCCTATATGTCAACATCAAAAGATTACACACAACCACAGAAGGGCCAACTCAAACTCATGAAATCAAACCATTAAATAGTCAAAGATGGGGCCTGCTTTCCCTCGCAATTTGACAAATAATCCTTATTGAGATGTTTTGATTGGTCAGTACTGTGTGTGGCGGTGTTATACAGTGGTGCATTTGGATTCATTTGAAAGGTCCTAACAAGCATCCACTATCCAAATGTGATGGTCACGTGTTTCCACCACTGAATGTGAATGTGTCTAGGAGAAAAAAACGGCAAAGTGGCATTCAAGCAGTTAACCCAGGCAATCTAGTCGTAAGCCGGCAAAAGGCAAAAGGGTAAAACCGTGAACCTGTATTTGGTGGTGTTTTTTAGCCGTGGCTTACACATTCTCTTTAATATGATGTTATGTTATGGAATGGGGTCTTAAATTGTTCAATGTTTGCCATTCTCATGGGCTCTTGGTGCTTCAGTCAGAATAAATTATCTACAAAAGCATCTTACTGTAAAAAAAAACATTGTATTGGACCAGTGAATGTACATTGAGTTCCTTATCCCCTATCACATATGCCGACATGGTATCCACATTCCCGAATTCGGCAGGTGGTCATAGAAAAGTACCTCTGCCTAGAATGGCCATAATACGCACTCATCTGTGAACTGAGATTGCAATGCTGTAATGTGCATTGTTTTGAATCTAGCATAGCTTTGACTCTGAGCCAAATGATATGCCGGCTCTCCTCCCCAATCTCACTGAGCTGACATAAAATGCATTCAGTCGTTCAATTCCCAGAGGTTTCGCAAATATTTACAGAGTGTGTGGGTGCTCTATGGCGAGCAGGCAACCCCACTGCAAAAACCTAGAACATCTTTAAATCAAGTGCTATCAATTATTCATAGCGTAATGATTCCTATCATTTTGCATGATTAGATTTTTTTCCTGAAGAGGCTGAAATTAATAATACAATTGCGCTGAATTTTCCGTTGAGAATAACATTTTATTTTTAACAATCCAAAGATCCACAGCCCCGCCCCATATATATCAATCACAACAAGCCATAATAGTTCACGCCTTGACATATTGACAGAAATACACTTATATGGGCCTGATTCACAAAGTGTTTTTTAGTGGGATCTTGCCACTGAAAAACTGTTTGTGAATAAGACCCTTCTATGTTTTGCATCTACTGGACCCCCACACTTTTGGACACTGTTGGACTATGTTGCAAATGTCATCTTAAAAGAATGTTCAACTTCTCAAACTCTTACATATCTACATATCATTCGATAATAGTCCTATGCCATTTAAGGATGGGGAGGATTTTTGCTCCAATGAAGTATAATTAAATATGAGTTTGCTGAAATATGTGAAATCCCTTCTCCCGTGGGGTTGACAACTCAATATTCACTTTGCCTTGTTTTTTGTATATACAACAAACTAATTGTTTCCTGGCAAAAATAGTTTGATTGGTGACAATAACATTCACAATTTGGGCATTATCTACAAAGTTGAAGTGTTACTGATGCTAAAGGTCAACAAGGTAAGCAAGAAAACTTTCCACCATCTCCACCTTAGGCATTCAAGTGCACCACTAAAATGTTAACATGACACCTCGGTCAGCTTTAAAATGTGTGTTTCAATGGGACTGTGCCATTGTAAAACACGGTTGTGAATCAGGCCCCCTGTCCGGTTCCTCACAGTCTCCTTGGCCTTCTCCGATGCTGACTGTAGTAACGTGTAGTGCGGTCTCCCAGATATAACACTGGGTCACTATAAAGAGCCCCGCCCTGATCAGTATGGAGTTTTTGTCACCATTTTTCCAAAAGCAAAATAAACATATGAGGATGTTTCAAGGCGTCCACATCCCCGGCGTAACGTCATAGAGACCAATGGCTGCCCATGGTAGCAGGTTCAGCTTAACATCGGCAATGTTAATGCAATGAATGCAATCGTTTGAACGCGACGCTGACGCGCCAATCCACTAGAGCCGATTGTGAGCTAAATTGCAATTACTTCTGGAATGCAGAGAAGGATCAATGCAAAGGATCCCGTGGCAGCACACTTCACATGAAATGTCACGCCTTGAAGCATAATGTTCATAGATGCAGTTCACATGCAATTAGAAAGAGGAGTGGTGCTACATACATACCACATGATAAATGCCAATGTGCTGTTATTTGGGTCTAAACTGTAGGTGTATTAGCATAACTGATTTGCTTAGCAGAGCTCCCAGCCCCGAGGGAGTACTGTATTAACAGATTACGCAAAGCTGGCTGTGTGCTATTTTATCAGCATGGGACAACAGCCCACCACACAGTGCCACTTGCGAAACTGAAGCCAAGTTGCGTCCTGCTGCACTGGCATTTCCGCGCACTGCTGTGGCGCAGCCAGCGCGGTGTGTCACTGTCATTAACCTTTGTAGCGTAATGAAAGAGACAGGAGTAATTCCTGCACTGGAGTGATTATAACACGAATGGCACCGTCGAGGCCCGCACGCTGCCTGCCTCGAGCCGACTGTTCGCTCGTTTTACATAGTAACCTGTTTTTTTCCAGGTCATTTATTCATGGATTGCAGTTTGGTGGAAAACACAAGTATACGTTCACTCTGCGAGAACCGAAGACACTACAGAAAGACTTCAGAAAGCTACAGACCTTTCAAAGCCAGACACCCAGTCTAAGGAATGCTAAATAGGCGGTTTCCAGGCATTGTTTCGAAAAAAAAAGTTTCGAATGAAAAAGTTTCGAAAAAGAATGCATCTAAAAAATGCTTTCTTTTTGCAGGTAAAGGTTTTTGTTAAGGGTTAAAAAAAACAGGTGCTGGGGGGTCCCCCCCATACATTTTTTTAAAAAAAACAAATGCACTTTTTCGATGCATTTTTTGACGAAACTTTTGCATTCCAACTTTGACTGTCGAAATAAACACTATAAACCAAATAGGTCACACACAAAAACAAATGAACGGCCAAAAATGGTTGCAGCTGCAAGTCAGTTTCCTCATACTTCCGAGGCAATATCTGTCTCTGGAGGATAGCTCAGGGGCAAAGTGCTCACCTTGGAATCATAGGTTCGATCCCTGGCTCCGCACTAAGCCCGTTATAAATAACCTATCATATCGTATACTCAAGTATGATGTAAGGGGAGCATGTGCTGTGTTTCACAGAATCACTTGAATGCTGGGCATTTGTGTTCATGAAAAACATTTGGAACGTTTCCAGTGATACAGCAGGGGAAGCTTGAAGGTACTGTGCTGTGCAAACTAGGGCCTTGTATGGGAGGGAGGGCAGGCTGCTGCCATCCTCCGAAGGTCTCCGTTGTAAGGAATAGCCATCTGGAATTGACACAAAGGCCTAGAAGCCCAGGCCTTTTAAATGTGTATTAATTAATACAGTGATGCAGATAATTCTATTTCAGAAAGGGTGGCCTGCGAATCTGGCCTCTTTAATAAGATTCATGCGAGAAGCATAGAAGTTTTCTGTGCCCTGCTACACCCGTCTACTGATCTGCAGCCCCTTCTCTCCAGTGGCACAGAGTAAGATAAGTGGTCACAGGTGCCCTGTTTGACAGCTGCTGTGACAGGCAAGTCACTGCAGCACAGAGACTAACTTTAAATCTGCACCTCTGTCCCAAAACCACACAAGTATGAGAGTTTAAAAATAAGCCATACCTGAGTTTAAGGTATGGTGGCTTGTGTTCCTCATGTGTTAAAGCCACATCTGATTGGTAGCATACATGTCTTAACACTTTGAGCCCAGGCCAGATGTAGACAGACTGTGCCCAGATGGGCTGCCTCTGGTGCATGGACCATCAGGACTGGCGCTCGAGGGACTGCTCCTCTTTGATCTCTGTGTGCGCAGCAAACACCTCTATTAAGCAAGACATTCCCTAAACAGAAGCTGCCCTGAGAAACAGAAATCAAAGGGCACACCCTTCACAAAACGACTGGTCTCACTCTAGGGTGTTACATGCCAAAGGGCCTTTGATGCTATGGGTGAAAAAAGGGGGCAGAAATAGTGTAGACAGAGGCTGTTCAGCATAGTTGGAAGCGGGTTCCACCATCTTGTTTCTCTGTGTCCTCATTCTCCTTCCTACCCTCTCAACTTCCTTTAGCACAAAACACCTTGGGCATGATATCAGAAAGAAAACACACATGTCTCAAAGACATGGATTGAACCCCTTAAAGCAGGTTTGCCTTTGTCCAATCACCTGTGGACTTTTGCTAAAAAGGAGGGTCCCTCCAACTCCTTTGATCCATCTCTGGGTTTCACTTATTCAAGAATAATTTGTTGGACCCTGCTGGTAGAGCAGGAATGTCCAATCTCCTCTAGTTGTGGGGTAAAGGCAGGTCATCCAAAGATGGGGTTCCCTAACAAAGGTCCGCTCCCAAACCATCTCCAGGGCACATTGGGGCTGGCCTGCTGCTGGGGCAAGACCTGCTTCTCTGCCAGCTACAGTGATGCAGAGGGCAGAACTGGAGCTAAAGGACCCCTGTTGGTGTTTGTCTGCCTCTCTCATGTTTGGGAAATTGAGAACAAGGGCCTATGTTCTCCTTGAGCCCCTGGATTAGAACTCACAGCAACCTGAGAACCAGAGAGAAGGGAGAGGGTTAGACATTGATTTTGGACGGTAGTACTATGCTGTTTGGGTGTCTACTGTTTCACATTCAAATCCCTTTTAAGATTATCATCTGCCCTTTTCTCACATTATCACAGAGGTTTAAGGAAGTATATCTACTGACTGTAAGCGTTTTACCTTTATAATGGGATTTAGAATTGGAAGGCTGAGTATGTGGTTTAGGCACAATTCATCCACAAACACCTACAGGGCCAAAGTCATTTAACCCCACCTATAATATGCCCACTGGGCAAACCCTTATGTTACCCAAATTAGCTGAAAAGTGTGAATTTTCCATATAGAAAACGTTCTTTGTCTTATAGGACAACACCATTTTATGCACAGATTTATGAGCCCAGACAGACAGTGCTCAAGAATGCAGACAGCACACACAATGCCAAAATTGGTGTCATGTGTGATTCCATCAGTTATGCAATTTCGGATGCCATAAATGTGTTTTAGCTTCCAGGGATGTCATTGATGATTACACAAGTGATGACATAAATGAGGTCAAATATGATGTATTTAGTGATGTCATTAGTGTGCTCGTGGTATGCACTATAGGCTAGCTCAAAGTTAATGTTTTGTAGTTTGCAGCGCTAACTGAATTTCTCAGGTTTTGTTGTGTTAAACTGGCATTTTAAAGTAAAGTCAACTAATGTGTTTTCACTAAATTTCAATGGTTGGGTTGTGCGGAACGACTTCACCTTAATTGTTTATAAACAAATGTTTTTTCAAGGAATTTGAAGGATTTGGTTATGCTATATTTCACAACTCCTGCACTACTAATGTTTTTTATTTTTTTAATATCATAGTTGATGTCATATGCAAAGCTATCTGTGTGTCTCTAAGCTTGACATCATGGGCTCCTCCTCATTGCAGGTCTGTGGGCCAAAGGATGTGTCCTATGGCCATGGCAAGTGGCTACTTTGCCCCAGGGCATGGTTTTTTGACAATACCCTGTGCCCAGGGAGCACCTGATGAGGCAAAAGAGGAGGAAATGGGACAAGGAAGTGGGATACAGAAGTGGAAGAGGGACTGTGACAAGGATGGTGGACTTTGATCATGTGACAAGGAACCATATGAAGGACTGTGATGTGGATACATGCAAGGGACTGTGATGAGGAGGTGACCAACGAGATAAAGGCTCGGATGCATGTGAGCGACTGGGATGGGCATGGGTTTGAGGTGGAGTTATGGAGTACCAATGAGGTAGAGGGATGAGAAAGAGGGAGGTGGGAATAACGTAATGCATGACTATTGGGGTACGGGTACCTGAAATAAAGAGCCAGGCCTTTTGCTGAGGTGGTGGCAGGTCTCCCATGCTCTCGTGGAATTGGGAAGAAATACATTGGTCCTCGCTGAAATCCTCTGAGGCGAGGTGCCTGTATCTGTTGGATAGAAGAATTGCCGTTCTCCTATAGGACAACCCACAATACTCCCTACCTTGTTTGTATGTGTGGTTTATGCTTCATATAGCATGACACAGCTCTGAAGCAACTGAGTGCTGCACAGCTAGGAGGTACCGGAATCTGGTAGCAGTATTTGGATGCCATTAGATGGATTGCTTCTGGATAGTAAGCTTATAGAGAGAGGGGGTGCAGGGGAATAGATACCACGGACACAGGCCCACGTGCCAATGTGCGCATTCTGGAGTCAGCAATGGTATCTTTCTGTTCTCAGACTTAAAACTACTCTCGAGCTGTAGCCTCCTCGAGATATCTAACTTTGCAGATTTGTGTATCATGAACCGAATGGCAGATTTAAAGAAAACCAAGTCACCCATGATGCACAAAGCGGCATATGGTGCAAACATGTTGGCTTTTTTTTGCCTTCGGCATGCAACGTTTTTGATCATTTTGGAGGCACAGAATATGTGGACCTCTGAATTGGCCAATATGTCGGTACACTGGTAGAAAAAAGAACACATTGCAATACGTTTGCACCTCCCGAGCTGGGAGCATTAACATGTTTCCTTTAGGCTACTGGAAATCAGAGAGGTCACACGACTCACAATATGGCACAAGCTAGCTGCCCCTACCCCACCCAGCAAAAGATACCTAAGATTCTGTGCACTTGGTTCTGATGGACACATGTCTGGAGTCTGTTGGAAGAGGCATACACGTCAACGCGCTACTGGCAAACTCAATATGTGCTTGCACAAAACAACAGGATAGCATATTTCTGGATGATTTGTGTTTTGATGAGTTAAAATCCGATTCATATTAGCTGATCTTTCCACGAATAGCCGGAAAGCTCAGCAGAGGAATCTGCGGCTGAGGCGCCGTAATGAAGAGTGCGTGCGAGGGGATGAATTGAGTAACACGTGTCAGCTTTTCCTTGAAGTGAAACACCTGCACAAATAATTGGAGGCACCCCAAACCCCCGCACGCAGGAAGGTGAAATGCAAACAGCATCATTTAATTGCATTTCAGCAAAGCGGGATGCCTGTAACACTGCAAATAAATAAAATGTGCATCCATCACAAACTCATTAAATATAGATGTTATGTGCTTCTGTTAGGAATACAAAATAGCAGGGTGCGAAGGATGCATACAATAAACAAAAGGTCTGCATTCTGTGCTGTTCATGTGCGGTCTAACATGGAGACTTGGGACCACCGGCAACAATACTCGTATACCTATATACGTCCGTTTTGTGTTACTTGGGTTTTGTTCCAATGAAAGTGATGCATATTTTTGTTTTGTTTTTTGTGTCAAGTAGGGTCACTGCAAAATTGTTAGGCCAAGGCTAGCCCTCCTGGCATAGATTGCGTGCGGTGGTACATAAAAGTGCTGTGCAGATGCTTCCCTGGGCCTGCTGTGGTCTCCGTACCTTGATGAAGACTGAAGACCACTGCTGAAGGTTTCTGTGCCGGCAGCCTCCAGGCTTTTCTCGGACGTCCATCAGCCACCTCAAAGGCTTCGCTCACAAACTGCATCCGTAGGGCCAACTTGATTGCATGCATAGAGACTGGTGGCCTGATCTACAACGTGCCTTTCAATGGGGCTTCCCCTTTGAAAAACATTGCCCTATCTGTTTCGCAGGATAAACAGACATGAGGAGTGGCATTTTAATCCTGTCCCTCAAGTCTGAGCACTGCTGCCACCCTGCCTCTGATTGGCAGTTAGAGGAACAGTTCAAGGGGGTTGCCATGTCCGTGGCACATCAGTGTTTATGGAGGTTTTGCTGTTACACGGAAAAAGCCTCCACGAGAATGTATATGTTATTAAATATCTAAATGGGATGAGGTGTTTAAAAATGGAGCTCATTCGGATGTCTGCTGTGGGAGGGAGCCAGAGCTCCTTTACATAGAGGTGCCTCTAAACCCTGCGGCCAAGTAGAGACTGTCCACACCTGCAGGGCAGCTTTTTCCTTACTGACATTTTGAGTTCCTAAGTGGGCAGATTTTCAAAAGTCTCTGCAGATTTTCAAATGTTTGCAAAGTTCAAGCAGATTCCCCCGCTCAAACCACTGAAATCCCGACTTCACTGAGGTATTAAAAATACGTGTAACAAGCGTATCAAGTGCATGCTTGCATTTTCTGATAAGTAATAATTATGACGATTTTCTTTTAAAAATGGTCTTACTCTACAGGGAACAAGTACTAATTGTTCCTAACTAAAAAGTGTTTTTTCTGTGTTGACTTTGAGGCTAGGGTCATCAAGAACAGTATATTTTCTGATGGTGATACTAGAGACTAGGGGTGAGCAAACCAATAGAGTCAAGCGACAAACCACACACAATGTAGGTGGTTCAAGTCCAGTGAACATTTCAAACCTTTGGTGGATTCAAAAGTTAAGGTTCACCTGAATTGTATATCTATATCTATCTATCTATCTATCTATCTATCTATCTATCTATCTATCTATCTATCTATCTATCTATCTATCTATCTATAGCTGTCTATCTATCTATCTATCTATCTATCTATCTATCTATCTATCTATCTATCTATGTATCTACCGTGAGAATTAGCCTTTTCAGCCAAGCCTCGAACAGCACCACCAAGTGGCCATAACTGGAAGTTCTCCTCCAGCTCGGATCCAAATGGGCAATGCATTGTGGGCATGCACCTTAGCTTAAATGTCAAGTCTTTGCTCCAAGTATCTTTGACATCCTACGATAGACTGTTCCTTAGGATTCAGACAACTGCATGCAAGTTTCACACTTATTTGTGATCATCAGGGCAATATAGTCCGAACTCTTGTGTTGAGCTGATGATATTATGCATTCTTATGCAAAACTGTACCAGATATACTGCAGTATCTTATTCTCTACCCAAAGAAAGTATGCACGAATGCCACGAATGCCCTATTACTGCAGAAACATCTGTATGTCCTGATTTGCCAGATGTAATTTCTATTATGCTTACATAAAATAACATGATTAAACTTAGCTACTTTTTTAAAAGATAGGAATGCAGATATTAAAGCTAGTACACTTTATTAGGCTTGTTTTTCCAAAATTGTTTTTGTGATATTCCTGTTTATTCTAATCCATAACAAAGGAGTCATTGCTTTTTCCTAATTATGCACCATTGCCTAAAGACCAAACATGCAATCCCACACATTTGTTGCTGGTCGAAAAAAAACGTTGTAACTCTTGTAATTATGTGCAATTCCTCCCTGAAATGTTTAACAGAAGAGCTGCAAGAAAGCTGAAAAGGAGTTAAGTACCACTTCAATGTAATTGCTGTCTTCTTATAGAAAAGTAATGCAATTGAATGGAGTCACTATACGCTTAACTCATCGTGCTGCATCAGTTGTGTACACTTAAGGTATTTTACAGTGGAGCTAGCCTTGGTGATAAAACAAAGAGAACTGAGATCATTATTTGATTATGAAAAATCACTGGCTTTATTGCCCTTACCAAAATAGGTATCCCACTCCCTTTCTATTGCGTTCTCTTATTCGTTCTCACTCTCTTCCTCTCTCTTTCTCTTTCACACTCTCTTTCTCTCTCTCGCCTATGTATCTCGAGCATCTTTCTTACACACTTTGGGCCTGATTTACAGAAGTATTTTTCAATGGGACACACCATTTTAATACACTTTCTAAATTAGGTCCTTTTTCTCACCCATCATTTCGTCTATAGCTTCTCTGATTGGCGTTTTAATCTTCTCTTCTCTTCTCTTCTTGTATATTTGCAGAATACTCCACTTGAGCCAAGAAATGCAACATAATGCAAAGTGGTCTAATATAGAGCCCTTCTGCCAATAATGTTGGTCTTTCTGCACATGGCTCTATAAGAAAGGAGGGCAGTGTGTGTTAGTTGAATAGCTGGAAGGCAGATACGTTCGGTTTTGATGGATGCAGTTTGAAAGTACCTGCTATCTGTGATCTGATATGAAAATCTCTATGTTGTTTGTTGTTGATACTGAGCGGGCAGGTCTGCCATATGGGCAGCCCCTGGATCGTCGAGTTAAAAAATGTACAGCATGGTTGCTGATAGAAATAGTATAGAGTCTGAATCTATTAAGTACACTAGACCTTGGGGCCAAGGGATACATGTCACAAGGCCACCTAGTAATCATCACTGGAAGTCCATCTCCAGATCACAGGCACATCAGCAAGGTTGTGTGCCATGGGGTTATGCAAATTAAGCCAAATGCACACCTTTTACTCCAGAATGTGTCCATTGTCGTACAGGGCGGTGCTGCTTTATACACTGCTCAATCCAAAGCAGACATTGCTCAAGACTGCTAACAACTACATACCTGGCTTCACCGTGATCAGGGATCCTCAGAGTAGTACAGTGTGGCTGTTTTGTGGATAGCAGTATTAATGGCATACACCTTGAGTGATGTGTGTTTGCATTGCATGTGTAACATTAACATTATATCCTTATGCATTTTTAGTCCAATAATTCTGATTGAAATTGTAAGAAAAATAAGCATTCATACTCTGTGCCAAACATTACTGTAATATGGTCCAGTACTTTCGAATGCATTTCCTCTTGAGGGTGGTGGGTGGTTGTGGGTGCGCGCTCATGGTTAACATGCTTCAACGCCATTAAAGGCAGGCTATAACAGGTGCCACGAAGCTATGCCTGTGTTGCAGGCCATGCACTGAAATTGACAGCCACCCATTGTTGGTTATTAGATATCATTATTTGCTTACTGAAGTGAAATTGTATGCACATTGAGTACACACAGAAACTTCAGTCAACCATGTGTGTTTTCCTTTGATCTTCGGGGCGAATTACCAATCTGCTTCTATGTGGTAATTGCAACAATGCAGCATAAAGGGTGGAGCCCATTTGGCAATTGAATGATGATGCATTAAACACATCAGGGCGTGCTGAAGTGAAGCCTTACATTGTTTGACTCTATATTGTGTGCGTTCTTCTTCACATAAATGTGCTTAACACGTGTTTAAATCGACTGATGACATTGCAATCATAATGTGTAAATATGTATGCATTCATTAAAATAAATACCCATTATGGTTTCTCTGTTTGTTTTAAAACAGTAGGTATGCACAACTCGTATGTGATTGAAGCCTCTTCGTGTTGGGTCCTGGGTGTATTGGGCGTTACTTGCTACATGCCTCAATTCAATTAAAACCACACCTTATTTCTAGTAAAGGTTCATTATAATGCATACAGCCTAGAAGAGAAGCATATCAATACTTACTGTGACACTAACAAGTGATGATTACATACCTTCCTTGAACTCGCTAGTATTTAATCTGCAACATTGTGTTCAATGTGATCTTTTTTGTGAAATTAAATATATCCACAGTGCTCATACATTTTGTGGAATTGAGACTAATGAGCTCAGATAGGATTGGTTTAATTAGTTTACTGAGACGCAGTCTTCATTCTCACTAAGTATGATATATTGGTTTTGTCACTTGAAATAAAAAAAAAAGATACAATTAGTCCCAACTCCCACGTTTTGTTTTCTTCCACTGTTGTAAATTGCAATAATGTATCTGGAAGTGTTAACACTTCCCATTGTTGCAAAATAGCACATAATTGCCATCCAGTTTTACCAGCTGATCAATCTATGCCGATAAAATAGAACGCTTTAAAATGTCCCAGAAGCTAAATCAATGACACATCAAATGTAACAAGGAAAACCCGGTGAAGTCGCTTTATCTCTAATGAATTCAGATACCAATTTCTGAACTGATGTACGGCGCAGCATTTAGTGTAAATGAATACAGAATGTAAAATCCGACAAAATCTTTGAAAGTCCAATCCTGCATTAATAAGGCATCCCTTTGATGATAATGTGAGCCAGCTTTAGAATGTCCTCAAGTAAACAGAAATTAGTAAACCAGGTTATATATTGCCTATTCACAAAGACCAGGACATTGTCCATACTACACTACTGCAAGAAACACAGGTCAAAGCAGTGTAAGATTCCCTCACAAAACTAGAACATGAAACAAAAGAGCAGGCTGAGCTTGCCCCACAAAACAGGCAGAGCAGAGATGGGAGCAGTGCAAGCTTCCTTTACCCACCCAGTGTCAGCCACTGGTATAAACTCACCCAGACACGACTTTGCCCTCATCTATGTTTGGTTGACTACACTATACGTAGAACTCATCCCAAGAAAAACAGAGTTCATATCCCTTTGTACCAACATAACATGAACCCATATCCAGACCTGCCGTAATGACCTGGCTCCAACCGCTCCCCACTTCACATATAGACCAAATAACTAGGATTCTAGATCAAATGTGATATCTCCTTCAAGACTCACATGAACACAAAGCGTGACAATCGATTGTATCTGGTCGCCCCCTCTGGAGAATTAGGTTCATCTGCTCTGAAAAGGACTCTGGAACTGTTGTCAATGAAATAGTCATCTCTTCCCGGGATGGTAGCAGTGGCCTCTTCAATGGTGTCCCTGACACCATTCTGAGCTCATAAAGAGGCTCAAGCTTAAGCAGTCTGTCTTATAACACAACTGACGAAGCATGACCATACCAACATAATACTGAAGCCACTTCTCTAGCAGCCCCTTCAGCCTGCATCACATCACAGACAGCATGCATCGCCTACAAAACACACACCACCAATGGCCCTACATTTCTGGTGGCCAGTCCAAAACCAGTAGAAGACTGAAAATTAATAACTGAAAAAAACATCAGGAAGCAAGACTTCCCCAATTATGTTCTGAGATTGTGTAGTAACATTCACCTGATGTCAAAGCTAGCCCCGTTCTCCCGCAATTCATAAAATTGCCAGAAACACAACTCTTCAAAAAACATATCATGGAATAACGATCTGCAGACCCTCCTCCACACAAACTGGGTCTGTTTTGTCCTCCTTCAACTGTATAACCTGGGTGTAATTGTCTTTATCTCCACAATATATATCGTGCAATCCTAAGGCAGTCTATATAATTGTATCTTATCAGTGTATTCCCATGTTGCATGGTTCTCTGTTGCCTCCAAGATAGACTTGTGTTACAGAAAACCCAATAGAATTATTCATATATACATACAAACACACACCATGAGCAACACTAGTTCCTAAAACAGGCACAGCACAGGTAGAAGCATTGCAAGATTACCTCAAAAAACAGGCTCTGCCCTTCTAGTAAGAGTTTAAGCTTCCCTCACAAAGCAGAAACATTATGAGGCTAGCCTAAGTGTACATGCTCTTGAGTAACTATAGCTCACAAGAAAGGGTTAGCTTGGCCAAGAGCAATGCAGACTGCCCTTATGAAGACATTACGTCACGCACCTGCACTGCTGCTAAACTTGATGCCTTTTTTTTAGAATAGTTCTATCAACGTTAGATTGAGTATGGACTGAAGCAGTGCAAGTTCTCAGTGTTTTTATGTCTCTTTCTCTTTCTTTCTCTCTCTCTCTCTCTCTTCCATCCACATGTCCAGCTCACAGTCCCTTGTTTCCCCATCCCCAAAGTTCACTCTCCTCCCCAACACCACTCAGGGTGCTCCCCCTGCCAGCCTTCCAACCTCATCTATCCTAACCACCTCCTTCCCTTCAATGTACTCTAGCAGCTATCTCTTCTACCTGCTCCCACCTACTGACCACACACTTCATCTCTTTAATGTCCAATTGGTTTGCAAAAAAACTCATTTTGATCCCATCACACCAGCATTCTTTGATGGCAATCACTTAAACCTAGATTTTCCCCAATCACACTGCCAACCTGGCAGCTATTCACATAGATCTCATCTCTGTCTCTCGCATGTGTGGTATTTTCCCACCTCCTGTCCACATAGTCAACCATGGACATCCTCAACAATCCAACGGCACCAGGGACAACCATGCACCACTGCAGAGGCCACTGGAGGACCCCCGGCCCCGTCTTTCTCCTTGTTGCCTACAATAAGTCTCTACTCTCCCTGACTACAGATTTCAGGAAAGCCACATCTTCCCATTACATTCACTGTGTTTCCTCTCTCTGCACACACACACACACACACTTGCAATTTATCAAGGAGCCTTCAGGCCATGCTTATTCCCTCAGAACTGATCTATGTTATCCTTTCTCTTGGCCAATGAATTTGACTCATACTCATCCACTAAATTCACAAAATGTCTAAACACTATGACCTCCCATATTTCTCGCCTAACCCCTCCCTCATTGACCCATCTTCCACACACTTTCCTCTCTATTCCAGTTCTCCACCCTCCTCCTTTAATCCTCTACCAATCCTTCACTCCGCCAACCCATCCTGCTCTCCATCTGCCCATTTGCATCATAAATTGTTAGAGTACTTGCACCTGACAACCTCTCTCAACTGGTACCCTCACAGCCTGCTACCAAATAGCCACATAATACTTCTAACGAAACCAAGTGCTTACCCCAAAAAACCTTCATTCTATAGACCTGACTCTCACTTCTCTACCACTCAAACATCTTGGGTTGTCCTCCACCAATTAGAAGAATACACTGGGGTACACCCACTTACTGACCCACACCAATATGTGGTTTTGACTAAACATTCCAACAGACTTCTCTCATCCATATCGTCAATGTTCTTACCAGAGCCCGCCACGCTTACCTCTCCTCTTCTAAACTTACTGTTACACTACATTTACATTCAACACTGTGGCTCACCCCACTCCCTTTCAAACTCTTTCCCTCCTTCCCTTCAATGACACTGTACTCAGCTGAGTGCCCTCCTACCTCTCTGAACCCACCTTTTTAGAGTTCAATATCAATTTGTCAATACCCTAAACAGTTAGTGTTCCTCAAGGACAAGTCCTTTGCCAACCTGTCACATCCCTTCCTTTTCAAACACAATTCCTCTTTAGTTTTAAACTATAATCTCTTTGCTGGCAATACTTAGCTATTCTTCTCTTTCCCCTCCATCAACTTTGCATTTGAAGAATGCATAACTACCTGTCCAACCACCATTGACCACAGGATGAAACCAGAAATGTCTTATCCTTAACGCCTCAAAGAGGAAAGTTATCTTTATCTCTGCCTCCAACTCCAACCCAACTCTAGCATCTGTTTCCCCTGACTTTCAAACAACCTCACCCATGCTTTCTTACCTCGGGGTTCTCTCTGACAGCAATCTTAAACTCTTCCAGGTCACCAACCGTCACCACAGCCAGACTAAACATTAGAAAAACCTGCCCATCCCTCAGACACCACTCACCTAAATCAATTTTCTGTACTCTTGCTCTTACCAACGTCCAGCACTACGATGCAAGACTTTTCTTGGCCTACATGTCTTCCCTTATTCTCCCCTCAACGGAGTTCTAAACTTTGCGAGAAGCACCCTTTTCAACTTTCCAAGGTACTCTTCCAGTTCTACCTACCATCACCATGCCAGATGCCTTTCCGAGCAAAAACGCTCACATTACATTTCTGCTGGCTGTCAATAAGACTTTCCATGGCCTTGTTCCACCACCCCGCTGACTGGACCAAACTGTATTTGCCGTCTCAAAGTATCCTCTCTTTGCCCCTTCAGAACCTATCTGTCCGCTGTCCACCCTATTTCTCCTCCCGTTTTTGCTCGATGCCCTTACTTGCCCCACTCTCCTGAAATTCCTGGCCACCAAAGCCATCTCATCAGTGGAATTCTTTGAAATATATCTCAAACTCCACCTGCTATTGCTGGAAGGAGTCCCCCAAATCCAACAAACCCACCAATTCAAATGACCAACTGACCAACCTCGCCTGCATTCTGCCTTCAGGGCTACTCTTTGTAATTTGTAAATGTCTTGATACCAGACTAAGGATGTGAACGTTTAACATATTTTTATATCCTCCAGTCTCTTCCGCTGCAATTTGCAACTCTCACCTCTTCACCACTGGGTATTGTAAGGAACTCATGGTGACAACAGTAAAGACAGACAGTAGTGATCACAGTTTAAGGTTGTTTATTGAACAATTAACACAGGGTGGAAAAACGCCTTATATAAGCCTAATTCTATCGACCATCAAATATAAAATAAGGCAGTCCTTGTGGCGTTGTGTCAAAATAAAAGGCCTATACTAACAAAACCTATTACCAGTTCCTTAAACTCAATACAAAAGAGTGTGGGATAGGGTTTTCAATAAAGGAAGAAATATTCTCAAATCATAAGTCAGGATGTGATCACCAGGGTTCTCCCTTCCCCACGTTTTCAGCATGGAACAAGGTGGGTCCTCTGAGCACAGCACACTCCAGCTTTCCCAATCATGAGCCAACAGTTCTATTCCAGCTATCGGGTTCCCTGATGGCCAAACAGTCTCTTTCCAATAAAAAATCTCTTGCCCTCGAGGGCTCGATTGTTCTAACAAATAAACACAAAGTAATGTTCTATGAGCACCTTGGGTGATGGTTTCACCCCTGAGTCCCCCTCTTCTGGGTGCTGACCCCCAAAGAATTTTTGGGTGATGGTTTCACCCCTGAGTCCCCCTCTTCTGGGTGCTGACCTTCTTTACTTTCGCAATTATGGTGTGATTCAGTTTCCTTGCTTTCTCTCAGTGCGGGATTAACTTCCATTGCTTTTTACCAGTTTACAGATCAAAGTCTTTCGATTGTATAGAGATTTTTGCTTGACCTCCTGTTTGACCACGTTGACCTGTTCGGCAGCTCACCTATGGCCGTCTGGTATCTATAGTTTTTCTCAACGTGGGATTAGCCAGAGTCTCTCGAGTTAGCACCCACGTGGTGCCTTTTTCTCTATGCAGCTGGTTTTCCCTTTTGCAATTTACAGTTCTTTAAACTTCCTTCAAATTTTCACTTTGCTACTTTCATTCAACATAACCCAGTTCTTATCGATTCTCCCCTCGACTCACCAGCTGTCATGAAGCTCTTGGCTTTCCTCTTTACTGGAGTCAAGGCACAAACCACGGTCGCAGGAGCTTCCCCTGCTCCTGCTTATCGGCATAGGTTTGCCCTATGTACCGTTGACATCTGCTGCAAGACATTTGTGCTATTGTGCACAGTTGTTATATCCGCTTAGATGAAGGTTCTGTGGGTCTGGGATGAAAACGGCAAGGTCGTTTCTCTCCTCGCCACAGTCTCGATTCCTGCTGCTTTGCTCCTTCTCTTGAACTGCCGTGCCTGGTTAGCTGTGCTGTCATGCTGCCAGCCGTGCTCGTAGTGTGCTCTCTCACTCCACCTATAATCCCTGTGGGGAAGGGAAAGCGCCATCATGTGAATGCGGTTCTGATCAATTGCCTTACTCTGCATGACCCTTGTATTGGGACATGTCAGGTAAACGGCTCTGGTGTTATTCCGTTCCCTGATGTGTTGTGCATAAGTGTTCGTGTTAAGAAAGGGGGGGCAGTGGTTTTGAATGTCCTACATGGTAGGATGGGGAAAAGGTGTTTGAAGTAGGGGGATATCACATCTCACTCATCGATGTCCCACTCCCACTCCCAGAGGAACACCCCTCCAAGTGATCCTCTCTCACTGGTCCACCGCCAGGAACTGGATCCAATAGAGATGGCCGTGTCCCGGCCACCTGGATGACAGATCCCTGGGAACTAGACAGGGAGGCACTGTGAGGTTTCCCACAGTATAGATCTCCAAAACAAACCATGCCCTCGTTAGACTTACTCCTCCATATTTGATTGCCTACTTTGTAAATCATTTGTATTCAAATTGGCATCAAGTTCTGAAATGAATACAATATGGTGTGTCATTGACATGTGCTTTAGTGCCACATTGGCATTAATATGTTGTCCCCATTATTCTGTTTTGGACTGTGTAGGTGAGATTGGTCCAGGTGTCATCTCCTAAGGCAGAGAGTGATCCACATCCTTTGCTGCAGAAATAGGCTTGTGAAATTCTCAGAAGGAGGCTGTGGAATAGTGGGGCTACTTTTTTGGATACTCTATTGGCATGCAAAAGGAGGACCAGTGATTCAAGTATCTCTCATCCCAGTAGGAATGCCAACTTTTCATAGCTAAATGGAGATACCCTTTAAGGAGCCTCTATTTTGGAAAGGAAAACACTCTAAACATATTATTTGGGAAATAAGAGAAAAGCGTATTTGAAATAAAGAGGTTACAAGAACAGATTGTTGTGGGCAGTTCTTCATGGCACTGGAAGGGATATCGAAGCATCACTTACTCCCTGGTGTCTATACTTTCACTTTTCCACTGAAGGAAACATCTTATTTTTATGAATTGCGCTACAGTAGGTTTTGTGCTTGAAAAAGCTTTAAAATTGTTTTCCCGTTGTATTAATCACAGCAATTTACCACACCCAGAGGAGACACTTGGAAGTTTCCCTCTATACTCATTGTACGAGCCCAGGCCATGAGATTTCGAGAATGTCTAAGTTGCATATGGCCAGTTATGCAGAGGATCAGGATTTGAGAAAGGAGATCACATAAAGGACATTTTAATATTATTATAAATCTGTGTGGCAGCTGTCAAATAACATGCATGATATGTCTTCGAATAACGAAAGGGAGTAATGAACCAGTGATTGAATCCTGTGTCACTCAGCTCTTCATTCTATTAATGGCCAAGCAGCAATGGCATGGAAGAGCGACGTTGGCTGGTATTAAATGCATCATCTGTCGATGTTTCTAAGACCCGATTCAGAAAAAAAAGAAAAAAAAGAAGCTGCATGTATTATTACTATTTTAAAGTAGAGTAGCTGAAAACCCGACCGAAAGCAATTATGAATTCCGTTTTGTAGTTCAGGATCAGATTATATATTTATTTGGTATCGTGCTTTAGTTGAACACCACTACCAGATCCTAAAAAATAGAGTAAGCTTAAACTCAGATGTCCATGCATTTAATAATATCAACTAAACGAACGATGCCAGATGCAAAAACAGGATACTACTGTCGATGGGAACTTCTAAACGGCAACAGCGTATGGGAAATTGTGGGGTCATGTAACAATGCAGAGGTATTTTTTTTTTTAAATAACATTCAAAAGAACATTTAATAATGAGTGTTCCAAGCACGTGATGCTTACCAATCCCCAAAACATGTAAGTGTTGGCTGAGGAGGCCATGTTGAAAAGTAATCCTTCCTTTGGTTCTGGCATTAGGTTTTGTTCAAAAACCCACAACTTTAAAATTGAACATTATGGGCACGTTTCATGGAATGTTTTGCTGAGTGGGCATTTACAGATGTTAATGTCTCTACGATGGGCCCAACTACATTAGCTTCAGGCCCCACTTGGTAGGCAATCCTGGTTACGCCTTTGTCACTGACGAGCTACAGCTTGAGCAAGTATCTTGGACTGCTTAAATATACCATTTCATTCTGTTGTTCGGTTTGCTCCCAGCACTGCCAGTGTTCACGTTTTACAAACTGTGGGAGGGGGGAATACCTTGATTTGTCCCTGAGTTTGCAAAATTGTACCGTGATTGGTATCAAGTGTTCTGGTTTCAAACTGAGCAATTTAGCCACTACCACCTTTCAAATCATTCCTAATATAAATTTGTGAAATCACTATTTCTGTGCATATGTTTTCCATGTTAGGTCTAAGTAATAGAGCACAGTTGACTGACGAGGCAAATGCTTTACAATAGGTTTGCTACAGGAATGCATAAATAACTGAACAAGATTCATCCGCAGATGAAGACGAGAACATGGCGGAGGGACCAGCCAAGGGAAGCGGCATCAGTGCACAGCACTTACACAGTAGTCAGGAAATGAACCAGGTCAGAGGGAGAATGCTCTACTGGCACAACAGCATGACGTGTGCAGTGGCCTACATCTGTCTTGTCCATCGTGTTGACGCTTTGCCTTGTACCAGCATGATGCACTGTCCGCAGGTTCACTATAGATCAAAGTACAGACAGCAGGTGCTAAAGTCCAAACCATAAACGGTCTGATTTACTGGTAATCTATAACATTAATAGACGAGAATTGACAATACAAGTATGTGAGCACTTTAGGGCCTGTACTCCTTACATATTGCTGTAGGGCAGCACAATGTTGAACAAGACTTCAAAATTGGACCCTATCAAATTTGTATTGCAACCATGGATTGTTGCCCTTGGATAATGTACGAGTCTGTTCACAATTGCCCTGCGCCCGACTAAATATTACAGTGAGACTGGTGCATCCCTCACGTCAATGAAGGACCTGCTGCCACACTGTGTACTCCAGCGTAACAGAACTGTTCATGACTTGTTCCCGAATGGTCCGTCCAGCGGCAATGATACGTTTTCACCCTAGAACAGTTGCTATAACTATATTGGTAATTGACACGAGTTAGCAAAATGAGTGGTGTTATTAAATTATAGAGAACATGACATGCTGCTGAGCAGAATTGACGCCGTTTATCTTTTCCAATCAATGGCGCCGATTTATCGGAGAGCCCAAACATGGAAATGGTCAGAAACTGAAAGTGTGTGGCTTGATCTGTAAATATTTGCGGGTCCTGGTGCTTTTAACTGGGTTATCATCAGCAGGCCTTGTTTGTACACTGAAGTCCGACTCTGTTCGTGATGGCAAAGTGTCAGCCATGACTTCTTAATGAGCACACGCTCAAGCACCCATGCTTAGATCTCTGGTAACGGAAAATCCGCCTACTACCATTCATTATGACCGCTCACCTATTCAATCCCCACTACCCAAGCACAGGCCCAACATGACCAGGAACGCATGAACGCAAATAACCCAGCATTTAGTAAATGGTGGTGATTTGCTGCAGCATAGCATAGCGCCTGTTCTGATTGCCACAGCTGAACGTGAACTGGCACGTGAAGTGCGTTCTGTTGTTGATGTCACACAATCAGAGTTAGTGCTTTAGATCGCACTTCACCTGACAGCAACTTGCAGGACCCAATTGCTGTATCAATAGTTACGCTACATTTGATTGTTCTGTATGTTAGTTCAATGAAGGAGGAAAAAGCATTTAGGCACGAGGAAATAGGAAACTAATAATGACACGATAGGTTATTTATAACTCACTTAATACCCAGAGGTTTCTAAGCGCAGACCCAGGGATCGAACCTGTATTGCTCCATGCCGTCTTGCTTCCACGTTGCCCCTGAGCTATCCTCCGGAGACAATCAATTAAGTGAATGGAGTGATTCCGCAAGCTAATAACAAAAAACACGAACATGACTGCAGCTGCTAAGAGTCGACGCAAATCACAGAAAGAAAAACTTTCATTCTATAAATTAAGATCAAATTAAGTGCCGATTGAATAATAAAGTGCCTTGGCGCATGAATAATAGTGAATGGCAGCTATTTTATGATGTATGCTTCTAACACTAGCACCTCATTACCGCTTTAGATTATATCAAGCTAGCACATCATTTCCACTTTCCAGTACTGACTTAGAACAACATTTGAAGTTTACACGAAATAGTGATCCCATTCCATTCTGACAGGTGTATGGGTGAACGGGAAACTCGTGGTGTGCAGGAGAGTGTTGGTGACAATGGGGTTCTGCTAATGAATCCTGCAGAGCAATGAATTTGCGTTGTTTGCAATTATGCTTCGACATTGAAACCTGAACACTGTATCACAGTTGGCACTCTTGACAAGCAGAGATAGCCTTCTCACTCCTTAAGCTGGAATAGGGCACTTATATGAACGGAGGATAGCACAGGTTCAAACCCCGGATCCACATTAGGCGCGCTATAACAAAACAATTACATAAATAAATGTGTGGCGTATGCAAATTATGCACTAGAGGCATTATCTCGAAAAAGTCGCAGAGCCACTTGAACATGCAGTCAAAAAATGTCGAACATTATAATACTTTGAATTAATTTACACATTATTTGACCCGGAGGACTTTAAGGAAGTGCCTCTTCGCGTGTGCTTTACCTGAAGCAAAGTTAGGAAACACAAAATCTAAATGAAATTGCAATATGGCCTCTTAGGAGACCATTGCCGGGTTAATTTGCGTCCAGTTCATTGTCGGCTTCCAATGTACCTGCAGAGTACATCATTAGCACATCTCTGCGTATTTAAATTATTCCAACTTTGCACCTAACTGCTACTAGCACATAATTGCCCGGTTCCATTAAGCTCAGTTAATACGTCACTGCTTGGCCTTGAACTCCCTCTTCCGGGAGGTTTGGATTTAAGCTAGAAAAGCACACAAGCAAGCATGCCGATGCACACCGTTCCCAAAGGTGGCCGTGAGATTGGGAGGCCTCATAGTTGCATGTGGTGGACACCTCAGTAAAGACTGTCGGCCTGATGTACAAAGGGGGTTTCAATTAGAGTGTGCCATTGTGACACGCCTTTGTAAACCAGGCCCGTGCAAATGCCCTTCCAGAATCTGCTATTGTCCTAAAGATTACCACCATACTAGTATCAGTGTACCTAGGCTTATCCGTGGAGTGGCATCCTGCGCCCCCCCCACCACCCCAGCCCCTGTGTATCCCACCTTAGTGTGTTGGAAGAAAAAAAATGAGAATGGGGACAATACAGAGGATTAGAAAGTAGGAAATAAATGCAAAAATGGCACGAATAGATGCAGCGAGGAAGATGGCTTTGTGCAATCATTGGTGTGTGTTTGTTCTCTTGGGAGGACCGTTGGGCTGCAAAATTAAGGAGGTGGTGTGCCCTAATGTGTTAGGATAATTGTGGCGTTTTAGAAGGCAAGTGTGGGTTTAACCACTGGCAGTGCTTCGCAATAGGATTTATTTTACCTGCACACATTACATCACACAGCACAAGGGACAGTGTTTTTTTTAGTAGTTCTGGAGCAGTGATTGCACTTGCGTAGATTACTGCACCAATGAAATAAATTCATTGTTCTGCTTTTGACACTGGTGCAAGGTGTGCGCGTGTGGCAGTGTGCTCATGCACACCCACACACATTGCAGTAGAATGTTTGCTGCCATTCGTTTATCTGTCTTTTCATTAGAGTTGTGTAGTAACATCATTTACAAAAAGTAGGGACATTGAAGATCCGATGATGCCTCACACTCTCGGTGTATAGGCATTGTCGGGGTTCCTCACGTTTGTATCCAAAAGGAAGAGATTGAAACAATTCCTAAAATACAAGAAAGAAAAGAAAAGAGGTCAGTGGCTTGTTGTCTGGCAGTAGCTGCCTTTGACTGCGTAAAATGACCTAAGGAAGAAGTGAAACTGATGAACACCGTTTTGCAATGTGTCGTCAACAGTTCAATCATCTGATTTATTTCCAGGGCTGGGTGAATTGGTTCACCCGGAAGCAAAAGATGCATAACTCAAGGCATTTGCAAAGAATCAATACATGTTGTTTCTGCAAATGCATAGAAAGTGTGCAACACACATTCATTGCACCGGCTTCATTGATTCCAGCTCCACATACTGCCTTTTAATCATTTCACGAAATAATACATGGTTTGTGGCAATTGGCAAAGAAAATTCAACAAAACAGAGAGACATTATTTACAAAACACCTACACTGTTTATTTTTTTCCCCGCATGAGCAGCATTAACATTGCAGTAGTGTCCCCGACCATGCCTGACTGCAAGAGATGTCGGAAAACAAACATGGCTGTCTTCCGCCATGAACCAGCTGTGCTGCGTGGCCAGTTGTGATGTTGCTAATCAAGACCCGTGGCGAATACGCCCCAATCCTCCCAGGAATCCGCTATTCTCACTTCAAACAATCGTTACAGTTTGAATCCAATTGACTCTAGACAAAAGTATTGAGATAATCAGCATATTAAAGCCAACACTGTAACCATATGTTAATTATGTAAATGATTCATTTTAATCAGCTAGAACCTTGTAACGAGTTACCAGGGATGCAATTGTAAGGAGTTATTAAAAAATCTCATTATTATTCATCCATGGTCTGTCTGCGAACGTATCCATCCAAATAGATACATTAATAGATAGATGAAAGGGCTGAAGGGGAAGGCTGTGTGAAGCCATCTGTCCTGCCCTGTATGCCCTCAGACCCAAGCTATTCCAAAGAGACCACAGGAATGAGGTGCCTGGCCCTTGCACAAAGGTATTTTAAGGGCCTTTTTGGAGTGCAGGGGCCAGGTCACCAATACCTGCTTCCAAAATTCGAACATTATTTTAAATATCCCTTATTATGCTAAAGGATCACAATAAATTGTTTATTTTAGAGCAACTTTACAGCAGAGAAATATTACATTGGATCCATAGGAAACGTATTAAAATTAAAAACGAGTCACTGTTTGGTTGATTGTTTGATTTCTTTCCCTACAATGATTTTAACAAATCTCAGCAGGTGTTGACGATATTTGTTCCGGTTCATAGTAGGCTGGTTAGCGCAGGTATCGAATACTTACATTTCGGCAGCTAATGTTAATGATTCGTTATCCAAAAATCACAAATACAAGAGGATAATTTGTATCTGCAATAAGAAGGTGCTAAATCTACATCATTCTTTAAATCATCTGATGTTCTGATTACAGCAAGCACAATGCCAACAAAACATTCAGATGAACTACATTTTCTCCTATCTTAGAAGTTTGATAATTCAGAGTCTGCACTGGAGATAAACATAGGCCCTGGTGCACATTTTTGCTACCTGTGTAATGGATGATGCAGGGTGCCAAATATATTGTGTCATTTGTGCAAAGTGTAAGGTTCTGGGCAAACCAGTTTGCCTCCCTATGTTTTAGGTTCTTAAGATAGAGTTCTTGAACTTCCTTATTTTGAGCAAGCCTTGAGCATGCTGTTTTGAAGTTGCATAACTCAGCTCCCGGTAATTGTGTTGCTTTTGTGGTTAGGCGAAGACGAGGCATCGCCACCACCAGCATCTAACCTCAGGTGATGGAGGTGGGGAGTGCCACCTTTAACCACCTCTCACAGATACCACTTAACTTGAGTCTACAATGTGGGCAGAATCCGCTTTTTTGGAAATTGGTCTCATTGATGTCAATTAGATACAACTGATTTGTTGGGGGAGGAATAACAAAGCCTGCCGCTTCACTGCCCTTTCACTTCAGTCTCTCTCTTCTGTTCTTTCATCATCCCTGTTTCAATATCTCTTCAACTTATATCCTATTCTGCCCCTTAGTTTGTTCCTTCGTGTACTGCAATGTCCTACCCTTTTTTCTGTTTATTCACTTGTTCCTCCTCGAATGTTATCAACATTCTGTCACATATCTGTCTTCCATGTTCTTTCCCGATCAGTCTCCTCCGCCTTCAACCACTCAAACCCACCCATTCTATATTTCCCCTCCTATTTCCTCCTCTTATTCTGTCTCTTCTCACCTTCCGCGTTGAGCCTTTGCTGAAACACCGCATGACTCCTTTCATATCTCCATCTTCTTCCACTTGCTCTTGCTCCTTCACTGCGCTCTCCTATTAAGCTCTAATTTCTCTCTCCCTGCTTTTCTCTATCAATGTCTTGCTGACTTATTTCTTTTCCACAGAAACCCTCCTTCGGCCCACAACTTCAACATGTTTTCTGTAAGGATGGACGACGGTTGTGTGAAGCTCCCACTCCTCTAAAGGTTTGCTACAGTATTCAAAGTCAAAGCTCAGAGATATCACAGGGAGCCGGGTTTGTGGGACAGCCACGGCACTTCACGAAAACCTGTGAATTGTATGTTGTGCTTCAGAGGATTGTTTGAAGAACTGTCTCTACCAATTGAAACCAGGTTAGACAGTCAGACAGCTTTCACTTGGCCTCGATTGGTGCTTTGCATACATCTTAGGGTTTTACCTTTCGACAGCTGAAAAAGTGCATTGATTAAATCATCAACATGTTTTTGGTCCTGTGCATGCACTTGTTATTTCATAAGAGCATCTCATCTGAGCATTTTCCTGACAATTGAGTTGTTTTTGAAAATGTATCTAACCAAAGGCTAATTTAATTCTTCACTGTATGTTTGTAACCAGAATACTAACAGGTTTCCTTCATCTAACATGTTATATGTTGATATATAATGTTCTCTTTTTCAAGTGCTTAAAAACGAACAAACATTCACTTAACATCCACTTATCAGTGTATCTTTTTTTATTAACATCAATTTTAGCAACATTATCTCTTTTTAATTGCTTTGATGGATTGATGTGAGCCCTGAAATAGGAATGGTTGGTTCTTGCGGTTTTAAATATAAAATATTTGGTATTTTGAAACATTGCGTATTTGTGATGATGAGTCATTTTCTGTTTAAATTGTGCTTCATGTTGGGGTTCAGCCTCTAAGCGGGGTGGTTGGGGGTGAGAGGCTCCCCCTGAGCAATCCTCCCGGCGCTTAAACATGATATTCTTTTGTTTTGTGATGGTGACATGCAATTCTCCCACCTAATCTTTTTTTTTCTTGAGTATCATTTAACTCCTCTGTCATAGTGTCTAAGGACATGCTAAATGTCGTGTCATTGGAAGTTATTCTCCCAGCTCTAAGGAATAGTCAATAAGCGAAGACACTTATTGTTGACATGGAATGTTGTGAAGGAGCATGTAGATCATGATTTGTATAAGTGGAATTCGTACAATTGGTGAAGTGTACTGTGTAATCTATGAGTTCAGTACCGTAGCAAGCAGGCAGAAGGGTATTCCACTACCCTGCTTCAGGAGCCATCCATCCGAACTGCAAACATAGATGGCACAGCCCCTACTGCAGAACACACTCATCCCCTGCTTGAAAGACACACAGCCCACAGTCCCTCTTTCTGACGCCTGCAAGTTCAAGTGAGAAGCAATAACACACAGTCTGAAACTTATGTCAAGGCTGTGTTTAATTCGATGGAAAGTACCTCTACCCGGAACCCTTAATCCCTTCTGGCACACTGAGCAGTTGCTGGGCCCTCTGCAAGTGGCTCGTGCTGGAGCATTATTAGGCAAGAGACTCGTGCTGTGTGCACTCCACAAATATGCTTTGAGGCCTTCCCTGGGAGGAGAAATTAAAAGTTTGAAGACCACTAACCTAAGCTACAATTGTGAGCATTTGCTCAAAAGGAAGTATAGATGGAGTGTTCATTTCCAAATTTGCGGGTGGGCTTGGTTGTTCAAGGTTGGGAAATTCATCCTTTGGGCGAGGTAACAGTTTTTTTAAAGGGAGCCCCTTAACTATTTCCATGGCAGGGGCTTAGGAATGGGCACGACGAAGAGAAAGAAGCCTGTAAGTGGGGTGAGCTGGTTGTGGGGGGGTGCAGCGGAAATATGTAGGACTACGGTAGAGAGAAAAAGGAAGTGGAGGGTGGGGGGCAGTGGAAGAGAGAAGGAGATTGCAAAACATAGGAAAGGTATAGTAGGCCACAAGAGAAAAACATAGAGTTCACAGTTGGTTTACAGCCGTGTTCCAGGTCTCCTGATTGGCCATCGCCCTGACCCTCGATGCTAATAAACACAACATAAAATGTAAGAGGCATACATTTTCAGTATTATCACTGATTGACCTTTTGTTGTAGTGATTGCTAGAGTAGAACTGTGGCCCATAGATACTTGCTAAATACTCTAGCAACAGGATATTTTGAAATGGTGGGAATGTACAGAACCTTTATGAAATATACCATTTACACATAAATAATTAATACGTTTAGTTTATTGGTGGAGTTTGTATGATGGGCTTTCTTGCCTCACATTGTGGTACTGCCTCTGCAGAATGAGTGGACAAACATAATATTAATAACAATGACTGTTTACATTTCACAAACACTACTGACTGAATGGTCTGTAACATGATGTATTATGTGTGATGACTACCTATTTAATTAAACTATTTGTATCACCATTGGGAAGGGTGGAGAATGTGTGTTTGCAGGGTTTTGAGTTAGTGACTGGCATCTCTCTGGTTAGGGAGTTTAGTCACTCACCCACAATACTTGCTCAGTAAAATAAGAGGTTGCAAGATAATTGGGATTATATTTCAGGACTTCCATGATGTTAGGAAAGTGTACCTGATTTCTATGTGCAGTCTGGTCTACGGCCTAAGCTTCTGCAAGGAAAGGCCCCTACCTCTTATGCTTACAATATTGTAAAAGGTGCTCAGAGTCAGAAAAGAGAGAGACAGAGATCACTGGGGGGTGGCTGACTTGTGTGGCCTAGTGGGAGGCAACCCTGGGCAAACCCCAAGCCTGAGACCATGGGCTGCTCTGCTCCAGCGAGGACTGATCTGGAGTTGAGGAGAGTCGCGGGAGGCCACAGTTACTGAGGATGACTGCAGATAAGGTTGCCTCTGTAGCAGTAGATGAGGGATCTGAGGTCACCTGCTGGGGCCACGAGAGGAGGTGCATGGTGGACGGGCCTGAAGGAGTGCAGTGAGGCTGAGAATAGTGGAATGTGTGACATAGAGGCTCTCCCACTGTAATTGACCCTATAGGAAGGAAGAAGAGCGAGCTGCAATGTCAGCGAGTGCACCGACAGGCGCTGAGAGGGAGGAGGACGTTGGGAGGAGTCAGTGAAGGATAGGGTAAGCCCTGTGACATGCATGGAGGCTCCTGCAAGGGTGGCGGGGAGGGGGATGAATTCAGGGGAGGCCTGCCTTTGCCTACCGGTAGGCCGTCTTTCATGTACCCTCTGAAATCAGCATAATCTGTGCCACGGAAGCCAGGGCAGAGGTGGGAACAAGCAGGGTAGCCATTATAGGGTGTATGTGGAGTTCCAAAATGAAAGAACCTACGTTACCAGGTGGAAGGGCGAACAGGTTGCTTCCACGGTTGTTGGATGTAGTGGTGAAAGCCTGAAGAGTGGGTGGAGGCAGGTGGACCTCCCGGAGATACAGTATTGAAAGGTGGGCCTGGTATTATTGAGGTGCACTGGAGCCAGAAAAGACTAGTGAAGGGAAGTGAGGAACCAAGGGAAACACAGCTGCCCGTCCTGTAGGCATCAAACAGAAGGACAGAAGATTACACAGGCAGGAGAAGAAGCAGGTGAAATGGAGAAGGGAGCCAACCAGCGGCTGAGGCAAGGGGTCAAGGATGTTCAGATCATATTGGTGGAGCTGAAGGCATTTAGGGCTGAGGTACAGTCCTCCCTGGTGGCCATTCACAAACGAGTATTAAAGGTAGAAGACAGAGTAGAAGCCCCATAAAACAACCAGCTCTCAGCAGACATCATGGAAGCCAAACTGAAAATGAGAATGAAGGAGCTGCAAAATAGAAAAAGAGAAGCCAGAAGCAAGTTAGATGATGTCAAAAACAGAGAGCATAGAAACAACCTCTGGATATGAAGGCTCCTGTGTAAGGGTGGCGAATCACAAGGGGATCTGGAATTATTTCTGAGACAACTGCTGAGGACGATGCTGGGATCCACGGACAAAAGGGAGATTCCCTTTGAGAGGGTGCACAGAGGGGCTCGCACAGGCACTGGGCCTCACTCTGTAGTACTCTGTAGTAGCAACATGCCTTTACTATGGTGACTAGGAAGAGATACTGCAGAAAGACAGAGAAATCAACACAGCGTAATGGGAAAGAGCCTTGGTGAGAATATACTAGGACCTTTCATCTTTCAACCTGGACCAAAGGTGGACGTGCAGGCCCCTGACGACGTTGCTTCAGGGGGTGGGATTAAGGTACCGACAGAGATTTCCTTTTGCCCCCTCCTTTGAGTATAAAGGGGAGCAAAGTGACATAAAGCAGGGGGAGGAGACAGACCAACTGCTACAAATGTGGCAAAAGGATGAGGCATCACGTGATCGAGAGGTAATGCATCAATTGAGAGAACACTTTAAGAATGCATTTGCTGAGTCTGCAACGCAAAGGAAGGATAACTGCTCCAGAAAGCCTAGAAAGACTCCTGTCTCGCAACTGAAAACACCATGTTGCGAAAGTGATCGGACAGGCTATGAAGTGGAGGACTAACGGGGTTGCTGGTACTGCTCGTAGAATTAAGGAGCACATTTCTTTTTTTGGTGGAAAAGGAGTACTTGTTATCCTAGCGGCCTGCGTGTTACCGGGCGTCTCAGCAATGTTTGCTTTTTTGCAAGGTTGCAGGCAAGCTTCCGGCTATAGCATCACACATTATTTAAACATAATGGAATTAAGTCATGTACTGTATGTGCCGGCCATGAAGGCCGGAGCGCCAATGGCGCCATATTGAAAGGGGGCAAATACTATAATTACAAAGGCAGACAAGATGGAAATACGAGCACCATGGAGCCATTCATTGAAGTAATGGAGTCTGCTTCAATCTTGTATACCCAGAGGTTGATGGTAAGCGTATGCCAGACCAAAGACATTCAAAATGGTACGGAAAGAAGGAGCTCTCATATTATTCCTAGAAGCCGAAAATGCGTTTGAACCTGTTAGTTGGGCTTTAATGCGGGGTGTTCTCTCGGCGGTGGTCATAGGGCAGAGATGGATAGGAGGGATTGCCACCCTTTACTCAGTACCCGCAGCTAAGGTGGTGGTAAATGGAGAAGAGTCTAAAAGCTTACCATTGAGAAGGGCAACCAGGCAGGGATGCCCGTCTCCTCTCTTTTATATGCACTTACCATGGAACCTTGGGAGGCAGAAGTGAGCGAAGATTCGGGAATACGAGGAGCCAAGGTTGGGAATGTGGAATACTATCTAAGCCCTATTACAGATGCTGCATTTCTCTATGTGACAACCTCAAGGGATACCATCCTGCACCTGCTTCACAGGCTCTCTCCAGAAGGCACCATGTCAGGATTAAAAATACATTTGCAAAGATCGGTGGCTTTCCCGGTGGGTCCATTGGAGCAGCAGGACAGAGGACATATTGAGGAGATGGCATTCCAGATTCAGCCAGAGGGCTTTAGGTACCTGGGAATAAAAAGTTTCACGAGCCCTCAGCACCCTGTTCCAAGAAAACGTTCCTCTTTTATGGGACTCGATACAACTGCACCTCCAGAGATGGGAGAGGTTAAACCTCATGCATGGCAAGACTGAACTGCATAAAAATGATGCTCCTCCCTAAATTCCTTATTTCTGTTTTTCAATTTTTGCTATTCGAGGGGTGCTCACGAACCCGAGGTGGAGAGATTATCTCCATAAACGGCTGACTACCTTGAAAGCAGCGCTGATGCAAACCACAAACACGAAGGGCCTAATAGCAAGATTGTATAGGGAATTATTGCTAGCGTAGCCGATAAGCCAGATAGCTACTAGGGAGCAATGGGCAAAAGATCTCAACTTGGAGATAACCAATGAGTTATGGGCCAGGATCTGCAGGAGGGTGTCTCACTCAACGGTGTCCCTGCAGTACAGGATTCAGGCCCTCAAGTTGACACATAGATGGCACTACCCACCTACTAATTTAGCTAAGTTGTGCCCAGGGGTGGATTCATACTCCACTGATGGAGATGTGAGCATGGTCGGGGGGTCCTGGAACTTCCCTCTTGGATTAAGGGGATAGACGGGATAAGAAGGAAGCTCTCGCCGATGCTGGTGCTTTTTGGGATTGCTGACAGGGATATGAAGAAAAGGATCTAGGTCATATGGTGTGAATCCTTTTGGTGGTGGCTACATGCTGTGTGGCGCAATGTTGGAAATGCAGCAAGGCCGCCACGAAGAGGGAATACATCCAGGAGGTGCCGGCTATTTATGATATGGAGTACCTAACGCGCCTCCTGGACGAATCGAGAACAGACATACAAGGGGGATGTTTTTTCTACTTTAATAAATATGGAAGATAGCCTGCTTAATGAGAGGGGCCACACTGAGGTACTTAAGTTTGCTGTAGATGTATATTCACTTGAGAAGTACGGTTTAAAAGCTGGGCATGATATTGGTTGTAATAGTTTGAACGTCTATTTTTCATGCAGGAAAGTGTTCTATTTGTACCCATTATAAGATAAATGACAATAAACGTTGATTTTGAAGAAAACAAAAGAGAGAGCGATGAGGGTGCGACGGGGCTAGAGATTGAGTTTAACTTTCCTAATAAATAGCAATTAGATCTTATAATGAGAAACCGATGGATGAAAATGTTTGCTTCCCTAGCAGTGTTGAATATTGCTCTTACTAAGTCTCAGGGGCAAATGTAGACAGAGAAAATATCAAACTAGCAATGTTATCCTTTACAAACAATAATCCGCAATAGAAATTACTAAATGTCTAAAAGGCCGCTCTTGCTGGAACTCTGCCTCCCTTCTAATGGCCAGGCCGCAGTGATGGAAAGGAACGGGTGCAATTGATGTCTTGAGTTTTTTGGCTCCAGTACACTCGTCTTATGGAAAGGTCTGGCTTCACACGATAATCACACAGTGGAATGCATTAATATGGCATCACAATAATTTACGGGAATCCGCTGCTCCAGTAATGCACCAGCAAATTGGTAAATGCATTCCTACCTCCAGCCAAGTAACACTTAAGATCTGGGTAATGTATGCATTATCAATATCTTCAGGGACAGAGAGACCCAGCGAAGTAAAGCGAGTCTGCTAGCCTTTCCATGTGCATGCGTCACACAATGCACTCACGCGCTCCCTCGCTCGCGCATCCAATAAATAACAATCCTGAGCATTAGAAAGTATCACAATAATCTATAACCGTGTTTACGTACGGCTTCATTACAGGTTTCCCAGTATTAGCTGTTACTTTATCACCAAACTGACAGTAATCACTGAATTATGCACGGCGATGGGTATTCCTCATTTTGTACCCCCGTAAGAATCCACTAGGGGCAGGCAGACTTACCACATGCAGTAATTCCTCCTCGGCCATTACCACTATTTTAAGTGGAGGCACAGCCTCCACTTACAACTAGGCGTTTTTCACTACACGGTTGCTGACACCCATAATTGAGCATAGTGGTAAAAAGAGAAGGTGGCATTTCAAAACAAGGCCTGTTTTGCCATTAACAAATACGTTATAATGAAGCTGTATATTTAAAACTTGATCTACCAAATGAAAGCGGCTCTCCAGAGCCCATGCTGTTATTTGTAGAAAATGCTGTTTAGATTGCAAGAAATGAACTCATCCTGCAGAAACTGAGGGTTCCAAGGCAAACTGTGGAAAGGTGTCCCTCGTGATGAATATGCAGGAAATTAAGTATATGACGTTGGGTTGCAGAGGTACCCCTAAGAACATATGGGTTGTAGAGGCATACTTTCTGAATTAATGGGAAGGAAATTCAGACTGTTGCCCCATTTGATTATCTAGATTTAAGAGAAGAAACTAGCAACATCTTGCAATGAAAAACGACGTCATCCATAGCAACTTTAAAGCAGAAGAAAGTGGACAAGGGTACAGCCAGGTTGGGGGATGATCAATTGCCCGGCTTTAGGAGTTTAAGAGGTTTTCAGAGGAAGGGCATTGCATCAGCACGGTATGGGGAAGAAATATCAGGCGGGAAATCCTGTAAATACATAGCAGTTTTGTGCCAGCTCTTACTGGCTGGACTAGGCATACGAACATCACACTTACATTGTGAAATTAAGATAATTTGGACCAAAGCCTGTATGTGTTACCTATTTGGAAAGGTGGAAAGATATGAGAACACTGAGAATTGAGTATTAGAAATTATTGTTTAAATGTGGGAAGTGTATTCAACAATCGAATGGTCTGTTGGAGTGATCATGGGAAACCCCAAATATGGTGTTGGAGAAACATAGATCTTGTACTCCATGCTGGATTAAATAAAATGTTCAAAATCTATCTCCAAATCATGCTATTATCTGGTCAAAACAAATACCAGAACGTGCTTAATCCCACAGCAGAATGCTCACTGATGCTAAAATTCAGATTGTGTGTCTCACGCATGCTGGGATGAACAGTCAAATGGAAGAACCAAACAACACCGGAGGGTCTTTCCAGCAATGAAGCTGCATCACAGAAAACGATTGTGCATGTTTTCGTTGGCCCATTTATAAACTGGCTAGAAACAAAGTGCTCTGGTATTGGAGGATGAGGCTGAAGGTGGGTTTAGGTCTTGTATGCATCCATACTGGATTGTGCGTTTGTACTGAAGGTATGCAATTGATCACTATGTACTTTGGAATCAAGCTTGCATTTATGAATGGCCAGCTGTTCCCTGCCAGGCCCATGGATAGTATGACCCTTGTGTGCCCAAGCAATAGATTAATGCAGATCAGGGCAGTAGGACTCTATGGCCTGTCAATGACAATCACCAGGAGTGCTGTTCCTTTCCAAACTGAGACACAGCGCTGATGATACTCGTTAACGCCTTATCTGCATACTTCCAACGCGTATGTGACTAGCCACCATTCAAGATTGTGGATATAGTCCCTAAGGTTACCTTTCTCTCTGTTGTTGCTTTCTGTTTCATATCATTTTGGGAGATGAAAGTGGATGACCTGGATCTGGAATTCTTGATGGGAATTACTCGGGGAGTACCTGCTTGTGTCTGAATGTAGTCAGACCCCTTAACACAGAAGATGTTGCTTAAGGTGCAAGGTACTTTGTTTTATCCTTAGTTCCACCAAGAACCAGTGGATTGTTTTCAAGGCCAGGGATATGTTCTTGCAGTTCTTCAATATGGGGATTGTTGTGCATCCTCACCCACCTCTGCTGGATTTTATGTATGGTATTGCCTGTGTACCGGATCTTGCAATAACACATTCTTGAGATAATCAATGACCTCATAGCTGACAGACATCATTCTGAAGGCTCAATGGTGGCCCATGCCTTTTCCAAAGGCCTACAACCTGGAGCAGCAAAGTGCGGAATATAGAAGTGCATGATCGCCAACAAATAGAAGCATATAGACCCAACACCCTCTTTGCAGGTTTGTACAATGACTACTACCAATCCAAAAATACATGTTTCCAGACTTGGCTTCCATCAATCAACAGGACTGTAAAAATGAGTGAGGTGACTTGTAATTAGCGCTGGCTATTTTGTGTCATGCTTCGGCATTTGGAGAGGTGGACATGCTGGAAGTAAACATGTGCCCGTTGATTTGATTATAGAAACATACAAGATGGAGCCATGCCATGGACAGAGGTGAATCATAGTAGCAACATGTCAGTGCTTATGTTTCAATAGATATATATAGCTCGTTAATAATTGTAGTGGCACTTCTCACTTCTCAGAATGCGCCATTCAATTTGTATTACTGATTAGGCCCTGTGCCACCACAGGGCATAATCAGTAATTAAAAAATGAATGGCGCATTCTGAGAAGTGCCACTCGAATTATTACCTATTAATGGAGTAGGGGGCTCACTCCAACGGCACTTCCTATGCGACACTGTTCACAACTGCACAGATGCACTGATCTACAACCCACTCGCAGTGAGACTCTCCCGAAATACCCCAAAGCCACTATATATATCTCCTTATCCATGGCTGCTAGTGTGTGGGCGGATGCAAAACCCAAGGCCACAGATTCCCGGGCAGGACCGTGCCCTTCAAGTGCGTGTGCTGTATTTTAGCACTGCATTTATTAAATGTAAGCCAACATGCTCGGTAGGTGTGTATGCAAGTAGGCACTCGTTCATGCACTGCAGAATGTATAACGAGTGGTACAGTATATCTACAGTGTGTCATCTTGAGTCAGAGTATCCGAGATGAGACTGTGGGCCTCATTACGACCCAGGCGCTAATGGGTTAACGGCCCCGTAAAAGGCTGCAGCGCTGTTAACCTATTAGCACCTAATTACGAGGTCCCTTTGCGGGACCCGACCTTAACGGCTGGTTTTACCAGCCGTTAAAGTAGGGACCCGCAAAGGGACCTTGGTGCTAAGTATGGTGCCGCAATTTGCGGCACCGTTCTTAGCCCCTTCCCCATTCCCATTGAGCCCTATGGGGCAAAAATGGGAATGGGGAAGGGCCCATGATGAATGGGAAATTACTGCCCTGCCAACCTTGGAATGGGGCGGTAATTCCGCCATTCACCATGGCGGACCCCGGCATGGACCATGGTGCTAGTAGCACCATGGTTTAGCACCGTTGTCGTAATGAGGCCCTGTTACTATTGTTCACCACTACATTATCACCCAAGACATTGGGGGTCATTACGACCCTGGCGCTAAGGGGTTAGCGGCGCCGTAAAAGGCTGTGGCGCTGTTAACCCCTGGAGCCTAATTACGAGGTCCCTTTGTGGGACCCGACCTGAACGGCTGGTGTGGACCAGCCATTAAAGTAGGGACCCGCAAAGGGACCTTTGAGGTAATTACGGTACCGTAATTTGCGGTACCGTAATTACCGCCTTCCACAGTCCCATTGAGCCCTATGGGGCAAATATGGGAATGGGGAAGGGCCAATGTTCAATGGGGAATTACCTCCCTGCCAACCTTGGAATGGGGTGGTAATTCCCCATTGAACATTGGCGGACTAATAGCGCCATGGGTTACCACCAGTGTTGTAATGAGGGCCATTGGGTTTAGCCATCCTGCACTTTATACTGAGGTGTTTGCCTTCTACAGACCAAAAGAATGATACTCACACTTCAAATGTAAGCGGCACATTTTGAAACACCTTAAAATGTAAATGCGCAACCCAGCTTTATTGGGTTTTGTCACACACACAATGCAGAATTTTTCACAACGAAAGCTTTCATTGAGACCTTTCAATACGTTTCTGAAATCAGTGTAAAATCGGATGGAAGTTCATAGAAGCAGCTTTTCTTTTTCTATTTTTCTAAGATGCATCTACAACCCACCTACGTATAAGTTAGATTTGCCGGGTGCCAGGCACGTGACTTTGCTGGGAGAAAAGTCAGCCCTGTGGTTGCAACCTGTGGCACGCATGATGTCTTTCCTCTTAACCCCACGCCCCTCGCCATTAAGTTTGATGGCTGGTGCTGGTGCAGACCAAGGAATCTGGGGGGGCAGAGGATGCTGACCCCTTGGCTAACAGTTCCCGTCATTCATCCAGTAGGCTATCGCCAACCCATACCTCTACGATGACCTGGAACTATAAAAGCTGAGACGCACTGCTCTGGACAGATGGGAGGATTATGCATGTTTGCATCATGACTCGGTGGCCATACTTGCCATAAGTGTTGGCCATTCCACAGGATTCTGAGCAGTGGCGTCGCTAGGGGGGGTGGGCCGAACCCTGTGCCCCCCTTTGTGCCCCCCCTTACCTAAGACGTTCAGTGACCATGTTCTCCCCCTACTTTTGTCTGTGCCCCCCTACCTTTGTCTTTGGCCCCCTCTGTGCCCCTCCTAAATGTGATTCCTGGCGACGCCACTGATTCTGAGACAGGCCACAAATACCAGACCAGTTTCCAGTTCAAGGTTAAATAATCTAATTACAAAATTAAAACACTTCATCACGTCATGCATGCTTTTGTTCAGAAGAGTAATGAAAATAAATTGATATTTGTTTTCCCACACACCCATTACATTAACGTTTTACTTTAATTAAAAATGGCAAAATGAATGGAATCTCCACAGACTATGTTTCCATTGTCTGCGGCATAAAAGCCGGAATCCCTTTGTTCCCCCAATCTGTATTCTTTCATGTCTTTGGCAATGTAGCACTGCCAATATGACTTCATTTTATTCATGTAAAATCCTTATGTGCGCATGTTCTTTGAACACCCTTGCATGTCATTGTGGCATCTATAATTGGGTCTTTGTGCTGTTGTGACCAGGCTTAGCATTGCTTTGTGTGGGCTGCGAAGTGCCAGCAAAAGTGAGAATAGCCATTCAGGAGAGTGCCAAAAAAGAAGCCCCTGCTGTAACAGAGAGCAGGAACACAGCACAAACGGTGACACCAGAGCAAGCCTGCCTGACCCCTGCCGTAGGGAGTTTCCCCTGCCTTCCGCTTAAGGAAGGCAGCCATTGCACGGGAACGGTGCCGCTATAGGTTGGTAACAGAACTCCTGAAACCGGCTGCCCCTGCACGCCTGAACAAGGCCATTAATTTCTTTCTGAAATGCCTGTGTAAATTTAGCCGAGGGGAAAGTGGCTCTTGACAGCTCTGCATCTGTTGAGTGACATCGCTCAGCCTCGCGCCGTGGTGGTGAACATGATTTAAGAATATCCTGATGGTATTAAATGCACTGAGTGAATAGCGGGTGGGTTGGCGACAGAGGGCCGGAACACGGGCCATAGGAAAAAAAAAACTAATATTGGGGGTCCGGTATCCTTTTTAATTAAGGCATGTTTGCGTCACATCCATGTTCCTCCTCCTGCTTTTATAGCTCTGAGTGGTTCATGTGTATCTCAAGTAGCCTGTGATATTAATATCTCACAAAGATGTTTACAATTCCAAAGAAATAAAAATAACTCCTGATACAGCGATAGGCCATGTTGAGGCCATAAGGAGGTCACCCTGGCATGATGGTGGCATATTTCGGAAACGACATTAGTTCAGGACTTTTGTCACAAGCCTATGGCACACTCCGATTGTTAAGACTTCTTTTAATTTCTCTTAAGGACGATCGTAAATTGTTCAAATCCTTTGCGGTTCAACAATAGTCTTCAATTTTAACTTTAATGTTTCCATGTTTGGTGTTGTAGCATTGCCGCAGTAGCAACTTGGTATAGTTTCCAAATAAAGTGTTATGCATGCTAGAGACATCAGGAATATGGACGGCATTATCACCTTGCTCACCTTAGACTCGGAGTCTCCGAGAAGAGCATTCCAAGATGTCTGCCGCTGGTCTGTTGCCCTGCAGGCTAAATATGGGGGGTGCAGGGGTCCGAAAATCCCTTATAAGCAAGTGACTAAGTAACTCAGAGCCCCTCCTTTCTGATGGATTTGGGGGTGGGTACTTTACCCAGAATTGTCTTTTAAACGTATGGGACAGTGTAGACTGTTCTAAACACACAATTGATTCCGATACGTCAGATACTAAGGGCCTGTTTCACAAAGCGTTTTCCCATGGGAACATGCCATCCAAACATGCTTTCTGAATCAGGCCCTGTGTGATAGTGAAGTAGATGACAATTATAAAGAAACAGGAATGCAATTGTGGTGTGTTCTGCCGTAAGAATGGCTGTAGAAGAAACACTGTTAGGGGGACCGGTGGCAAAGAGTATCATTTGTGTCTATTTGTAAATATTTAAATATTTAGGTTACATCTGGCATTAATCCCGGTATTATATGATATGACATCATACAATATCATATCATATAACCCCGGTATTATGTAATTTAGTTCAGCCTTTTGTCAAACTATCAAGCACCAGCCTTTTGCCATGAGTGTGCAAAAAGACAATTCTGCTTACAATGGACATTATATAAATGATGACATATATTTATTGAGGAGCACTATAGACTACTGAACAATGCAGGAGAGAGGAATAAAAATGATTATTTCCGTCCACCAACAATACTGCTTTACTGTATAAAATGTCAAGCAAAATTCTGACACAATCATGTTGTAAAGTGCTTCTCTGCTTTTGAGGTAGGTTTGCGCTATAAGCAATTAAAACAAAAAATAGGTTATTTAGAGCACACACTGAAGTCAGTCACAAGACACAGTGTGGTCGACTGATACACTTGGCATTACATAATGTGTAAAGGGGGAAACAATGCTTGGACACCTAGTTTACAATTTAGAGAGCAGAGAATACTACCTCTTCTACTGTTCCATATTCAGTTTTAGAATTATGAATTCATGTTTTCCACATAGCTGTCTTGCAAGGACTAAACCAGTACTCCAATCAATACTTGGAAAGCATTAACCCTCATTAGCACCCTAGTCTGGGGGAGCCAGCCAATAAGGTGGCTAGGAACGTGGGCTGACACTACCAGGGAAAGCCCGCGTTCCAAGCCACCTGATGGCTGGCTTCCACCCAACCCCGTTTTTTTTTTGGTTCCTTCTCCCCCACGCATCCCACTTTCCTGATTGCAGCAGCTGCTGCAGCTCCTTTTCCTGTGTGGCTGCCATGGAAATGGAAGAGGGGCTCCGTATGGAGCCGCGCCTTCCAATTCCATGGTGGCCATGTTGGTATAGTATTTTCCCTCTGGGAATGGGATGCTGCAGGGCATTCCGTTCACGGGGAGAAAGTACTTTTTTTTAAAAGGCCCAAGCCCTTTACTTGGGTGACGGGTTGTTACCCACCGAGTGGGTCCGCCACTTCGGGGCATATCGCCTCATTATAAATCAGCCCGACGTTATATGAGACATCTTAATAGAAGCTGGATTGGAAAAGGAGCGTGTGTTTCACTTCTTCAAAAAAAGAAGAGTAGGAGAGACCCATTATAGACTGGAAGATGTTCAGAATGTATACATACTATGCACATGTCGAAGCCACTGTCACTGAACACACTCAGCTGAGTTCCACCTTTGTGTCTTAAGACTCAGATCCGGTAATATTACATTTTTACCAATAGTGCAGTTCCTCTCATGGCAAACATGTGTTTAGCTGCCGCAACTTAAGCATTACTACAGTATTTACTATATACATTCTGGAAACAATAGCTGCAAAAATCTCTGCATGAGGAAAGTGGCTTTACTGCCCTATCACTGACGAGAATATGGGGAGGACCAAGTTCTTGATTCTGATGTCCATTGGGCGTCTAAGCTAGAAATCCAGCTCTAATCAAGAATGTTCAGTGTTACATTTAATTCCTTACATGACAACTTCAATAGAACGGCTTCATTGCATAGGCACTGTTATGTATACAAGGTTTGGTACACAAATGAGATGACGCTTATGTGACAGGAGTGTTGGTCGAACTTGATGTTGAAAGTTAAAGAAGGAAACAGTGCCATCAACACCACCCTGAGCTTCCACCAGGGGAGTTGCTAGGTCTGGAAAAGACCCGGGGCTAAGCTGATGTTGGAACTGTCGGGACTGATGGCGCGCTAGTCTTTTGGCTGTAGCTCCTGAGCTTCTATCTGGGGCTACAACCAAAAGATCAGGGGCTATAGCTCCCTTAGCCCCCCCCCCCTAGCAACGCCCCTGGCTTCCACGATGATGATTTCTCTTTTCATAGCATCCGGGTGGCAACAAGTTTATAGTTTAAAAATAAAAGTATTATATTTATAAGTATAGTTAAAAAAAAAAAAGTTTATAGACTTATGAAATGAGCATATATCTGTCTGACATAGTCAATGCCTGCATTCGCCAAAGAGATCACCGTTTAACACCCGGCACACAGTTACTTTTCTTTGCTTCTTATAAGTCGACTTGTTTTAGGAAACTATTCTCAACTTGTATTATATGGTTACTAGGGGTGTGCAAACCCCCATAACAGTGACGCTTGCCTTTTTGCAGCAAATGTTTCAGAAGTTTGGTCGCCCAAAAAATTAGGCAGGTCAGTTTTAAGGGTGCGAAACAGCACCCTGGTACACTATACTGCTCCAAGTGGCCTCTCTCCCCCATTCTCAGCAACCCAAGAAAGTGTTTACACCTTTTTAAACCTTTTTGCTCTGATAATATTTTTTTAGCCTGATTCATGGAATGATTTGCGTGAAAAACGCAGATTTGCTCGCCTTTCTGCCTGGAAATCCTGTACTTCAAATGGAGATTTTTGGCCAGAAGGCACGCAAATCTGCGTTTTTCATGCAAATAATTCCATGAATCAGGCTGTGTGTGTTTACATTCCCCAACACCATGTGGGGGCGTACCAGACCACAGTAGGGCAGTGGGGCATGGTCTAGGGACCTTGGTGGGTGGCAGTATTCTGCCTTTCCTTTGAAGAATCTAGGAAATGTGAGCGTTTGCCGATAAAACCATTACAAAAAATGTGTAGTTCATAATTTGGCCAAACTGGTTTGCTTAGGTGTTGCTGTTTCAACATCTTACTTGTGGTCATTTGGAAACGTGTTTGCTGGTGCCATTGCATGCTTGTTTCCACAGAGTTTCACCTCACACATTCTGCCTTCATCTAACGCCCCACTCAAGATGCGATCTTACCCACACCAGTACTATTTGCCACCACGGTATTGTTTGCAGTGATAAAAGAAGTGTGTCCTTTATTTGCATAATTAACAAATGTGTTGAGTCGGTTTGTAAGATGCATGTTGATGTACACAGTTTCAATGCACCTGGGTGCCCACACCCTCCACTCCCCACCTAATCCGGACCGGCTCATGCGCCTGCCCCCTTTCTTCCCCTTGTTACTTGTAGATCCTTTACTGCCTGTCCTCCCCCGTTGTTTGCTACACACTCCCTGTGTCTCCGCTTCTTTCACTCTGTACTTTCCCCTGCGTCTTGTTAACAACTGTGTTGCTTCCTGAAGGTGCGTGCACTCAATAAATAGCCTAATAATGACAACACGAGCAATAATAATAATAATAATAATAATAATAATAATAATAATAATAATAATGTGTGAGGAATGTCTCGCTCATCTCAATCATTCATGATGCACTAAGTGCCCATGTAGTCACCTAGCTACATGCGAAGGCCAGTGCATGTGTGCACACACACGCACGCCCCCTACCCCCCCACCCCCCCACCACCCCCACCCCGCATCCTCGGACATTATGAGGTCATCCGTTTGAAGACTCGCGCCGTTCATCCTGGCGTGGCCGGCGTGCTCGTCACTGCGCATCCGGCGAAGACGCGCGTGCGGATGTTGCCGCCAGGGCTCCTCCATCCTGCTCATAATGGAGCCCTGATATCTCTAATAACAGGCGGACTTGTAAAAAACAAACTCCATGAAGTCAAAATCCTGCCGCGGCCTTCCAACAGGCGCCCATTTCAGCAGCCTGGAAACGCAGAGGCCAGACCTCTGACATTTAAAGCATTTCTGTCGGGCTTCTGCTTAGGAAAGCGCGCGGCGCGGTGCGGCCTTTTCTGCAGAGGAAGCACTTTCCGCGCACAGAGGCTTTTGGGGGATGTGAGCTGCCAGCGGACGCCCGTCGTAGCTTTTTATAGCACTCACGATTAAACCGCCGGACAGGGAAGGAATTAACAGTCACAGATTGAGCGCTACAGTGCACTTTGATAGTCTCGGTGATATCATAAATCACAAGGGCGAAGGTCAAACGGGGAAACCTGCCATGCCATCATACTATTAATTATGCGCATTTAACCAAAATGCTACACTGCACTGCTGGACGTATAACGATGTTTAGAGCAAACTGGTGCCCTCAGGATACAAAGGAGCAACCTGCGGCCACGCACGCCCATTCTTCTGGCATTAAAATGTGAACACAGTCATAGGCCGTGACGTCGGCCTTACTCCTCCGCTGTCATTCGAGCGAGAGTCACTCCCTTTCACACCAGACGGGGCACTGCCATTGAGACTCTTGGCATGACCAAGTGGCCTCGGGAAAGGCATGACGACTTTGGAAAAGAGTAGAGGCATAGGAGACAAGCTCACCCCACCCAATACTGACATGACAATCTCAAGTAATTGAAATATGGCTTGAAAGCGCAGTATCATGAATGAATTATGAAAGGCCAGGTGTGGCTGAAAACAGCCAGACCGTAAACGTCTTCATAGCACTCCTGGACAGTCCTGCTGATTAATATGCTTTTATGGGAGGATTTGAGTTGCCTTACCCCCAACTGAAACTTCCGAGGGGATTCAGGCTTGCTGTATGTAAACGTCATTTCACGTGTTAAAGGCATAAGGCAGTGAGAAGGCCTGCGGCCACAGCTTGACAATCATTGTTGGTAACTGTTCTCATCCCAGCTGGTGCCGTATAAGGAATCTAACCATCTTCTATTCTATCTACATACCTACGACAGAAGAGGATGCAGTCTTTCTACAGGGTTTATAGCATGAGCATTTCAGTTGCTGCACGGGGGTCTAATCTCCAAGAAGCATGGCGCGATCCGGAAACCTGAGAAGCAGCCTGCAGGAGCAGTCTCTACCATACGTAGTATAGATGGTAAGACTGGAAATGGTGATCTTTTTTCTCAGTTTGCATAAAGAAAGTCTGCAAACCTCTGTAAAGCTGGAAATATGTTTAGACTGTTTGTACAGCTAGTTAGTTGTGGGGTGTTCCTTTATGCATTGCTTGTTACTGTTTTGAAGTGTTTCACTCTCCTGCCAATCACTTCCTTTCCCTACAGCTCCTTAAAAGGTAAGCAAAACAACCCTGTTCTCCACCCCCGTACAGTGAATCAGACTCACCCAACATTATGGCATTTCCAGCGAAGCCAAATTACACAAACAATTGGTTATTCAGTGTTTATCTTGACAGTTCTCTCTCGCCAGCAGAGCATGCCAATGAATGATGTGACGTGCCATGCCGAAACCCTACTACACTGTCATTGACTTACCAATTACCAATTTCATGCCACCCATTTTCCTCTGATCCCCGCAGACACCTCTGACTTTCTTGTGCCAGAGACATTTAGGTTGAATAGGTCCTCTTCCAAAACTAATTGAGAAAGTGGATCAATCCCTGTCTGTTTGACTTGCACTAAACAGGTCCTCACTTAACCAGAGCTGCAGAGGCTCCTGCCCTCGCGGTGAGTATGCAAGGTGAAGCGGGTACTCGCCAGCACGGCAGATCAGAGGAGCTGCTCTAAAGGTTCTGCCTGGCAGGTTCCATAGATACAACTTCTCATATGTCACACTGCAACAGTGGGCGCTACGGACCTGCACATTACCAATGAGCGTGGAATTGTCAGATCCCATGTGCTGCGGCTTAAAAGGGGCTGTCAGGGGAGCATATTGACCTGAAACTTGGTTTGGAATCAATCAGAAATGTGCCATGTTGACTTTGGTATGCCATAGTGTGTAGGGTAGATTTCCATCGATCGGAGACAATGCCGTGGCAACCAGCACGTTTTATAAATGTGTTCATACTTACATTGCCAAGGGGGTGACCCATGAATGTTAGTCCTGAATACAGCACTCTCCTCTATGATTATGCATACTTTCCACAAACATGGAAGAAGCAGAAGAGACCCCCAAACCCTGCTTCTCAGCCAACCACACACTGCAGCAACTCATGCAGTTATGTGCATATATGGCCTTAATGGGATCTCAATGAGTCCCACAATCTGCTCCTGGGCCATTAGCTGATCACTACTCCTGCAAGCCAGACAGACGATGGAGCCACACAGACACCATGCTCTCGTTAACGTGATTATATATAGCTTCAGTCCATCTTGCAGGGATATTCCTTGTCATCTGTGTGGGCGTGAGAATCTATTTTATGCAAGAAACCATAAAAAGACAATCTACCTGTCATTATAGTCTAAGCAGTGGGATGCCTGTAGCTTAAGACAATCAACTAAAGAAGATATTTTTTATTGAATAATTAGTAAATAGCACTAGATGAAGAATAGGTCCCCCGTGCAGATCAATTGCATAACGTTCGGCTATACACTGTCAGAAGCCATTGACCATCACACTCAGTTCTGGAACTGCCCTGTGACTCCGGGTCCAGGACACATCAAGTCAACCACGCGTGCCCTGTCTCCTTCCCTCTGTGTGGGTCAGGCAAAGCCCAGGAGCTCTGGTGGTGGTGGTCAGCTTATCTAGATTGTGGAGGAAGAAGAGCACGCTTGTCTTCTAGGCCACTCTCTGATGTGTGCTTTCAAAGACCAGAATGCACTCCTCCCTTTTGGTAATCTCCCGCATCCATACAGTGAACAAGTGGGTGTTGGGGAAATTGAAGGGAACAGCTGCATGACTGACAGACAGGGCGTAGTCGATTGCAGCGGATTGTGCCTGGTATTCAGAACTGAAGTCCCTTTTCAAGAAAATATGCAACATCCATGCAGCCATCAAGAATTCAATGAATACAGAGACCTAGAATGCAGTCCATTCATCCAGCCCACTCTCAGTTACTGTCACACAGTCCTCCAGTCGCACCATCCAGCCATTGATAATCCCATGAACGATAGTACCAGGTGGCCACCTGCCCATCTTGCGGTCTGTCCAACATTTCTGAAGATTAACGAATATTTATATTCTGTGAACTTGATAATAAACGGGAAAGGTTCATGTAAAGGGATGTAGGTCTTCTTTCTACCTTTATGTGTCATGTAACATACACTCATGCCGTCTACTGCTATGGCAAGACCTCGTTCTGTCTTTGCGACTCTGATGCTCTACAGTGCATGCATGAGCCACTGTTACATGTGTGGGGGCGCAGTGGGAATCAGCCAGTTCCCTGCTTTCCTCCCGGCAAGGGAGGCTTTCTAGAATGGTGCACGCACCCCTGCCGGTGCTGTATTGTCTTCTGGGCACTTATGCCCGAATCACCTGAAAAGAAAACAGTGCACGACAGTTCCCAGAATAATCCGTAACAATACAGGAGAACACGAAGGTCGAATGCAGCGGAGCCCCCCAACGAAAACAGCAGCAGATGCGCGCACAAAGGCATTCTCCATAACCAGCCAAGCCGGTGACCTGGAAGTAAAATTTCCACTTCCGCCTCTGGAAGACTGAAGCACAGGGCCCTGCGGCACACGAGAGGGGGGCACGAATCATTTGAATGCCAGCATTTTTAGTGGGAAAACAATTCAAATGACATATTGATATTTAAAAAATGTGTACTAGAAATGCAAGGGCATGGGTTCTTTGGTCGGTCCGGGAGGAATGTGGTGTGCTTGGATAAGCACCGCCGAGGCGCACTGTCCACGCGCTCCCTTATATGGACTATCCTGCATGGTCACTGTGGTGAGCAAGGGATTAAGAGGCAGATGCCAGACCCGCTCATGTTTCACATCTTTTCGTATTAACGAGAAGTGTTTCCATACCGAGATAATTATGCTTCGACATAAGTTCTGTTGTTTAGATGTTTTTCTCCTCCCTCCTCCCACTGCCTTCTTTGGCAATTGTTGTGAGAAAACGATCTCCTGGATTTCTAATGTGTGTTTTGACTTCAGCTACTCACTTGCCCCAAGCTGAAACATGTTGTCTTGGATACGTTAATGCGTCTTGCTATGTGCTTTATGTTTCATAATGCATCCTACGATACCTGGATTTCTCGTGTAAATGAAACATGAAGAGCAACTAGAGTGGCAAGAAATAAAATCTCCTCGACTACATGCACACCTATTTGCATTCTGGTTTACTCACTTATTTATTTTTTATTTATTTATTGTAATTGTTGGTAGCGGCCAGATCCGGGGGTATCACGGTGCTAATAACCCAGAGGCCCTCTTCGCAAGCTGTAAAGCAAAGTTCACCCTGGAAACGTCACAAGGTTTTCCCCGGATGGTTGTTACACCACTCCTCTCACTAAGGGGGAGCTCTAAAGCGTGGAAAACAAGGGAAGGAGTTGTTCTTTATTAACCAATTTAAAATAACGTAATATTACTATGTTACCAGCATAGAAAGCCAGGGTGGCTCCAACAGGAATCAGAACACTGCTGTTGACTTTCAAAGAGATCTTGGATCAGAGAATTTATTCTTCATGAAAATGTTGCAAAGAGATATCACTAATGAGGGTTACAGCATCGTCAGAATCGTCGTCTTCTGAGATTGCAGCCCAGATTGAATGATGTGAGAAAAGTACAGTAATTCAGGTTATGGTCCGGCAATCTATGAGGTTTGGGGTTAGGAAAACACTGAGCCACCTGTCCAAAGCAGCTCTGGGGTTATATTAAAACTGGCCTCGTTACAGTGCACATAGGTTGTGTCAGGCACATCCCCAGCTCCCCGCCAAAATTCCAAGAAGAAATACAGCTTCCGAGAGGTGTGAGGTTTTCACTTAATTAAATAGCAGCGGTCAGAGCCATAAAGCTGTACTTGGTGCGTGGAGAGCTGTCCAAGCCCAAGTTTGACTCTGGAGCACTGAGCATCTCACTAGAATATCGCAGTCCTGTGGAGAGCTTCTGACAAGTAGTAGTCTCACGAGAGCGAGACATCACTGACATGCAAGTCCTTCTAAAGAGGCAAAGATGTCATGTGTGTCCCAGCAGTGACGTGAGTATAATATGAGCTTCTCAAAATGAGGCAAAATTTAAGTGAGACTGTAAACAAAGGATAGCGTATCCAATGGGGATTTAAGAAGTGAGACACAATCACATTCAGGGATCTCATCAGATTATGTATTTAAGTTCACAGTAGTGAGTCAAACTGGTGATGGGAAGTTTAAAGAGACTCAAAGTTCAATTGACAGTTTTCATTGTTATTATCGTATGTGGTAGAGGGAGCCACACAGAGACACATTTCAAATATATGGTTTCAAATAGACATGTATTTCTCATTCAACGCACTATTGACATTTGCTGAGACACAAATTGGAAATTGGCATACATCGTTACCCTGAGAATCACACCAATCGTTTAAGCTCAGAGACACACATTGCTGTGTCACTCTGCTGGGGTCTTGCAGGTCTCGCATACACTTCTCAACCACTGGCATAGTATAATACGTTTCGGGGGGCTAAGTACCCTTTTCATAGAATTCCACCTTGTGATCGAGTGTCCTTTCTGAAATGCTTGTATGCTCCAATTAGACTATTCACAGCAGCCATCTAGGTGACAGCAGTGCATCAGTACAATCCCAATTACCTGGAAGTCAACCTGTGGCACGCTGATACTGTCCAAGTCTATTGTTGAAGGCGGTCTGGGGGAATGGGCTATGGGGTAGCTCTGAGGTGAATTTGCACTGAGAAACAAGAAACCTGTTTGCCTGAGGGTTGACCTGAATCTAATTTCTTTAAGAAGAGATCACAGAAAAAGTGTCACTGAGACATTTCTGTTGTTACCACAAAAACCTATTGACATGGCCAAGAATTGTTGTGGACTAATAAAGATCTTACATTACATCAGTCATCCACGTCGCCATGAACCTGACCAAGTGAAACCAGGCTTCAGCCCATAGAAATTCTGCGCACTGGTTAACAGCGAAAGAACAAATGAAGTTCAAAATTCTTTCCGTCACTCACCGATGTCTCACAAATTCTGCTCCTCCCTACCTCTCTCAGAGAATTACTAGAACCACTTCCTCCAGACCTGCAAGAACTATCTACAGCCACCATTTGAACATTCCACGCTTCAAGCACACCAGAGCTGGGGGCTCCAGCTTCCCAGACACTGCCGCTCATCTCTGGAACTCTCTGCCACCTGTTTTCACACCTGCAGACTGAAAACTCCTGCTGGCCGTTCAGGAAACAACTCAAAACCAGAATGTTTGACTGATTGACCCCTCTCCCTTTCCTCCCCAAACCCCTCTGCCCCTTGCACCCCCCACTCTCTGCTCTGACCTGTCTCTGTAACCAGCACCTTGATGCCTGCTTGGTTTTGCTCGCTTTGCAAATGTAAAAATAAATATGTCAAAATACTCCATGTCAGACCTCTTAATATCCACATTGTTACTTGATGAGAATTTGGCTTTGCGAACCAGGCCTGAAAGGGATTAATTACATTTTTTAAATGTTTCTTGGTATAGCATTGATAATTATTCTGAAAAATGATTATGTCAACGTATGTATATTTGGAGTTGATGAGCTTGAAACAAAGAATTTGGCAGCCTTGGTAGCCCAATGGCCAGTGTTGAGGAAGAGAAGCAGTGCAAGAGGTTTCAAGGATGACTATATTATCTACAACAGAGTAGTTACACGGCCCTCTGATGATGTGGCATGGAGTTGGACGAGGCTGAAACTGAAGATAGGGCCTCAGCAGTGTGGATGAACATGTCCAAGAATGGTATATACTTGCTGCCTGAAGCATTCTAGAAAGCACATGCCAGACCCCAACTGAGTCATATAGTAACAATCTCTGCTACATAGGGGTTAGGCTCAGTGGCCCCAGCAGGGAATACTGGACAGACCACTACAGGGTCATGATAGGGAGCAAGTGCCCCGTGCAGAGGCTAGCCAAGCCTCTATTTGAAGACAATATTGTGTCACAGAGTGAAGAAAATGCATCTGAGGTAGTGGAAAGGGCAATGCAATGTTGAAACTGACTTTGGACATATGGGCTCCTTTTTACACATTCCTTATCAGACAGATAAGAAGTGAGGGACTGGGGAGGGGCGGGGGGAGGCACCTACATTTTCAGCCCAATACCTGTGGCATCCCTGGTAACACAACCCACCCTACCCCTGGGGTTGGGACGGACACCCTCCCCAATGTTGAGCTTTGAAATAGATTTGCAAATTGTTGTCCATCAATTATAGTTAGTCTTTAGACACCCAACTCCCACCACATGTATATGCATGAAAGGCCATGCTCATCTATTTTCCTGAGTTTATATTGAGCAAAAAAGGACCCAAAGGGGTGTGGCCTTTTCTGTATTCCTCTGTATCCTTTGTTGTACTATAAGAAACAGATCATGAGTGAACAGCTGCATTGTGTGCTACAAAGCATTTCTTCTTTATAAAAACACATGGACTGTTTCTCACTAATATAACGCTGCATCCGGTAACAGCCAGCCATATTCTTTCTGATAATAGTTTGCTCTTTGTAGTGCTCATTTTGTTTAATAACTCCAAAAACAAATGCACTTGGTAACCCTATTCTGGGCCTCAATTGATGATCTACTGTGTAGCGGTTCATTCATCCTAACATTAATTCAAATCCTCATGTTTAGCCTTATTCTACCTCAACTGAAAACAACAAGCCATTGCAAACTCTAAGCAAGTAAAGCAAATCTGTAATAATTATTGAAATTAGTTTTGCCTAAAGGTACTCACACGTGGTGGATCTTGCACTCTCTGGGGATTATGGGATATTGTTCCAATGTGTCCAAGAGAAGGAGAAGATTGAAAAGCCACATTAACGTTGCTGCTCATATCTCGTATTCATCAACACGGTTTTTCAATATAAGAATTGTATGCTATCAAGTTCATGGTATGAGTTCATTTCTCTTCGGTTGAGCAGATTAAATAGGCTACTCGACCTGTAGGTCTAGCAGGGTTTTAAAGATTTCTCGGTGCCTGTCTTGGTTGTAGCTAATGCTCTCTGTTGATAACCTCCCAGAAGCTTAGATTCTCTGATGTTGCCCTTGTTTAAGTGCTCACACTCTTATGAATCTTTCTCATGAGATTTGACCATCCATCTTCCTTAATAAATGATAGGCTATCACCTGACATCCTCAAAAGAGAACTGACTTTCAACTGCCATGCTCAGTGCAGCCTAATCCTTCTCATGGTAGCTTTTCGGCAGACTGCCTCTCACATGACAGCCCCATGTGAGCTTCGACTCTACACCACACACAATCTGGGTTTTCCCTTTGCTTAGGACTATGAGAGCAAATTAAGTAAGAGGTCGAAGCTGAGCATTCCAGGTAGCTGTGACAGGAAAAGTGGAAGCCTCGCATGTTTCCTTATTGGAGAAAATATACTGCACATTCTCAACTGTACAACATAAAACACAGTACGAAGCACACTCCAGAAACATCCCCAATTGTATTGTGCCTCCCAAACATGTTTACAGGGGGACTTCGTGTGGCAATTCCAATAATAACAACAGTAATAATAGAAATAATAATAATAGTAATAATAATAATAATAATAACAATAATAATAATAATAATACATATTAAGAATCCCCTACTGTACAGTGTACGGACATTGCAAGTCAAAGAGGTGCTTCAAGACCCAGCAGAGGAAACAGACTGAAGATTGAGTTTCTTTGCAAGGCCATTAAACACAGCAGTGACTTGCAGTGTTCTTGTGACATACAGTAGGAGATCATTGATCCCATAGAATACTTGGCCACGCCGCCACCGCTTTATAATTGGACTGTTAGTACAGAATCTATTTCCCAGCGCAAGTGCAATTAGCGCTAGAGCACACATTGTGCTGGTGCAAAAAAGCATATGCTTAGAATCCCTTGATGCATCATAGAACTGTTTGCCCTAATCCCAGGCTGCTGTCCTGAAGCAGAAATGCATCAAAACAGCAGGGCAATCGCTGGCCTAGTGCTAACTGCACGTTCACCAACGCATTGCTGGTGTTCTGTGGCACTTGTCTCTTCTTTACACCGATGCAAGAGATCTTCCCATTCATGATTCATATATGTAATGCAGCATCTGCATAGATGGATCTGTTTGGAGGAAAACAACCCCTACCATGCAGCTTTAATGTGAAAATATGTGTATGCAGGTCACAGTATAGCATTTAAAATATGTTTTGTGGTTTAAAATAAGTTATTATCTAAAATAGATTCTGGTTCTCCTGTTTTAAAACTACTAATGTTAATATGAATTTTTCAATGATTATTATATTATGCTAAATCACATTATAGAGCCTTTCATCTCAATAATTGTATCACTAATTTTAGTTCTGTTGTTGAGTATTAGTTTGTATTACCTGTATGCATAGTGCAAACTAATATTTGAAGTTTACAATTAATTTGTGTTTTGTTTAATAAAATGCTGACATCATGTTTATTATTAATGTTGTGTTCATAGTGTAATTGTAAATACTATTACGATTCCAGCTATTTCTGAAAGCTGTAGTCTGATAACGGTGATGATTACATAATAAGTCTCCATGTATCACTTCTAGAAACAAGTAACGGAAGCACTTCTGGTCGAAACAGACACCGCAGCAGTAACGATGACAGAGGACACCGTTTTCAAACTGTCTGCAGCATTCAGAGTAAGTGACAAGCTTGACAGGAAATATGTGTTGGTAACACGGTGTGATCCGTGTTTTAAAGGAAAAATTGATACTATATCTCCAGCAGCTACTGACTGGAAAGCAGCGCGTGTGCGAAATATTATGGGACCAGTGTCATCTCCGACATTCTTTTCTGTCTGCAGTCGACCAACCACTCCGCCAATTCCCTGCCTGTGAGCTTCTGTCGCAATGACGCAGATACATTGAAGAAGAGTGCGATATGCATGTAATAATAGCATACAAACTCAAACCGTGCGGATACAATACAGGCACACAAATGCGTACACACATTCCACACACATCTATCCAAATATATGCATATGTGGTTTTTGCTATATTATTTTGTGTGCAGTTAGGTTTGGGGGGAGGTGACATTGGGCCGCATTCCAAGGTTGGAAGTAGCCATGGCGCTATTAGTACCATGGCTACCCCCTTACTGCATACCGGGTCCAGGTTCCCTGAATGGGGAATTACCGGGCCATTCCAACCTTGGAGGACCCGGTATTTCCCCATTCAGGGAACCCATCCCCATTCCCAATCGAGCCCCCATAGGGCTCAATGGGAATGGGGGCTATGCTAACAATGGGCCCGTTAGTAACAGGCCCGTTGTTAGCATGCTGGTCCTTTAGCGGCTCCCACTAAGGGCGCCTGGTAAAACCAGCCGCCCTTGGCGGGACTCACTAAAGGACCTCGTAATGCATCAGTAAGGGGTTAACGGCACTGGCACCCTTACCAGCGTCATTAACCCCTTACCACCAGGGTCGTAATGAGGCCCATTGTCTGTATTTGGCAGTGCAAGAGTTTGCGGTCTGGAGAATCCCTCGATACCAGACTATATGCACTGCTAATGTGAGGGTGAGTGGGACAGAACCACTAGAAATAAACGAGGAATCTATATTTCCCACCAATAAATAGACCTCCAGTTCTGTTGCTAAATGTCATGCAAGTTGCAGCACTAAGGGCAAACAAGGTCTCATGGACTTCTATCGACCAAGACAGCAAGGCCTTGCTATGGGATATTTAATAACAAGGAACAGAGTGGAGCTCGACATTATAAGGAGCCCAAAAATGTCTGAACATTTTAGACTGACCCACTCTTCTGGGAAATTGGGGTGTAAATGAAAAAAACTAATAGGGAGAAAATCCCCAACTAGCACCCACTATTCCATTCGGATTACAAACCACCATGACCACTAGAATGCCCTATTGTCTTGGAATACCACTCTAACTGGCAAAATCGTATTTTATGCTAGGTATAACAGTGTAGATTGTAAGACCATAATTGTTAAGCCACAGTGCTGTAGGTTGCTTTAGAGAAAATCGGTCCATGGGAAAGGCAAGAGGAAACACTATGTGTGAGGCACTACTAGACACCCACACACAATTATTTTGGAGGTACCCCACGTGACTGAGAAAGTGAAAAAATCCTTATATAGTTTGAGGAGTAAAGGCACAGCCGATTGAGGAGAAAGAGGTGAAAAGTGAAAGCAGGCTTATGGTAAGAGTACGTTGGCCCATCCAAAAAGCACCGTGGCTAGGAAGCATGGGGTCCGTGTTAGACCTCTTTTGACCTGTTGTGACCAAATTGGAAGCAACCATGTGCTGAAAGAATATTTCCATTTTAATTGCTGATCATTGAAGTAGGGGTAGACATGTCAAAACTGCAGTGCAGTTGATGGGCACTTTAAGGCCAGTCAACTACGATGTGCACCCGAAAAAATATTAATATTGAGTTGAATGGTTGCCCCATCCCTTCACCATGTGTATCCAGAGGTTCCAATGCATAGCTTCATGTATTGCACATGCTCGGCAGGCAAATATGCAAAGGAGGCATAGCTGGGTGGCACTAGCTCTTTTAAGCCCATTCCTCCTTCTGCACTGGGGTCCCCTTTGTAAAAAAGAAACATTCCAAAACTGGTTGCAGATTGAAACAAAGTGGTTGTGCCCATCAACATTTTTCAAAAAGAACCTCATTGGAAGTTTACCAGTAATCCGGGGGTTACTGTTACCACCACTTGGTCCCATGGGTTTACCGTGGGATTACAAGTGGCGGTAAGGCATTGTTAGTCCCCATTTTTGGAGGCCATTTGGCTCTGTGGATTTTGTTGGAATTAAGTCGAGGAGTAATTCTGCAGCAGTAACTCTGCCGATTTATGGTGTTAAATGGAGGAGATAAATCCTCCACTCCAACACCAAACATGATGGTAATACCGTCACCACCAAAGGGAATTACCACCATTTTTATACCGTTCTTCCAAACGCAGAAGTGTTTCTGCGGCTCACGATCTACCCACTTTTGCTCTTTGTGCTACAGCTACATACATATTATGTTCATGTCGTATTTACGACTTTAAATCATGCAGATAAGTAGAGCGGCCTTCGTCAAGGGACACCTGTGGGCAGGGCTGATAAAGTAGGCCAACCTTTCAGCGTCCAATACAAACATTGCAACATTGAATAGAAATGTGCATGTTTGAAACGACTCACACATTTGAAATGCAAGTTCTATTCCGATTCTCAGTCAAGGGGGCTAATATTGGGAGCAGTAGAAGAGACACTCACAGAAAGTAAAAATGCAAATATTTCACGTTAGTCAAAGTGCTAAGGACAATCCACGGAAGGGGCACAATCGGGACGTTAGCCGCGGAGAAGGAGGCCAGAGAGGGTTAGCATGGGGAGAAAAATAAGTCTGGGAGGTAAAGGCGCCAGTGGGAGGAAGAGAGGGAGAGGAATCGGTGCAGGGGAGGTTTAGGGGGAAAGAAAAGACCCAATAGACGATAAGGATCAGGAGATGGTTAAGGGCATGGAAGAGGGAGGAGAGTGAGCCAGGGAAGGGATGCTTGCAGTAGGAATGCAGGATGCTTTCTTGTACATTCTGTTTACGAGTCCTTACAATGATTATTTGGCCCAAAGTGACACTCGCTGCAGGTCTATATGGTCCAAGTGCATGTAGCCTTTGCAGGTGGATGAAAAGGAGATGAGCACATCCTATGTTGAGAAAGGCTTGCCATGGCCCCTCACTGTAAGGGTCCTATTGCCCACCGCTACCCAGCTTGTGTAGGCCCTGGAATGGATTGAGACTTAACGGGACAGAGGACCACTTTCAAATGAGAGAGCGGCTCACTTCTAATTAAAGCAAAAGCTTGGACCGCCCCAACACAGAAGGGCTGCTACACTGACTGCCTGTCCATACAAGGCTTCTAAGTGTGAACCGCCATGGTGGGCTAGAGAGGAGGCTTGCTGAACACAGAACGCTGCAGAGGGACTAGCCCCTTCCTGCGGTGACAAAATGGCCGGAGCATTGTGTATATGGAAGATGATGGCCGTTGGAAATGACTTTTCTGCATCTCTAAGATTTTCAGAAACATTAAATAAATGCAAGGGCCCCAGTTTTATGAGCAAATGTCTGCAATGCAAAGGAGTAATTGAAGAACGATTGCTGCGAACCTAGACGATGAATGGTCATTCCTGTGTGTAGTTCTCTAATCAGTGGGAATTTGACATACACGTGAGTGGCTCTTTAGGAAATTGCTGCGCAAAGAATGTCCCCGCTAAAAGTCGGCTTTCAAACCCTGAGCACAGCAAGCACAGAGTGAGCTAACACGCTTCCCTGAAAGGGTCTGCATTCCACGCAGATGCCCCGTCCAAGGAAACGCCTGGGCATAGCTGCTCCCTGTCCAGCGCCCTGCCAATTTATTACAGAATGCATACTTGCTGATGCAGCATGTCTTTAAAATTGTCAGAATGACAGATGGCTGCCTCAGAAGCAGAGGCTTTTTTGGCAGGCTGATCGTAATCAGGGGAGATTGACAAAGCCACTTTAATCTTTTAATTAATGAGACATAAATTTCACACAAAATAATGCACTCTCTCTGCCCCACTTTCCCAAGTACATTCGTTCTTCGGGGAGCCTGTGCAATGTGTATTTATTGCCATAGCGTTTTGTTCTCGTTGGATAAAAGGGTCTCAATCAATGATGTCACGTGTAAATTCAATACCACAATACTTGGGCCTTGGTTTCATATATAAAGGCTGTTCTGATAATCTATAGGAATAAAGGTAGAAGAAACTGCTGTGGTTTATTTACAAATCTACAATTAAAAAGCCTTCTGACTATGAGTACTAGAGAGGTAAACCTTCCCTAAATAAAGTATACAGAGAATCCATTGGGTATTCAAGCAGAGAAACAAAGCCCTCACCTCAAGCGCATCTTACATCAGAGACTGCCCAAAGAGCTGCTGGGACTTCAAGGACAAACAGACTGCCACCCGTCAAGTCCTAGTCAGCATTTCTAATTTAACCCTGTTAAGCGACTTCAACTCAGTACTCCAACTAAGTCAGTGCCTAGTCTGGGATGCCCAAGGTAAGCCCTTAATTATATATTTTTATGACAAGTTCATGAATCTGGATGATAAACCCTTGTATAACGCCCCTCTCTTTGAATCCCCCTGACCTCACGGAGCCAAGAAGTAGGTTTGTTTTGCAAATTAAAAGATTTATTTTACAAATTAAACAATATATATATATCACATTTTTATAAATAAATTAATATTTGATAGCACACTTATGAATATGACAGTGATCAACAATGGATAATATTACACTACCACACGTTTTTAATTACTTAGGAGTTGGTATAGAGAGGATAACGTAGTTGAGAATGCTTTTATGGGTTCAAGGAAATGCAATGATGAAAAAGAATGCAGCACAGAAATAACTGAGATGGTTTCCACAAGAGATAATATGATCACTTTTTCTTTTGACAATTCACTCCCCCACTATGCAATATAAAGAGATGGAAAAGAGCACACAATCTTCAGGAATATAATCAAATGCAATACAAATTCTAGTCCCCCCCCCCCCCTAGCAAGCTTAGAGCAACCGGTATGCTTTTAAAACATTCAGAAATACTTTGTAATCAAGTGAAAATATGCTAAAAATGATTTTAATTCCCTATAGGAGATTCAGGGTAGGTGATAGCTACTTTGAATGAGTTCAGGTCAACACTAGTAATGATTCATGAGGGATTATCAGGTGGAAATGAATTTCAGCAATGCAAGCAAGAGGCAGCTATTTTTTAACGTGTGGTGATATTGAGCTAGTTTTCAATTTGCGGCACTTTTTCCAAGTGCATAAAGCGCAATTACGGAAAAACTATAAGGAGTATTAGGGCTTGTTGGAAAGATGAGGATCTTAGCTGTAAAAGGAAAGTTAAATCTCATTCCTATCACGTGTGGTTCAAAGGATATGGACAATTTTGTGGAGGTAGATTTCAGAAATTAAATAATGATTCAGAATGGCAATTGACACTTTCCCAGCTTTGAAATCATAGAATGAACACACAATTTCAATGATGCAGTTCTAAATCGGTGGAAATGGTTTGAATTAGATTATGTTAGACTAAGACATTGGTTTTGCACAGTTCTGGCTGAGTACTCACACTATAAATTTGAAATAGGCCGTCAAGGTCTGGTCAGGTTTGGGCTTCACTCGCCACGGATGGTCTCTGGTACTGGTTCTGCTCACAGCAATCTGGTCTGGGTCTGCTATCGGCACTGCACAGCGGTCTGGTCTGGTCTCTGGTTCTGGCAAAAGTTCTTGGCACTGCACAGCGGTCTGGTCTGGGTCTCTCTGGATACAGCACTGCTTTCTGGGTTCTGGCAGAGGGTTCTAGCCAGAATCAAACAGCACAGCCCGGCTGTTGAAGAGTTTAATTAGGTTGCAAAAGATTTTGAGGCCTGCTGAAAAGGATTCAGCTTGAGGATCAGGCCTCTCTGCTACAAAGTTCTGGAATCTGGAGTCTTCTGGCAAAGCGCTTCGCAGGAAATCAGTTTGAAGTGGGAAGTAAGTGTCCCTACCTGGATTTCAGTGGTCCTTTTTATGTCTTTTGAAAATGGGTGTGTGCGTGGGCATAACTAAGTCTGCCCCTCACAACTTATCATTGGCCAAGTTCTCCTCTCTCCCTTGATCGGGGGAAGGAAATGGAGTGTCATCGTGATGAGGTATGTTTATTGGTCAGAGGATCCTCCCCTTGTCACTTTGCACACAAATCTATTTTTGATCCAAATGCATATGTATCTATATACAATTTTTCTAATATTATATGTCCAGTTAACGTATTTTCTGTAGCACCAAACCATCCGATCCCTGTCTTTGTAAGATGTCATGTCCACTTCTGACAGAATTCTGCCCTTTTCATCCAGAACACAACCTCTAAACTATTCCAGAATTTACACAAATGTGTGCAAGGAATATGGGCATCAGATGATGAAGTGTCAGATTTTTAACATACAGACACTTGGAGTAACACCCTATTTTCTGCTAATACTCCCCAGAACATAACACAGAGTCCTAACACCTCTTAAAATGTGCACAGAAAAATCACAGAAATAATGATATTATTTACATAATTTTGACACTTCCATACTATGAATTATCCATCTTTTTTAAAAGTATGCTCTGGCCCAGATGGGTGTGGTTTAGCTTCCAAAGCACATGGGGGAATTTCTGTCTGTCCCCGCCTCCAGCTTAGGTGGCTCCCAGAGGCGGTGCCCCTCCCATTTCCTTCCAAGAGGAAGCCATTTACGACCCCTGATTTAGCATTTTCCTGAGCCAAGGAAAGTTCAATGTCCTGTTTTCCTATTCCCAGGTACCCCTCCCCGAATTCAATCAGAGAGGTGTGATCTCCTTTTGGTGGGAACAGCAGAAGGCAGCCAGGCCTGTGAATGCAGTTGCTTGGCAAACTTCAACTCCTGTCGGGGGTAGTTGCCGGGCAGAATTCAGTCCCTTTAAGCCAGGCTTTAGCCAAATGTAACTTTTGTTCCCATTTTTCTTCATTCAAATCAAACTTACAATTTTTACACATGCAGCTAGAACGCTGATTCTAAGTTCAAAACTATGACATTTAAGCAGTTGCAACCTATGTGACACTCCAAAGTAAATCACTCATTTATTTTAAACATTTCGATTTTAGTGGCTTTAAGTCCAATTTCACTTAAGCTGCTGACATCCACAGCTCAGCCAGTTTTGTTATGAACATTATTTTAGGCTCTTCATCTTTCCATATTTGGTATGCACACAAGACTTCATTCTGCCAGATGTCTGCTGGTGTTCAGTAAGATTTTTGAATATCTTGCGATGTTTGGAATAGGCATTTTGAGCTTGCATTTCAGAGAAACAAAGGTGATTTCAAAGTGCTTTTTGAGCTAACACGCACTGCGGTTTTTCCGTTGGCACCACGTTTCACTCATAGCGCTTCTGGCCCATCACGCTCGCACTGGTGGGTGGCAGGTCAGGCGACCATTTTGGTGTGCACAAAACTGCGTGGTTTTCCTGGATTCTGGCGCAAATGTGGGCTTTTCGGCCATCTTGGATTTTCTAAGCCCACAGCACCAAATATTGTAGCCTAATAATTCAAACATGGGTCAAGACATCTGACAACCCACACTGCCGCCGGTCCCCAGACTACTAGACTGCATTAAAGTTGCATCAGAATAGAAGTGGAAAATTGATATTACATTAAATTCCGTAAGTATACCACTACCACCCCATTTTGCATACAAAAGCAAAATCTCCTTCGTCCCGCCATTCAACCACAAGTTCCTTTCTTACCACAAAATAAAAGCTAAAGCAAGAAGAAAGATTTGGAGGACAAATCAATCTCAGCTGGAGGATCCTGGGTGATGAACCTCAACTTACTCAATATCAATCCAAAATCAAGATAGAACCAAACTTCACACAGTTCTCATATCCGCGAAAAGGTTTTCATGATAACAAGGATTGACCGTCCGAGAAACAGGAGACCAGACCACATCCTGCAGCTAATTGGTTAAACCAAAGTGGACAACACTTGGATGCCCAAGAAGTCAAGCAATATGGAATGACACCATATCAATGCCAACATAGATCAGATCAATTCAAACGAGAACAACTTCTTTTGAGATAATATGAGAGGGCTTTCTTTAATGAGCGCCATTGGCAATCAAGTCTTTCAGCATAAGTTTCAGCCGAAAGAATGGCACACCTACAGGCTATGTTATTTTTAGACTAGATGTCCAAAATGAGCTGTGTAGTAATCTTGAATAGGTGGTGTCAAATACACATTCCACTGATAATGTGTAACACCCATGGCATTATACACATTAATAATGGACTTAAGGAACTTCTGAAATACATCCCCAGCTCCAACACATTTTTAGCAATAAACCCTGACGGGAGTGGGCTCTAGTGAGCTGGGTAAGGCCTGGGCCAGTTAGCAGCCCAAGAAAAGTGAGCCCTTTCAGTGAGGGCTTTCACGTTAGACTGGGAAATAGCTGCCATGGTAAAGCATGTTTACCCGGATGGTAATCGTTTTTTTTTTTATTTGAGAAATTGCACTACACAGATGGCCACCATGGATTAGGGAGTAGGGAACTACACACTGTCCCTTCTCCCTTTCCATGGCGGCCATTGCTGCCACAGAGATGCACAGAGAACATCAAGTGTTCTGGGGCAAGCAAGAGACAAGCGAGCGAAAGGTAAGTGGGGCAAGGGTGGTTGAGGGATATTGAAATTAGGATTGGGTAGGAGGGAGGAAGAAGCAAGGGCTAGGGGCGCACTTACCTCCTTCCCAGCAGGGAAGATGGCAACCTCCCTCTTCCGAGGAGGCTTGGAGAGTGGGGCTTAACATGAGGTAACGAGTGCGTTGCGAGCCTCCGGATTGGCAAGCACCAGTAGAGCACTAGGGCACGTTAAATATGTTTTTATGTTTAATGTTCAGCTCGAAATAGAAGCAGAAGTCTGTAAACAAAGCCAAATGTATTGATGGCACAAATACAATGTATACATATAAATAATATGCATTATATATTGAGCTTGGTGTTTGTCCTATTTCTCAGACCTGGGAGAGCGCACTGCTTAAGCTATGGATTTACACTCAGTCAAATACCAAGGCGGTATTATATAACATTATAATAGAGCATATTATGTTCCAACTGGGTGGCATAAGATTCCAATGTGCAATCATGTTTTACAATGTTTAACAGCTATGAGTATGCATAGCCTTATGGTCCTCCATCTTTGCTTTGACGAAAGTGCAAATGAAACAAATAATTGTGAGGCTAGGACTAGTTACAAGGGGCAACTCTGATGAATGTGTGACGTCAGAGGAAAATATCTTGGAGTATCAAACTATGTCATATTAGGATTACAGCCATTCCTAACACCTCAATGTATCTCCGTGAAAGTTGGGCCGTTACTAGGTTTTGATTTCATTTATTGCAAAAAACTCGTGGTTTACATTTTGGAAAAATCAAGGGCAAGCATTAAGTGGCTGCTGTCCCTTCTGTCCTGATAAGGCCGAGACAAGGCTTCATTTCTTGTTACTGTGCCCAAAATATGCTATTTTCCACATACAGTACCTGATTCCAATACTGAAACATATTAACAGAAATAAGTGCTCTTTCACGTTTAACTATTTGATTTTATGAATAAAACTTGGGGTGCCAACGCTGCTGCACACATATTTGAGAAAAGCTATCTGCCTTAGGCACACTACATTAGATGCAGTGATTTAATGACCATAAGGTATATTGGATTGTGGTTTTATTCGCTCTTCCTTTTTACTGTTTTTTTTTTTAAATATGGTAAAGATATACTATGTGGTTTTATGAATTGTAGCATTCAATTTGAATAAAGTTATAATTTCTATATTATTTTTTTCTTTAAAGCGCTCCCACAGGGGGGCATCGAAGCGCTGTTACCGGGGCTCGAACCTGTGTTGCTTTGGGTCATCTTGTTTCCAAGGCACGCATTTTGCCGCTGAACTATCTTCGCAGGACAATTAATGAATGAAGAAACAAAATTAATATTGTTTTTGGGAGAGGTTAGGGGGAGGAGGCCATAGGGTCACTGGGCACAGAGGGTGAATAGGATTCCTTTGGTAGGATGATTGGTTCTTCCCCAAAATAATCTCAGGTCACACAATGTGTGCCTTATTGGCCTGTGAAAATATGGGGGTCATTTTTGGGGAAGAATACCTAGCCCTAGTCACCACTAGCTCCCAGTGCATTAGATTGGGAATCGTTTGAACCATCTGAATTTCGGGTGGCATATGGTCCTACAAACGCTTCTAACATTTGAATTAGTCAGTCCAGGAAAAAGAAAGGTCGCCATGGGGTAAACAATTAAGGGCATTAAGCAAACCACACTGCCCTAGTGGAAAAGGGCACCCTTGGCAGGTCAGTGGAACATGCCCAACTTTTTTTCCATTTCCACCTCCCTAGTACAAAAAGAAGTTTAAATCATTCTTGGGTTCTCGGGGACAGTGCAGTGGGTCGGGGTAGGGGGGGGTTGTTATGGGAATGGTGTTTGGAAATTAGGGGGGCTGTTTCACATCTGATAGAGGGGCCTGCACACATTTGCAGCTCACCAAACGTTTGGGTCAATAGTCTGACAATGTGTGTGGGTCAGGTCTGAGGAATTGTGCCCACCGTTTCTCATCGCTACATTTAGCTAAATAAATAGCTAGCCAGTACTAATCTATATTAAACAGCATGCAATTTTTACCCAGCCCTTTTCTCTACCACTGTCTAATTGATACCTTATGATATCACAGCGCTCATGCTTAATAATTTCCTTAAAGCCCTCGTTTTCAGAATTGCACCTGGCTTCTGACAACATCGCTATTTGATGACACATCAAGTACTACATTATTTAGCTGTCACTAAATATAAATGTAGTATCAGCAGGTGATTGGCATCTCTCAAGTGACCGCATTTTAGAAGGCAGATGATGGCATACCAATCCCAGATATGAATATTCAAACAATGACTTCCTTCACATCACAACCTTTTATGTTGTTGGCTATGCACATACATGATGAAGAGGGAACTAGTATTGTCTGAGTGGAGAAAATGTGCAGGAGTACACTAGGCCCAGTGCTGGATTTGGGTCGGATTTTCCCGGATCCCCCAAAGAAAAGGTCTCACTGGATTTCTGATCCTGAATAGTCACAAGCTCTTGTGCAAGTGCACACTGAGTTTGTAGTGTGCTTGGGACTGTTTAATAGCGCTGAAGCTGGAACTGGAACCCAGGTTTGTCAGAAGCAAGAGCAGACACTTACCCAAAGCCTTATCCCAATGCCTGTGAAAAATCTCATCAGGATTGCACTCTGTAGAAAACATTTAAACACAGCATCTTAGGTTTAAAAGCTGTGTGCCTTTTATATTTTGCCAGCAACACTGTCTCGGGAGGATAGCTCAGGGGCAACGTGCTCGATCCCTGTATTATGTGCGTTATAAATAACCTATCATATGATATAATTAAAGGGAACACTCTGCTCCTAGGTTATTTTGCAGGTGTTCATGATTAAGCTGCTGAGAGGTCAAAATGATTGTTCGAGGTAGTGGAAAAATCACACCTGCCTCCCACCTGCCCCTTCCTTCACTGGTGGGATCCAACAACACATAATTTCAAGCGCAGCTAGAGCCCAGATCAAATTTTGTGCAACCCTTATATGCTATTTAGGTTGGGTAAGCGGCCATGTTGCAATGACATTTGTAAACGCTTACCAGTGCAAACATGCTAAGCAAGTCCGTTAGCAGTGCAAAATATGACCCCCGCTCTGACTGATGTGTACACATTTTGGCTTTATTGGTCTGTGCAAATGTTGGTCATAAATTGTCCAATGTATGTGGTATGTGTCTGGCCCATTGTATGTTTTATTACCAGGACTAAATATGTCATATTCACAGTTGTGCTCCCTCCACTTTACGGTCGTGTCTTGGTCTACTTGGGAATTTCGGCACAAGTGTGTTCATGGATAGCAACAAGGTGCTGATTCTGGAGGATTTTCATTTTCCCATGTGCATATTTCCATGTGTGCATTCACCAATGTGTTGTTTATATATTGTTATTGCTTTCCTTCGACCTACTACTCTTGATAATCTTGATGTGCAACTTGGAGACCCCTCAGTAGCGTTTAGCGCTCTTGACATTATGTTTAGTGTTCAGCAGCTCACGGTAATCTTTCCCTTATTGACCCCACTTCTCCTTTCTCGTGAACATTCAAGCCTCACATATAAAAAGAGATTTCATAGGTGTACGCCGCCATTTTGCCATATAACCCGGAATTAATGAATTGTAAGCAGATAGACCGCAGGTCGTTGCTTTGTGAAAACTGTTAACATTCCTATTGGCTTCTCGAATCCCAGAGTGAAACAATGTGTGGCGGTTCGATGCTGAAAAGATTATATATAGGCTGCCGTCTGGAGAGTTAACTTGAACTAGCCACGTCCACGAGGAGTGCATTCCCAAATCCAGATGCTGTGCTGCTAAACAAATGAAAAAGACAGCCCCTTCGTTTTTTCCCTTTTTCTTTTCTTTCTTTTTGAGAGGCTCTTACTTCTAATCTATCTTCTCTGGTAATGCATCCAGAGTGGCATTTCGTAATGACAGCAACATTCCAGGAAATCAATAGTTATTTAATTCCCAACAAGCTCTCGAGTCCATTAAACCTGATTACATTCACCCATTGCAGTTGGGTGCAGTTATTTTTCCTACACCGGCACTTAATCTATAACAGGAACTTATGAGAACTTTCAAAAGCAATTCCAGCATCAATCAGCATAGAGTGAAATGCGCAATTTGCTTGCAATTATTTATTGGACAGGATGGGAGTGGAGCTGACTGGGCTCCATAGTCTAACCTTAAGCCCCGTCTGCCCCCCCCCACCCCCTCAAACCAAATGTGCAGAAAGGCGTTCTTGATCTGTTAAATATTGCTGCAGACATAATTGCCTCACCTACTCCAAATCTAGTGAGAAAAAAAAATATGTTCACTCTATTGCCAAAAAGCTCATAGCTCGTGCAGCCTTTAATGCTGACTGTGGCAAGTCTCGAGCCGATCAATACCTTCTTCCTCCACGCGCGCCTGTCTCAACTCCAGGCCTCAGAGACTGCAAACCTGACGGGCTTTCAGGATATCCCTAATGAATATTCATGAGAAAAAACACTTAGAATCATTTATCTCATTTACACTAATGAAGGGTATCTGGAAAATCAGAAATGTTTCCGGCCCTCGAGGCCTGGAGTTTGACAACCCTGCGCTGGACGTGAGGGGTCCTCTTGAAAGGATGGATGACTGGTGTCATTTGAAAAGAGCCTTGTCTGGGATTCTACTGAAAGGAATAGTGCTAGTATAAAACATGGCCGCAAAGGCCAAGGTGTTGAAAGGGGGGACACTTACTTGCTATCGGTTTATGTAAGCGGAGATCACTATCTGTACTTTCTAGATGCGGTAACATCCACAGACTCCTTTCCCGCACTACTCTTGTGCAGGTTCTGATACGGGCTGTGCTGGATTTGGAGTATTTTAACTAGAAACATGACCAGAGTGGCATTCTTTGGGTAATAATACCACATTATTACAGCACTTCGAAGGGCGAGAGGTCTGGCATGAAGACCTATATAGGGAAAGGCATCGGGTTGGTACAGACCTTCATGTGGGACATGGCATGTGAGATATTCACCCCCAGGTAAAGCTGGCAAGCAAACCGATCTTCCCCCAAAAATCTACTTAGAGAGAATTAAAGAGATTTCATCTTGGAGCGCAGTCCGGATGTTTACGCATCATTCCTGATCCCAGGTGGACCATGGCAGCAGGAAAAGCTTCCTTTCTCCTCACGGTGCTGGCAGTGAGATAGGCAGCCCACACAGTGGTGATGTTGAACCGGTGCACAAACTACGAGTGCATGTATTGGTTGTTTGCTGAAAGGCTGAGGGCATGAGCAGAAGACAGTATTTGCAGAAAGATCTGAGTGGGTGAAATTCAACTTTACAAATCAGAATTTCTGAGAAGTCCCTTGAAAATCATGGACGGTGAAATAGCAGATCTACTGAGGTTCACATGCAGAGGCAGATAACCCATCAATAAACTCTGCTGGGCCGGAATGTATGACGGCATGGGTGTTCTCTTGATGTATAAGCAAGAGCGTGGCTGGTTCTACATCAACTCAATTCCACACGACCCCTTCCAATGCACATAGCACAGTGTGCTCATGTGCAACGGATTAACCCTACACCAAATAAACATGACGGGTTTGCAATGGGCATCCTAATGACATTTGCATGTGGCTTTTCAAAGAATGGCATCCCATTTCGCTTCTTTTCTTTTTGTTATCTTATGAAGTATTTTACATCGTTGAACAACCGGAAAAATTCCTGAAAGGGACTTTACTTTGCTTCATGAATCATGTCTTCTACATCAAAGAGACTACACATCGTTCATCTTTCGTGTTTTTTTTTCGAATTAAGATAAAATATACCCACAGCTAATACTCTAATTTGTTAAGGATGTATGTTATGGGATTTCCAAGAGTTTCAGAAGTAACATCTGAATTCCGTAATTGCAAAAAAGGCAGTGAATGTATGCAGCTGAAATTGTGGAGACAAACTTCTTAGCGTAAATAAACGGTAATACGGGGCAGTGATAAGAGAATGCCTGTGTGACAATAAATGGCTAAAGCGTGGTGTCAGATGTATCTTTGTGCAACGAGTAATAATAGGGGCCAGATCATAGCCACTTTGATTCACGGCACATTTTTCAATGGGTAATTGCCATTGAAAGACACTTTGAGAATCACGCCCTTTGTACCAGTGCAAATGTAATTTTGCACAGTATTCACAATAGGGCAGCAAAGTTTGGCATACAGAAAAAAATATTCTTTCAATGTATTTTGGCACTAGGGCAAAGTTTGCCCTAGTGCTAATATCGCATGGCATTAGCACTGAAGCAAAGTTTGCCCTGGTGTGAACATTTTTTGAAAATAAGTGTTATTTGCACTAGGACAATTTTGACCCCGTTCTAATAACGTGCAAAATTGCTCCTCTACAGGGCACTTTTTTGCTAATCTAGCCTAGACTGATAGTGTGTGTGGGTGTGCTTGTTTTCCTTTAATACTGGCTAAAAGGGGAGAGGTGTTGTGTTTCAAGTAAAGGCTGCAAATTCACTGAGCTCAACAGAATAATAGATACATGAATTCAAGTAGATAAATCCTATTTTTTTTACTTTATGGCTAATTTAATTACGCATTTTGCACACAAATCACAAAACAATGTGCTTGGAATAATCAATAGAAAAAACACAAAAAACCCAGTAATTACACTTTACATATAAAAACATCTCCCAATAAAAGTCAACAGATCAATTTCCATATAAAAACATCAAATAAGATCATCAAACAAATACATATACCATTAAGTTTGTGCCGTTCTATTGCATACCATGTGAATTACATTGTTCACAAATTATTGTATAAAATATCCATTCTCGTTCATGTCACTTTGTCCATCACTACCCGTAATCAACCGCCATACCTATTCAAGTCATTTGTGCCATTGCCACCTATATGCTTGTAGTGTGATTCAATTTAGTTCAATGCCTTATTTCTAATACAATACTCTGTTTGCGTTCCCAAACATTTGTGGCTGCTGCAGTGATTACCAGAGATTCTGCTGCCAAGACCGTGGACCAAAACTGGTCCGTTTCAATACTATTTAGCGATGTGCAAAAGCGCTCGTAACCCTTATAATAACAATCGGTTGCTTTTTCACATGAGGTCAGTATAGGACTGCTAGTTTTGATAGAATTGGCGCACATATGACATAGTCTTCTTTCACTGGAATATTCTGCTATGCCCCAATATGGTTAATAATTGGAAAAATGTTTAATCACAGATGCATAATAAAACATTTAATGTGTATGTGCATGCTTGGATCAAGTATGTGCAGGGCTTAAGATTTTCAACATACTCCTCAGAGCATTGTTTTTTCTCAGGTGTCCCAATAGACCACATTCTGCCCCATTCCAATGTCTATATCAGCTGCCTCGCTAACGGCAATCCAATGTTATTCAAATGAGCTTGTACGGTATCTGCATTTCGATCTATATATATATATATATATATATATATATATTTCAAAAACAAACAGCTTCGGACGGAAACTATTCAAGCGAGCAGCACTCCACGAACAAAAAAGTGTTCCAATGATCCAAATAATCACGAAAGTCCAACAGCAAATACTGCATCATAGGTTGTGTGAAATGTAACAGCCTTTATTTTACATATGCAGCAGATAAAAAGTGATCTCCCAGTGCTAATTTTGCTTAGCCAGGTGGCAGCCTGACGCGTTTCACCACTAACCAGTGGCTTGTTCACAGTCACTCATCACCCATAGAGTGCTTGTTTATATTACAGACACTCCCCCCACAGTGAAAGACATAAAGAAGGTGACTTATAATCTCAAAAATATTGGCAATTAGCCATCTCGGCTTGGGCTACTGGCTCACATTACTAAATGGTATAAGTATATGTTTAAACGTCAAACATAACGTTTCAGCCATAACAAAACACATACAAATAAAATTGGCATTTTAAATATTAGTACTATTTAAAAATCAGTTCATAGTATATGACGCAAACCACAATTATAAGGGCAATACGGAAACATTAAAACTCCCATGTTAATGACATGGTGTTGTCTTTCCTATTGGATTCATGGGGGCAGGGGTAATAATACAGATCTACCTAAAATATTCACAGAGCCACGGAGTGACTGCTTATGCATTTTGCCATGTTTGCGGAGTGCCTAGAAGCGGGATAACTATCTTCGCTGAATATGTAACGTTCAGTCCCAATAAAGTGCATAGTGCTTTTATGTAAACAATGCATTCCTATGATATAATAGATACATATACAATAGTAAAAAATATTCATGTCGTATTATAAAATGCATAATACAAACTATAAACATCTCTCTGAAATATTCCAATATAATAAGGGAATTTTTTCTCATGTAATGCGACAGAACAATATATCCTAACATCTGTTTCTAGTGGTAACTTCTAGTAACTCCTTTGCCATATGATGGTCCCATGTGTTCTGTCAAAAATATTAATAGAGCCAGCAAGTAACTGCTTGTGCATCTTACCATTGTTATAAAGTGCCTGGAAGCGAGATTAATTTCTTCGCTAAGTAAGTAGCGTAGAGACAGTATAAAGTGCATATATATATGCATTGTTACCACTATGGTAATGCACATGGGTCTTGCTCATCAAAATGATATCAGATGGTTGAGCTGTTTTTGTTGCTTGATTTATTTTTAAAAATGACTTGCTTCAAGGCAGTTTTCTATTGGTTTGCAAGGAGGTAGTACCCAGTTCCAGCCTTACGGCAGCTAAAGGAGCGGTTGTCGGTAATCCTAGGAGAGATCTCAGGATGTTCCCTTCTAGTTTATCTAGCCACTTCAAATGCCTTTCTGCAATAATTCCTAGCCTGTATAAAATACAGGTAATAATAGCCTTAGTATACACTTCCAGTAATCCCTCAACAGAATATCCTCCCACTCTTTTGATAAAACCCCTCAGTATCAACCATCGATGCATCACTTTAGTTTTAATAGGTGTGTAATATTGTGCGGAAAAGGGGGCACTATAGAATGGTAAACCAAGATATACATAGGTATAAACCAGCTTTAATTTAGTACCACTAATGTAACAGCTAAACCTCGAATGTGCATAACTTTGGTCTTTGCATAATTAATATTCAATCCGTGTGTGTCCGCAAACAGAGCCAGTGTGTCATTCGCTCTTTGTAGACCCTGGGGGGGGGGGGGTGCGGTCCAGTAGGACTGTATCATCCATATAAGTAATCCATGTCACTGCTACCCCACCCCTAAATCAAATATGCATTTTTAGATGAACAAGCGGTCTTATTGCGAAAGCATGTCATCCAAATAAATACCATATAACCAGAAGACAATCAGGAGTCAGACTGACCTACAAAATTATAGCACTTAAACCTAAGCAATATTGCAAGCAATCCTTGATCGCTGAAAGCTAGTGAACCTTTATAAAATAAGGAGGGATGCATAGTATTGGATAAAGACGCTATATAAATAACACATCATTATCATTATTAACAGAGGAAGATATCTAGAAAATGCACACTGCTGTATACCATCGGATCTTCATTTTTTTGTATAAGTGTACACACCGCTGACAACAAAACAATCTAAAGCGACCCAAAGCGGAGAACGTTAAAAAACAGAAAAAGGGTTGGTAATAAAACAGGGGATACTTTTATGAGATTCATTTTACCACATAAAGCCTGAGCAGCCAGAAGGGGCATAGCTATTCCAAATCTGTGTCATGGAGATGTATGCAAGAATTATTTCTTAAGATGTATAATAAGTGGCTGCATTTTGGACTGCTTCCAGAGGGTCCAGGAAGAGATTGAGAACTTAGGTTAGGAAAGTATGGCCCGATCCAAATGGGGTAGTACCAGGACCTGGAACATCAGTACAGATCTCAGTGGTGGGGATGAAAGGCTTGATTTTCCAAAGAGAGTGAGCTGGTACTTGGGTGTCTGAGCTTCCTTTACAATGTAGGTCTTGAAGGAAAGTTTGTGATCAAGGATGAAGCCACACGACTAAGTGCTCTATTTGAGCTGAGAATAGAACCATGAAGTTCCGTTTCTAGGAGCCAGCTTATATTTGAGCGTGCTTGATAGACTTCCCATGGAAGATGACTCATATGACTTTTGTCTTAGCAGTGTTTAGTTTCGCGTAGGAGCTTGACACTGATTATTCAATGAGAGGCAGCGTTTTGGTTGCTGGAATAGTCATCTACAGAGTTCACCTTTCAGCAGAGCTCAGTATGTTGTGATATTGGTGGACCCATCATGTCATGATTCACTCTATATTTATGCATTGCCTTTGATTTGGAATACCGAAGATTTCAAAAATGTTATTCCAATTTACTACAGAGATAACTCACATGCCAAACCTCAATTAAAGAATGTCTGAATATCATATTGTACAGCCACACTTCTTGACACACTAACATATAAGTATTCAAATATAGCTTAGAGTACTATACATAAATATCATGGATTCTGTGTGCAATTGTATTTATTTTCTTTATTGGACATGTGTATGGACCGTATACACAGGTGTTTCCAGGCATCAAAAAAGTAGAACAACTAAAACGGTTATAGTGGCATTGTGACAATCCTATCATGCAAGTACATGACAAGGTGGTGAGTACATGGGGATGGGGTAGACAGATAAGTCCAGTAGTAGGGTACCCCCAAGGGTGGGGGTTGGAAAGTGCTGGGTGGGCCAATGATGCAAGTGGGGGGATGAGTGCAGTGGACAGGGAGGGCCAATTTGGGCTAGTACGGGAAGGCATCCCGAGAGCATGTGCTGGCAAAGGATGCTCGGGGGACTGGTAGGGGTTGGTTTGACCCCTGTATGACTCTGAAGGGACCAGGCCCCAGCCGCAGCAGCAGATGCAGAGTTTAAGGGAAGGGGAGAGGGAAGGAAGAGGAGAAAAGGTAAGGCTTGGGAAATTTCCAGAATTTAAGAAGATCTGACTCAAATCTAAGGGGGGTAGGGAGGTCGTTGAAGAGGGAGGAGTCAGCCAAGGAAATGGATCTACCTCCCACTCTCTACTTGGAGAACCATTTGACCTGCAGAGATTTGAAGTCAGAAGACCGAAAGACTCTGACTCAGAGGTATTTAGGAGGGAAAGCTGGATGTAAAGAGGTCCCAAGCCCCAGATAGCGTGTGGGTGGTTCAGAGGGTCTTCAATTTGATCCATGCTGTCACCGGAAGCCAGTGGAAAGATTTTAGGGCTGGAGAGGTGTGCTCCTTGGGCTTAAGGCCAAGGGTAAGTCTTGCAGTACTATTCTGGTTTAGCTGAGGGGGGCAAAGGGAGGAAAGAGACAGGTTAAGGAAGAGGCTGTTGCAGTTATCTAACCTAGAGAGAACCAGGACTCTGGAAATGTTGAGCTTCTGGGGGAAGGCGAGGAAAGGTAGAATGCCCCTGAGGAAGTGCAGCTGAAAATTGGACTTCTTGGCAAGGTCCATGATGTGTGGAGAGAAAGAATCAAAGATGATCCCAAGGTTTATTGCCTCACAAGTGGGTCAGGGGAGAGGACCCAGGGAGTCAGGCCCGAGAGTGGGGGGAACAAGGAGCAGGTGTCCCAATGAGAAGGATTTCTGTCTTACTGGCATTAAGGCAGAGATCATTGGAAGAGAACCATGCCTGAAGTCATTCAGTCAGGTATGAGGGAAGAGGAGGAGGTGTTAGAGGGAATCAGCTTAAAAGAGAGCTGTGTCTCATGTGCATAACACTAGAAATGAGGGGAGAAAGGTGAGATTAGGTGAGTCAGAGGGGCCAGGTAGATGTTCAAGAGCCAAGGGGATAGGATAGAGCCCTGAGGGACGCCACAGATGGAGACTGAGGTGGAGGAGAGAAAATGGCCCAATTGCCCAATGAAGCTCTGTTTGAAAGGAAGGAGATCAGCCACAACAGTGCCCAGTCTGTGATGCCTAGGGTGTCATTGAGACGTTTTATGAGGATAATCTGAAAATATCATGTTTCCTTTCCAGCAGGACCTATTCACCTTCCAATTTCAAAGTGCATAAGGTCTGCACTAGGGATTGCAAAGTTTGGGACTTAAACATTGCGCATTTCATGACAGATATACTTCAAAATACTTCACAAGGTTTTTGGCATGTGCCATTAAATTCTCAAAAATTGGTGTTTGTGGGTATTGTAATTGCAAGCTATTTTAATAGAGTAAATTGTGCTCTGGATATGTGGTATTGTTTCCTGCTGAAAACAGCTGAAACTGAAGATAAAAAAATGCAGAACATTATTCCCACGAAACACTATATGCCAAAAGGATTTCTTGAAAACCAATTTGTGACAAATTACCATCTATCAAGGGTGTGAAAGCCTTGGCTTTTTTTAATTATTTTTATTAAATTATAAAACAATGTGGGAAATGCCATCACTGAATGGGAAATATGCTCATAATAATATCCTTTCATAGGTTCTATGCCAAAAACATAGGGTGTACTTGTGACTTGCTGCCTCAGTATCCTGATTCCCAGCACCTGCATTACCAGTGGCACAGAGCAAGTTCAGAGGTCGCAAGAGACCGCTTGACAGCTGCAGTTTCACAAAAGTCTATACAGCAAAGGGGCTGCATTTAAATTGTGCACCACTGTTCCAAAAACGACATAACCCTGAAGATGTTGTCCTGGCACATGAAACTGTAAATATAAGCCATACATTAGTTAGGGTATGGTGGCCAGCATCTCTCAAAGTTATCCCAGCCACATTCAATTGATTCTGCACCTGTGTCAGTGCTGTGGACGGACCCAGTTCAACTGTGAAAGGATTATGTGTATTCCTCCCAGACACGGCCTGCCACTGTCCAACGACAGGACTACCCTTGGGGGATTGATCCTCTGTGTCCCTTTGTAAAGGGCAGGTAACACTCTGTCCCCAAGAACAGCCACTCCACAGGACACTGGCCTGGGAACAGAAACCAAAAGGCACACCCATTCACAGAGAGCCAGGCCTTACACCAGGGGACTGCATTTCCAAAGGCCTTTGATCCTAATGAGAAGGGAGGGGGCGTAGTAGGGATGAGACAGAGAGGGGTCTGCGCACTCCTTCTTGTTCCTGTCCCCTTCACTTCCACTGGAGCAAGGCACTCTGTGTGTGCATTATAAAGGCAAAGTTCACTCATTTCAAGAGCAGGAACGGGACCCCTAAAGCAGGCTAGCTTTCGTCCACTGGGAACGCTTACCTATAAAAGAAGCGATCTCCTGCCACTTCTTTGAATCATCTAGACTCATCTTGAACCATCTTGAAGATTTGGTTGGATCCTGCTGAGAGCGCAGCCCTTTCTAAAGTCTCCAGTTGTGGGGTGAAGGCAGAGGTTCCAAGGCAGAAGCATGATCTGCTCCATAACCATCCACAGGCACCATTAGGTTGAACACTGCTGCTGGACCAAACGTTTGCCTCTTTGCAGCCACACCGTGCCTAGGACCTCATCATGCTGAAGGTGCCTTGAAGGTGGATGTCAGCCTCCCCATATTTAGTAGCCTAAGAATGTACTGAAATTGGCCCTCAAGACCCAGGAGTGAGACTCACAGCACCTTGAAGCCAGAACAGTAGAGATCCCTGTTGCCGATGACGATGCGCTTCAAACCGTGATTCACACACACTTTACTGCCAAGCAATCCAGCAGGACCTGTCAACTCTGCCCTTCAGAGTCCATTGTTCTCCTAACTGCCACCCGCAGCTGACAGTGTTTGGTGCTGCCCCATGCCAGCAAAAGCATGTTATTGCCTCGGCTCGAACTGCAAAGTACTGCTGCCATGCCTGCGTCACCACCCAAAACACTATCTTCATCATTGCTTCCCCTGTGAGACAACTGACCCAATGCTGGTGTTCCCCAAACTGCAACCTCCAAGGCTTAGCATCGAACTGACTCACCTGGGCATCTTGGTCCCAGCCTGACTGCCGTCGATCTTTGACCACGGAACAGACCTGGTAACCACCCGATCCGCACAGATCGAGTAGATGCTTTGTGACTGCAGCACCCCTTCTGTTGGACCCTGCCTTGGTGCCAGATTGGTGCTGGACCATCATGGCTGCCGCACCTGCGACCCGAGATGGCATTGCAGTCAATGCAGAGAACCTTGGGTCGATGCTGTCAAACCCCCAAGACATTTACAGAAGATATTTGGTTGATATGTGCCTCCCACCCCCTGCACCATCTTTGTGCCCTAGAGAAAAAATATCCTTTTGAACCTTGTGGTCTTTAAATGCCTTTACCCCCATTGTCCCATCACCCAGAGTGCTGCATCGCTTCTATCTGTGCATATTCTGTGTTTCTGCTACATGGGCGGGTGTCTACATTGTTTTCTAGTTTGTTAGTATTATACATGGTGTGTCTTATTAAAGTATATATTTGTATAGTACCTTGATTGGACCCTTCTTTATTTTAGACTGCTATGCCTTGTTGTTCGGGTTGCTACTGAACACATTCACACCCATTTTAAGAGTACAGCCTTCCCTTGGCCTATGTTACGTTACCACAAAAAACAAAGGAGGTATATCTCTTGACTGTACCTTTTCTACTTTTATGATTGTGTTGGCGCTTGGTTTGTAGAAGTGTGAGGGCGAAGCGGGTGTTTTAGCCCATACTAAGCCTTGTACTCCTGCAGGGCAGAAGTCAATTCTTCACACAATACCTCCTGGTCAAAAAAGAATGATAGAGATGCCTTTAACTGCAGGGAGCAAGCTAGGCAGTACATCCCTTCCACCACACGTGTTATGCTTTGACTGTCCGGGGAGTGATAAGTAGCTATGTCCTAGTGGCTAGAAGAATCTGGATTCATCCCTTGGTTTGATGTTTGATCCAAACATATATTCAAATTAAAACACAGAGAATGAATTACCAATTACATGTATTAAAACGAATAAGTTTGTTTTTGTGAATTTTGTTTTTGGGGAGAAATTAATAGTGGGTTGGTGGAGGCCACAAACGAATCTATTTAATTATGTATTATCATTTAACTGTACAGTGTGTTTGTTGTACATCTCACACTACATACCTCTGCATTAGGGGTGGAGGAATATCCGCAAATACGAAAATGTGGTTATGCACGTTTTCTAATATATGTGCTCTAGCCAGCAATAAAGTTTTCACATGTGGTATGCACAATATGCTTAACAAGTGATGCATTTCAGAAAGCAGGTTGTACTGCTCTGTTCTTTAGCATATGTGTGAACTACATTGAGAATGTATTGTTTGCAAAGAGTTGTACCTGCAATGAGAATTGTGGGAAATATTAGCCACAAAATGAATGGTGCAAGCAAAAGCATTGCTGTTGATGTAACTGATGTAGTTGCAGCTAGAGACAAAATGTGAGTTGCTGCTGGGCTTTTTTAATGTGTCGATGGCTAAAGATTAAGCGCGTGCAGGCCCCCTAGCATTCTCTGCATTGTTAAACCTTCAGATACTGGCTCATCTGAATTGGGCCGCTGCCCTAAGGACACCAGAGTACAGAATCTTCCTAGATTTCTTATGTAAAATTCATGGAGCCATCCAGTAACATTAGCCTAATTCCACAGATAGGATTTACCAAAGGATTAGCCTTTTTGATAAGAGGTATCAGACGTCATGCCCCACATCTGATGGGTATAGCATTATCACACGGATCATCTTCATTTATTCTCTTTCTCTTCACAAATTTAAGGTCAGAATTCATGACTTGCAGAGCTTGCTGCTTAGCCATCTGTAAACCTTATTTACCAGCCCAGCCCAATTTCCGTGTTCCGGAGGTTCTGGGGTATTCCACAACGTCATGTTACTTTTATCCTTGGGAAAATCCATTAGATCACAGGTTTTTAACACAGTTTCACTCCATCTAAACCAGCACAAGCAGACATCGGTGCCCGTCAGTCTTACACTCAGATTCAATTGTACGTGTGTCACTCTCCTCTTTGCAATGTGAGGCTATGATTTCTCCTCTTCGCGGCTGGCTTGCAGTTAAAATTAATTTGTCTCTACCTTGTCTCTGACTAAAGGCAATAATCCCATGGAAACCCCTAAACTCCCAGGTACATGATTTGCCAACATTCGCTATTTTGGTTTCTTCTGATGCTCTTATGCTAATTATAACCTAATTTTGGTTATTACACCCTTGCTTCCTTTACTTTGCCCTTACTTTGCCCATCACCAGCCTTACCTTGGACATGCTCTGTCGTGTCATATGATGCTTGAACAGAGGGTTTAGGCAAATTGATATTCTCTGGTCTTACAAGGATAGCACGGAATGTTTAGTCTTCTCACTGGCATTAAGCAGGGATCTTCACATACATTGTTTTATTTCTGACACCAGACATTTTAGGTCAAAAGCCCACTTTGGTACTTGCTCCTGCTGATGATGCAGGTGATGGTATGGCAGGCTATCTGAGAACACATTCTCGTCTATTACCTAAAAGCCATCCCAAGGGCTAGTATTTAAGTATTAAGACTCCAAATTACACTTGCTCCGACTGGTTGTAGAAGGGACTTGATTGACCCTTAACCGACAGCATCTACCTGGGAATGCCGGTTGTGAAAGTTACAATGGCTGCACAACGCAGATGCAGGACTACTCCTTAAACTCACCAGAAGAGACCACATCACAACGGTACTGGGAACGCTGTATTGGCTGACAGTCGAAAAGCAAATGTTCTTCAAAACACTGTGCATAACACACAGAGTGATCCACGGCCAAGGATTGAAACCCATGCAGGAAATATCCACGATCTACAAACCAGCACAAACACTAAGATCCAGTAATGACATCCACCTTGAATGAAACAATACTCAAAACAAACTTTTGAGGATCAGTGTTCTCCTGCATAGCAGCAAAACTATGGAACTCATGTCCAAAGGAAATACGAACAACAGAGAACCGCCTAAACTTCAGGGAACTTTTAAAATGGTTCTTTAACAATCACAACTGCAAACACGTAAGCGCTTCACTTCCCTTAACCATTGCCTGCTTCCTTGCTCTTCACCCTTATTGCTGCACGACCCTGTACAGCCCTTCCATTATTCCCTCCTCTGAACCTGCCCACTGTGCCCCCTGTTTGGGTCCACGCTTTTGCACGTGACCAGAATAGTCGTTTGTCCCAGAGAGTCCCCTCTGTGTATGGCTGGGCCATCTTTAGTTCTGGGCCACCAGGCTTTTCCCACCTGCACGCTAAGCATTGGACTCCCCTGCCCATTTGCCCATCTCTTTCCTCATCATTCCTGCTACCAGAAGTCCCAATCCAACTCCTTCCCCCCTTAGCCCCTACTCCTAACTCCTTCCCCTGCTTCCTGTTGTGTCCCTTTCCCCCTTGCCCCTGAAACCACCCTTAAACCTACACATGAACCCACCCACAGTGCCCCTGACTGGGTCTGTGCTCCTGCAAATATCAGGACATCTCCCACTTCTATAGCCCTCCTAAGGCAGCCTTTCCCGAGCAGCCATCTGGCTAAGGGTGAGAGGCAAAGTGCATCTCCTTCAGAGGCAGCTCCACCTCCCTGTCTGCCCCTGTTAGCCCATGGACACCCGACGAAGCACCCTACACCTACAGCCAAGATATAGGTGGCACGGGTGGTGAACACAACATCACTGTGCTCATTTAAAGCCCTGCCACTTCTACATCTACATTACCACCATCATATTATAACACTGTGTATTTTACCTGCCTCACCCCCTATATAGTCCGATAGATTTACTGGTAGTCATCTGTGCGCTGCACTTAGCTGTATCTTGAGGGAAGGAAATGTGTCTCACTTAGATCGATTATTGGGGAGAGGAAATATGTTGCGCCTTTGGGAGAAGGAAATGCATAATACTTAGATGGACTGTTGTGGATAGGTAAGGTGCTGCACTTGGATGGATTTTCAGGGATAGGAAACGTGTTTCAATTAGCTGTATTTTCGGGGTAGCAAACGCGCCACACTTATGTGGATTGTTGGGGGTAGGAAATGTATAACACTCAGCTGTACTTTGCAGGTAGGAAATGTGCCACACTTGGATAGATTTTTGAGGATAGGAAAGTGTTGCACTTAACTGTATTTTGGGGGTAAGAAATGTGTTGCACTTAACTAACCATACTAAAAAACTCAATATTCTGCATACTCACCCCCAAACTCTGAAGTAAACGCAACCCCACCCCTATTACACCACAAACCAAACACTTCACAATACCCAACATGAAACCAAACACAAGTTCACACAAAGCACCCATGCAAAATCATACCTCAACAGCACATGATGGCTGCCAACCAAAAATGCACAAACACTCACTGACCTGTTTTCTCCAAACTGAAGCTACCAACAGCACATCAAATCTCTCTTGCTCTTCTCCCTCTCAATCCCACTAACAAATGCCTACAACCCTCCTTCCATTGCAGATCCGCCAGAGTGCCAAGAGACCACGCAAGTGGCAGCAATGCAGCAATGCGTGGCTCAAGACCACATAACATAACCTTTGAGCTCTCTCCTCTAATATCAATGCCAGATTCAGCCTCGTGGTTAGGGTATACAGGAGGTGTATGCACCTGTACAAAGTGCAGTTTCCTAAGCAGACTGACACATTTGAGTAGACTGGAGGGTGAGGATCATTCAAGGTTGGATGTTTGGTACCCCAAAACTAAAGCATTCATTAGAAGTAGAATGATTCAAAGAACTGGAACCGGGAGCTAGATCAGGTGGATTTAAGGGTTTGGGGTTAAGTGTGTTCTCAATCCTCCAAGTATCAACCGATTTCCCAGTTCCAACACTCTCATGCACCACCGCTGTCACTAGTACATTCTTAGTAGGTGGACTTCCAGTGGAAAGCATGGGCTCTTCAGGCAACTCAGCTCTAGGCCCCACTTGGAGAGGTCGCAAATTTGGCTCAACTTGGCTAAGGACTGAAGAGACATTTGATAAACAAGAATTTCAGTATTTATTGCAGCTGTAGCATAATTCAAGCACCTGCTTGCATCTATCTCACTCTTTCCCGCTTCCTCTCCTTTATGGGCTCAGCTGAATGGGCTCCTAGATTTATGAGGTCCGAACATAGGTTTTGCTTTCTTCTTTTATAGTCAGTAATAACTTATAAACAGGAAGCAGAACCAATGCTCTGACCTCATCAATGTAGGTGCCTCAAACTCAGGCAAGATCTATAACTGGAGCAGGTGCAAGGGTTAACCTGCTCCCTGGATACACCAGGGCCATTACAATGACTTGGGACTAGCCCAAAAATGTTCAGGTGTGCTGGGAACAATACCTAGATTCATTTGTTACATAAATGATTTTGCATATTTATCATATCGTATAGTATAGTGCACACTTTGTAATGAACATCTAGCCCCCTGTTGTGATACCTCAACACCTCAAGGACCCAAAATCCAAAGTCTTCAGTGTTTCTGGTCAATCAGCAAGAAAATCAACAGCCAAAATCGCTCTCACTAGGCATGTAGTGCCAGGCGATATCAGGCATCCAAATGACAGTAGCAGCAAGCTCCTGCAACAGAAGCATCGACTTGAGAGGGCAGGCCGGGGCATGCTGTGAAGAATATCACTCTGCCTCGACCCCTGTATTCAACAACAACCGTCACCAGCATACCACTACTCTACAGTGGGTTCCAACACCAGTACTCAGTCCATCACCGAGGACCAGGCTAGAGGAAAGGACTACCTGTCCTCAAGCCGTGCCACATGCAGCAGCCATTTCGAACTCAGGACTGTGAGTTGACAAGACCAGACGCTATTCTGGTCAACGGTTTCCCACGATTGATGTAACTGATCAAATATGGGAAACTTCTCACCTTCACATGGTTTGGAGGTCAGATACTTCTCATAATTATGCCAGCAGAGAAGAAAAAAGACTGCACACGCCTACCTATAATTGTTCTTTTAAAACGCACGTAATACTAGCGAGTGGTTTCTAAGCATGGGATTGGGATTCAAAACTGTGTTGCGCTGCGTTGTCTTGCTTCCAAGACAAACGCATTGCCCTGAGTTATCTTTCCTCCCCCTAGTTATATCATATTAATTAAGTACTAAGAAACAATTCAAAAACCCTTTGTGAATGTGGCCCAATAACTTATATGGCTGCACCTAATAAATGATAGCTATGAAGAAAGAATTATGTAAATAATCTCAGCACAAGTAGGCCACGTTGCAGATTATATCTCATTATTCATGGGAGAAAGTCTGTCTTGTTCAATAACTGTGCTGTAGTCTTTCAATGCATTCCATGGAGCGCGCTGGGGAATAGAAAATCCCACTGTGCCTTAAAAAGCACATGTCCTACTCTGCATGCCGCCTTCCAAATATTATAGCACAGTTCACTATGAAAGACCTTCTCAACAGAGAGCACTTTTTGCAATTAAAAACAGGGCAAGAATGTATCCACAATCCGGATTTGGGCCCAGTCTCTCCCTGGCGAGGAGACAGCAAGAACTCACAACAACAAACCACTTCAGCACATGTTGGCTAACAACAACCGCTAGTCATTTGACACGGCTGTGGCCATTTTAGTCCTTGAATTCCGTTTGAACTTTTGGGATCTGCGTTCCACTGTGTATGATTTGCTGTTGCCACGTTCCTTGGCACGTTGCCTTAAGAAAACATAAATAAACATATAACACCCAATCTCTGAACAGAAATGACGGATGACGGAGCCGTGTCAATGAAAAAGTACTAGGGCATAATTATTTTTGCTAGGTCAAACTGTAAGGCGAAAGTGTGATCCTGTAAAGCTTGTGTTCTGTTGTATCGTGTTCCATTATTTTAGCACCCATGATGACTTCAGAGGTGGCGAGTTCTTTGGGTGGAGGAGAAGATGGAGCTCTCAAATGTTCTGAGAACCTTTTTTAAAAAATGGAATACACTTTAAGCTGTAAAACTGTTGCAGGGGTGATATTCAGACATAATTTCCAACCCGCAGACATGCGCATGAGGGACTAGGTCTCGGTTCGATTCGATGCATGAGTCAAATCTGTGCACTTTTCAAAAGTATTCATTCGTGTCTGTATTTTTGGAGGAGATTTCTTCAGCAGTGACTAGACCCAAGCTCTGTGCAGGCCGCTCTACAAAATGGATACTAAAGACATCACCATTTGGACACTAAAACCATCACCTATATCATTTGTAAAGCGTCACACGCTCAAGTAAAATCCGAGCACTAAACTGAACAACATAATAAACATTGACATCGACATCGCGTCGCGTCACTTACTTGCAATTCTTTCTGCTGGCGTCGAGTGAATCGTGTAAGAGACAGGCGATACTGATCATGTAAGTACACAGGCCAGGGACTGTCAGTGGTCGAAGTGGATGAAAAGAAGTAGTGGAACTAGGTAACCTGGTTGCCTGTCCCTGCTCCCCAAAAACCCCATCGCCATGACCCCTCTGAAGCACCATATAAACCCCTAAATTAGCGGTATTCAAACTGTGGGGCGAGCCTGCGCAGGGAGTTGCGGCCGCATCCCTGGTTGGCTGTGATGTCCAACATGAAATGTAAAAAAAAAAAGAAAATACATTTTTACTTTTTATGTATATTTTAGATTGGAAGACATGGGCTGGGGCACCTCACATGGTCAGGCTGAAGCATGAAACTGTTTCAGGCATCAATTAAAAAGTGGCCCGCAGTTGTAAATGGATATTCATTCCTTTAGTCACAAACTGTTTGAATGGTACCAACGGGGGTGCTTTGTGTTAAAATATAAGTACATACTTAAAGAAAATTTATTCAGCAACAATGGTCAAAATTACTAACTGCATAGTGAAGTAACTCATCAAACTGTCCCACATTGGCCAAACAGCTGGTCCATTTTGACAGGCCCACAGTAGCATTTTTCATTTTTGGTACAGGCATTGCCCTATTGCCCTATAGGCCAGTCTGAGCCTGGCGGCTCATCCATAATGGCAATGGGACGCCCACCCATTGGCCCCCTCACCCATTATGGAGGAGCAAAGGAGCCAGCCCAGTGAAACAATGAACTCTCCCTCAGCTGCTTTTTCCAGCTGAGGAAGTGCTCCTGGGCTGGCTGAACTGTCAAAGGGAAACACTATTTCCCTTTGACAGTTCTGTTCAGCTCCCCAACCGCACATGCTCACTGAGCCAAGCCTGAGCCATGCAAGGCTGGGGCGTTTTGCTTCACCAGCATTTCATAGCTCATTGGCTGGGACACTGCATGTTTGTATGTGCGAGGGGGAGCTCCTCCGCCTCCTCGCACATACTGCAGAGCAGCCTGGAGCACAGCGTTTAAGCACCCACACGCAGGCCAATGCAGAAGGTACGTTTATGTTCATTTTTTTTTAATTTAAACATGTGTATGGATGCGTGTATGCTTGTGTTATGAGTGAGTGTATGGTGATGGATGCTCAGGTTGAATGATAGAGTGATTGCTGTGTGAATGCGGCCATGTGTGTGTTTGTTTGTTTTGGTCTGTTGAGCTGATTTTGGCAAGTGGTGGATAGAAGGGGCAAAGGGGGTTGTACAACAAAGGCATTTTAAAAATGCCTAAATGCCTTTGTTGCACAATCCCCCTACCCACCTGCCAAACTCAGCTCTCCTTCTGAGGTGCCGTGGAGCCCAGGGGACAAAATTTGCTGGTTGTTAAGGGAATGTTCAGTACTGTGTAAGTTCCAACTGCTTCCTACACATTTATTTGAAAACAGAACCATTACGGAATAGTTTATTTTTAAAATAAAAGTATAGGAACAGTCAAATTTAATTTTCAAAAGTAGAGGAGCACCTCTCCCAACCACTCCCGCCCACATCGACCACTGGGAAATGTCCTATGTGCAAGACATGTGGCGATTATAAGCTGATCAAATTAAGTTTTAAAAGGTACATGTGTGTAGCATATTTCCCCAATGTCCTATTTTCGTGAAAACCCGAATAATTTAAAATAGAATGGTGCGAAAATCAAATAACTGAACGAAAGAATCAAAGAAAAGGGTGGGAAGATTACAGAATTGAAGGAAAGGCACAGGAAGGGCCGGCAGTCGGATAGAAAGAACAGATGGAAAGGGCAGTGAAAAGTATGAAGGAAGAGGGAAGCATGATTGAAAATTGAAAAGAGGAGAACGAAAGGAAGTGTATGTAAAGGGGGCCGGAAGAAAGCTATGCATGGACATTTAGAGCCAGGTTTAACATGGGAACGTCCAATTTTTTGTAATTCAGGCCCATAATTGTAAATGAAAGAATATCCGGATATTGTTGTATTTTGCCAACCATGGAACTAGACCAATGCACTCCCTGCTCCTCTTGATGAAAAGTGATTTGCTAGCATCAGACATTGCAAGATGAACGGATTTTGCCCTGACTTATTAGATCATGCCCATGCTGGCAGCATTGCCCTCAACTGAGCCCTGCACTGCTTCTCTAACTGTGGTGTTAAAGGAATTAGCCTGCTCAGGCTAATGAAATGAAAGGCTTTCGGCACCTCTCAAACATATTTCAAAATTGCACATAAGGAAGACAGACCAGAGCCCCTGTGATCGTTGGCGCATCGCCCCGAAGCGCAACATTGTGCAAAGCTATTCCGTCAAAGAACCGATTCAACCGTTTAGCCTGTGATTTTATTTCCTCAATATACTTTTCAATATATTCTTCTGTAAGTAATTGTATTCATAAATATTGAGAAAGCATTTCTGGAGTAAAGAAAATGTTCATGCATTGATTTTTGCCTAAGCACGAATTATAGATGCTGGCACAATATTTCTGCATTCATATTTGTTCAAAAATATGGTACTGCACAATAACAGATATCCCCCACTCAATGCTGGCGCTTACTTTATGATTTACCAGAACTGATATGAGTTTGCAGTGCAATATTCTCAGCTCAAACTACAGATATCCTATTGAACACTCCCACCACAACATATAAATGGCACTTTAGTGTGCCGAGCAGCCGCACCCATTAAAAGCCCCCCGAATGCTCGGCATCCTTTCTTCAGAGACAGAAACAGCTGCTGAAATCACAGGCATTTCATGAGAAACCTACTGTATGCATTAATGCATTTTTAATGTCTCTCATATTTGCTGTGCTAAAGCACTTAACCAAACCACATTATGATAAGTTACTTTGTCAGCTGATCAGCCGTGGGAATGTGGAGTCCCTCGGAAAAGCTGAAATGCAGAGAAAAGCCTCTGCCCTTTGGTCAACCTCATGCAGCGAAGGGATGAATGCCAAGCAGCAGGCCGATCGATACAAGCAAATATAGCTCAACTCCACCATTTATTCAGCCATGAGAGATGTCAATACATAGATTAGGGTGATCCATCTTTTTGATTTCCGACTGTCTTCCAACTGACTACATGAGGGGTTTTGCCTGTATTAAAAGTGTTTGCTTTCTCAACCATAGAAATTCCAATTATTACACTAAGTGCACCAGAGTTAAGTCGCTTGTTGGAAGCAGTCTTGCATTACCTGAACAACGGCAGTGAAGAACGGGGTCGCCGGCACAATCAGGGGCACTGCGTAAGGATGAAGCAGGACTCCTTGAGAAGACAGCATGGTTTAAGTGACTGCGCGGCTCCGGCTACAACGCGACGCATCAATCGAAAGTTAGGGAAGAATCTATACGCCAAGTCCTTCCACACTGCCAAGCCAAACGCAAAATAACTTGTGACAGGACGCTGGCCACATCAGCTGCACGAGAAAGATGTTGACCTCAGCAAATCTTAGCATTAGAATTTTCATTGGAGACAACAGATAGAGACAACAGCTGCATAGCTACGGCTGCTGAAAAGCAAGGGGCTATTTTCGGAGCAGACTGGCCAGCCCTACACTTCATTCATTTCCATTTTTAATCTAGAGTGAGGTTCTCCTTAAGGGTCGTTGGCCAATGAAAGGGGACAGGGTGTTTGGTTGCGACATCACTAAACATCATACTCGTGCCTTCAACACTTTCCAAATATTTAGTATATCAGGTTACAAGAATCGCTGTTTTGCACACATAGGAAAATCAGCACAACATAGTCTGAGCAATGGCACACAAGGCCGGCTATAGAATTTGCAAGGACCTGTGCGTCAATATGTCAGGGCGTCCTAATTTGCTTGTGTACTTGCATCATCAGAAGTGACAAGGGACGTTTGACAGCACAAAAAGTGAAATCAGTCTTTGATACTCTCATCATGAGGTGCTACAGTAAATTAAATGTTCATAACTAAACCAAGACACAAAAAACTTTGTGCTATGCATATGCGTGATTATATTATTATTATAGTTGGTGTAACATTATAGTTTGTTAAACTGTGAGACTCTTTCGAAAAAAGTGCACACTGTAAACTATACCAGTTGTATGCACGCACAATTTTAGCAGATAAGGAAGTGTAAGAGGAAATTATTTGCTCCAGGTCACACGCACACGTTAGTTACGTGGTGGAGCTTTGAATTGAGTCCAGTATTAAATGTTGCCACGGCATCGCCAGCGGTGTCCGGTCAAAGGGTCGACTACAAAGGGTCGAATGGTCAAAGGATCAACACCAAAGGACCAAAAACAAAAGGATCGAATTTTTTTTTTAAATTACATTTTTCTGGGGGGTTTTCGTTTATGGAAAAAAAGTGGTTGATCCTTTTGTTTTCGGTCCTTTGGTGTCGACCCTTTGACCATTCGATCCTTTGGTTGTCGATCTTTTGACCTACTATTGCTGGCGATAATACCAATGGGGACCCAAGACAACGCACAAACTCTGGATTCAAAAATAAAACTAAATCAGCACACCAAATACAAACCCTCCCGGCTACCGATTCATACCCCACACTTACCTCACATGATCTATACGATCAGTATACAAAAACGCACAATGCACACATCCACCACAAAACTAACTGCAGCAAACAAAAATCCAAGACACTGGACTTTGCCCTTCGAGACCCAATATCCCCAGTGTGCACAATCCAAACACACCTTGAAAGCAGACACCAGTTCCTCCTGGTTGTGCAAGAACCAACAGAACAGCACAACCTCTATCCAACTCCCATTGTCCCCACTAACCTACCCAACCCACTTTCTTGCAGAACCACAAGTGCGCCTGGAGACCATACCAATGGTACAGTGTGTGGTATAAACCAACATAACATACTAAATACGATTAGCAAAAAGCAAATGATTGTTCACAAAGTAACAAAAATGTGAAGTTCTCAAAGAACACACATATATTATGAAAATAAATATTAGAGATAAAAAAAAATGCAGCAAGGGATTTCATTGCCTTGAGAATGACAGCGAACACAGTAAGCATCTATCAGTTCTTGTCGCTCATACATTACCAATAAATGAGAGGGAGGTTTGTGCCCTGCCAATCACCACTGACAATTTTGCCCAGGCGGGGTAAAAAGGTATTTGGTAGGCCCTAATCCTGATGCCAGGTATTGGGTGAGTGGTGTCCAGGACACAGCATTCTGATATTAAGAGAACGAGTGCTGTGGGGTCCCTAGGAGACTGCCCCTGATGGCATATCAACCAAAGCACATTCCTATGTTATACCATCTAATTGAAACACGGTGGGCCTGATTCACAGAAGCGTTTTATGAAGTTGCAACCTCGCTGGAAAACGTTCTGTGAATCAGGCCCTTTATATGTGCACATTTCTTTCCTTCTTTTGTATAGCCAAGAGAAAAAGAACGAAACACAAATGACACCTACATAGACCCACAGATTGTGTGATTGTCACATACATGTATACAGTAAGACATAGAATAATACATTGTTGAACTGATAGAAGAATGGATGAGGGATGGATGTTGATGTTCAGAGAGCAAGAGGAAAATAAACTTAAAACACAATGCGAGAATGAAGGAGAGTTACAGAGAAGAGCGAGAAAGTGAAAAAGAGGCATCCACTTAAACAGACAGGTAATAACTGTTATAGCTACATATAGACATTAGGCCTTGCAGCATTAACCGGGCTGATTTACTGATGCCTTTTTTAATGGGCTAGTGGTTTCTTTGTGGGATCGCTATTGGATTGCATGCGCTATTTACCACTCTTAAAACCTAAAAGAAAGGTCGGCAGCAAGTAATAATCTTCCCTCAAGCTTCCCACAGAGCTTGTAGCAAGTAAACAGAAATGATTGTAGTTAGGGAGGATATCTTGCGCTCACACCATACACTTGATCTAAGTTTTACATTTTTACAAGTCCAACATCATTATTCATAAAGTCACTCCAAATGTTCCTTCGTTATGAATGTTTTTAATTCTTCTAGAGAAGAACACAGCCGACACGTGTTTCGACCACCGGTCGTTCTCAAGGCCCATGTACACTCCCTATATCTCTTAAATTTGAGATCTCAATGTCAAATGATGTTGGACTTGTAAAAATGTAAAACTTAGATCAAGTGTATGGTGTGAGCGCAAGATATCCTCCCGAACTACAATCTTGCCTTTTTTAATGGTGCAATCACATTGAAAAATGGGTTAAATACCAGGCCCAAAGTCTGCAAACTAAACCAGACTCTAAGCCTATATACGTTCGTCTTTAATTGCTTAAACTAGCAGTTGCCACTGAAAACAAAAAATAAAAAAACCTTTCTGATTTGTAAATCTTCACGTGTTTCCGTTAACTTCATTTGTCATTTTCCAAAAAATCTGTGTGACTAAATTAGATTATTCCTAAATAAGCTCATTGTGGTTAAGGAAACAGTTTTGCCCCCTCACACGTCAAGATAGGGCTGATTTTTCAAGCTCGCGCCTCGAAGTCCATTCTGCTGTTGTTAATGAGGTGCACAAAGTTGGACAGTTTCATCCGGAAATAAAGTGAAATAAAACAAAACATGGTAGCAAGGGAGGTCATGAATGGCATTTTAATATTTCTAATACTTATCCATTAAAAATTAGAATTTTCTTACTTAATGTTTTGATTATTTAAAAAAAATGAAAGAAGGTGCATGCACTTGTCCCAGAAGTCAGTTTACCGTTTGTTTGTGTAACTTGAAGCATCTAGAACCTGTGAATTTTTGTGCACATTGAAAAGGCAGTGGGCATCATTCTAACTATGCCGTTCTGGTCACAACCGTGCTGTAAAGCCTACCAGCGCCATGGTTGCTAGACTGGCACAGTATGACTCTGTGGGTGGGTGCCGTCCCGCCCACCAGGGTCAGATTATTAACGGTGCTGGTGCTTCCGTGGTCCCCATTCCCATTGGAAATGGTGATTTACAATTACTGGCGCGTGACTTCCCAGAACGTCGTGGTTGTAATTCCCCGGTGTTTCTGGCAAGCCAGGAGCCTGTAAAATTCACAAGTCCGGTGGAAACCTGCCGGTTTTACTGGCACGGTTACCGCCGGACTTGTGATGAGGCCCAGTGTGTGACTAAGTGAGTAATTACTAGTGTAAATCATTTGTAGAACACTAAAAAGACATAAAGCAGCTTAAACGAATTGTAAAACATAATATCCCGTATCCGAACATATTTAAAGTCAAATGGCAATAAAGCGTGATTCACAAAGCATTTTTCAAAGGGATTATCCCTTTGTGTGAATCAGGCACAGTAATGTTAAAAGGCTCCCCATGCATCATCATTTACATCTCTGATGCCGCGTGGACCATCCTGTCCAACCCCTATGCTGTGGTGTGTGGCAAGCAGCACTCGGACGTTGCACAGTAGCCATCACCTTCGTAACGTACTCATGACTTCAACCGGATTTCTGGGCATGGCTTATTTTGGAGCTTGTTAAAGCGGTTGGGAGTGGTTGTGGATGGATCCTGCTGACCACTTGACCACAAATGGCAGTGAGCATTTCTGTTGCTTACGTTACACTTTTCATTGCAGATGCGGAAGTTCTGGGGAGGGGGTTGCAGTAGTTCAGTTCATGTAAGGCCCAGACTGGATACCTGTCTGCCAGAAGGACTCCTTCCACTGTTCTATGAATGGTGGAGTGGCAACTAATCAGACTAAGGGCCTGATTTACAAAGCTTTTTTAGAATGGAGCAATGCCATTGAAAAACCTTTGTAAATCAGGCCTTATATATCTGATCTGAAATAATTGAGCCTATAACAGGTGTGCGGACTGCATACAGACACCTGGCTTGCAACATTCATGATTCCATGACAGCTACATCAAACTTTTAAATCACCTCTAGGTTGGACTACATGCACATGGTTTAGACAAATTATGCATATGGCATTTAAAAGTACAAGGTCCAACTTCTAAACCACACGTTATATGTGTTTTTTGTTGTGTGTGCCTGATGGGTGCCTCTCCCGCGACAGCTGATCAGAACCTGGCACATTCTCTGTAAAGACACCAGGTTCTTGGCATTCAGAATGGCCATGGGTTGACCAAAGCAGTGCAGAGCGATGACATTTACTAGCAGCTGGACAGCAATAGCAGATCCATGGCACGCCCCCATCAATTAGGATTCGTACATAGCACAGGTATTTGGAATCTGTGCTCAGCTTGCTTACACCACACAAATTACTCACAGAGGTATTGATTTTCTCCCATTAATATTCAACAAAAGCAGACTCCCAGGGGAGCCTGACTTTAAATCAAATCAAACAATTTGCTTTACTGATCCAACATGCTTCGGTCTGTTCTCTGAAAATTGTATTAATATTCAACATGTAATGCCCGGTGCAAAACCAATCCCTTCAACACCCTCCCCGGGTCTGACAAAGGCCTCCAACTACAATACGTATTGTAGATTTGATCCCTGAATCCTGCATAATACATAATGAGACATCTGAATGTATCTTTAATTACATTAGCTTTGAGGGAGGCAGACAGCGATGCAACTTCAAAACTCTCTCTTTCACATTCCCAGGATCTCACTGCAACTGCATGGCTGTAAATAGCAGGGCTCGGATTGCAACTACCAGCATGTTCCGGCTACATTATTCTCCTGCATCATTACCTTTTCAGGTAACTAACTGCTGACAAGATGGGAGCTGATCTTCAGTTATTTAGTATCACGTGGTGTCCATCTTGAAAGGTTGTTTGTAATTGGTTTTCATGTGTAAAAGCGCCTTGCCATCCAAATGCCCAATTCTGCCTGGGCAGCTGCATGTCGACCCCTGCTGCTAATGGCTGCCCACCTTTGCCGGCTTTAGATTTCAGGCACTGACACTCCCCGCCGCCCCTCAGAGAGATGCCAGCGCTTGGCATCGCAGGTTTCGTAGCTGCCCCTCATCTGTTGAACCATGAATGTTATTTGTGAAGCAATGGCTGATATCCGCGTTTGCATAGAATCTGAGCTGGGGTTTGAAAGTAAAACCTGTTTATTTAAGTGATAAAACACATTCTGGGAAAATGAATACAAAATGCAACACTCATTGGACAGAAATAATAATAATAATAATAATAATAATAATAATAATAATAATAATAATAATAATAATAATAACGCATTTGTATAGAGCACATTATTCTGGACACCACCGGCTTCCAGATGCTGTAATAATATGTGTTATTATTGCCCGGGGAAAAAGATGCACATTTTTATTGGTCATTTATGGGATCGAACTTGCGTTGCTACACATAATCTTGCTTTCAAGGTGAGTGTGTTGCCCCTGAGCTATCCTCCCGGCCCGAAAGAGCTCTGAAGCAGATAGGGTTTAGTCGGGATGATATGATATTATATGATATGATATGATAGTTTATTTATATAGCGCCTATACACATTGTGTTTTAAAGTGCTTCAAGGCAAGGGAGGGAACAAGGGAAAATACAATTACATTCTTACAGGCCATGAACAATAAGAAGTTGAAAAAAATGACCGTACTCGGCCTGGTGAGATTTCAGATAGTGCAAGAGCTAAAACATAGATAAGGAAGGGAGGGGGAGAGTGGGAAGGAAATGGGAACAGACAGGCGACTACCGTACTCGGCCTGGCAACATTTCTGGTAGATGAACAATTGACTAATTCAAGAATTGTTGGGAATGCCTATGTGAATCCTTGCCCTTGAAGCGATAAAACGCCCTCCGTCCATTAAAGGTTAAATCTTTTACCGAGCAACAATAAAGGATTGATTGCAGTACGATACTGATTTCTGATTCAGGCCTGTTTTCTGATGCACAGTTAAACACTGATGAAGGGTACCACCCTCTTCAATATTGATAACTCAATATGCTTTTTGCACTGTCATTGTCTGAATCAGCACTCAAGGGCGCTTTACTCTAGTAACCTGTCTTCAGACGAGCAGAGTACAAGTGCAGCCACACGATGGTGGTAGATTGTGAAGATTGTGACATGGGGTGCATTGTTGCTTAGCATTCCACTTTTCAAGAATATTGAAGATGCCTTGGAGGGAAATTCTCTTATCTATTGATCAAGTCCGAGCCATTTGTCATTTGGGTGAGCTGATCTCAGTAGACAGTAATGACATCATATTTCCCACGTGCACAAGTGCAATGTTTGAATAACTGTGGTTGTTCCTGTTTGGTTACACAGTCTTCTTAAGTGATAACGTTCATAATCTTATTATATGAACAAATTCAAAAAATCAAATGTATTTATACTTCTACGATTCATTTCCTCTGTAACAAATGGAAATCAAAAAGTGAGCAAACTTGATTTCTAAAATATTGTTCCTGATATGACATATGTGATATTTGGCGTGTTCAACCTTTCTTTGTTTGTCTGGTGGTGTTGGGTGCCGTGCACTAAAGTCCTTAAGGAGAATGCTTCCTTTTTGCATGGACCTTTACTCCAAATAGTTCAATCATAAAGCGACAGGAAATTTGACATGCATGCGCTATCAATGTGTTCTCCTACTAAAAGGTATAGCTTTATAACATCGACCCCACAAAAAATGAGACCTTTCTCTTTCTAGACTCTTTGAAAAAATTAGCAGGAGCAAGCTGAGACATTCGATAGCAACACCCAGAATGTTCCCACTTTTCCTGTTAGGTTTCTTCTGCTGTAGATCATTGGGAGGGACTCTAGCAGGTTCCACACACCACAGATGATGTGGGATAGCCTGACAAATTGGATGCACTTACAAACATTTGCAAAACAACTGCTTTCATTATTTCTATAATGTTGGTCTGTAATTATTTTTGAAAGAATGTACAGTATATGATATACCATTTCTGCAATTGAAAAAAAAAGATTAGATATTAAGCCCTGAAGAAGGCAGTGCCTTTGCTAAGAATGTTGGGCACATTTTGTTAAAACTATTGACCAGCATTTTGTCCGCTTAAGGTGACACAGGTTGCGATATATATATTTTGTTTGCCTTTGGAATAAGGTTTTTTCGCGTTTCTGATTAGTCAGAGTAGGTCAATAATTTACATTAGATCAGTTACATGACTATGTGATTGCCTCGGAAACAGTGATACCTCATTGACATAGAAGTGTTGATTATGAATTGCACTCTATGAATGAAATTAACCTACTGATGATGCTCTGCATATGCTGGACAAAGGTCACACCTACTTACTCACCCTACTCAACCTCTCTTGCCAATTCAAAACCGTGAAAACCTCCTCACAGTCTCACCGTGCACATGGGCATATGTGGAACAGTCTCACAATAATCCACCTTCTACCTCTCCAAGAGATACAAACTAATTCAAATAGGCCTCAGCAGAGCCCACTACCAGCATTATTATTATTATTATTATTATTTTTATTATTATTATTATTATTATTATTATTATTATTATATTTATTGAGCACAGACCTATCTTCAACAAGCAACCACGCACTTGCTAATCATAGGGGAAGAACATAGTGAGGGAAGCAGAGAAACAAGAGTGTGAGGCATTAAAACAGGGAAGGGGGAGAGGAGGCCATTTGTCAGCAAGGGATCTAGAATCAAACAGAGAATGAAACAGTCAGATTGCCCCGTCTAAGGTAGGTTGTGGAGTGGAGGATGTGTGGACCTAAGTGTTAGGGAGGAGCCATTCCTTAAGGGTGAGGGTCTTGAGCTCCTTCCTGAACAGTAGAAGCGAGGGGGTACATCAGATGTAGAGGAGGATACAGAGTATTGAGGCATAGAGAGTGAAGGTCGGTATTCTGGTTCTTTCTTTCCTGCACCAGTAGAGTTCAAGTCTGCAAATGTCCTAGTAAAATGTGGAATTTCCCAAGAATCCATTTCGTACCCTGTCATTTTCGGCCTGTACCAGGGGAAGCTGCTTGTCAACACAGACCTCAAGATTCTCCAATATGCAGATGGTGTTGACCTTCACGTAAGGAAAAATTGCATCAATGATATCTGTTTACTCAAACACTCTCTGTTCCTCATTTAAGCCTGGAGGACAAGCTCCTACCTAAGGTTAAACTTGACAAAGAATTAATTCATGCTCCTAGGTAATATGCATGTCGAAGTTTAGTACTCACTGAATCACATGAATCTCGATGATGGACTGGTGCCACAACTCTCCCTCAGTGTAAAAGCTCTCGTCTTTACCATTGATTGTTACCTCTCATTTGAAATACTCACTGGCAGGACGACACAAGCAGCATGGTCCCAGCTGATGCTTCTTTGCAAAGTCAAGCCTGTCATACCTGCCCAGAGCTACAGTTTTCCTAGCCCTGTTCATCTCCCATCTGGACATTGGCAATGCTCTTCTGCCCTGAAAGCTGCCAATCACATTGCAGAACACCGAATCACAGGACTAAAATAATTTGACCACAATACCCCCTTCCAGCATGCATCATGAACAAGAAATCCTGCATCGCCCACACCTCAGACACATCTAAAATACAACATTACCTTGTAGAGAAACATATATCCCCACAAGCAAGTTCACCAGGAGAAACCAAAGTATTACCACACAGGAACTGCAAGAAAAATTCTAACAGAAAACAGACCTGTCCCTGCTGTACACCCTATCTCTTGAACACGTTACCAAAGCAGCGTCAACCATCCTTCAGTTCAGGAAGGACCTGAGGACCCTACGATACATAGAATATCTCCCAAGCCCTGATCGCACCACTCAACCCTACCTCTCATCCTCCAAAGTGCTCTCTCTCTTGCCTTCTCCCCATACCCATCCCAGCTCCTCTTCTACACCCACAATACACATGTAGCTCAGGGTGTGTCACCCAACGGCAGTACCCCATTGATTCCAGGCTACGTGTGCGCTTTAACTTGGGAAAAGTGTTAGTCATTACACATTCCTTGTTCTCATAGCTACAGATTAATACACCTAGTGATGTACATTAATGTCCTGTCCCATCTTTATGTCGGACACACATGTTTCTGGGAAATTACAACTTCGGGACATGAACGGCATCCCTATATACACAGTGGGCCAAATTCATAGGCTTTTTTCATCAGGATTGTGCCATTATTCAACGCTTCTGTGAACCAGGCCCAGTTACTTCTTGTTTTGGCAGGCATTCAAAATTGTTCCTGACTTGGAAACTCTGAGCCCACGTTAACAAAAATATGGGAGCAACCAAAAATCCAAATCAAACACAACTTTGAGACTTCCTCTTATCGTGGGCGTCTTCAAGACATGATAGATGTGATGTGGGGATAAAATGTATGTGTGTCCAATTGACTCTAAATGTTGCAAAGCCTCACACATACACAGTTGTAAAAAGTTGTAAAATTAAATAAATAACATCCTATATTTTCTGAAACAAGCAGCACCATTACCTCTTTTTAAAAGAGAGACAGCAGCAGCAGTCGCTCGAAATTTGCACCGGCTACACATCTGAAATTGCTTACCCATCCACCAATGATACATCACTTTTAAAACTGCTTATCCCATATGCTTCCTTATACCCTGAGGAGTGTAACATTTGCTGAAGCTACTTGTCATTCTGGCAGGTGTTGTTCTGATCTGCCGGTATTAGCTAATTGAGAATATATATTTTTTTTGTATAACCATTAATATTATTTTGGTGGAGACAGTAGAGAGAATGATATCACACATTACACAAACGCATAAAAAGCCTGCTGGTAGAACTCGCCAGACGTCATATCCTAACCCATGAAGATAACACAGCTGGCACTATAATGAGACTCAACTGTGTCTTCTAGATGGAAGTCTTGCTGTCAAGACACAGCCTCTAACTTGACTAGATCACTGACGTAAGTGTCCTCCACCAGATAAACCACCAGACGTCACCTGCAGTGCTGCCAAATTAGCAAAATGTTATTTATATAGAAACAGGGGTGGACTGTCCTATAGGGAACTCTGGAGATATCTCGTTAGGCCTCTGCACCCTGTCCTCTTTTGTGCGCTATTTCCAAATTATCCCATAGGGAAAAGGATTGGACTTGCTGAACATTCTTAAGATTGGGCCACTTTGAACATTATTTCCAGGGCCTCATTGGGTTCCCAGTCCGGCCCTGTATAGAAAGCCCTCTCTACCTCTGAGAACATACAGAACAAGTCTTACAGCCGTCATTTCTCATGTTTGCAGAAGGGTCGGATTCAATAGCGTTGTATTTATTGACCACCAAGACTAATAGGTGTATGTTTTTATAACTCTTTCTCCAATGCAGTGCCCTTTACCTGTGCTGATGGAAAACATCTTCTGCTTCGGCTCTGCTGCGGGTGCGTGGCATGGTCCCGCTACTTTGTGTAGTTTTCCGTAGGCACGGGTTGAGGTTTTGAGACAAACATGATTCCCATATCTGATCGAAAGGAAGCACTGTACATGAATCCTCCTCCCTTATGGATGTCTATGGATGCCTGGGCCATGGTTGACTTCCATTTTGTATATGAAACCTTGTGCACACTTTTCTTTTTACAGTCTACTTGTGAAATCACTACTCAACTGAATAAGAACATGATATCACCACTGAACTGTAACGAAAGGTTCAGTTGTGACTTACTGTAAAAGATGAGAACGCAAACCCGCCCAGCATTTTATTAAGTAGGTATCTGGGCAGTGTCGTAATGGCAGGACATTCCTTAGGGTTGATTCTTGTGAAAGATGGACTCTGCCCTGAAAATATGTTTATGTCATCATGTATCACAAAAATGTATTTTAGGAGGCTGCTGTTAGGCATCTCTTGGGGTAGTAGGAATGACGCAGATTATCACGGTAGCCTGGAGCAAAGCCATGTACTTCTTTATATTCAAAGCAGAGGATTGAGAAAGTCACCATCTGTTTGACCGGAAACGTCCAAAAAGCCTACAGAAAAAAAGCCTACATGGGAGATTTGTCTGAACAATTCGACCAAATCTTGCATTCAGTGCTGAGGGCTGTGGGGGCTGCAGGGGTGTCCCCCGCACCCTTGTTCACTACATTGTGAGCAGGGGTTGTGGGGAAAAAAAGGAAAGGACCCTGCGGCACTGGTTCCCAATCACGGGAGTGAAAGGGAACAGGCGTCGCAGGGACATAGCGAGTCGGTGGCAGACAGCGAAGTGTGCCGCAGCAAGGTAAGTAGGGAGTGGGGGTGTGGGTGGGGGCGGGGGCCCGGTCAGAAATGTTCAGGGGAGAAAAGACCAAAGATTATTTTCGGAAAAATAATCTTTGGTCTTTTCTCCCTCGAACATTTCCGTCACAGGATTCTAACCCCGATCCTATTTGACCAGCAGCAATTGGAGTCGCTTTACAGTGTGTGTTGTGTGATCAATACACTTTAATCAAAGTGTGAACAAACCAGATCGTTTTTTTTTATTTTTCCGGTTCGAGTTTGGTCATCATTTCATCTGGAAGGCCCCTACAGACTATGTGATTATAATCTGTGTGGCAGAGATTCAGTGCAGTAACAACCCCAATCCAGGGAGGAAGCAGCAACCGTGCACCGATCCTATGCAGAAAGCTGAAGTAAACCACTGCGATCATTGCACAGGGAGATGTGGGCGTAAACCGCCAACACCCCAAAAGACAATCCACTATGTTATTATTATTATTACAAAAATAAGCTCAGAATGGCATATGTTAAAGTATTGGCACTTTAATAACCATTTGTGCTGTGATTTACTTTTATTAAGTGCAGCGATTTAACATATATGTGCATAGCAATGCACACTAGAGGCGGTTCTGTGTAATTTCAGTTACAGAAATCACTGAGTGGTAATTTACTTTGTGGTAGTTACTTTGTGGTATTGTTTCCCTTTTTAATGGGGGGCGTGATGTCTCCTACGACTGCACTACCCACACCATCCCCTCCAATTGCCCACTCCATATATCTCCTAACTCTCAACATACAACAAACTATTTTAGCTCCACAGTAACTCCTGCAAAGAAATGGACCAATCAGTAATTTCTGTCTATGAAAGAATGGCAAACGATTGGGGACAATTCAGAGAAAAGGGGACAGAACGGATGTGCAATCAGGATATTTATATGTGAAGTGTTTCCTTCACGTCATTACTGCGAGACTCTGGGTCAAAGCGCCAGAGTGTAGGTCACCTTCCCACCACAGCATGAAATTAATGCATATTGTGGGCCAACTGCCTACAAAGATTAATATACATGCGTTCATGTTATGACACTGAGGTCCCTGGGAAGAAAACATGCACCCCATAATATCGAATGAACTGCTGTAAGATTATGTGTTCTCTCAGTTAGCAAAGAAGCCCATACATGGTAAAGTGGTAAAGTACTGATGCTAAACAGCAGTTGTAATCTGTGGTAGAGGAACTAGTTTGAGGATAACCTAAACCAACATTATTTCGAGTGATTCGAGAGGTCCTGCAAACTTTTACACTTTTCCAGAGGTTCACCAGGAAAGGATTGCAACTACGCAGGGGGCAGGCCCCCAAGAGCCCTATAACATCCCCTGCTGCCATCCTGGGGCCCAGATGACCTCCACATGGGCGTGGCGCATACCATATCAATAGTGATCTTTCCAGTACTCTTGTATTGGAAATAGAAACACATTTTTTTTTTTACTTTTTGGCTTGCAGTTTGGAGGTGAGCCATGGGGAGCAGTGGAAGAGGGGAGCAAGGTTTGAGTGTAGCATGTATGTTTCCCAATACGTGACCCATCAATGACTTGTCAATATTCATGGGTCACTATTTGAGGGGTTTCCCAGACAAAGTAGTCCGTCAGGGTGATTCCTTAAAGTGTCAGAATCCAGAATCCAATTGAACGGCATCTTTTAGAAACTACGCGAGTTGTGCCGTTTAAAACGATGCTTGTGAAATCAGCCATTTCCATGATGATTTGTACTCATTCGCATTCCTGTGTCGCCCCCCTATACACCAGACTTTCTTACGTACCACACACACCTCAGTCATGTACTCTGAAGTCTAAGTCTCTGATGACCCTATGGTCGGTAAAATTGAGAACCAAGCTAGGTTCCTCAGTTTCATTTTAGGGAGAATGTCCTTCCTCATAAAGTCTGGACACTTGACAGAACCTTTTCAAAATGACAGTGACAACGGAAATGCCACTACTTTTGTCCTTGAGTAAAGTGATCCCTTCACTATTCATTTGTAATTGCCCATCACAAATAATACCACTCAAAAAATAACAGTGCAGACAGTCAGGCCTATTGGAGCAACTAAATGTCTTAAGGTTGACAATATGAAGCCCCGGCTCAAAACAGTTTCCTGCACTTTAGTAGCCCGCACGATTTGCTCTTTCCACTCGAGATGCTTAATAGCATGTTACAGGACATCACTGATTGGGCGGCCTGATAATAAGACATTAATCCAGTCTGGAACTCGGCCATCGATAGTGGGATACTGCTTGCCTTTGTCTCTAGTTATATAAGTGGAGATATGTGTATTTGGGCCACGGTTAGGTCCCCTGAAAATAAAAAGCATTCCAAGCTGAAATCCTGGGGGCCAGAGTACATGGGTGAAAAGAGATCGCCTGTGGGAGAGATGCTAATGAATGGCTGGGAGGCAACACACGCTTTGATGACCTGATTCAGCCAGAATTCCTTGTCACCTGAGTGGTGGAAGTATTATTATTATTATTATTATTATTATTATTATTATTATTATTATTATTATTAATAATAATAATAATACTAATAATAATAATAATAATAATAACTAAAATATCAAATATGGAAATATGGAATATTTGGATATGTTCATTCATCTGTGTTGCCTACTTCTTAGATGTCAATTCCGTGTTTGAGGAGAGACCCGTGTTCGCACCTGGCTTAATAAGTGACTTGCGCCTGAGTTTGGTATGAAGCAGCCTATACTTAGGAGTGGCTCCATATCAGTCGACATTCAAAGGGCCTGCTTAATAAAGCGTTTTTCAATGGGTCTTTCCGATAGAAAATCAGGGCCATAATGTTTAATGTATTATCCTAGACCCGCCCTGGTTGAGTGGCCCATGTGGCAACAGGGTGAGTAATGTCGCAGAATTCTCGTCCCGCCGTGGTTGCGTGGCCCATGTGGCACCAGGGTGAGTAATGCTGCAGAATTCTAGACCCGCCGTGGTTGCGTGGCCCATGTTGCACCAGGGGGAGTAATGCCGCAACATTCTAGACCCACCGTGGTTGCGTGGCCCATGTGGCACCAGGGTGAGTAATGTTGCAGAATTCTAGACCCGCCGTGGTTGCGTGGCCCATGTTGCACCAGGGGGAGTAATGCCGCAACATTCTAGACCCACCGTGGTTGCGTGGCCCCTGTATCACCAGGGTGAGTAATGCCACAGCATTCTAGACCCGCCATGTTTGTGTGGCCCATGTGGAAAGGGCTTCTGTCCATTCTTCCAATTTGGTTTGTGGGAAATCCATATGTTCTTATGTTCCATTAATTGCAATGTGCAAGGTCCTGGGGACTGTGGACCTGCTTCATATAATTTGTTTGCATGGTGCAAAGTGACTTTAGCACCCTGATTCATGCAACAGTGCAAAGTGTATTTTTGCCATGCAAAACACTTCACACTGCGAAAATACGCTTTGCACAGCTCCACCTTGATTCATGGAGCTGTGCAAAGTGTATTTTTACAGTACAAAGTGACATTGCACGGCAAAAAGACACTTTGCACCGTTCCATGAATCAGGCTGTTTGATGGCAGTGCAAAGTCACTTTGCACCAGTGTAATGCCACTTTGCACCGTGAAAAGAATTCCATGCATCGGGCCTGTGTGCTCGTTGTGACAAGCAAAACAGGAATACCGTGTCTGAATGTTTAACTCCTTAAGTGGCTGTGTAGGTTTACGAGTGAGAATTCCAGGGGTGAAGAAGAGGACTATGTCCTGCTGGAGAGTGGCTGGAGCTAAATGGAGCACTTTGTCATGACTTCAACGTGTTCAACGGGGCTTGCATGTTGCTTGAATCTCAGATCAGCGCTTTGCCTCTTTGTTCTCAGATATTTTTTATTTATTTCTTTATTTTTACATTTGTATAGCACACAGACAGCCCTTGGGCATCGCAGCACTCTTACTTGTGCGGAACTTATTACAGAGAAATGGCATTGCATATTAGTCATATACATAGCATACATTTATACATTTTTATCTTGCGGGTATAGATCCCAGGTTTGCTGAAGAGTGCCAAGTGGTGCTTATGTGAAGAGCAGCGTTTTCACCGCTTTGCAAAATGCCAGATGAGAGTTTTCCTCTCGTAGGGGTGGTGACACGGCATATTGGCCGGTCATTTTCCCCGTGCTGCATTTCAGGGATGTGGCTGTAATGCTGTGTTTCATTTTGCTACTAACCGCAAATGTTGGCTATGCCATTCCCATCCCTGTAGCACAGATCAGCAAATGGGGCACAGCAGGCCACTGTGGCAGTTTGTGACCAAAGTTTTGTTTATTTCTCAGTGGACTCTAATGTGCCGCGACTCAAAAAAAGTGTCTCATGTCACCACTCAGTCTGCACAATGAGATCTGCCTACACAGAGAGATATGTAGCATGCCCCCTCCCATCCTGCACAGTCAAAGACCCCATCCACACCCCCTATGCTCCTCATCATACACACAACCACGCTCCTCTGCAGCATATCCCCGTCCACTTCAAGTAACAGCGTCCCCTTCAAAATGCACTCCCTTTTCCCCTACAAAGTGGAAGTGCGAGTCCTATCCACACACCCCCCTTCCACAACCCACACCACACAAGAACCACCATAGACACACATGTACGGCATCATTAGAGTTAGATTACCTCCAGGTGTGCAGGACAAGCAGCTGCTTTTGAACACAATCTCAGGGCAACGTGAAAGTCCAGCCACACATAACATTGTCAAGATGTGCAGTGATACGCTGCTCTGATAAAAGACTTCATGCAATTCATGCAATCTCCTGCATGGTTCAAAGTGTACTGAAAAAATGACTTTGCACTGACTTTGCACCGACTTTGCACTGGAAAAATACTATTTCCAGTTCCATGAATCAGGGTTTGTGTTGGCAGTGAAAATTCACTTTTCAGCAGTGCAAAGTCACTTTGAACTGTGCAAAGAATTCCATGAATCGGGCCCTTAGCAATGGAACGTTTGCCATGTTGCACCTGTCACCTAAATGTTACATTGAACAACACGTTGGCAACTGTCTAGAATTCAACACTATTGCAAATGATTTAGGAAATGCATCTTAGATCTCTGTCTTCAGCTGGGGCCTGCCTCTGGAACAGCCTCCCTGCCACTCTAAAACCTGAGGAGAACCATCTCTGGTTCCAGAAGCACCTCAAGACCTTCCTCTTTTCTTCTGCCTTCCCTCCCCCTATCCACTGCTGATCTGTTCTCTCTTGGCACCGTGCACCTGGCCACCCTCTGTCCTCTGGGCCCAGGTACCTGCTAACCCGGCCACCCTCCCGCACTGCCTCCTGGCCACCCTTTGCACTGGGGTCTGTATCTGTACCCATACAGGGCCCCCTTTTTCTTCCTGCACTTATGAGTCCTACCCTGCGAAAACCTAGCACTTGCAAATTGCTGGCTGCACTACCACTGTTTGTTGCCTTTATTATTTATTTATTGTTATTTATCTGTTTCTCCTCTGCTTTGTACTTTCCACTTCTCCCTCTTCCATGCACTTTTCCCCTCCCCCTCTCCCATGCACTTGCGTGTTCTCAATGTCACTGGGCCTAGTACGATCGCTGTTTTGCTCTCCCCTGTTCCCCTCCCTTGCCTTGTCGCGCTCTGAAACACTTGTGTATGAGCGCGATAGAAATAAAATATCAATATCAATATCTTTGTGGAAAATGTGGTGCAAGAGCCGGAGCAAACTTGGGCCTATTTTGGAGAAATGTGGCTTTGTAAACTGAAGATTGCAATGCGCTTTGCAGCCCTTGACTTGCGAAATGCTCTAGGGCCATTTGAAGGTGAATTATCATTGCAAATACTAAAAAGGAAAAAAAAACTGCATTGATAATTGAAGGTTTGAGCCTTTGCCAAGGCAAATAGTTGCTCAATTCTGTAACCTACATTATTTATGTATGTATGTTTATATTGAGCTGTCATTGGAGCCAAATGTGAGGTCTGAACACCATTATTCTAAATCTTCCACACAAAATTAAAAAAGAAAAAAATGTAAATCCTCATTGTACAAAATATTGCAAGCTCCATGAAAATCTACCCAGTGACCTAGACACGGGGCATTACAAACCCGACACACTCCAAACGTATTAGGGCAATCCATTTCTTTGTGTGCATTGCTTCTTTCAAATATTCAAAAGCAAAGTGTATCCTGCACAGAAGGAAAATAAACCGTGAGCCTTCCAGTCAGACGAGCTACTGGATAAGCGGCAAAGGAAGGGATGCTCATATGTGTCTTCTGATTTGTAAACCTAATGCCCTGTTTATTCCCAGACAGAAAGCGAGCTATATTTTCCCGCTCTGGAAATGGTCTGCCTACTGCACCTTTGTCGAAGAGATAATACGTCCCTTCTTGGTTCTTCATTGTTTGCGGTTAAAAAATATAGATATATTGCTTAATAACCCATCAAGCTATGTGTAAAGCAAGCACACAATGGAGCAGATGCTGACGGCTGCCTGGTGCCTCGTAGACATGACGAACACAAAGAGGTACTCACGCACCCAAATAATAGAAGACAAACACATGCACAAATGAACAATGCACACACAATCCTCATTTAAAAGACACCTGCTGCAGATTGATCCCGGCTCTTGCATCATGTTTCCTACCACAATAATACAAGGGGCCTTTTTTATTAGCTCACTCTCAGTCATTCCCTGTAATAAGTGGATGATTTGGAAAATGCAAAATAGAAATGTACTCGATGGCGCCGTTAATTGAGTGGAACCGCGTCACGCTGCATCTGCGGGCACAGGATTGGCCGGTGGTGTGGTCCCTGCTTTGAGGCTGTACCAGGACATTGTGTTCGGGGGCGGGTCGTGGGAAACGAACCCGTGCGTGTGGTCATGTTGACGCCTCACTAATGTCCACAGACGTTTAGCTCATGTGAATATTCGTGTTATGTTGGAGACTGGTTAGGGCCTTGATGCTGTTTAGCACGGAAAGGTCCCAGAAAAAAGGCCATGTACTGCGCATGCCTAAATGTATGATGACTTTGACAACTGTATGAAGATGAACAGCAACACCCACAATCCAACCAAACAGACGCCAGCTCGCTTTGCAGAAGTTACACTAGTTATACTGCTACTGATTTGGAAGTAGGGCAGCTAGAAAGGGAGCACAGCTGCCACTGTACCAGAATCCCCACCAACAAATGAAAAAATAAACAAATACCACGTGTGCAGCTGGCCCATGAATGCCTTAAAAGAAGAAACAGCAAGTAACAACAACAAAAAACATGTTTTTCAATACCAGATTAAAAATAATACAAAAATCAAACATAGCAACTGTTTCCCCAGGAAACAAACTCTATGGAGCTAACAACCAGTGCTATTCGAACCATAGCTCTGGCAACACACAATTATCTGGTGACACGCACATATTTGTGTTGCTTGGGAGCTGCTGAACTCCCACGTGTACGTATGTTTTCCAGTAGAAAACATTTCTGGTGGTGGCTGAAAACATCCATTGTCTATGTTCATACGTTATTGCTACAAGCAGGGAATATACAGTGTTATTTCCAACATGGCTGAGTACAGAACCACGTCCCACTGTCCATAGGAGGGCTAGAGAAGCCAGGGCAGGGCAGTGGGCATATTTCAGGGATCTGAAGGAGATGGCAGCCAGCGCTCATCTGAAAGGCCGTGTACATGTTTTTTTTGTGGCTAAGTCCCCACAAAGGTTTGGTATGTTGAGGGACTTCAAATTACACAAAATGTGGGTGGTTCACGTTTCGAGAAAGAAACAATATGCTTACATTAATTAAACATATTTTCAAATAAGAAATTGAATCATTTGTGATGTCATCTTTGAAATTCTGGGTGTTAGTGTTAACAGTGCATGGTGAAGGAGCGAGTTATATTTGCTTAGACAACCATAACTGGTTCATTTCTGGGGTTTTCGGTTTTTCTTATAACCATAACGTCCCTTATGTTTTTTTCACTGAATTTCATAGGTTTTTATTAGTGCAATTTAACGATAGCATCCTGACTGTGTACTTGTTGGCGCCACTGGCCATGGCCTCTGCCCATGTCCACTGTACATTTTGCAGCACCAATGGCCATGGTAAATACCTCCACTCTCGAGCAATTTGCTCCTCTACGTCTAACTCTCTTACGGTCAGTGGCTTCTCAAAGAAATAAGCGGGGGGCAGATCTCTGTCTTCGGCTGGGGCCTCCCTTTGGAACTGCCTCCCTCCAACCCTGAAACTTGAGGAGAACCATCTACGGTTCCGAAAGCTCCTCAAGACCGTCCTCTTCGCCTCTGCCTATGCCCCTTGTTTCCCCTATTTATTCTGTTTTCTCTCTCTGCACTGTCGCACCTGGCCACCCCCTGTCCTCAGGCCCAGGTACCTGCTCACCCTGCCACCCTTCCCGCACTGCCCCTTGGCAATCACTTGCACAGGGGCATGTATCAGTACCAATATAGTTCCCCCCCTTCTTCCTCTTATCAGATACACCCTATCTGACTAACCTTGCACTTTGCCACTCCCAGACTACAATACCACTGTTAATCACTTTATTTATTTATTTATTAACTTACTATTTTTCTTGTCCTTATCCTATGCTCTGCACTTTTCCACTTTCTCCCCCCTCCCAGCCACTATCCGCCTTTTTCCCTTCCCCATGCACTTGCGTGTTCTCAATGTCACTGTGCCTAGTAAGATTGTTTGTTTTTGTTTTCTCCCCTGTTCCCCTTCCCTTTGCCTGGTCGCGCTCTGATACACCTGTGTATGAGCGCGATATAAATAAAATATCATATCAAATCATATCATGGCCTTCGGCCGTGCCCACTGTATATTTTTCAGTGCAACTGTCATTTGGCCATGGACAGTGGGCAAGGCCTTTGGCCGTGCCCTATCTATATTTTTCAGGCATCACTGGCCATGGCTTTTGCCACTACCCACTGTATGTTTTTAAAACACTAACTCACTAACCACAGTCTTTGGCCATGCCCACTGTTGGGAGGCAGATGAATACATCATTCATAGCTTCTGCCCCCCCCCGCACCAATACCACAGGGTAAGAGACGTCACCCATTGAGACAGCCATTCCGCTCTTATCCGCTCTGAGGTACAGCAGGGTTTGTGAACAATGTGAACTGAAAATTGCAAAAGCATTCAAACTAACATTGTAACAGTAGAAAAGCATACACTAGACACGCAGCAAATATTCATTCCACATGAAGAACATGAACAATAGGTAATATATGATTTTAGACATGAAGAATATGAACATAGCATCCAAAGACATGAAGACGTGAACAAAATGCCAATATCACTCACTCATATAGAAACAAGAGTGTAGAAAAGCAGCCATATTCTTAAAAATGAAAGCCACAGCACAATGCTGAATGAGCACAGGCCTCAAAGCCTTGGGAAAACTCAAAAGGCTGAATCCACATACATACATATCTGTAGGGAGCTCAGACAGTAGCTGTCAATGTGTGCCAGGGTTAAAGTGAAATAAGGGAGGATTTGTAAGGCGAAATGAAGGCACAATCAGTTCACAAGACGCAAGCAGAATACTTCCAGATTAATTAAAGTTTTAGAAGAGCACAAACAACCTTTGATGGTCAGGTGCAGTACAACAGTAAGCCAAAAGACTCCATGAAGAGTAGCTCGGGAGTGTCCCCAGTGGTAATAGAGAACGAGACACAAATTAATATTAGCTGAAATCTCAATAAATAGAAGGTAAATCTATTCCAATCACGGTCCCATCATACGTAACCAAAAATTGAAGAACACTAGCCATTCATTAGAAGCAAACACACTGTACTCCCTAAAAAACACACATAGTTACAGGATGCCATCCGAGGCCAAGTACAAAGGGACTGCCTGACCTCATGGCCTGAGAAATGAGGGATGGTAACTTTTAATTGGAGGAAGAATGTTCCATGGGCCTCTCTCCCCCTAATCTATGTCTGGCTCGTATCCTGACGAGCTGCCAAGTGTCCAATGTTGGTAAGCTATGTGCTAACCTATCAAAATCCTTAGAGACATGCCACCCATCAAGTAGTATGCAAACCAACCCTTTGCCATGAAGATGATGTAGTTTAAACGTTATCAATATCGGGGTGGTTCCAGGTGGAGCCATCAGATAGCTGTAACCCAATGAACATGTTTAACCTGTTTGGAATCTATATGTAGTCCAACCCACTAACCTATCCACATTTGTCGTAGGTTTTGCAAACTGAGATTATGTTATGACATCATTGATGACAAGTTCTCAGTATTTAAACAATTATTTTTGATAACTATGTTGAGAGCGACGAGATTTTGATGCTTGTATGCTGTCCCAGCTTTGTTTCAATGCGAATAAAGTTGGGTTATTCCGAGTAATTTTTTTACTCTGTCATTGAGTCTGGTTTAGATTGACTCTGTTTCCTCTGGGTTTACCTCAGACTTTTAGGCTACCTTAACACCACCCTTTCTGTTTTTAACGCTAACAGGCCACCGGCCATGGCATTCTGCCGTGCCCAATTTATATTTAACAACACTACCGGGCCTTTGGCTGTTCCCGGACCTCACTGTAGCTGCATATACACTCTTTAAAAAAAGTTTTTCTCCATAACTGCGACTATATTATCAATGCACTACCTTTAGCCGCGGTTATCCGTAGTTTCATATAGCCGCGATTATCAGGAAAAATGACTAAAAGCAAAACATGTTCCCCTGGACCCAGACTCACTCACCAAGTGCCCCTGTGCCCTTCCACATACCCCCTCAAACACTCGTACTGTGACACATTTTAATTTCCTGATCTTGTCTTTCTTGGGAGCTGCGGGTATCAGAACTAATACCCTTGGCTACAGGAAAACATTTGTTTTGCAAACTCAGTCCCTAACTCACCTCTAATTACCAAATGCCATGTTGTGCTCTCTCTCTCCTCTCCACCCCCCACCTATATCTACCCTGATGCCATTTCACCACTTTTTGTGCCTCCAGATGCTATTTTTATGCTTTTGGTTTTTGTCTACCCTTGGGTATAGCTGTGGTTATCTCTCGCATCGGAAATAAAAAGATGGCAACTATTTCATTTGTGAAAAGCCTCTCTGCCGCAATGCATCATGGGGATATAACAATTCTTATGGGAGAAAACTACTGGAAAAAAGAACCCCAAACCACAAAAGGAGTGTGAGTCAACGCTTCATGCCCAAATTGTTTCAGACCCGGTTCAAATCCGTCCAGCTGTTTGGACTGTGCAGTGGATTCAAAATGTACCTTTATTGTCTATAGAAAAATTAATGAGGACTAGGCTGAAAGTGCTTTTTTTGTTTTCTTAATAACGTTTTTGTTTTTTAAAGAAATCTTTCCAAAGATTCCAGTCTGTTTTGGAAAACAGACTTGAAAACCATATTTAAAAATCACATGCCTGGATGTCATGAAGCCATTATCCTATGATTCACTATGAGGTTTCACTGCTTGCTTTGACCAAAGTGACTTCAAGTCCATCGCAATGTTTTGGAAATAGCTAGGGTCGAGTTTAAATTGTGTGTCGGAATCGTCATTGAATGAAAAGAAGTCTTCCACTTTGCCAATGTGGACTATGCCAAGACACAACTTTTAACCCTTTGAGTCGCAAGGGCGGCTAAAACCGCTCAATTTGTTTTTTGACAGGCGTGGGCCCATTGAAGACGATGGATAAATGGTACACGGTTTACATGCTTGTAGCTGGAAGACAATGCACAAGTGTTGCATACCGACACACAACGGGTTCTGGGTACACAGCTACTGACGGTCGGAGTAAACAGCAGGGGCCGCAGCAGGTAAGTGGAGGAGGTGGGAGGGGTCTGCATGGCCGCACATTGGAGGTGTGGTGTTGAGCGAGACACCCCAAAAAGGCCTACGCAAAGGGTGCAGGAAGAAAAGTCTGACTTTGTTGGGGTGGTATTCACTGGCTGGATTCCACAATGTGGGTGTTTTGTTCTCTGTCTTCGGACCCCGATCCAGAGGAATATGTGGCTCTTTGTGTGTGTGTGTGTGTGTGTGTGTGTGTTTGTGTGTGTGTGTGTGAACTCAGTCCAGGATGAGTGACACCCACGAATAGTGTGCACTTTCTGATGTATGGTAAGAAGTGCCTGAAACGCAATAAATATCTTCCCGCCATTCCGAGTCTGGTCATTCAGCATTGTCGCAAGGAACCATTAATGGTTCTGATACAATGTATGGAATTAATCTATTTGTATGTAATTAAAATATGAAGCGTGTTGCTGTGTGTCAGTGTGCATGCAGGGGCCTGCGTTGTGTAGTGTACGCACACGCAATCGAGAAGTCACATATCACATGCCGTTCCTTATGCTCTTTTTTGGGGGGCATGGGGGAGTGATACGCCTCCTTTGTCGAGCGTGTGCCTCGCCGTGTGCCTTGCAGTGTTTTCTCTGGGATATGAGCTCTACAGCCCTTAATGCGGCGTGTATCTTTTTATGCTAAACAGACAGTAGCAGCCGCTTCCATCTGACAAGACCATAAAGTAAACGCAGAAACAAATGGGAGCGAAGCGCGAGAGTGAAGCGAACCAATCCGGTCAGAAAGAGCGGCCGCGGATCTCATCCAGCACATGCGCTATTCTTCACAAGAAAGCAATGAAAGCAGTCCTGGGTAATTCCGATTATATATATATATATATATATATATATATATATGTTTATATATATAAAAGTATGAACTCTCTGTGCCTCTGAGAGGTTGTAAAGCACTATGTGCTTTTGATTTACGATGGCAGAGTGCAGACTGCATTGAGCAAAACAGCTCGGCATGCTGGGATCCTTTCTGCGCCCTCCCCCTCCCCCGCTGAAATTCCTTTATTAACACCACCAGGCCCTGCTAGTGAACAAAAGCAGTGGTGCGGGGCATATAAATCATTAATACTATGCCGTGCAACGGCTGAATATGCTGTGCTCGCCGGAAAGCCTTTCTGCACAACAGGGATTCTGGGGCTGAAATTGGCTGCAATGAAACGTACTCCATCATTCTCGGTGCTTGACGCTTTCCGGTAGCTTCGTGCATGCCTTTTCCGCTTTTACTCCTTTTTTTAATTCTTATAAAATAGAAAAATAACCTGCATGAGGCGGTGCTTGTTGCAGAGAGCTAGCTGCTAGCGGTGGTGTGCAGACGAAATACGACAGTGCTTTAAATTGTAATCCTTGCACGGAACTTCAAGACACAAATCTCTTCATCGGGAGATGAGCATTCTTCTGTAATCGTGCACGGCTGGTTGATCATCTCCAGCTGAAACGCCTGTTTTAATTTTAATGGCCATGCACCCATGTTTTGAGGTAAGCGGAAAGGCTGCTGTGCTTATTCGGGCAGAGTTTCTGGAGGGGGAAGGCGGGCGTTCGAGGGCTCAGTTCAACACGAGTGATGGGACGATGCACACGGTTATTCTACCAAGAGAGCGTGCATAAGTCGAGAACTAGTGCGTCACACAAAGAAAGTCTCGCTTCAAGAACCGATACATTAGTGATGAAAACACGAACACATCTTTTGGGGCTGTGCAGTGTTGCTGTTTTGCAACATCGTTGTTTTTCCAGCCTGATTCCTGATCATTTAAACGCCACCATCGGCGAGCTGCTGGTAAATATTAATGGCGGCTTAACGTTCTGCAGCCATCAGAGTTCTAGTGGTGGACTGGCCAGCAGGGGCTTCTGGAGATTTCCCTCTGGGCCTCTATTGTTGGATGCCCTTGTGTCTGCTCTCCCTACCCTCTCTCCAATGAACCCTAGCCCTTCCATTGCATCTCTCCTCGTCGCCCAATCCGTTTGTTGTGTTTGAGGTACTTTCTAATCCCTATATAGTCATAAATATGCTTTTAAATTCACTATCCGAGCCCTTTTTATTCAAATATTCGTGAGGGAGAACCCTCCAGTCCCGACTTCGAGGGGCTCGATTTGCTGACATGGTGTAAAATGGAGCCACGTTGAAGAAGATGGTAGTGCCCAATCCATCCCTGTAGAGTTCATTAACCATGAGTGGAATAGACACTTTTTTGTCTTCTGTCCCCCAGTTCGGATGATGCACATTTCAGTTATGTCATCTTTGACACAGCAATGGGCTATCATTTCTACTCTACCTTTACCTTCAGTCAATGCATGAGCCCTAGCAAACCTCTCCATACCCAGGATACCAAGTAACACGACTCTGCACCCTGTTACGCATTTGTTTTTCTGTGTATTTATAAGTTGAGTAGAGACTTCCATCAGAAGTGAAGAACAAATGAGTGCGGTTTATAGAATGCAGGCAGTCAGTGATCAGGGTGCCTTTACATGAAAGCAGTACACATATATACATTGCGACCAGAGCTGGAAAGGGCACTTCTGGGGTTCGGAGACAAGGGTGATAGCGGGGTTTGCAGATGTCCCTTCACAGGTTAGCAGGTGTCGGTCCAGTCTGGTCTTGAAACTTTTGGTAGGTTGGACTGCTTTGATGGCAGGTGTGAGAGCATGCCAGTGACAGAGGGTTGTAAGCAAATGGAGCGGATGCAGAAGGTGGCAGATATGGGTCGGGATACACATTGGTTTCTTAGAGTGTAATAACATATAATCCAAAAGGGAGGGTCTAGGGGGATGCAGCCTGTAAAGTAGTAGAGGGCTATGCCATATGTAGATTTGAAGACAAGGATAAGAAGCTTGGAGAGGGGCTGGTCTGAAATGAAAACCACCTGTCATGGGGTCAGTTCACTGGGGGGCAAGAAGATGGAGGTAGAATATAGAGGGGATATGTTCTTTGTGAAAGGTGGCAAAGGAGTAGAGCACATGGCCCAAGAGACGGCTCCAGCATTAGTTACGTTTCATGGGACTGGGGTAGAGATTCGCATTTTTGCAGAGAGGTGGGTGAGTTGTGTGCAGATTTTCCCGGAATTGAGTAGGATAATCCTGTCCACAGTGGTGGTACACATAAAGAAGTGACTTGGTTTAATTTCACTGTCCAAGAGGACCCAAAGCTTGCAAATCCTAGGTGCGGGAAAGAGTGGCTGGGGGAATGTTGTTGGCAATGGAGGAGAACATTCAGATTGTTTTTTTCTTGTAAGAGTTTAGGACAAGGGCGTGTAGGGACATTCATTCATGTACAGTGGGTTCAGGGTGAAGGCAGAAAGGAGAAGACATTCCGGGTGTCATTTGGAAATAGGCAGCACTGAAAGCCCAGAGATGAGGTGAGTTTTTTGAGGGAGGCGACGATGTACAAGCTGAGGAGCAGAAGATGCAGGTGAGAGGCTTTGGAGGTGGACACTAGAAGGTGGATAGTAGATGAGGTGTTTGGTTTCCATGAGATGGGGAGGGGCAGTCAGAGCGATAGGAGGTTAGCCAACTGAGAACAGTGTCATTGAAGGTAAGGGAGTAAACAGAACGGGACGGGAAGGATGAGCCACGGCACCGCAAGTGGCAGAGAGATCCTGTTAGAAACGGACGAAGGATAGTTAGGTGATGCAAGCAGAGGTAGGGTAGCTGGAGCTGTGGGTAAAAGCAGTGCTGTGCAAAATGGGGGATCAGATAGTGACTGTGCATATTTTGTTATTTTAGTGTATCTCTCACATGCATGACCATAAACGAACATTACATTATCTATTGGTTAGTGTGTCAAGTCTCCTTTTAAGAGCATGTTTCCTCTCACATGGTCATTATGGGAGACGATAATTAAAACGTTTTTGAGGTGGGGTGCCTACCTGAGCTTCATAATAAGGCATGTTTCTCTTTGATAACACCAACATAGAAATTGCACATATCATTCGACTTTGCAGGCGGAGGGAGTCCATTATTTGTTAACAGGTTTCTTCATAAGAAAGCATGTGATTGTGTGCCGTGATATACAAATTGCCCACCACTTTGAAATGTGGAACATCACTCCTGGGTATCTTTGCAGGAGAGACAGCCGCTACCTAGTGATTTGGGGATTTCTCATAGAGAACACAATGTTCCAAGAAAGGAAATGAAAAGAGCATTAAAGCAGGCTGTCATTTGAGAGCATACTTACTGCTTCAGACGCACATCGAAGGAGATTGAGAAGCTATCACTGTTGTATGTCTGACCCGTCAGCCTCCGTATCTCTCACGTTTGCCTGTGGTTTTAAACTTGGCTCTCCTATGAAAGCCTACAGTACAAATAGTTCCAAAGCTACTAAAGTGTTAATTTAGGAATGAATCATCTTTTTGTACAAGTGTGTCCAAATATCAAATATCACTGATTACTATTTGCCACTAGAAATCCGAATGTAAACATTAGCTTGATAAAAAAAAAAAAAAAAAAGAATGTTATTTTTGTTTTTAAGATTGGGTTTGTAACACATACAAATATATATTCAATACAAAAACAAAAACACAAACGTTATTGAATGCACATGAATAAAGTTAGGAAACGGAACAACAAAGCACATTACAAGGACAGCACACATAACGTGTGCTTGAAACTTAAATTGTGATTGTCTGACTTGTACACATCGTTTTACTAGTTTCTTTTCTCTAAGCAGGTCTGCCTAATGTGCTTTATCGTTCCTTTTCCTATCTTTATTCATGTGCATTCAATAACAATTTAGTTTTTGTTTTGTATTGAATATATGTTTGTATGTGTTACAAACCCAATCTTCAAAACAAAACAACATTTTTTTTTTTTTTTTTTAATAAAGCTAATGTTTACATTCGGATTTCTAGTGTCAAATAGTAATCAGTGATATCTGCTATGTAGATGCACTTGTGTAAAAAGATGAGTAATTCCTAAATGAACACTATGGCAGCATTGGAACTATTTGCATTGTATGTTAATGACCCGCACTTCAGCTGCAACACATTGGAGCACCCCTATTTTCTTTATAGTATCCTATGAAAGCATGCTGCATCACCAATGTGCAGTTTCCACTCTATTCTTAAGTCCTTGTTATGCATTAATATGAAATAATGAATTAAAGTTCAACGACTTAAGAAGTGTGCCCCAGTCTTGCTACGGGTAGTGCAACATAATACTGGTCCCCACAAATATAACACCTGAATGAGGCTATTTGTATTTTTGTTTTTATTTATTTATTTAAGTGCATATGGCTGCAATTAGGTAGCTGATATAATACCTGAATGGAGCTATGCATTTGTTTAACTGCTAGAGTGTGTGGTTGTAGACATCAAGAGTTTTTAAAACTTGACTATATCACAAATAGAGAACTTGTCCACCATAAAACAGACTCATATATGTGTTGTAAGTGGCTACTTTTCCAAGATGGCTCCCATTCTGATGTCTTTAACACCAGAGAGTTGCTCTGCAGTGTTTCATAGGGTGGATGGATTGCCTTCACCGACTCACTTCCTCTTTCTCCTGGCATGATCCCTTGATGCAAAGAGCCCTTATGGCTGGTTGCTGGATACACGCCTTTACCATAACGAGCACTTTCACTTCACTTCTTTGGTTCCAGCCTATTGCATGGATTGGATAGTTGCTGTTTTTCGCTGTGGGAAATGCCTACATGCATAAGAATGAACTCTCATAGATTTCTCCATGCCCAATTTTCCATGCCCAATTCTCCATGCCCAATTCTCCATGTCCAATTTGTACAGATGACATTTTGCTCTCTGCACTTTATGCGATTTTTCAGATGCACGTTGTCCCTTTGGTTAAAAAATGTGCAAAATGTTATTTAGAACCTTGCTCTTTGTTGAAGAAATTAGAACAATTTGAAGATTTTTTTTTAATTTATTTGAATCAAAGAACTTCTCGTTTTCCTAAACAGGTCTCGAAAGTGTATGGCTTGCTGTTTGGCAGTACCCCCACGTCTTTGTTTTTCATATTGGAAAAACTATCTATAGCTGCCTCATTGGCCATAGGAGACATTAGCACTCAGCACTCTGTATGCATATATGGGACATAGTTTACAAGTAAAGGAATACCCTGTATGTATAAGACACAACCATAGGAAAATGAATTAGTAGAGTTTGCCGCTTTGAGTCAGTGAAGCAGGGTTAGGGGTGGGGGTTGAGCTCTGGAGTGGGTAAGTATGATTGAGTGGAGTGGTCAGTGAGTGGCAAGGAGTTGTTTGAAGAGTATTGTCTTCAAATCCTTCCTGAAGTGTAGGACAAAGAGGGGCATTCTTATCTGCATTGGTAGCTTGCTCCAGAGATAGGGTACCTGGCAGGAAAATCCATGTTTCCTAGTGGTCTCCATCTTGTAGCTGTTTTTTCCCAATCGGATAATGTTGTCACTTATTGTGGAGCATTAGCAAACAGGGATGTTGCATTTCCTGGCCAGTTAGGATGGCCGTTCCATTGTGGCTGCTTGGTTGGTGAATCAGGATTTCCTTAACATGCGCATGTGTTCATGGGTTACCAATGGAGATAACTGAAGATGTTGGTAATGTGGTCAGATTTTCTTTGCTCTGTGTGGAGTTATGCTTCAATGTGCTGAATAATTTTTAAGGGAGCTGGGACACCTGCGAGCAGGGTGTTGCCACTGTCCAGGTGGTAGTGACAAGGACTTGAGTGACTGTTCTGTAACTTAGAGACTTTGAGGTGGAGCACAATCTGGTGCCATGTACTTCGGGTCTTTTTGGATATGTGTGTTTTGAGTGAAAAATCACATTTGATTGAAAAGCCAAGATGTTTTGCATTCCCTGAGCGGGGACTTGTGCATCCATCAGTGTGTGTTTATGTCGGGCAATGCTGCACCTAGAATGCTTGGCGACCCCTTGAAGAATGGATTCTGTATGTGTCGTGCCATGTCAAGTTTCCGGTAGGTGCTTGATATCCAGGCTTGAATGAGGAATGGACAATGCATAAGTCGATGAATGCTACTCATGCTATTGATCTTTAGGGAACACGTTATGCATTGTTTGTATTGGGGTATCTTCACATTTGTTTTGTCAAGGATTTCCCCGCAGGTTCCATGTAGGGCTTGACGATGACAGGTGGAGGGCATGGAGCCTTGGGGAAGTTTGCTGGTTAGTGGGCTGCTCTGGGATCAATTAATGCCCATCTGCATGAATTGGGGCCTGGCCTGGATAAGTAAATTGAGTGATGGATATTATCCAAATTGACCTTTTACAATTGACCTTTTGTCCTAATTGACCTATTAATAGTGGTCCTAATTGACCTTCTGCACAATTGATCTTTACCTTTATTTTAATTTTATATAAATATATGTGTGTGGTGGATTTGGGTAATAAATAATATAATGGGATTGGGTTGGGGATTGCAGGAGGATTTGGATTGAGTGGGTGGTTGCGGGCAGTTTCCCCCTGCATATAAGTCCTAATTGACCTTCATTTCATGATAAATTGTGAAAAAGTCAATTCTCCCATGATCAGTTGTGAAAAGGTCAGTTTGTATACATCCGAGCGATAGTCTTTAAAATGGCACTCCAAAGCCAGTGACCACATTTCATGCAGAAATTCAAAGTTCAAATGCTTGCTTATTGAATTTCTTCCATATTTTTCCATCAAGTACAGTTAGTAACTGTGCAGAATCATGGCATGCTTCTGTAAGATGAGGGACAAGACGAAGTCGCAATTTAAAACATTTGCAATGAGGCATAAAGGCATTTACACACAAGCCTTCTAACACATAAAAGAAATCAAGCAAAATAGGATCCTTTGCAAAAGAGTGATCAGCAAGTTAAGTGTTCCACACAGAAATCGGTGGGTAGCCTTCAGGGCACAGGCTTAAATAGCAGCACCAGGGCTGCACCATGTGTTTGAGTAATAATACCAACTATTGTTACAGTGCATTGCAGGAAGAGGAGCTAGACATGAATCACTATATAATATTTTCCTATTATTGTCAGCAGTATTATCCCTTCTGATCATTTGTATTCAGTTTTTTATTCATTTGTATTTAGAAGTAAGGTGTTTATTTCTAACAAAAAGACATAAGGAGGATACATATCATATCATGGAGGCAGTCCATGAGTAGGGAGCCTTTACACATGGCGATGGTTGTATAGATGTTTGTACACCTGATTGTGGAGTGGTCATTCAAAGGAACATACATCAGTGGCAAATGACTAGGGGGCAGATCTTAATTAAAATAAACGGGGCTTAGGTCCACTATTTACAGAGGTAAAATGTACATATGTTTACATACATATGTTTAATAGATGCACTAATAGGCCCCTCTCTTCATGAACAGGGTCCGTATTCCTAGAGCTTGTGATCGCTACACATCAAGTCCATGACACATTTTCATATTGTACACATACATATATTGAAACATTGCTGTTTTAAGTTAGTGTTTAAGGACTTGGAGCAGCTGGCCTATTTCTCTGACACTTACCAAAGTGTCCTTTATTTTCTGTACACTTAGAAATATTGCATCTAACACAATGTACACATTTGTATTCCTGCTGCTTTTACTAAAAAATATTATTACTAGTAAATAATAATAAATATACATACATATAAATGTAAATATTAGCAACAAATATAGTGGTTTGGAAACACAAACACAATGTCAGTCAATCAATGTTTGATTGATACAAATGTAGACAGAGGGGGTAATTACAAGATGGGTGGTAAGGGATAGCGGGCACCGGTAAGGAGACTGGTGCCAGTAATCCCTTACCGCCCTATTCCAAGGTCCCTTGGCAGGACCGTAAGGAACGTGTGGTCTGACCACACGTCCCTTACGGGTCCCGCTAAGGGACCAGGGTGCTAATAATGGGCTTGCAAGTCGTGAGCCCGTTATTAGCGCCCTCCTCATTCCCATTGAGCCCTATGGAGGCTCAAATGGGAATGGGGAATGGCATGTTCAATGGGGATTTTCCGGTCCCGCAAGGGTAAATCCCCATTGAACTACACTGGTGCCGGACCCGGACAGAATGAGGCCCAGAGTCTTAAAAGCATCTCAATATGTCATTGTGCTCGCAACATATAGTTATGACCCGAAAGAAAAGGGTGCTAATGTGCCATATAAATAGTAGCAGGATCATCAGAAATCAGCTAGTATGCCCTTAAGGAGAAATGCAGCACTATGCCAAAATGTTACTGCGAAGTGCATAAATGTGCTGAGATATGAGCACCATGCACTTTATTCTTTTATTAATTTACAATGTGTACAGCCCGATAGCAATGTGACATAGTATAAGAGTATATTTTTAGCATTATGCACTTTACCCTCTTAGAAATGTACAGCTAAGACAAAAAATATGTAAGGCATGGTGCCAATTATAACTTTATAACTCTATATGTCGATTGCTTGAGTGGAGCGTGGCACTATGCTAGTTACGAGGCGCGTACAGGTACAAGAAAAAATGAGGCTGGTGAACAAGTATTTGTCACGCATAACAAAATGTACTTTTACTTATTTTTGTTATAATACATGTGACAGTGAGTATTATTGTATTTCCTTTTACGTGCGCAACAGAGAGACCGTGGGACAGAACACATTTCATTATGTTCTGATATGCACTAATAATGATGCTGCTAAAGCACTATGCACTTTATATCTATTCTGTTTTGCACTGATAAAATGTTGCTGCCACTATGCACTTTAAATATGGGGCAATATGTATCACACTGATTCTCGGCATGCGCAGAGATGCAAATATGTTGGGCACTAAGCATTTAATATTAATTGCCATTTGGGCTTAACGAGGAAAACATGAATTAGAAAAATACCTTTACTAGGCCAAATCGCAGAACGCATTTTGAAATAAAATCTGCCAGGACTAGACATATATATTAACAACTAGTTAAAGATGACCGAAGTGAAAAATTGGAAAGACAAGTCCTCTTTCTATCTTTAATCCCAACACTCACTGGACATTGTAATGAGCACATTTGAATGTGGCATTTGTTGGGAAAAAGCAGAGAGGCAGCCGTGAAAAGCATCAACACCACCATATTTGGTGCTACACTATGGGAGTACCATAACTTTATGGCTTTTAAATTATTGACTGCTGTGACCATTTCCACAGAATGATAAATAAAGGAAGCATGTGGTGAAGAAAAACGGTGTCCTGATTATTGATCTGAAATCGCCACAGAGAGTGCCACCCAACTGACTGCTGAATAAGCAGCAAAAAGAATATATAATAATATAATTTTGGAGTCTGACTGAAGGTTCACCTTTATTTGTTGCAATACTTCTATATATAAAAACATTTTTACACATGGATGTTTTATATGTTAACAATGATTACAGAACCAGGTTTCCCAGGGATTAAGACACTAGTCCAAGATGGCCGGTCTAAAAGACCATTGAGATCCTTGACTTGAATGGATCACATGATAACATGGTGAACAGGAAGTCAATGCTTCCATAACGTTATTTAACAAAGCAATTGGAATGTTTGACTGTATACTAGCCTGAGAAGCCCAAGTCTTGATCAGAATGCGTGGCGATTCTTTGCTACCGGCAGGTGTAATTAGGTACTCCGCCATGATTTTAAATCACAGACCTATGAAGGTGATATTTGGTCTGTTTTTATGGTGAAATAATTAAACTAACAGCATTTGCTGTGCTTGTGTAACCTTACCCCACGTGTGCATGGGTTGTTTTCTTGGCGTTTATGGTGCAGTAACATTTTACTAGTGTTCGGCAGCCTATATTAGAGGCAGAATAACATATATCCATACACATTCAACGCTAGGAATCCTGTATTTGGGGTTAAGTTGCTTGCCCGTATGGAAATGACAATTATAGGCAGCGTATAACTTTGGCTGGGTCTGAGGCCTTGCCTTGGCTGTGGGCAAAGCATCCACGGGTATTGGGCACAGACCATGTTCCATGGTCTGTAGACCCACAAAGTGGAGAATGCTGCACTGGACCTGGCCATAGGTGGGGCTGAGGGCATGGCCAAAAGCTGTTCCATGAGCAAAGAATTCAATGGACATGGCTTCGGACAATGGACAATGGTCCCAAAACTTTCAATGGGATACAAACAAATGCTACTTTGTGTGGCTCGGCAGGGCCTGGGGTACTCTGCAAAGTGACAAGTGGGACATGGAACTGCAATGAGAGTAAAGTAGCCGTAGGCCATGTCCCATGGCACATGGATCAGGATGGGGGGACAGTTAGTGCCTGTTATTGCTCAGCGGATTGACTTGGCTTGGCAGATTTCCCACTGGCCATGGCCACAGTCCATGTTCAGTTGCCACTTTGCTAGGGGCATCGCCCACATACCCAAAATGGGATTCAAAGGGCCAGGAGAATTTGGGTTGCTTTGCAGGGGTTTGTAACATAGACAACGTCCATCCGGCGACGTTCCCACTGGGCATGACCACAGGTCTCACTTGGTGGATACTCTACATATGTTTCTGTATATCATTAAAAACATACTTTAGCAAAAAAGACTTTGGCCTAAGGGACATTACTGTGAAGTTGCCCTAAAAAACCTATGAAATGTTTGCCGTTTCAAAAACCTGTGAAATATGAGTGAACAATCTTTGTTAGGGATATTATGGAAGTTGGCATTACAAAAACCTATGAAATATCAGTGATAACACTCTATTTAAGGAATGGTATGTTTGCAACGCAAGAAAAGAAAACCCCCAAAATGTGCCTGTTACGGTTCCTAGAGTAGACCTAAATCAGCTACGGTGCTGCACTGCTCATGACACCACATATAACATCACAGTTGACATCATGAATGTTGTCATCCATAACATTACTGATGACATTAGAAATGATGTTGTCAAGATATCAATGATAATGTAACACATGTCCGTGAGTGGTTACACACTCTGCAGCAATTTTATTAAGGGCAGTTTGGTGTGTTGTGTGTAGTCTGACAATATTAATTGGACAAATATGCAAGAACCTATGGCATTTGGAATGTATCTAGATACAATAGAAAGGACACATTGTGGAAGTCAAAGTAAAACAGAAAGGGAAAAAAGGTGTTCTCTTTGGAAACAGGGAATACGAGCAGTCCACATTTAACATATAGACATATCATGTACACCTATCAGTCTTCAAAGACCATTCAATGAACCTTGGTTCTTCATAAGAGCCATTAGAGAGTGCCCATATGGCGTATTTCAGTTGCCAATGAGGTGATCATTAACATTCATATAGAGTGACTATAATACATGTGTGCCAAATGGCAACATTAAATCACGTAACCCAAGTCATATTCCAAGCAAGAGTGTTACATCTTTCTGTTTCATTGGTGACTCTGTATATGATGTAATCGGGGATGCCATGGATGCATCCTTTGTGATGTCATCTGCTGTGATGTCATCGGCAGTGCAGCATGGTGGAAGAGTTGTGCTGCACCCAGTACATTCCTTTAACAACGTTTTTTTTTTTTTTCACTGTGAGAGAAAGCCCCATTTTAGATTGTGTGGGACACAGTCCCGGAAATCTGGGCTCCCTGGTGGTCGGCACCCAAATGTTGTTGCTTCCCATAAAACCCATAATAAAATGTTTTAGAGGTAACCTATGTATATATCTTTTGCAATGCGATCATCCACCCTTGTATTGGATTTCTATTAGCAGTGCTGCTGGAGTGCAGATGTAATGGATCCCTGCTAGCAGTGCTGCTGGAGTGCAGATGTATTGGATCCCTGCTAGCAGTGCTGCTGGAGTGCAGATGTATTGGATGCCTACTACCAGTGCTGCTGGAGTGCAGATGTATTGGATGCCTACTACCAGTGCTGCTGGAGTGCAGATGTATTGGATGCCTACTACCAGTGCTGCTGGAGTGCAGATGTAATGGATCCCTGCTACCAGTGCTGCTGGAGTGCAGATGTATTGGATCCCTGCTAGCAGTGCTTCTGGAGTGCAGATGTATTGGATGCCTACTACCAGTGCTGCTGGAGTGCAGATGTATTGGATTCCTACTACCAGTGCTGCTGGAGTGCAGATTTATTGGATCCCTTCTAACAGTGCTGCTGGAGTGCAGATGTATTGGATGCCCACTAGCAGTGCTGCTGGAGTGCAGATGTAGTGGATGCCTACTACCAGTGCTGCTGGAGTGCAGATGTATTGGATTCCTACTACCAGTGCTGCTGGAGTGCAGATGCATTGGATGCCCACTAGCAGTGCTGCCCGAGTGCAGATGTATTGGCTTCCTACTTCCAGTGCTGCTGGAGTGCAGATGTATTGGCTTCCTACTACCAGTGCTGCCGGAGTGCAGATGTATTGGATGCCTACTATCAGTGCTGCCGGAGTGCAGAAGTATTGGCTTCCTACTACCAGTGCTGCCGGAGTGCAGATGTATTGGCTTCCTACTACCAGTGCTGATGGAGTGCAGATGTATTGGATGCCTACTACCAGTGCTGCTGGAGTGCAGATGTATTGGCTTCCTACTTCCAGTGCTGCTGGAGTGCAGATGTATTGGCTTCCTACTACCAGTGCTGCCGGAGTGCAGATGTATTGGATGCCTACTATCAGTGCTGCCGGAGTGCAGAAGTATTGGCTTCCTACTACCAGTGCTGCCGGAGTGCAGATGTATTGGCTTCCTACTACCAGTGCTGCTGGAGTGCAGATGTATTGGATGCCTACTACCAGTGCTGCTGGAGTGCAGATGTATTGGATGCCTACTACCAGTGCTGCTGGAGTGCAGATGTAATGGATCCCTGCTAGCAGTGCTGCTGGAGTGCAGATGTATTGGATCCCTGCTAGCAGTGCTTCTGGAATGCAGATGTATTGGATGCCTACTACCAGTGCTGCTGGAGTGCAGATGTATTGGATTCCTACTACCAGTGCTGCTGGAGTGCAGATTTATTGGATCCCTTCTAACAGTGCTGCTGGAGTGCAGATGTATTGGATGCCTACTACCAGTGCTGCTGGAGTGCAGATGTATTGGATGCCTACTACCAGTGCTGCTGGAGTGCATATGTATTGGATTCCTACTACCAGTGCAGATGTATTGGATTCCTACTAGCAGTGCTGCTGGAGTGCTCCAGTGCTGCTGGAGTGCAGATGTATTGGATCCCTACTACCAGCGCAAATGTATTGGATTCCTTCAACCAGTGCTGCTGGAGTGCAGATTTATTGGATGCCTACTAGCAGTGCTGCTGGAGTGCAGATGTATTGGATGCCTACTACCAGTGCTGCTGGAGTGCAGATGTATTGGATGCCTACTACCAGTGCTGCTGGAGTGCATATGTATTGGATTCCTACTACCAGTGCAGATGTATTGGATTCCTACTAGCAGTGCTGCTGGAGTGCTCCAGTGCTGCTGGAGTGCAGATGTATTGGATCCCTACTACCAGCGCAGATGTATTGGATTCCTTCAACCAGTGCTGCTGGAGTGCAGATTTATTGGATGCCTACTAGCAGTGCTGCTGGAGTGCAGATGTATTGGATGCCTAGTACCAGTGCTGCTGAAGTGCAGATGTATTGGATGCCTACTACCAGTGCTGCTGGAGTGCAGATGTATTGGATTCCTACTACCAGTGCTGCTGGAGTGCAGATGTATTGGATCCCTTCTAACAGTGCTGCTGGAGTGCAGATGTATTGGATGCCTACTACCAGTGCTGCTGGAGTGCAGATGTATTGGATGCCTACTACCAGTGCTGCTGGAGTGCAGATGTATTGGCTTCCTACTACCAGTGCTGCTGGAGTGCAGATGTATTGGATGCCTACTACCAGTGCTGCCGGAGTGCAGATGTATTGGCTTCCTACTTCCAGTGCTGCTGGAGTGCAGATGTATTGGCTTCCTACTACCAGTGCTGCCGGAGTGCAGATGTATTGGATGCCTACTATCAGTGCTGCCGGAGTGCAGAAGTATTGGCTTCCTACTACCAGTGCTGCCGGAGTGCAGATGTATTGGCTTCCTACTACCAGTGCTGCCGGAGTGCAGATGTATTGGATGCCTACTACCAGTGCTGCCGGAGTGCAGATGTATTGGCTTCCTACTACCAGTGCTGCTGGAGTGCAGATGTATTGGATGCCTACTACCAGTGCTGCTGGAGTGCAGATGTATTGGCTTCCTACTACCAGTGCTGCTGGAGTGCAGATGTATTGGATGCCTACTACCAGTGCTGCCGGAGTGCAGATGTATTGGCTTCCTACTTCCAGTGCTGCTGGAGTGCAGATGTATTGGCTTCCTACTACCAGTGCTGCCGGAGTGCAGATGTATTGGATGCCTACTATCAGTGCTGCCGGAGTGCAGAAGTATTGGCTTCCTACTACCAGTGCTGCCGGAGTGCAGATGTATTGGCTTCCTACTACCAGTGCTGCCGGAGTGCAGATGTATTGGATGCCTACTACCAGTGCTGCCGGAGTGCAGATGTATTGGCTTCCTACTACCAGTGCTGCTGGAGTGCAGATGTATTGGATGCCTACTACCAGTGCTGCTGGAGTGCAGATGTATTGGCTTCCTACTACAAGTGCTGCTGGAGTGCAGATGTATTGGCTTCCTACTACCAGTGCTGCCGGAGTGCAGATGTATTGGATGCCTACTACCAGTGCTGCCGGAGTGCAGATGTATTGGCTTCCTACTACCAGTGCTGCTGGAGTGCAGATGTATTGGATGCCTACTACCAGTGCTGCTGGAGTGCAGATGTATTGGCTTCCTACTACAAGTGCTGCTGGAGTGCCTGATGTACCCTCTGATCGGGTTTCCCAGATGGCCATGGCTGACAGGAAGTAACTAGTAGAGTGCCACAACGACATTGCAAACACAATTGTATGTTTAGCTTATAAATATGACTTTGCTTAAACACATGCATAACTTTGCAGTAACATATGTTCCTGGGAATGGAAAAAGGAAATTATGCTAATGCTTGATCCAGGGGATCTGTCTCTTTGACCGACTCTTTTTTTCAGATTTTGATAATCAAAAAGCCTCACATTTTGTGCAGTCCAGCTTCAGGCATCATTGACCCTGTACCTCAGGACTTGTTTGTCTGCATTCATTCAGTGAAAAAATGCTTTTAAGCTCACACAATTCCCAAGTACGGATGCACCAACAGCCATTGTTAACATCTAAAACACTGTTCACTCATCGCCTTGCATTCCATCAGGTATCTCTTGGACCATGGAGATACAAGAGTCATGGACGCATAATAATGGATTCGTAAAGTTCAACCCTATAAAAAAGCGATTCCCCACACTTTCCGCTTCAACTGAAAACCCTCCAAATCACTCCACTGACTTGTGTCCTTCCCTCTGTCGAACGACTAGATGTGAACTCATTCTCTGTCTGACCTGTAGCAATTGAATGCCTTCTGTCTCGTGGCATCGGGCCCTTCACACAAATTAGAGGCCGAACTTTTGGACTGCCTGTTTGTGGATGGGAGGTGAGACCAGACTCGGACTGAACTATGGACCAATAGGGAAATGCCCGAAACCAAAAACACAAAATGCTAGTGTGGGCCAGTTTTTTGGGTCAAAGTGGCCCACTTTTATGGACTATGTGGGCCAGTTTGATAAGTTACTTCACCATATGGCTAGTGCTTTTGACCAGTTTTACTGAATAAATGCTCTTTAAAATGCACAATTTGCATCACATTTTATCAAAAGCTCCCCCTTGGGTACTACTCAAGCAGTCTGTCATGAAAGGAATGAATTGCCATTTGCAACTGTGAGCCACTTTTTCATTGGTGCCCGAGACAATGTTAGGCCCCAGTCCAACGCTGGGTCAGACTCATTGCAATAATGTATGCCATTCGAGTTTAAACAGAATAACACAAATGACATTATTGTAAGTAGATACAACTGAAAATTGGTGATCCAAAAATAGTGTACACATTTTTTTTTGTTATAATGAAAAATGCTTACTTTGTGCATATGTTGATCTCTCCATTGTTACACTTAACTTTTGTCTACGTTTTTCTATAGCAACCTTCCCCCCACCTTTTCCTTTTTTAGTTTTGGGTATTAGGTGGCACTACGAGCGCTACATATAAGAGTGAACTATTGTACTGGAGTACAGCTAGGAGAAAGATGCATGCGAGGAGGGACGTGCAGTTTGTTCATATTGTTTGGATATTTGTCCACCCTTTGCCTGCCCATGGCCATGCTAAGCCCTATGGCCATTCCTACCCATTACCTTGCCCTCACCACCAAAAACACATTGGGCCTCATTACGAGGCTGGTGGCCGCGGAATGAACGGTGCCGCTAAGGGACCGGCACCGTTCATTCTGGGCCGCCACATTACGAGTTTGCTTGTGGGTGGCAGTATGCACATCTGGGCCAGACCGGACGTGCATACCACCACCCGCGAGCACACCAGGATGCTAACAACGGACCCTTCATTAACGGGTCTATTGTTAGCATCCTCCCCATTCCCATTGAGCCCTATGGGGGCTCGAATGGGAATGGGGATGTACCGGATCCGGGTCCCGATAAAAGGGAATTACCGGGCCATTCTGACTTTTGCGGGCCCGGTAATTCCCTTTTTTCTGGACCTCCAAACTCGTAATGAGGCCCATTGTCCTGGTATCTCTTTTACCATGCCCTATCAAGCAGTAACATCAAATGTTGGCCTGCTGGTGTTTTTTTCCTAAGCAGTCTGCTGAGATAAATGGTTTCATTGTAAATGTGTTACTGGTGTAATGAAAATAGCTTAATCAATTATGCCTTCAGCCACTTGATTAACATCTGTTCTGTTGCAGTGTTTAAAAAAAGCATTGACACAGCTATCAGTTTTTGCTTGTATATAGGTATTTGATAGGCATTTTCCGGGCACTGATATCATATACCCATGAAATCATTAGGATTTAAAAAAAAAAAAACTGTATGATCACCATGCTATAATTGCTTAATGCCATGTCCATTACATCATGATGTCTGGGTTGGGCTGTCATAATACCACAGGAAAAGCAACACAAATGGGCCTCATCATGAGTGTGCCGGTATTACCACATACTGGCACGTTACCGCACCGGCGCACTCCAGGTTTGCTGGTAGAGAGGTGGATTTACCTCCAGCATACCCGCCACTCTACTGGCAAAAGACTGCTGGTATTACTGGCCTGGCAATACCAGTGCCTGTAATAATGGCACCTCCCCCCACGCAGTCCTATGGGACTCAATGGAATGGGGATTTACTGGCGTTTCCCCACTTGGAATCGGCCGGTGATTCTGTCAGACCAAGTGCTGGAAACAGTATTACAGTTTGCCGGTATCCCGCTGATAATACCCACGGGATACCGGCAAACTTGTAATGAGGCCCAAAGTTCTTTATATATGTTTTGGGATGCTTTGGGGTGAAATATTGTGTGCAATTCAAATGTTCTATGTAGTAATGTGATGCACATTTACAAACAGTTCCTCGAGTATGGGAACACATGTTCAGATGCCAGATTACATGTTAGGTATTCCCTAGCGTACTGACGAGTGCAAAACGATGAAGAATGCATTTGCTGCCAGGCACTAAGGGCAAAGCAAAGACGCATACGCTGCCCTGGCAGCGCTGTTCTGTCAGCTTTCTAAAGTAAATATCTTCCCTCCTGACAAGAGGGGGGGATGTTGCTTGTCCGCGCCGCCACACAGCCTGAAGTGACCAATGCGGCCATGATAGGACCTGGAGACAACAGCGTCCACATGACAAGGCCACTACCGCTTTCAGTGGCCCACAAGAGGAAACAAGGCGATTCATAGCCAAGCAAACGTATAACCGAGTGGCTAACGTGGATTTCGTGTAGCGCTTGAGATTGTCGTTGATTGCTCATTGCCGGGCAGATGTGTGTCCAGTAGCGGCAATGCCACAGGGTCGCCTTTGCAGCGCCACTGGGATCAGCCTCTTAAACTCAAACCATGAAATATCTGGAAATAGCTGTACTTACCACATGGCTACTGCTACCTAGATATTGAAAACATATCATTAAGTGCGACCAATGTAAGCTCGTCATATCCTTGCCTGATGATACAACTTAGGGCCTGATTTACAGCGCATTTTTCAATGGGCCTTTCCCATTGAAAAACGCGGGTGTAAATCAGATCCAGAGTCTCCTTCGCGGTCTTTATCCACAGGTGTCTTTCCCTATCATCTTCAATTCTGGGACTTCTATTGTTCCGAACCTCTCTGCAAAAGAATGGCCTTCTTCGGGCTGCGGTGTTCGAGTCCCTGCCGACAGTACATGCTAAGCGCAGGTCTTGGGAGAAGCTCCTGAGTCTGCAGCATCGCCTTGACTCTCCAAGCTACCATTCCAGTTACAGAGGTTTGAAGCATATGCTATGATCGTGCAGTCCTGGAACCTAAGGCTCAGAAAAAGACACTAAAAGGGGCCCAGCCAACTCAATGGATGCCTGTTTGGGTGTGTAATTGAGTAGCCATGAGCATGCCATGGCTAGATGAAATACACGGCTATCCTTAGTCTCCTTATAGTGAATAATGGTGAGCCAGGCACGTTTCTGGTTAGTGAAAGTGTGGAAGACACACAGGACTGAATTCTGGGAGGCGCCCCCTCAGCAAAGATGTGTCTGGGTAACCTGGAAGTAACAGGTGAACTCTCAGCTGATTTCTTGAACTTGGCCACTACAGTTCTTGCAGGCGTGAATGATGCAGTAATAGTGGGATGCCCCTTTACTAGGATGACAAATAATCCTCTATGGACATTGCTCGTCTGTCCAGAAAACTGATTGCACTGACATATAAGGGGCGACAAGTGCGTTTCGCAAAACTATATAATAAAAACATAATCGGAAGAAAACAAATGTAATGAAAAAAAAAGCAGGATAATGAATGCCCAATGTAACATTAGTACAAACAACATCATTGGCCAAAATATGACTGACAGAAGAATTAAAGGGTTAGACGAAAAGTCAGAATGTGTCTAAACTGCATAGTGAAGACGGGCAGCTTTGTGGATCCCAGCATTGGCGGTGCGGTTGTGAAGACTGTCTTCTGCCACGAGAATCCCCGGATGAAGGCAGTGGTGATGAGGGACACGGGCTCTGGCGCCAGTGAACCTGCAAATGCGTGTACGGCCAGAGACAGACACTGGGAGGACTCAGAGAGTGCCCGCACCTGCAAGCACACTGGGGGACTCATGTGCAACTCACGCTTAGTCTTGTAGGGAGTTCGTTGATCCTAGAGCTGTTTTCTTGGGCTTTGGCAGAGTTGCGTCTGGGGAAGCAGCCTCTTCTCCTGGTGAGATTAGCATGCTCAGCCCAGCTTCACTGCAGAATTGCGCCTCAAGGCAACATTAACGGGAGTGAGGAAAGATGCAATCTGCGGGAAGTCCAGGGAGCATGGGAATAAGTAGCAAGAAACCTCCAAATAACAGAAATCCCCAGACAACGCTCAGACCCGCCCATCGCAGTTCTACCAGAATGAAATACATTGCAATATCTGCACAGCCGAGGCAACGCAATGCTCCTTTGCTGCATCTGGGTGTTGTGCTGGTTTTATATCACCAGAAATACAGCCAAAGGCCATCGAGATGCACCCTAGACCCCCGATGCTGTGGTGTGTGATCATCTCATAAGTCTCACGTATGAAGCAGGGCTAGAAAGGGATATGCACCGCTGTGCAAATAACCAAAACTAGACAAGGAAGCAATACTGCTCCCAACCTCCCATCCTACTTCCGGTGGACTGGCATTAATGGGACGCAGTCGCTGAGAAATAGCTTACGTTTCTACCCCTAGTCTAATGTCGGGGAAATCGAAGAATAACACGGATTGTATTTTAACTCATAATGAGAGCATGACATTGTGAGAATGATGTTTGCTGTAAAGAAAGAACGAAGGGAGGAAGAAGGGAAGGGAAGGAAGGGAGGGAGGGAGGGAGGGAGGAAGGAAGGAAGGAAGGAAGGAAGGAAGGAAGGAAGGAAGGAAGGAAGGAAGGAAGGAAGGAAGGAAGGAAGGAAGGAAGGAAGGAAGGAAGGAAGGAAGGAAGGAAGGAAGGAAGGAAGGAAGGAAGGAAGGAAGGAAGGAAGGAAGGAAGGAAGGAAGGAAGGAAGGGAGGGAGGGAGGGAGGGAGGGAGGGAGGGAGGGAGGGAGGGAGGGAGGGAGGGAGGGAGGGAGGGGCAGAGGGCGGAGGAGGGAGGGAAGGAGGGAGGGGGGATGGAGCGAAGGTGGTAGGGAGGGAGATGGGGGTTGGATATGGAGAAAGGAAACACGATATTGAACATGGGAAGAAAGAAAGAAAGAAAAAGAGAAAGAAAGAGAGAATGAGAGAAAGGGAGAAGAAAGGGAGAAAGAAAGAAAGAAAGAAAGAAAGAAAGAAAGAAAGAAAGAAAGAAAGAAAGAAAGAAAGAAAGAAAGAAAGAAAGAAAGAAAGAAAGAAAGAAAGAAAGATCTGTCAATGCTTGCCTAGGTATCCAGGGGAATGAATTAAAAGGTGGAAATACTACTGAATGTTGATCTTGGACAGTATTTGAAAGGAGGAGCTAGAGTGATATATAAATGCAGCAGGACATCGCTATTGGAAAATACATGCTCAGTGCATGGCCGCCCCTGACAAAAGTGCATGACTCAGAGATGAATGCTTTGAAAGAGGATTATATCACATCAAAAAGAAACTACATTTACTACAGGTACGAGCTAGCTAATCATTCATTCTATATGCGTCAGAGCTGCAGTGAACAGAAAACAGTTGTTGACCCAGGACCAAGGGCCACCCATCGACATTACAAACTAACAATGTTTGTTCTCATTCTAACTTCACTCTAATCCAACTTGTGGCAATGATCAAAATCCAAGTGTTGTCTCAACAATGCAAATTAGTACTCAATTCTTCAACTATAACTCAACGTTAAACTAATAATAGTCAAGCTTGTAAATATTTTACGTGAAACATATTTATTCTGGAGTTTATCTTAAATGTAGCTGAACCAGGCAACACAGCCAACACGTGTTTCAACCCAAGCATGCAGAAATGGTTAACAAATATGATCAAACATAATAGACATACACATTGTTTCTTATAATGCATATGGCTATTATGTGTGATCATATGTATGTGTGGTACAGCCCTGAAGATGACCTTGCAGGTCGAAACATGTGTTGGCTTTGTTGGCTGATTCCGCTACATTTAAGATGAACTCCATATTTTTCACATTAACTATTAACAAGTTTGACTATTATTAGTTCAAAGTTGAGATATTGTTGAGGTATTGAGTATACATTTGCATTGTTGAGACAACCCTTCGATTTAGATCATGGTCACAAGTTGGATTAGAGCGCAGTTAGAATGAGAACAAACATGGTAAGTTTACTTGTAATAGTCAATTGTTCCAATCGTTGTTTGTTTTGCTCCAAAGCATTAATAAAAAGAGAGCAGTTATCTTTCCAATTGACATCAAAGTAACTGTGGCATGTTGGAGTTATGAACTCCTAATTTGAAACCTGTATGTGTTTACCAGAAGAACACGAGCAACATAAAAAACAGAGTGAGAGTATTTCAGAGCAGGGGCCTGCTGTAGCGCTGATGCCCAAAGTGCCTGGCGGTGACTCCTCGGACTTATGAAATCACGCATGCTTCATCCCCACATGAGATTTATATTCTGGGCTGCTGCTCTGGCAGAGGTGCGATGAAAGGGGGATGCAATGGTAAAGAAGTCAATGGTTCTGTGACAGCTCAGACTAGAAGTCAAATAAGCAATTGAAGCGCTGCAGTTGCTCCAAGACCTGAATTTGAAATTGATAAATCATTGCCTACCTTTCAAAAGCTTTAAGTAAAACGTTTCTTTACATCACCAACTAACCCTACCTGCCCTCCTTCTTGTTTACAGATCCGCCAGAGCGCCTGGGGACCAATTCCGTTGGTGACGGTGCGCTATAAGTACCTATAAAATAACATAACATAAACGTCACATTTGCCTGGCACAGTTATCATGATCTCACTGTAATGTGGCACGGGAAACTCTGGCCTGCCCAGTCTCGCCTGCCACGCTTGCTTACAAAACATATTTCAGTGGGTCCTGTCCCTTCCCGTTTTGATCAGTTTGGTGGAGGGAATTGAGTCTTTTGGATAAAACAGTGCAAATGCTACATGCAACCATAGAGTGGGCCGTTAAATATTCACCACTCGTCAAACCACAAGTGTGTGTTTAGTTCCCATGCCGTGCTACATCCTAGAAGCATGGGATGCATGGACACTCGGTGTCGCAAGACGGCCATGTCTTGCAGCGAGCTCCTTTCCCCGTTATCATTGAATTGAGAATGGAAATGGTGCATTGCAATCGGGTTCAAAAGGGGCACCGCTGTAATGTGGTCAAACCTTTGCTCTTTAAATGTGAGTGTTATTACCCGCAGCTAACATAAAGAAAAAAAACAGCACCACTACACCACTACTAAACCCGTGAGACTGCAGACGGGGTAAAACGTTGTGACGATATTATCTCTCAAAGGTTCTGCTAGATAGTTTGCATTGATGGAAAATTAGAAAGAAAATTGAATCAGTATTTAAGGCCAGTGCCAGAGAGAGCCAGCAGGGATAGAGGTAGGGTGGCCAATGGCCGCAGCACCGCTGACTCCTGTAGCTTATCTGCAGCAGACCCTGCTAGCTGGACACCCCTAGGAAGAGCAGCGGGTGTTTGTTTTCAGGGAAAGTAGAAGATCTGCATTATGTCTAAGCTGGCCCTGTACTCCAATTGGGGTACATTCATATTAGGATGACTAGTGGATAAGCACTTGGTTATATACGAAAAGCTGCATACGTGCCCTAAAACTTAATTAATGCTGTGCTGAAAAGACCACCTTTTGAACCCATTAGCCATGTCCTCAAAAATATGAAAAAAGAAACAACTCCCCTTCCTGCTGTCAGTGTTTTGATACACCAAGCTTTGCTGCTAGATAGAACAAATCCAAAACATGAGCACATGAACACTTGCCATTATTTTTCTGACCTGGTGCCAAATTGTCTCCTATCATCTGTCAATCTCTTCTCCCTATCCCTTGTCTGCCTCTAAGTAGTTTGAAAACCAGTGGCTTGGACATTATAGAAAACATAAAACAAACAACTTTAAAAGCTGTTAACTTAATTACTGGCTTTGCCGAGAACGGTTGTATTTTGTCAAAAAATAGGTTGGGCACCAATAAAAATAAGCATTGTCAATTCCAACAGTTTGCGCTTTTGTGTAGGCATGGGAAAGGCACTTGCCTGACACAGCCTTGGTTGTATTAACTGGCCATTGATGGCAGCAGGTGCAAAATGGTGCAAGTACCTGGGCATCTAATAGCAGTGCCTGGCAAATGCCTAATCCTTATACACAAGCCAAAACTGTTGGCTTTGCCAAAGCTTATTTTTAACAGGACTTTGGCGAAGGACACACTGAGTACTTATACATCGAGTAGCTGAAGGCAGACCTTTTTATTACACCAGTAGTCAGTTTACAGCTCCAAGTAAGTTATGAACTCTCAGAAGACTGCTTTGAAAAAACACTAGCAGACCCTTTGGGTGCAGAGTTTGATGATAAGGCTTGAATAAAGCAAGCTCAAAGAGTTCCCATAAGAAGGTGTTTTGGGCGGGGAGGGTCAGGATCTGTCTGGGAATGGCTGTAAGGATTAGCATGGCATGGGCAGTCAATGGGTGGGCACATAACAAAGCAACATCTTGAGGTTGTGTCCCTCCTCATTTGCCATTCCTCCCTATCTGTACTCCAATGCAATAGTTTCGGCTCATAGGTGTTGTAGGCAACACCTAATAAGCCAAACTAAAAATCCCATGTCATTACTTGTCACAAACTCTCTGGAACGTACATGGAGGTGCATTGTGTGTCAAAGTTGTGGCGTGCGCTGTATTTAATGATCTCCGGGTTAATATTATTTTCTCAAGTAAGAGTAATTCAGAAGGGCCAAACATTAGGGGCCTGATTTACAAAAGCTTTTTTCGTCGGGATCTAGGGAAAGCCATTTTAGGGAACCTTGTGGAACAGGCAGCAGGAAGAATGCCAGAAAGAGCAATAGTCAATATTGGACCCCAGGGAGTGACACCAGTGTCTCCCCGAGTTATGAGACAAAAGTCAGAGGGCCTGATTTATAAAGTGTTTTTCAATGGGTGCATCCGATTGAACAACACCGTGTGAGTCAGGCCCATGTAGAGGATTGTAAGATGAAAAGTGAAAGGAAGACTGCTCCGTTACCATGGCAGAGGAAGCAGGAAGTAAAGACAGAATTGTATTGTATTGTATTGTAAATACCATATGCATCATCAAGTGCGTGGGCCCATGTCTAGGTGCCTTTCCAACTCTTTAACAAGATCGCCTAACATCATAGGCACTGGCAACCACTTATCTGTCTGATCAGACACTAACTCCCGACTGACGAAGTGGCGCTCAGTCCGCATCGACTCATGCGCCTGTACACTAAACCCTGGCGACATGCGCACTGCAGCCCATGTCTCGCTTCTTTAAAAACGACCCGCCAACGTGCAGGCACACTATCCGTCCTCACGAGGTACACAGCTCATTATCCACGGGACCACGGGACCGAGCGCCGGATGCAGCACAGCTCCCCAGCCGATCAATACCAGGTATCTATGCTTGCCCCCTCCGGGTCACCTGCCCTATCCCAATCCTCGCACATAATTAATTCGTAAGCTGGCACGTCTATCGGCATGAGTGCTCACGCTGCCATGCCCACTGAGACACAACCCGCTAGAATTTAAAGCGCAGGTTTTCACATTAAAATGAGCACTGCGCCAATGATTACCTGCAATAACAGTTCTGCATGTTTTCACACGCCGCTATGATGTATTCCACATCAGCGGTGAGGCACCTCTGCCCAACTAGTACTGGACGCACCACTAGCCCTTTGTACATAATCATTTTTGCACGACCACCTGTACCCAACACAGACGGTTCTCTCTGCCGCACCATATGCAGCACAGCACTTTGTAGGCACTTTCAAGCACTCGTTGCCACCAACCAGGGCAATACCTACTTACCTTTTTCATTTGTGTGACTTACAGCTCCTGACATCTGACTTATTCGCAGATGCCCGCCAGTCCAAATATATTTATATTGGACCTTGACCTAGACGTACAACTACCGGAACATGGTAGGTCCATTTTTTGCAGCATTCCTTCTTTAAATCTTTTAATCATTGACACCACCGCCCGTAGACTAACCCAGTCCTTTCTCAAAAAATTTAGATGGACGCACTTCACCACCATGGCTCCAACTACCACTTACAGTCCTGAAGACCGTTCGGTACATCCAAGCAGTGCTGCTCCACCCTGTACAGCCACTGCAATATATCATCAAATACACCGAACCAGAAACACCAGTCTTTGTGTCGACAAAACGATTGTATTGTGATCCCAAGCAATACATGTATTAATTCTTCACTCTGCCTACTAACCCACAAAAAAGCAGATATTTATGTGCTCAATGATGCACACCTTTAGTGCAATGGCACTCTTTTGAAAATATGTCTCGTTTTTAAAAATATGTCTATTGTGTTAGTGTTAATAAACCTTTTTCTTGATACACTCTTCCTTTTTAAGGTGTGTGTCTTTTCAAGCTAGCTACTACCTAGCTTCGCTGCAAATGTTGTGACCCCCTGTCATGTTTTGGGTTAGGGTAGCCTTTGACTCCATTTCCTTTCCTTCCATTATACCCACCCTCAAGAGTCAGGCCCCCTTTACAAAAAAGAGGGTTCTGCCCATTTTTTCTCTCAGACGTTGGCAGCAGCCAAAACCTGAAGTGCCACAAAGTGATTTCAGTGGCACATTCGGGCTGATTCACACCCTGTTTTTCAAAGAATGCATCCAATTGAAAAACACTTTGTAAATCCGGCCCATTGTCTGAAATGAGATGACATCTAAACATGTGATCTTGTACTGTTCTTGCTTTTTGACCAAACATTCTTTCAATGCACTTTTGCACAAGGGCAATGTTGCCCCAATCCTAGCATTAGTGGAAAATGAACCCTGCTGGAAATAAATCATTGCAAGAAAATCAGTGTTGTCTTAGCCTTGCCCCAGATCTTAAAAATGGGTCCATTGTATTGGGGAACATTGCATAGGAGAAGTGCTAGGAAAGAACAGACGAATAAGGTGACCCATAGACACACTGCTCTTTAATTGGAAGTAACTGGGGAAGAGAGGGGCTCTCAAGGGCAGATACAGAGAAATGTGAGATCAAGGCCTGCCATGAAAAGTACGATCAACTATTGGAGAAGACAATTGCAAGCTCGTGCTCACTGAAACATTTCTTTTATTCCAAGTTCAATCTAGCATGCCCAGTGAAAGGACATTTCCAATAAAGGCATAAGGATGCAGGTTTACTTTCCAACACATTGGTATCAACAACAGAATAAGTGGGCAAAGAGTCTGATTTCCGTTGTCTTACCTTGCCAAGGATGGGCACTGGCCCATATGCCAGGATAGCCACGAGCGTGAATGAGCTTCTCTTATTTGCAAGAACATGCAACCCATCTGGCCATCAGGCATAACGCATTTCACCCAACGCGAGCAGGGCCGCGTGAGTGTGCCAAGAGGCAGGAAGCTAAACATCTGGGACTAGAGCGAAATCCCTTCTCGTTGATTGGAGGAGGGCAAGACAGTTAAGACCAGGGGACAAGCAGTAGGCAGGGCTATAATTGACTTGGCCAATGTGGCAGCTCCCCACCAACCAACTTGCACGGCATGTCAAGCCAAAGGAAGCTGAACTTTTTGTTTTCACTATAAGTGTGCTTCAATGATATGGGAAGCTGAGACTTGTACCCAGGCTCTCCACAATGTATACGCCGACATAAACAAATAGAACCGACCCTAGATAGCCAGGATCAGAGCCCATCTCTTCTGCAACATTGTCTTTGCAGAACAAAAATCTCATTCGCTCAGATCTGCTTTTGGGTAAGGAGCCCTGGACCCCCCTGGAAGAATTTACTTAAATACAACTAGGTGAAGGTTTGCAGCAAACTGACCAGGTTATCAGAAAGATCCTTCACAAACCATCTGAACACCATCCCATGGGGCCCTTACTCGAGCTTTGCATACATCTTACTAATGTCTGAGCAATTATATTATCACATTGTTTCATACTACTGCTTGCCACATCTCCGCCGCTACAGATGTCCGGGGTAAGCATTGAACTTGCGTATTGTTATAGCTGTTGACGTCAGGGGTCTGATTATGTTTTCGCAGACTTTATGAGCAACGACACACTTTGGAGTGGTCGCTGCTGCAGAAGGAATATTCAATTATATGCGGAGGAACAAACGTTTTCAATCCATCGAAAAGTGCAATTTGCCAAGAAATATTCTCAATTACCACTGACTGCTTGCTTCCCATCTCTCTCCGTGTGGATGTCTGAACGTGTCTGGCACATTTCAAGCAACTAAACATTCAGAAAAATATGTTATCCAGCTCTCGTGCAGAGGCGCAGATATGGGTGTGTATCATACATATATTTAAATTGTTTCCAAAGCACCAATAAAATGTGCAGTTCCTGAGCTGCTCAATGTGAGCATTTCTAGAGCAAGAAAGGCCATTTGATTTGTAACCCATATGTTCTCCCACAAGCATTGCGATTGTTTGTATTTGTGATGTCATCTTTGATGTCCTGAGTGTTAGTCTTAGCAGTGCACGGTGGTGGAGCAAGTTTTGTTTGCTTAGCTTACCATAACTGGGGCGTTTTGATTTGGACGTGTACCATAACATCCCTTTAACAAAGTTTTTTCACTGAATTCCATAGGTTTTTACTAGTGCACCTTAACCGTAATGTCCGTGTTTTTCTGTGAATAAATATCAATGTTGAAACCTGCTAACCCACATGCCGTTGCAAAGAAATTAACTAATTGTTTCAACAGATGAGTTGATTCTTCAAATCAGACGTGCAGGCCAACGAGGGTTCAACATGTTATTTATTTATTTATTTATTTGAATTTGTATAGCGCACAGTGGCCCTGAGGCATTGTGGCGCTGTTACAGAAGGTTTTGCTTCGTACATACATGAGTGAGTGAAGAACAATAAAGAAAAAGCAAAGGATACATTCAGAGAGAAGATGTGCGTGTTATTTGTCAGGTGCGTATATGACGTCCATGGAGCAGCCGCGCTTGTCAGACACAGGCCGCGCACTACTCAGGACCAGTCAGCAGGCAGAATGAAAGAGTACGTGGCCTGAGCTCCATAGGCGTAGCTGGAGGATACCTCTGGCTGCACTCCCATCCCCTGGGGTTCTGCCATTGAAGTGCTCGCAAGCTGAGGCATAAAAGACTGAATGGAAGCAAGAGCACTTCAGGGCCACTTAAAACACAAATGCACCAGAAACTCCTTTGCTATTCGTTTAGATCGGATTTCTCACAGCTGCACAAGTCCCTTCGACTGAAACGTGTGTAGAGAAAACACAGAGGCCTTCCCTGTGAGAGGTTTATTGACCAAAAGCACCGCTTGCAAAAGGCCTCTTGTCTTTCCCGCCCATGTACGCGCACCTTTCGCATTTGATTACCTACTTCCTGTGCATTGTATAAGCAGTGCCTCGTGCTGCCATGGATTCCTGTAGGGGTATACACAAGACCTGGCAATACGCCAGACACGGACGCCACACGCATTATCACTTACACTTCACAGAACCCAAGCAACGTGAAAAACAGCAAGCGTGTCTTTCTTTATTTATTTATTGATGTTAAGGGGTTCTTGGTCAGTGTTGCTTTTTTTCGCCGCTGTGAATCACATTCTGAGACGGAACCGGGACAGGATTGTGTCACACCATAGCATTCAATAAAATATGTAAACGAATGTACACGTTTATTAAGAGGTGGTAACAACGGGCAGTGGACCTGATTTACAAAATGTTTTTCAAGGGAGGGTGGGGGGGGGGGTCGCATTGAAAATCGCTTTTGTAATCAAGCTCATTAGGTAACCATTCTCTCAATCATAAAAAAAACAAGAAAATAAAAGATTGTCCACCAGTGTACATTAAAGGCATCTGTCTGCGCGCGCCCCAGTGTCACTGTGGGTCCCTGGCTTTCCTTCGAACGTGGGCGATTCTTCGAGCGCCACACTGCCCCCATCGGTGCAATGGCATCCTCCGCTTGCCACGCATGGAAGTACAGCAGCTTTTAAACATTTCTTTGCACAATCCTATCATTTGTCAGACACAACTGTACAGTGTTTTCCTAAAGCCATCATGAATAAAGCAGCGCCGCGATTCCTCTTGGGGCAGCCCGCCTGGTTAAATGAATCAGAAAGCCCCGCGAGACGGTGTGGCCCCCTCAGTCCATCAGCTCCCGGACAATTATTCAAGGCCCAGCTGCGGGGAAAGCAGATGGCGCCTGTGCGTTAGTAATGTGGACTTCTACTCGCGCGCTCAGCCGCCCCCAGCGCCAAGGAGCCCGTCCATGAAACAGCCCATGCAAGAGCGCATTTGGGCAGGGATGGGATTTGCAAGCCAGATGTCGGCCATTCTTTAAAGCCAGATAAGATATTTGTAATGTGCAGCAAGCGAAACATCTTTTCTAACCTACTCTGGAGGCAACTGCAATATTCGTATAGTGTTGCTGCAGTGTACTTCACATTGCAAGTGTTATTGCAATCGGAAACGTTCTTTTCTTTGAGACCCTTTGAGCATCACAGCCCTGGTTGAGCGTCCGGGTGCATGGACATCTCAGCAGCAGCCCGGGAACCACCTGAGCTATCTTTTTGCTGCTGATATGCTCCTGCGCCGCTCTGCGAGCACACTCCTTCAATGCGATTCAAATAAGGGCTTCGTGAGATGGCTGTCAAGGGGCGTGTCCGCACATTTGGAATGGAGACCATCTCCTTGCTGCCAACTGGCCATGCTGATAGGGCCGGAAGTAAGCAGAGTTCTGTGCGCCCGGGGAAGGGGGAACACTGACTTGGGATAGGGGAAAGGAAAAACAGGCCTATTGCAACCATTGGGAGGTCTGCAATTGAAAGCAGCTGCATGCACAAGCAATACATCTTAGGCAGTGCAGCTGGAAGCCCAAGTGAAGGCAGAGCTCACTGTCTAATCTATACAATGAGCCCTGCTTGAGATCTCTGTTTGGTGGTCAAGCTCGATAACATGCGACCACATACTGTAGCAGCAAAGGCAGATGATATATTGTGCCATTAATAGGGGACCTGAAGTATGTTTCTGAAAGATCTCTTTGTCATAGAGGAAGGTGGGGTGAGGCATGTGTACCCCAAAGCACTCTCAGTCATCCATCAAGATTAAAGCATGCGCGGGTCCCAGCGTGGACAGCGTTTTCTCTCTTGGGTTGTGATTGGGGTTGTGCCCTCCTGTTTGTGGCCTCCCGAGGGTCAATAACGCCATTGCTCACAATTGCTTAGAAGATCAAACATGACTAAGTCAAAAAATATATACATAAAACAAAACCGGAAGTCTCTGTTCCTTCACAGTCTCTTCTTTGGAATTCTGTTCAGTGGCAGACAGTGATTGTCCAGTGGGGATGTGCACGGACAGGCTCCCACCCGGCCGGCCCACCGGCTCCGGAGCCGAGGGGCAGGGCGGTGTACAATGATTGGGTCCATGTACTATACTGCGTCTCGATGGACTAATACTTAAGAAGAAAGGGTTGAGAGAAGACCTGTCACTGCAAACAGATGTGCTTAATCTCCTGCAAAGGGCAGACCAATTGAAAGGCGGGAAGCCACAGCCACCATTGAGGCATGCATTTCTTATTCTTGCATTATTGACGTTATTGATTTGCATACATTACTGTCCCTCTTTTACGATCCAACTCGCAAATCAATCCACAAAGACAGATCTGTGTAAAGAGGTCATTGGGCCTGCATAGACCAGAGAAGGATAACACCCTGGATCTACACTTGGGGAGACCTGCCCCCCAAACTTAGTGGTTTACATCACAAGCCAAGAGGCATTGGGGGAACTTTGTCATTGTGCTACCGGATGTTACTCTGTATTTCTTTTCCCGTCTGTTCACTCTGTATAAGTCTAGGAACCAATAGCGCCCGCTTGCCATCCATGTTGCGCAGGATTTCTAATTAAATACAGTGCAAGTTGATAGGAAAGTCTCAGCTCAATTGCTTTCGATCGGGCCATGTCCACTGTGAGCAATAGCTTCATTTAGGAAGGATTGCCCTCACACTGCACACTTCCTCACTGTGGAAAAGAAACTCAATGCATCACCACCAAGGGCTACATAAGTTGCCAAACTCACCACATGCTACCTTTTCAGATGACAAGAAGAAATATCTTCCTTTTCATTGTCAGGTGGTTCCCACATTGACAAGAAGGCAGTCTTCTGTCAGATGGAGTCCCATTAAAGAATACCATTCCGTGTATGCATTACCAGCTTTGCAGTTTCAGATAGTATGCCGACCCATTGCTTCTCGGGTGGCATATGCATGCCAGTGCATCTTTGCATGCGTAGGTAGGTTGAAAAACGCTTTGTGAATCGGGCCCATAGAAACCTAACTCTGGGCATATATGTGACATGTTTATCCACCCCTAATTCTGGGGGTAGTAGCTCTTCTTTGAAGAACCCACAATTGACAGATAAAGAACTAAGGCACGGAAAACAAACATTGAGTAGGCCAAGACCACACAGTTTGTCAACAGAGAAGTACGAATTTAACTCAAAACTCCTGGTCTCGAATCTATAGATCTATATAGATTATAGATTCGAATCTATAATGTATAGACACAAACTAAATGAAAATCCTCGACAGACAAAAACACATACCGAGAAAGGGTGGAATATAGATGATCAGAACACTGTATAGAGAGAACAAAGGTGCGAACACCAGAGAGACTGAGTGACAGACCAACAAACAAGTACAAGGAGTCACACACAATGAGCTGGACACAGGCAACCAGCATCAGGGTTTAATAGGCAGCACCACATCACCTGTGGCGCAGGGACCTCCTAACTAATATACAATTGTGTTTTAATGGGTAATGAGCATCTCAGGGTGGGAGTCACCAAGTTTTATAAGGGGTCCTATTCATTGTGTGTGATACCACTGAAAATCAGATGGTAATCTAGAGAAGTGTTTTACAGGGAGTTACGGACGAGTCTGATACAGATAGATTGGCAAATAGACGGACAGTCATGCACAGAAGGCAACATGTGCATAAAGGGTTAAAATCACATTTAAAGAAGCAAAGTGAGAAAGAGAGAAAGGGGGTAAGGGAGAAGGAAAGAAAAAGAGAAAGAAAGAGAGAATGAGAGAAAGGGAGAAGAAAGGGAGAAAGAAAGAAAGAAAGAAAGAAAGAAAGAAAGAAAGAAAGAAAGAAAGAAAGAAAGAAAGAAAGAAAGAAAGAAAGAAAGAAAGAAAGAAAGAAAGAAAGAAAGAAAGAAAGAAAGAAAGAAAGAAAGAAAGAAAGAAAGAAATGGCTAATTAGTTATGCAGTAGACACTATTAGAACCCTGTTAGACTTGAATTGAAGGTGTTGTTACTTTGGCTATAAGATAATAAGCCAAATCCTGAAGAGAATTGAATGAACACGGTCTCAGTTTCTGAAAAAGTTGGAGTTAGACTAACATGCCTGAATTCATGACTAAACCGATATGTTTCCAACAACAGGATTTGGCATTTCACTTGAGATTGGCCATTTAGCAACATGTACACCTGCAGTTACCTTTATTATAATCATGTGTATAAGAGGAAGTGCTTTGGCTAGAAGTGCAAGCAAGTGTTGCTGCACTGCTCAACTTTACTTTCAAGTACATTTCCGATTTTTTTTCCAAAAAATACAAGTGAATTCAAATGTTATTCCTTTTAAGTTTGTTAATCAAATGTGTACAGCATTGTGGTTTTCTGTCCTGCTAATGTCTCTTCAAAGTGCTGCTACTTGAGAACAAGATTATGAATTCCTAGACTGGCAATATGTGAAATCTAGAGCAATTTACCGTTTGCTGCATGCCATGTTCTTGGCGCCAGGGAATGGACTTTACTACGGCATTGATTTGTGTTCTGTACAGTTTGCAATTGCAATATGAAGAACCTGCAACAGATGAGTGTGCGGTGAGAGCGGGGAATTGCCATGCATTCATCCCAGTCCTATCTGACATGCTCAGGCGGCAGCTTTACATGATATCCTCAATGTGTTTTAATGAGAGAGAGGAAGAGACGGCAAAGTCTCAATTCAAACACCATTTTGCTGAACATAAAAAAGGCACCCCGTGATTGGTCACTGGAATACATGCCCAGGTGTATAAGAAAGGATAAATATATATGATTCGATATGTCCTGTCGTGGGGTGCCGTCGCTTCATATACAGGCTTGAGCCTGCTCTTTTGTGTGGTTTTGTTGATGTGTGCTGCCATGCGCATGCCTGTGTCATATGAATATATACAATTCGTTTTCGGTCTCAGTAAACAATGCTGATACTTTGGATAACCTGGGCCATTATTGCGTGACTTATCTCAGCTTCAAGGCCACTGCTTTAAGAATATCCTACACAACACCAACCGCAAACAAAGGACACAACTCTTGCTATTCAACACACCCAGATGCACTGAACGGCGGGGACAAACAGGGGCAGACTGCTTCCTCTTGTTCCAAAAGCAGAATTCAGAAAGGCTATTCAATCTGACAATGAGTCACTTTACAATGTGGAAAACAGGAAATGTGCACAAAAACATTTTAAATTAAAAAAAAAAAGAAGTATACACATGCCTTTCATTGACTAGAGTAACGCAAGGGGAGCAGGGTCGGACTGGGAAAGGAATTGAACAATTCTCCTGACCAGTGTGGAAGAAAAGCTAAACTAATGTGATGCCCTGGAGTGATTGACATCTTTCTAGAAGGCTCCATGAAGAGGTAGGCCAGGAAATGGACGTGTTCAGCCACACCCACTTTTTAGAGATAGATGTGTGCTTGTTCAGAAATCAGCATGCCGCCTTTACAACACAGGTGCATTTGTGTGCCGGCAATTGAGCTATCAGGATCCAGCTCCACAACCGGAATGGCACCAGTCTGTGGCACGCAGTGCTTAGAAAGCCGCAACCTTCTCACGTGTGCACATTTGCACAGAGTAAGATGCAGGTTTCGCAGCATCTTTGCGAGGGAAACTGGAGTGGGGTCTATTTAGAAATGTGGGCACACGTGGATTCCTTTCAGCATGTCCCACCGCAATGCTTGGACTCAAGTCAAGAGTTGAGAAGATGTGGAGGAAGACTGTGGAGCACGGTTCCAAGGCCAGGCAGACAACCGTGGTGATGCCAGCGGCATCTTTTCAAGTCCATGAAGTGGTTGTGCTAGACAAACAGGGGTTATAAGAGGAGCACATGCATTTTTCAAGTTGGTCTGCTCAGCTATCCATAAAATAACCAACCTCACACTTACTGATTACCCTGGAACATCCCTGTGACCAAACATAGCCAATGACAAATGCAAGACCGTGAAGGTAAACCTGAACTCAGGGAGTGAGCCTGTGCTGGTCACAACAGGAGCACATTGCGGAGAGCCTTAATAAAGGGGGTCGGTGAGGAAGGCTGGCAGCCAGTGCTGGAAACCTACTCAAATGCACACAGCGAATGCCTGTCACATGCCTACTCGCAGAGACAGCCTCCAGCCATGCACTCTCAAAAATAAATTATAATTATAACAGAGAGGGAGAGTTAGAAAGCTTGCTTTCACGTCACCCTCTCCCGCCTCCCCCCAACATCAACACTCTCGTCGAGGGATGCGGTGAACGAGGACTCAAGTCACCAGGACTGTCCACTTCAAGGATCCCATAAAACGCTGGATTCGTGTGGGGGAACCCTGACTGGCAATCCCACTGAATCAGCGGGAGGGGATCACACTGCGGACTCTACACAGGTGGCACAATGAAATCCTTGGAGTCTTAGCACCATGTGTGTCATCACTCGTTTGCCCCCCCTGCCCGCAAGCCGAAGAAGCATCTCGGCCCAGGCTCTCCTAATAGTCAGCACTGGGGACATTGGGAGGGGAATCCCTTGAATTGAGGAGAACCTGCCAAAACCATGAGGCAAACGAGCAGAGATTCCGGCTACAAATAAACAAACCGAACTGGGGAAGTGATCCCCTTTGAATTAGTCTTAGATTCTGAACATGGAAGCAACTCTCTTGGAGATTCTGTTTCTTTCACAGTCACCGTCTTTGCCTGCTACCCTGTGTGTGCCTCAATACAGTTACTCCTCTTAGAGAGAAATGGGGTGGTTTCTTGCAACTTCCTGACAAGACCCCAATCCCGGACCCCAGGACTTCAGTGCAAACGTTCCAAAAGCTCAGGCAAGTTGGAACTCCCACTGAGTCACAAAGCAGGTCTAACAATGTAACCACCTGCCTTGTTCCCTGCAATTATAAAGCCTAACAAATAGTGAGAGGGTGAGAGCGAGGAACAGAAGACCCCCGTGGCCACTTCTAAAAGATACTAAGACTTGTAATTGCGCCTACACGTAACCGTGATTATTATATATAGCTGAGTTGATAGGTCGATAGACAGATAGATAGAAACATGTATGGATACATGTATGGATACATGTATAGATAGATAGATAGATAGATAGATAGATAGATAGATAGATAGATAGATAGATGCAAGGATGGGTACATTGATATGAACAGAAGCACATATTTCCGTGTGTGTGTGTGTGTGTGTGTCTCGCCATCCCTTCATATGTAGATAGGCAAACACTCGTCTGCGTTCTTCCGGGAGCGTGCTCAGCATAGCAATGCATATGCGCGTTCCGTTGCGTTCCCGAAGTATGCCTGTCGCAGGATCCTGTTGTACTCTTAAAGGAAAGGAAACGCACCCCTGATGCCCGCCTCACCCGTTAAGGATCCGTGCCCTGACGCCCGGCGTAAGGACGCCAGCGGCTCGGGGGCTCCCGTGACATGGCACCCCCCACGCACAGCGGCATTGCAGCTTGCACGTGGACTGGGTGGCACGCGCGTCCAGGGGGGCTGCGACTGGCATTTCTGGGGTTCGCCCACATGCAGTACCTGCAGGCGTACACACTTTGCATTGAAGTTCTCTAGAGCCACGTGAAGGCGGACCCGCAATACAGGTAGAAGCTTGCTACAAGCCAACCTGCCCTTTGACGTTCATTTCTAACTTCTGTGCTGAGCTGCACATTGCAACAACGTGCATACGAAGTGTGCCTGGCGCATGGCCCGCTGGAAGCCCTTCCATGGGAATGCTTCATGCGTGGCGCTCTGAACACACATGCATGCACATGACTATAGAACACGTCCAGCAGCACCCCATCACGAGGATGCGAGTGCACCCCAGGGTGGGCGTTTCTAATAATACAGATCGTGCTAGTGGGTACACGATATGTGCACACAATCACAGCACTAGGTACTGTGCATGAAGCCGTGCAAGTCCCGTGCATGCGTTCCAGGAGGTAGGGTTCACACAGCACTGTGATCTAACCACACTCCTACCCCGGGAAGCCTGCAGCCCTCCCTCTTATCGCTGCCCCCGCTGCGGAGCCTATATATGTATGTACATGCGTCTCTGCGTTTCTATTCCTATTGAATGTGTCGAGCATATGGCAACGCATCAATAAAGCAGGCAGGCGTTCTAGGGGCAAACACGCATTCTTCTGCTGAGAGCAGCCTCTGTGCACAGTTAAACAAACCCAAAGCAAGAAACCTTGCTTTTGAACTTATAAATACCCGCACACGTACGGTCCGTGCAGAGAGCAAGCCTCCAGGAGAGGCGTCCCGAGTGGGCACTTTTCAGCCGGACGGCTCTGGCCGGAACGGCTCCCACTCGCGTCCCCCCTCCAGCCTCGGCGACAGGAAGTGGGGCGGGACGATGTCGCGGTGCCTGCGCTGTCCTGCTAGGAAGGATGAGCAGCACCGCAGCTGGACAAAGAGGCCAGCAAGAAACGGGGGCAAGGAGAGATGCCCGCTGACCCAGAAGTCGGGAAGTAGCGTGTAAGGGTGAGTGTAAGGGCAGCCCCGGAGCCCGGGTGCTCCAAAACGTGGCCACGGTAAATGCAGTCTCTGTGGAAGGGAACCAACACTTCAAATAGTTTGGAAAGGGGTCACAGAACATTCCACAATGGAGGAGCACTTACCTGCTGTAGGTACATGAAGGTCAAGGCACACGAGAGCTGGGGGCACATGCCCACGTTGGGCAGCGCCACGCAGGTGGCACCCGTCAGGGGATGCTGCATTCTGCTGCTTGGAAGTCGGCGGAGGACGAGGGAAGGGGCGAGCATGCAACCGCGCCTGTCCTGCCCGCGCTGCCTGCTCCGTGCGCTCCCGGGGTGGGGGTGTCGGCGGGAAGGGCCCCCTTTCGCTGTGCTGCTGCCGCTGCTGATGCTCTCAGGTTTCGGCACCTACATTCGGTCTGGCAACCAAGGCCACTCGGCGGGCTTGCGGGGCGAGGAGGCAGGGGGTGGGGGGCGGCTCGAGGTGTGAGGCAGCCCGCAGCCTATGGATGGAGGGGCAGCGGCAAGTTCCTGAATGACAGCGAGGAGCTGGGCTCGGCGTGTCTCGGCACCACTGGCGATGCTGCAGCTACTAGACGCGCACTGGCTCGCTGCCTGCCCAGCTGACACACGGGACCCGGGGCCGGGGCTTCACCGCCCACTACAAGCCAAATCCTGCGATTGGAAAATCCCCGGGGAGGGGGCCGGGAGGCAGAGCGGGCGGGCGGGGGAGGAGGACGAGGAGGAGGAGGGGAGGAGGAGGAGGGAGCTTCCTCGCAGGCAGCAGGCACGGGCTGGGTAATTAATGCCACTGCCCAGCTGGGACGGGATATCTGTGGGGATTTTTTTCTTCTTCTATTGCTTCATTGATCCCGACCTGACAATCTCAAAAAAAGTGTGTGGGTTGGGGGTGGGCTTGATTTCCTTTCTTATGAATTGGAAGCAGCGTATGAATACGGCTGGCTGACTGCAAGCATGCATTAGGCGCGGAACACATGTGGCAAGCCGCACCGTCTAAATGCTTCGGGTTTCCCTGAGCTAAGTTCGCAGCAATGCTCTGCGTTTCAGGCCGCAGAGAGCAAACACAGTGCTCAGATTTTGAACAAGGTGCGATGTCTCCACTCTGCAGGATTTTATGTTGGTATAAGGCCGGGGACACGTGCAACAACGGTCCGTTATTGCAGCTCCTAGAAACCCGGAACAATAGATGCTATTCAGTTTTAAATGTGTTTTTTCTATTTTCTTATTTGTTTATTATTGGGGAGTAGAAGGAACGTTTGCTGGGAACATCTATGAACCTGTATTCACAGTAAGCTGGTTATCTAGCTCAGTGAGTTAATGTGCCTACTCCAGAGATCGAGTTTTGACCTGCGGGTCACGGCTTTGAACCCCCTCAGTGGCCATCTTAGCCTCTCTTTAACTCAAAGTGCACAGTTATCTTTGACATCAGAAATCATGTGATGTATTATTTCGTGCACCAAGAAGCCCCTGTTTTCTGAGTGGGGGTGGGAGGAGGCGCTAGCTGCACGGCCAACACGATTAAACGAAACATGACTTGCTCTACAGCTCTCCAAGAAAACTAAAGATACGCCCAAGCAGGCAGCAGCCCTCGCCCCCCGTATCACACGTGCAATGGTCAGTTTATGAAGCGAGCTGCTTTACAAACTATCATCGACTACAATTAAAAACACATTTTCTCGGCCTCCCTGACTATTCTAGTAGTGCTCAGTTTCAAATTGCGTTTGCCATTTTCACAATGTGCCTGTATACTTTTATGCATGGCGGTGCGATCTCCTTATTAAAATTAGTATTCCGCGCCTGCACACGCCTTTCCCCTTTATTTTATTGAGTAATAATTATTCATTAGTAGATCTAGTTAGTCTTTGTGTAATAAAAGAGGATGTGACCAGAAAATGAAAGGCGTGCTTCACTACCTTGTCCTTGAGGCCCACTCCTTATTAAGGAGCCTTCCCCTCCCGCCTACCGCCGCTCTGCGCCCACCAAGCCGCCAGAATCCTGTCCTTAAAATCATTTTGAATGAAGAGCTGAATTATTAATGTCCGTGAAAGCGAGGCTGGTGCATAGAAGCGTTCGGGGCTTCCAGAGTCCTTGCAGTCTTGTGAACTATATAGTCTGTTCCGCGAGGAAACACAACGCTTGGCGGAACAGACCGGCAAGATAGCTCAGTTGGTTGATACGAATGAGGGCAAGAGGTGTGTGCAGCCGGCAGTTCAAAGATGTATATCTCGGCCGGGATAATTCAGAATGGCATCCTTCTGAAATCTGTGTGTCTTTTAGTTGGAAAATGCACCTGGTTATGTGTTAATGTCTAATATTCTTCATAAAAACCTTGCAATGGTTGTATATATATTTAAGCCCATTATGACTGATTTACAAAGCGCTTTTCTTTTGGATGGCACCACTGTAAAACTCTTTTGTAAATCAGGTCACTGTTTTGAGAGCTAAGGGAACCTGACGTTTACAGTGGCCAGTGGGCAGGAATGCTCACGGCCTCTGCCTAGTAGCGACTTCTTTGCTGTCAAAGCTCAGTGGGGTGAAGTCACATCTGGAGCGGTGTGTAGTCTGCATGTCACATGTTCCGAGATGCGGAGTGTCACTGTCACTGTGTACTCACAGATGATCCTGGTACTGCCGTTCCAGAAAGTATCACATTTTTAACACGAGTTGCACTCATTTTGATAACATTAAACACTCATATTGAAGCACAGCGAGACGATTCACTTTGTAGTATGCGTGCTGTGTCTGGTCAAACATATATTTGTATTTAAAATATGATTTTGTTTCCACCGCAGGCATCAATCGTGCTAGGAGATGCCCATACAACTGGCACACAGGTGGCAATCTGAAGATGCCACTCATGTTCCGCGAAAGTCATGTGTATGGGGAAGCACCCCCTCCTCCCCTAAAGTGAGCGAGTACGCCCCGCCTCCCCCAGAGTCTCTGGGGAGAACAGCCGGTGCACCCGTCAGGTGATCAGCCACCAGAGCACGCGCCCGCCTGCCCGCTCCACTTCACAGTCACCCGTGGGGCGCGACACATTGCGACTTGCGAGGCGCAGTGGACTTCCTCGCCACTTTACGCGAAGTGGCTTCCCAGTAACCGAGCATGCATCCTCCCTCGAGCGCCCCCCATTCTACGTTCGCTTTCAATGACTGTTTATCCTAGAATATCTATCTAGCTAACTATCAACCCATTACACTATGATAGTCGCAGTCCATCAATCTACCCAACTAGCTATTCAGCTATCTATTTATGCGATCGGTCAAACCCACCGAGCTATACCTATCGAAATCTATCCATCGAAATCGATCAAAATGAATCTATCAAAACATATCTATCTACCTGTCTATCATCTGATTTAACCGGTGAGAGAGAGCGCGAGGACGAGAGATAGAGAGCGCCGTAGTAAGAGAAACAGACTGAAGGCGAGAGGAGTGCGGGGCTGGGGGTGGAGGCATAATGGCGGGGGATGCAGGAGAGAGTGGAATGACGCCGAGAGTAACAGGAGGGAGGGCATTAGAGAGAGAACTGAGACGGAGAGTAACAACAGGGAGGTAGCAGAGAGAGAGGAATCAGACAGAGAGCAACAGGAGAAAGGGAACATAGAGAGGAATGAGACAGAGAGTAACAGCAGGGAGGTAGCAGAGAGAGGAATCAGAGAAAGAGTAACAGGAGAAAGGGAACAGAGAGAGGAATGAGACAGGGAGTAACAGCAGGGAGGGAGCAGCAAGAGGAATGAGGCAGAGAGTAACAGGAGGAAGGGAGCGGAGAGAGGAATGAGGCAGAGAGTAACAGGAGGGAGGGCAGCAGAGAAAGGAATGAGGCAGACAGTAACAGGAGGAAGGTAGCAGAGAGAGGCAGAGGGTAACAGGAGAAAGGGAACAGAAAGATGAATGAGACAGAGAGTAACAGCAGGGAGGGAGCAGCAAGAGGAATGGGGTAGAGAGTAACAGAAGGAAGGGAGCGGAGAGAGGAATGAGGCAGAGAGTAACAGGAGGGAGGGCAGCAGAGAAAGGAATGAGGCAGACAGTAACAGGAGGGAGGGAGCAGCGAGGGGAATGAGGCAGAGAGTAACAGGAGGGAGGGCATTAGAGAGAGGAATGAGACAGAGAGTAACAGGAGGGAGGTAGCAGAGAGAGGAATGAGGCAGAGAGTAACAGGAGAAAGGGAACAGAGAGAGGAATGAGACAGAGAGTAACAGCAGGGAGGGAGCAGCGAGAGGAATGAGCAGAGAGTAACAGGAGGAAGGGAGCGGAGAGAGGAATGAGGCAGAGAGTAACAGGAGGGAGGGCATTAGAGAGAGGAATGAGACAGAGAGTAACAGGAGGGAGGTAGCAGAGAGAGGAATGAGGCAGAGAGTAACAGGAGAAAGGGAACAGAGAGAGGAATGAGACAGAGAGTAACAGCAGGGAGGGAGCAGCGAGAGGAATGAGGCAGAGAGTAACAGGAGGAAGGGAGCGGAGAGAGGAATGAGGCAGAGAGTAACAGGATGGAGGGCAGCAGAGGCAGACAGTAACAGGAGGGAGGGCAGCATAGAAAGGAATGAGGCAGAGAGTAACAGGAGGGGGCAGCAGAGAGAGGAATGGGGCAGAGAGTAACATGAGGGAGGGCACCAGAGAGAGGAATAGACACAGAGTAACAGGAAGGAGGACAGCAAAGAGAGCAATGGGGCAGATAGTAACAAGAGGGAGGCTAACAGAGAGAGGAATGAGACAGAAAGTAACAAGAGACAGGGCAGCACAGAGGGGAATGAGGCAGAGAGTAACAGGAGGGAGGGCAGCAGAGAAAGGAACAAGGCAGAGAGTAACAGGAGGGAGGGCAGCAGAGAGAAGAACGAGGCAGAGAGTAACAAGAGGTGGGGCAGCGGAGAGAGGAATGAGGCAGAGAGTAACACGAGGGAGGGCAGCAGAGAGAGGAATGAGGCAAGGAGTAACAGGAGGGAGGGCAGCAGAGAGAGGAGTGAAGCAGACAGTAACAGGAGGGAGGGCAGCATAGAAAGGAATGAGGCAGAGTGTAACATGAGGGGGACAGCAGAGAGAGGAATGGGACAGAAAGTAACAGGAGGAGGGCACCAGAGAGAGCAATGAGACACAGAGTAACAGGAGTGAGGGCAGCAGAGAGAGGAACAAGGCAGAGAGTAACAGGAGGGAGGACACCAGAGAGAGGAATGAGGCAGAGAGTAACAGGAGGGAGAACAGCAGAGAGGGGAATGAGGCAGGGAGTAACAGGAGGGAGGGCAGCAGAGAGAAGAATGGGGCAGAGAGTAACAGGAGGCAGGGCAGCAAAGAAAGGAATGAGGCAGAGAGTAACAGGAGGAAGGGCAGCAGAGAGAGGAATAAGGCACAGAGTAACAGGAGGCAGGGCAGCAAAGAAAGGAATGAGGCAGAGAGTAACAGGATGGAGGCTAGCATAGAACGGAATGAGGCAGAAAGTAACAGGAGGGAGGGCAGCAGCGAGAGGAATGAGGAACAGAGTAATAGGAGGGAGGACAGCAAAGAGAGCAATGGGGCAGATACTAACAAGAGGGATGCTATCAGAGAGCGAGGAATGAGACAGAAAGTAACAGGAGGCAGGGCAGCAGAGAGAGGAATGAGGCAGAGAGTAACAGGAGGCAGGGCAGCAGAGAGAGGAATGGGGCAGAGAGTAACAGGAGGGAGGGCAGCAGAGAGAGGAACGAGGCAGAGAGTAGCAAGAGGTAGAGCAGCGGAGAGAGGAATGAGACAAAGAGTAACAGGAGGCAGGGCAGCAGAGAGAAGAACAAGGCAGAGAGTAACAAGAGGCAGAGCAGCGGAGAGAGGAATGAGACAAAGAGTAAAAGGAGGGAGGGCAGCAGAGAGAGGAATGGGGCAGAGAGTAACAGGAGGGGGGCAGCAGAGAGAGGAATGGGGCAGAGAGTAACAGGAGGGAGGGCAGCAGAGAGAAGAACAAGGCAGAGAGTAACAAGATGTAGAGCAGCGGAGAGAGGAATGAGACAAAGAGTAACAGGAGGGAGGGCAGCAGAGAGAGGAATGGGACAGAGAGTAACAGGAGGGAGGGCACCAGAGAGAGGAAAGAGGCAGTGAGTAACAGGAGGGAGGGCAGCAGAGAGAGGAGTGAGGCAGATAGTAACACGTGGGAGGGTAGCAGAGAAAGGAATGAGACAGAGTAACAGGAGGGAGGGCAGCAGAGAGAGGAATGGGGCAGAGAGTAACACGAGGTATGGCGGAGGAGAAGCAGGGTTCAACCTGTATTGAGCTTGCACGCGGGAACGCGGAAGAGATGAGAGTGTGGATAATAGTGAGTCTGAGAGACAGGGACGCTAATGAGGAGGACGGGGGAAGGGGGAACCTAGTCAGAGGGAAGGCAGGGCAGTGGGCGTAAATAAGGAGTGCAGCGAGGCACGCTGCGAGGACACGGAGGAGGGGGGACGAACGGTAATTAGTGTCTACGGTAGAGACACATGCAGAAGAGAAAGGTAGGAAGTTTAACAGAGAAAGGGCATTGGTGGGAGAAGAGAGAAAGGCGGGAGTAGAGAAGCGCCCTGGGAAGGAAAATGCTATGAGGGGTAGGTCGGCGATTGATGGATTAAGATGAGAGAAAAGAGGAATGAAAAGAAATTGCAGGGTAAAGGGGCAAGCAAAATAGAATGCAGGAGTGCAGAGAAACTGCTAGATAAAAAGCAAGATGGACTGGATCAAGGAAAGAGAGAGGGAAGAAGAGGGATCGTGGGACGAAGGGATGAGAGACATCAGATGATGTGAAGTAGGACGGGAAAACGAAAGGAGGACAGTACCATATACAAGAAGGCCAGGGTGGGCTGAGGAATGGCGTAGAAAGAGGTGCTGACAGAGGATCGAGAAAGAAACAGGGATAGGAAGAACGCACTGCAGATTTCGTGTAAATGTGCAGCTCCCCCACAGAGCATGAGGTTGGTTTTCTTTGTTAGCACTATCCATTTTTGCACAGATAGGGGATCAGGGGCGTTGGAAGATTATTTCTTTGTACGGGAAAATAAAGCGCTGCCAAGCATTGAAGCTAGGAAGTGAATAGAAACTATGCCTTTGATTCTCATAGTTGGCAGCTTTTCTTCTCGGAAACAGTAAGAACGGTTGAGAGGGAGAGGTTGAAAGATGAGGAGGGGGCTGTGTATGTGTGTCCGTCTGTGCGAGAAATCGAACCATTTGGTGAGGGGCGGACTTAATTGTTTTCAACATCTACCGCAGCAACAAAAAACCAGGAGAAACAGATATACATTGTTTACATATGTGCAGAAAAAAAGTGAGCGATAGCATACTGTATATAATCCCTCTGCGTGTGTGTCGTATCTTTCCTACAGTGAACAGCTCATCCTCTCCTCTCCAGTCTTCCTTCACCTCGCCTTTCCACCCACTTTATTTTTGGAGGGACCCTCTCCTCCTTGGAGAGGTGGGGCCATGGGGGAGGAATGGGCAGGGCCGAGGGGCGTGATCCCAGGCCAGGGTCCACACTACAGTATCTCTTCATAGAACCCAATCCTGGCGATTTGCATAAAAGCAAAGAGCATTATGGGAACATAAGTATATCCAGAATTTCAACTTTGAAACATGTGTTACTGTGATTCAGTAAGAAATCTTTTTGAAAGAATAATGGAAGTTGGTGGTCTGCAGTTTTAATTGGCCACATCACTCATCCTACAAAACAAATGTCTCTACATTGCAGGACATATAATCCGGTCTGGCCTGCGTGGGTCCGCCCACGCATCCGATAATTAAGAAGAAGAAGAAGAAGGACAGCTACAGCAAGTAAGTGAGCCTTTGGCTGTTTCTGTATTTAAAGGGTCTTAGTGCGGCTACTGAAAGTCGCCTGTTTTTTTAAACATGGGTTGCGTGCGTCCAGTACAGATTTCACTGGGAGTATCCTGTTCTGAATCCGAGTTCTCGCAAACTCACATGAGCAACCCACACTTCATTGAGCAGACTGCTTACAGAAGACTCAGCAGTCCTGAACAGTCTTCTGAAGCGTGCTCCTTAAAGCGTGAGGGTTGTGGGCAATAACCAGTGGAGCCAAGATTTTGACAACTGCTACCCTTATTATATTTCCCCAATGATTACTGACACATTGTGTAAGTGTTGGCAGTAAAAAGGCTGTGGGCTTTTATTGTACATTATGTAATATTACACAAACTAATAGTCGTAATAATAATAACCATATCATACATAATGTACACTCTTGAGCATGAGGTCCAGGGTTGTGCCCCCTGGCCCATGCTGCCTTCCACTTCCCACAATGACGTGGGCCCTGTTTGTGGCCCTGTAACTTGGGCCCCCTTCGTGGCCCTGTATTTCTTTTTCTTCTCATTTTTTGTCCTTTTTTTCTTGGGTGGGTGGGTTCTTGGGAAAGAAAAGTTATCTGCATATGAAGATTACTTGTGGTGCTCTAGACAGAGCAAGAACCACACACCCGCCGCCGTCTGACAACGGGTAACCTCTGTAAGCACTCTTGTAGGATACTATGCACCCCTAATTGTTTGACTACAGTTCACAATGTTATTTCAATTTGCAAAAAACTCCCTTGGTGGAGTCTACAGTTGTATTCTCAAATGTATACCTCATGGTAATGAGATGTTGGTTGAACCAGACTTGTCCAACCCTACTTATTGATGCAAACAATTCAAATAACTTAGACTCAATGTTCTTTCAACAAAAGTGTGTTATTAGATAATAATCTAATAACACACTTTTGTTGAAAGAACATTGAGTCTAAGTTATTTGAATTGGTAAGAGGAAATTAGCTTCAAGGCCACTCGGAGCTTACTGCCATGAACAAGAACACACTTTTGTTGAAAGAACATTGAGCTTAACTTTATTAAGCTTTGTAAGGCAAAACAAGCGGGTGTGTGGTTCTTGTTCATGGCAGTAAGCTCCAAGTGGCCTTGAAGCTAATTTCCTCTTACCACCTGAAATATTTAGCAATTATTACTTACATGGTACAAATCTTTTAAGATAGGAAACTGGAACCTACAACCATACATATGTAGTGCCTCCCAAAAAAACCTCTGCTTCGTTCTGTACAGAGCACCCAGGTTGTGTTGTTAGCTGCCCATATATTCTCTTGGAATGGCCTTAGGCACTGCATGTATGTGGGGGTGGCTTACCCCTTCCCCAGCCGGCTGGCGCCAACAGCAGTTTGTGCTTCCTAGTGACCATCACAGGTCACTAGCTGTTATATCCTGCCCTAGATCTCTCGTGTAGGTGGTGCACATGCTAATGTGCCTTCACACCTTGCAAAGGCCTCATCCTGGCCTTCCTGTCTCTTTGTAGCTGAGGGAGAGGGGAGGGGAGGTGCAGGCCATGTGTCCAGCAGTATGTGCTCTGACCCTACCCCTACGCCCTCCTTGCCCCCCAGGTTACTTGTCTGCACTTTCAAGCTGCGGTGTGCTCCCTCAGCAGCGCTGCTTAGCCCAAGTCTGGGACATTGGAAATTATCTTGGTGGTTCAACGGCACCAAACCAGGCTTCTCGGCATTGATCACAGAGTCGCTTTGGTTTGAGGATGCACCAGTCATGATAGCCCAGCGCCAAGCTAGCGTCGAGTCAGGTTCGAACGGAAGGTAGCTGCATCCTCAAATCATCTGCTTGTGCCGTGTGGATCGGGTGGTCTCCAGGTTCAGTCAGTGATTGCAGTTTGACTGTAGTGAGATGGTACCAGGATACACAGACAAGTGGATTCTATGCTGAGATTTGGTGTTCGCTGTTCAGGGAGCACCCAGGTCAGGTTGTGACAAATAAACTTCTGCGGCACCAGTGGTCAAGGGATGAATATCGGTTTCTAAACGAACAATCAGCCCCACACCGCTATTACACCAGAAGGGATACAAACAGATGGAAAACACGCAACTTATAAACCTCTTTGAACTGGATGGACCCCAGCCGGCCTATAAGACTGGGGGTCTCCAAACAGCTCTTTAATATGAGCAGCAGCACTCTCGAGATAGATGGGGATGCAGATTCGTACTCTTGTACCAAATAATAATGACAACTCAATAGTTTGGCAAAGCAGGTCCGTTTTATTTAAAGTACAAAAAACAGGGAGTTCAATGAACATCAGAAACCGCTTGATCGTCCTCTCGCTTAAACTCCACTTAATTTCAGAAAAAACACAATATTTCTATCCAAAACTCTTCATCACTGACCTGAAATCTTAAAAACCTAACATGCAATGTGATTGGTTATAGGAAGGTAACTTTAACATAAGTACTATTACTGTATGTGGTAATGTGGAGAGGGAATTGGATAATCATTGTCAGGTGGGGCAACTAAGCCCTTCCTTCAAAATGGCCACTATAAACGTCACTAAAAGTACGACATCTCATTGGTTCTACTCACTATAGAACCCTAGATTACACGGTCCACTATGATTGGGTTGGCATTAACCCAACTCACACGTTTCCACTTGCGCCTAGCAGCATGCAGAACAACCCGCCAGGGGCAGGGAGTTTGTCTGCACCAAAGCTTCCCTCCAATTATGTTACAATCATTCATCACCTCAGTGGTCATGTGTCAATTACTTCTTTGTAGTTTGGTCTCGAGTCTGCTTCTTGGTCTGAGAAAGTTAAGGAGTATGGGTATGGCAAGGATCCACACATAGGTGTGAAAGTCTCATCCCTTCCTGCCTGCCTTGCCACGTGATCAGGACACTGTGAAACTGACCTCTTCTTCATGCAATTTCGTGTATTTTATTTAATTCTGCCAGTCGTCGACCATCTGTGGCTTATCTTGACCTTTCTGAACAGGATACTCTGTTCTTTTCTCTTGAATTGCATCCACTGTTGGCCTATTCCAGCCCGATACAACCTTGGCTTCTTGGCATGGTTACCTTCATCTGGGTTTCTCTCCATCTGAACTCTCAATTTGTTTGCTGCAACATTCTCCTATTGAGACCTTTAGTAACCTTTGTTCTATTCTGCTCATGTGCATAGTGGATTTACACTCATCTATAACATGCTTTTGAGGTATATTTTTGTATAGTTGGCGCTTGCTGCAATATATTTTACTACTAAGTATAAGCAAGCTTCACGATTTCTTTGCTTGTTGCAGTTTCCTGCATCTGTACACGTTTAAACTGACTAAATATCTTCATCGTGCATATGGCATAAGTATCTTCATCTTGACATCAACTGTTTCACCTTAGGCTCAAGATGTCACTTATCCAAGGTATTTCATCTCCTTGTCAGTATTCTCAGATCATTATATCTTCTATATGTGTGCAGTCTGATTTCTCATGACGTCACCATTCATCTTCCTTTAGTATCAGGGCTTTAAGTGGGGTAAGAAATCGAGGGGGGGCCCTCATTTGGGGGCGTGGCTTGTGGGGGGCGTGGCCTAAAACGTACGCAAATCGTAAGGTATGCACACACATATATATGCATGTTATATATCTGTGTGCGTACCTTACTATGGTTTGTGTACTTTGCAAGCCATCTTTTCTAAACATAGAAATATTTATTTCTATGTTTAGAAAAGATGGCTTGCAAAGTACACAAACCATAGTAAGGTACGCACACAGATATATAACATGCATATATATGTGTGTGTGCATACCTTACGGTTTGCCTACTTTTCAGGCCATTTTTTTTTTAAACATTTCGGGTTTATAAAAGATGGCTTTGAAAGTACACAATTCAAGCCATCTTTTATAAAACTTTGACTACGGACAAAATTGTCCGTCGGCAAAGCTTTATAAAAGATGGCTTGAATTGTGTACTTTTCAAGCCATCTTTCATAAACCTCGAAAAATGTCGAGGAATCCCCAGGTTCGCCGAGGGTTAAAGACGCCTCGGCGACCGGGGAAACAAAGGGACAGTAACTGCCTCTGGTGACCCCTCGCGCGAGAGGTCACCAGAGGCAGTTACTATGACTTACAGAAGTGGCAGCCAGGCACAGCATCGCTGTGGTTGGCTGCCACTTCTGTCAGATGCCTGACTTCATGGCAGGCGCATCTCCCGTCGCGGCTACCACCGCGACGGGATAATGCATCCCGCCAATGTTGCGTGCAGTGGAAGGGGGGGCCCCGGCAGGGCCCCGGCTCAGTCCCACTTTTTGGAGACTGCCGGGGCCCGGCCCCGGCAGGCCCCGGCCCACTTAAAGCCCTGTTTAGTATCTTCTTGGCTTCTTAGGGTATTACATTTTGACAACCATCATTTTGTTTTGCTTGTAGATATAGTTTTCTCAATGGGTACCTTACTGTCCAGGTTTTCTTAGGTGTCAGTACTTCAATAGGTGCTGTTATTCTGATAGGCACTGGGCAGAGCCCAACTGCTGCTCTCTGCTGGTTTATCTGTTCTCCATATGTCACATATTGTGGCATGAACGTAGCTGGTACTTTGAAGGGGGTGGCTGGAGTGTGGATGATGCTTGGTACTTCCTCTTCACCCCCCCCCTTTCACTTCTTTCTTTGCATTCACTTTGCTGTCAACCTCTGGATCTACACATCTATGTCTGCAGAAATGTTCCTTTGGGATCCATATCTTTATGACTCCCTTCAAACATCCTGCTCTTCTTATGTGCTCATCGTTGTTCCATGTCATTAGTTGACATTCTCCACTTGCATTGCAATAGATCAATTTCCCCACGTATGTTCTATGTTTCTTCGGATACCGAAACTATGTTTCCTCTGTTGCATAATTGCTGGCCTTCACAAAGTCTCTTATTTCTTCATCAGTCAGATCTTTGGGCTTCCGTCCTGACTCGAAATCAATCATGATTTTCATCGATATGGCCTTTTTTGCAGTTTTCTGGCACTGAGAGATGATTAGCTTGATTATATGGAATCCAAGCAATATCATCACCAACAGGGCTCCTAGGAACTTGAATGTTTCTGCCATCTATTGTGGAGCCCATGAAAACAGTGATCCAAACTAACTGTTATCATCAACTTCATCTATAATCTGGTTCTGTAGTTTTGTCAGCATACCTATGGCTTCTGTTAAGGTTCCCTTTTCATCATTGTGTGACGGTATAACTGTGCAACATGATTCTCCAATTTTTGCACAAACACCTCCATCTATAGCTGTGATCATGTCAAGGACATATCTGTTCTGGAGCATAACTCTTCCTTAATTGCATTAAATCCCTTTATGGTCGTGTTGATGATCTGCAGTAACTCCCATCTGGTCATCTGCAACCATTTAGTATTTACTCCAACCGGAACTCTTGGCACCAAGATCAAGGTAAATACTGAAGAAGTCGGACGGAACAATCTATGCTCATGTGGGATAGCATTGAAAGGTTCTATGGATTTTGCAGAGAAATAATTTTCCCTCTTTGTTCTCTTCATAAACTCCATAGATCTCTTCTTTCTTAGGTGAACATCTGCTTTCGGGAAACTGTCAATATTCAAATCACTTTTTGGAATCACCAATGCGGCAACATGGACATTCACCAATGTGCACATACCTCCCCAATTCTTTGGCAATCACATGTATGCTTTGGATCCACACGCCCAATAATGATCCATGATAACTTGTAAGTGGTTTCAACCCAGCACTCCACCTAAGTCAATGCCTGGAATGAGATGCCCCACTGGAACCCTTAATTATATATTTTTATGTCTTAAGTTCTTTTATTTCTGAACGATGTACCCTTATATCACGCCACTCTCTTTGAATGCCCCCGGTCTCACTGAACCAAGAAGTAGGTTGTTTTGCAAAGTTAAAAGATTTATTTGATGAATTGAACAATATATATATCACACTTTTATGAATAGGAACAATATCTAAATATCACACTATTAATATTTATACAAGATCAGCAACGGGTGATATCACAATAATCAACAACCTCTTTAATCAATATGAGTCTGGATGAGAAGAATAATGTAGCATAGAATAAAACCTTGTGTGAGTGCAATGAAATACAATGATAGGAAATTGATGCAGCACAGAAATAAAACATGATATGAATTCAATCAAATGCAATGTAATCACTCTTTCCCCCTGATACTACTCAATCCCCCCTAATATGCAATACAGAGATGGAAGAAGAGAAAACAGGTTTCAGGAATAAACACTCTACAATTAAAATTTCAATCCCAGTTCCCCCAGCAAGTTTAGAGAGAAATAGGAATGATTTTAAAGCAGGTCAAATGCTTTGAATGTGGTTTTGTAATGAATGGAAAAATGCTAAAATTGTCTTTAATTTGCTAAATAGAATTCAGAACCAGTGGGAGCCGCTTTGGACAGCTTCAGGTAAACACTAGCAATGATGGTGGGATAACTGGTAGATAGGAAACTGAATTCAGAGATTAAATGCAAAGAAATAGCTATTTTAAATGGGATGAAATTGAGCCAAATGCAGATTTGTTTCAACTTTTACTGCGTGTGGGAAACACGATTGCGGCAAAACTATAAGGAGTTTCTAGCATGTACGGTTCAAAAGTTTCAGATGTTTTAGTAAAGGTCGATTATTCTCAAAAAGAGTCAAGATTTCAAATGAGATATGCGCTTTGGAAGATTACCACAAGGATTTCTTAACACTAAGGGAGGCTATGAAGATGCGAGATACCAACGGTACAGCCAGCAGTCCAGAGGCGCCTCTGTCTGATCTTTGCCCGCTGCGACACTTGCCTTCTTCAGCAAAAATATTAGCGCAAAGATGATTTATCACTACAATTATCACAGGATTATATGGATGAAAGAAGGATTCAGGACAGACAAAAGAGGTTCTACAATGCAGTTCTGGATATGATAGAATGGGTTTTGGATAGAATTACATAAGGATAAGAGATTGGCTATGGACAGTTCTATGCTAAATACTCACAACTATGGTTTTGGAATAGGCCCGTCAAAGATCTGGTCAAGGGTTTTGGACTGGAATCTGCTCGCCACCGGACAGGATTCAGGCGCTTGGTTCTGCACTGAGCAAGGTACTCTGTCTCTGCACAGCCTCCTGTACTAGATCTGATGGGTTGGTTCTGGGTTACAGCTCTGCTCTATTGGTTTGGATCACTGGGTTCTAGCAAGAGTTCTTGGCAAGAAGCAGAAAAACATCACAGCCTGGCTGTTGAATTGGTTGTGCCCCTTGGAAGTTTGGGGTTAAAATCAGGTTGCAAGACTTTAAAGGCCAGCTGAGAAGGGTTCAGATTTGGATTGGGCCTTCTGCTTTCAGAGTTCGGGAGTCTGGACCTGGGTTCTGGAGTCTTGGTCTGGATTCTTCCTGCAAAGCGCTTCGCCAGCAAATCAGTTGATGGGTGAATGTGTGTCTCTAGGTCCTCAACCGTCTCTATTTATGTATTTCCCAAGGGGGTGGGTAGGCTGATAATACTAAGTCCAACCCTCTAAGAAGCCTATTGGTTAAAGTCTTCCCACTCTCCTGATTTGAGAAGCAACCAGAGTGTCATCATGTGTCATAGTGATGCTGCAAGTTACAATCCAGGGAAAAACCTCCCCTTTCTTCCTACACAGAAAATCTGTTTTTCATATAAAACATATTTCCAACATCACCAACTTGCTAATAATACATATTTACATTACAGATTAAATAAGGCACGTATCCATCAAAGTCCCATATTTTTAAGAGTTTTGGTTCACAAATGACAGTTTTTCGCGCTTTTGGTTGGTTACCCAGTGTCAGACCTGTACACATTTTTTGAGATACATGCACATAACATCTGGGCATACTCCTGTGAAGTTTCATATTTTTAGCATTATCAAAACTGCTACAAAGTCAACATTTTGATAGTTCTGTCTCTGAATAACGCACAAATTCCAGAGTGGTTTTAAAATGTGGCCAACATTTTCATTTGAACAATCTATACATTCCAGATTTTTACCAGTTTGGCACAGTTTTCTATGAGTCTTTTTCACAAAACTATATTTCCTCCAGTCTCAGAAACACATTTTCAGTCCAGCCCCGCCTCCAAGGGTTGGCTGAGCCAGGGCAGTCCCAGGCTTCTTCCTGCCAGCAGTTGTTTTCTTTCACACCCAAATTTGCATTTCCTTTCATTCAAGGGAGTCTTTTGTTTCTTGTCAGAGCAACAGGCCAAAGTCCCCTCCCATTTCCTTTCACACCTCCCTGCCAGTTCTTCAGCAGAGGGGAGGGGGGAAGATTCCTTTGTTTGGGAGGAATTGTGTAATGTCTTTGAAGCTCAGTGTGGCTGGCTTTAAGTTACGTTTAAAACAATGTTTAAAATATTCTTTCTCTAAATATAATTTACATTTTTACAAATATAGCCACACATCTCTTAATTCCAGCCTTTTTAATACATAGAGATTGAATTGTCACCCTATATTGCTTTTGATGGGAAGTCTCTTCTTTTCCATACTTTGATTTTAAGGCACAAGCTTAAATGACAGTATAAGTAAATGCCGGCTTCTGACACAGGCGAGCGGCGGTACTGCGCTCATATCTGACATATTTTTCCAGTGCAAGCATCTATGAATGTGGATTTTCATCTGATAAAATATGCTTCTGCTGACATTGTGCTTAGATTAATTGTTTAAATTAAGTGATGTTTAACACCCACCAAGGATGTTGGATCTTTTGTGATGTTTGGGAACCATGATTTTTGCACTTTCCACAGCCAAGTAAAAATGGATTTTTAAAGCAGTTCTGGGTTTTACTTTGCAATGCAGCACTGCTTTTTCAAGTAGTTTCATTTTGCTCTGTGGGCAGCCAAATGATAGGTTTTGTCAGTGGTCTCCTGGGTTACCACTGACATAGGCAAATGGATTGGCGGCCTATTTTTCAGGCTTTCCCGTGCCCTTTCAGAGATTTCTAGTGCATATAAGGCTTTTCAGCGTCCATTCTGGTGTTTCTGATGCAAGCAGCACACAGTGAGTTAAAATATCCCAAACACTGCATTACCATGTACCATTCCAGGAACGTCAAAGACTCGACCACAATTCTGATTCTCTCCCTTTTTCCTTGTGCCATTATTTCTGAAGCAGAATTTTGTACACTCCAATGGTGTTATCTGCAAGGGTCCTCCTCTGTCCTCGACCCATGTCAATAGTTTAGCAAGCTTTGGCCATAATGGCTTGCATCCATTTTGCATTATGTCAATGGTAGCCTGGTAACACCCAATCACTACCCGTGCTCTGCAGATCACTACTCCTTTCTCCCATCTGTCTGGTGAAAGCACGGTTCCACAAATTTGCATTTGACCTCTGTTTTTCCATCTTTGAGGTTCTTCTGGAGTTTTTCCTGTAGTCTCCAAATTCTTGTTTACTTCTCTTCTGATCTCTGCTCCTTTTACTACAGGTTTTTCATATCTGATCACGATATTATTTGTTTTGGCATTGTTTCTTGTCTTTATGTCTTGAACATAATCATCTTCATCTGGGTCAGTTTTCTCAGTTGCCCATTTGAGTGAAGTATCACTTCCCATGAACTGACCTCTGGTCTTGCACATTGCTATATGTGACAGACAGTGTGCTATCTGCGCATCTAATTCAACAGCTACAAAGCTTTCTGACTTCCTAATGCTGTACGGTATGAGTGCACACACAAAACATTCTTCCTCTGATTTTGTCTTCCAACTTTCTTCATATGTTGGTATCATATGTTGTTTCCCAATTGTGCTGTGCTGTCCAGGTAATCGTTCAATTCGTTATTGTCTTCTTGTGTGCATCTTTTAATTCTTTTAAGGTCTTCCTGTAGTTTTCTATAACCACATCCTTAAATACATCTGTATAGCTTCTTCTTGCTGGAGGAATCTCAGGTATCTCCATCAATGATCCAGGCAAGTCCTTATGTTGGCTTATTTTTGTAGGAGTTTGCACAATTTTCTTCATCCTTTCAATATACCAACCAGGCATGAAAATGTCTCTTATAATTTCTGTTTGTGTCTTCTCTCCAGGCACTGCCCTTATATAATGTCTCACAGGATCAGGAGTGCTTGCAGGTGTTGTCTCTGTATGCTTAATCTCTAAAGCCTTTTGTCTCTTTAAAAGTTCCACTTTCTCCATTTGTCTCTCGACTTCTCTCGGTGTGGGACTTCTCATCGTTGTTTGTCCAAGCTTTCCCCAATCTCTGGAATGTGATTCTAAACTTATTGACACTATACCCGGTGTGTATGTACTCATTATTTGCATACGTGTACCTTCCATCAACCCCTTCTGGGGTTTACCTTGCCAACCCTGTCTCCAGCGTTCATATTCATTTGTTACCACAAGTGTCATGTTTGTGTCATTGTTTATCACATCCATCTCAAGTTCAGTTATTCTATCATTCTTTCTAGGAACTGGAATGACTATTTAAGGTCTGGGTACGTTTGCAGGTTTTTTGTGTACATCATTAGGTGAGTGCACGGGAGCCTGAACGCTTTGTGCACCATTGAAAAATGCAATTCTAATCGTCAATGACAGTAGTATGATAATGAATACTATGCATGTGTAATTAATACATTTGTAGATTAATGTACAGCATTTGTTCCTTGGCCAATATGAATGTCTCTCCTCATAAGGGAGGACAACGTTACTGTTCTGATTTACCATTTCGATCATCTAAAGAGGCAAAACTAAATCTTTAATACATGCTAAACAATGCCATTTTATCTGGATTCTGCTGTCTCTGCTTGCAGGTCACAAATGCTGGACTGATTATCCTCTTTGTCCAAATAATAGACTGTTTCTTGTCTCTGGAAACAGTTCTTTTTCTCTATAAGTTCCAAATGAGGCAATAAATTCAGCAAATCCTAATTTGTATGTTCCATGTAAACCAGTTTTGAGTTGATGCCTCTAATCTGTTTCACTCCAGATGACATGTTGATTCTTGCCAGCATAAACAAAAGTGAAGTCCTTGGCAACACCTTCACAATCTGCCCTCGAAGGAAAGATTACACTCTTCTCCTGTGATTCTGATGCTGACTAGAAAGTTCAACCTGCATGATGATTCCATGTAGGAGCATACTCAGCTGTGTAGTGTTCACTGGGTCTCTGATGAAAGTGAGGCCGCCAACATTGGCATGTCTCCCCACAAGTTCTGGAAAGTCTTCAATTAAGCGGAAAAACACATTACTGACTAGTCTGCCATTCTCTTGTGACAGGGACATTTGTCTTGTCCTCACTGCACTCCGGTGTTAAAGCAAAATAAAATATCGAGGCTGAGTACCACAAATTGAAATACACCAAACACAGGCTATAAAGATTCACAGATATTTTATTCTACTGTGCAGTTTACAAAGAAACATAAAAACAGATTGCTATTTGGCTTTCAACACCCCACAATGAGTACCAGCCCGTCAAAGAGAGGAGAGAGAGTGCTGGACATCTGAACATTCATGCTTTTATTTTATACCTTTCTAACAATATTGTCCAGCCCCTCTACATGTTAATAATCTGTGGTGTAGAGTGTGTGGTGAGTTCACATACAGCTTATACAAAAATATGCAGAGGGGTTACATGAGTTTGCATTTCCATCAAGTTACAATGGCGATGTATATTCTCGGATCCCACAGTAAGCCTTAGTCTATATCCCAACACAATGTAGTTCAGCCTGTGTCCACGCTTGGCGTTTGTATTACATTGTCGCTGATGTGTATTTGTGGATGAGGCTTGTTAGCGCAGACAATCCTGGGACAACAGTTCATACACAGTACAAGGTCTCATTACCTAGTCTAAACAGTTGCCGCACGGACAGTCTAACCATTAACAGAACTCAAAGTTCGGGAGGCTTGGTTGCAAGTTAGAAACACTGTCCACCATTTTAGAACAGAGAATCATACAAACAGAAATCAAAATGGCGGATGATTCTAAAATGGCGGCAAAGAAGATCAGAAATTGGAACTTTGCAATGTGGTTTTCTTCACAGAGCAACATGGCTTAGGCCATTATAAGTCAAAAGGAGGCCTAATATGATTTCCGTTTAACAAACCCTCCTTTTGGCCAACTAAGAACTAGTCACTTTACGAACAACTCCATGTCTCACTGCCCATACAACCCGAATCACATTCATCAGATATATCAATCGCCATAAGATCTGCAGCGGAAATTTCATTCATCACAAATTTGTTGGTCATTCTTTCCGGTGCGTGTACCTTTGGTCCTAACGTACCCACAGTCTGTGCACAACATCCCCCTAAAATTGAACATATGGCAGGAAGACATTATATACAGCAACAACAGAACAGCAGAACACCCAGAATAATTAATAAGACTGAGAGGAGCTTCCATTCCCAAGATCGTAAGAAGTCCCAGAACCAAGCACTAAGATCCCAATTTCCCTCAGGAACATGCACTTCTGAATGTAGGACATGCAGATTTTGTTTTGCCTTAAATATGGTGGGGGAGGAATCTGGAATGAAAACGTAGCACGCAGACCCCACTAATTTGCATATTCCACCACGCTCAGCCAAGATGATGTCTAATACCACCCGGTTTTGTAGTGGCACTAATCTGATTGCTTTCTGCTCTAGAGTCATTTTATAGAGTATGTCAGTGGTCCGGTTGATGGTTTTCTCCAGTACTCTCGCTAGTCTCCTAATATCCTCAGAATTCATAATTTGTCCCCAAAATGGTACAAAAGATTTTGCTACATCCCCCAGAATTTGTGGAGGAGTATCGCTACTCTCGTCCCACCTTGGACGAGCCTTAGAGATTTCTGTGGTACTAGCTATAAATACACCTGGTAACAGAATTCCCAAATAACAGGTTCCCTGGCAGTCCCCAGGTAGCCATGGAAAAGCTTCATTACCGCAAACGAAGTAGGCAGGTTCGCCTACATACAAAGGTCTGTACTCACTGGTCAAGTTTACAACATTAGTACAACCCCCGAAATCGCCCATTGACTGAGTACCATTCCTCTGTATGGTAAGAAACAGAGTTGGGGCTATGATTGACAGTATAGGAAGGTGGTGTGGCATCCCTACTGCCTATAGGAGCCATCTTAAAAGAGATCAAAGATTGGAATGGCCTAATAGAAGCAACATTAAGCTTGCTCCTATTTGCAAAGAGTGAGCATCCCAGAGGCGTTATAACTCGCCTTTCAAACTCGTTCAAATTCATTCCATCAAAGTTCCCCGAGATGCTATCATTCCATCGGCCAAAGAATAGTGCCCGTAGAGAAGCATAACATGCGATGTGTTATGAATATACCAGCCCAACCCTTTTTCCCCATGTTGCGGTAAATGGGAGCAAACCCAGCAGTCTGTCTTATTCAAAATGGCATGGGTTGCGTTTATTATTAACAGTAATGTGTTATTCTGATAGTTCTGTGTGTGGTGAGAGTCACTAGGAGATAGAGTGTGCAGGTGCACAAAAGGTGTAGCTACAGTCGGAAAATTCTCAGTAGGCAAGAATGTTTGAAGTGGGCATACTTCTTCCATATACCAAAATTCTAAGTCAACTAATACTACGAAACCAGTTAACATTATTACGAGAAAACAATACGTCTTGCAAGACCATGTATTTGATTGTCCATTGTTATCATTGGCCACACAGTCACTTATTTGTTCCGTACGAGTAGAGGTAGTAACAGGCATTGTTCCTTAGAAATGAAAACTTTGTAGTCCGTTTGCTGGTTATCTCCTGATCACACGTTTTCTTAGTCTTTCCCTATCCCCAGCCACCTACTCTCCTTCAGATGCAAAATATAGGGCGAAGGACAAGGCCTATGGTTACTTTCCTTGGGGGCACAGCCGAACCGTGCAATAAGTCTAGCTCAGTGGACGCAGATCGTACCTTGTGACTCCTGGTACAGTGGGATCTGCGAACAGTATGTTGTTGCTTCCTGATGGAAGTGATGAATATGCAGCAGAACCAGGCTAAGATGCAAAAGGATCTGTGGGAGAGTGTGGATATGAAGCAGCTGTTTCCCCAGACCCCTCAGGCTCAGGGAGTGTCTCTGAAGCACTCTCAATACTGCTCAATGCAGAATGATCGTTGGAAACAAAGCAAGTACATTTCTTCCTTATCTTCTCTGTTGTTTGGCAAAGGGAAAATTATCCTCTTGACATGCGAAGCGTGTATCCAGTGTTTCTTGCCAGCTACTCATACTGCCGTCTGTGTGGCCAATAGGACCTGATAGGGCCCTCGCCACCTCGGTGCGAGACAGGATGCTCTTTCAAATGCTTTTGTGAGCACCCACTTTCCAGGTCGGATGCTATGACCTGGCCCCTCGTATTTAGCTGGGAGGGCTTCTCGCACCTGTTGATGAATCAAATACAGATTTCTAGTCAACTGTTTGCAGTATTCAGAAAGAAGTACATACTCTATATCCCTCAAAGCTCTAGGTTTAGGAAGATTCCAAATGTTAGCTGGCCTCCCCATCACCACCTCATATGGGGAGAGCCCACTCCTAATCTGCGGGGTTGTCGACATCGAAAGTAACACTATCGGTAAGGCGTCCGGCCATTTCAAATTGGTGCCGGCACATGTTTTAGCGAGCTTGTTCTTTAGGATTCCATTGTGTCTCTCTACCAACCCAGCACTCTGTGCGTGTCTGGCCGAATGGAAACGTTTATCGATTTGTAATCCCGCACATATCTTTAGAATTACAGCAGCGATAAAATGTGGACAGATGACTCTAGGCAAACCATACCTAGGAAAATATTCCTTTAGCATGGTTTTTGCCGTTGTCATTGCTGTGGCATCTTTTACTGGAAAGGCTTCAACCCATTTACTGAAAGCACACATAACAACGAAGACAAACTTGAAATTATTACAACGCTCCATTTCAATAAAGTCAAAGTGGATCACTTCAAAAGAGACAGAAGGTGGGCCAAAACTACCCCTTGGTATGGATGTACCCCTCCCCATATTGTGCTGTAAACAAATCATAAAACTCTGGAGAAAACGCTCAGCAGTTTTCAGGATGTTAACATTGACCCAGACAGTTTCTAACATTTTACAGATCTTCATAGCGCAAATATGAGTGGGACTATGAGCCATTGAAACCATCATAGTAATGTACGGATCTGGCAGCATCCATTTTCCCTCTAGGTTATCCACCCAACACCCATCATCATCCAACCTCGCCAAGCCCTCAGCCCATTGCTTAGTTTCTTCTAGAGTGGCATCGGCTTGGATATTCTTTATAGACTCAATTCCTTCGTCTATGGTACAGACATTCATGGCTTCCCTTGCAGTATACATATCTTAATAGAGATCACTAGCAGTCTGTTTGGCTATCTGGTCAGCAAAAGCATTTCCTTTTCCTACATCATCTATGATTTTCTGGTGTGCCGCACATTTCATAATTGCTAGCTGAGTGGGAAGTGCAAGCGCTGAGAGTAGCTGAATTATCAAGGTGCCATATTGAATCTTAGTTCCATGTGAGGTCAAGAAACCTTGTTTTACCCCAAGTCTACCGAAGTTGTGAACTACCCCAAAAGCATACTGACTATCAGTATATGTGTTTACTCTAAGCCCTTCGGAAAGTTCACAAGCTTGCGTCAATGCAATAATCTCTGAGGCCTGCGCAGAGTTATGCGAAATTCTTTTGGTTTCCACAATTGTGCTCAGTGTAGTGATGGCATAAGCAGCAGCGGATGTACCATCCGGAAGTTTGAAACAGGAGCCATCACAAAACAGCTCCCCTTGTGGATCGTTCAAAGGTGTATCTTTTAAATCAATTCTACCTTTAGTTTCATGTTCTGTGGAATAAAGGCAGTCATGTGACATTTCGTCATTGCAAGCAGTACCTTGCAGAAGAGGTAATAATTCAGCCCGATTCAGTACACAACACCTCTTGATTTTAATATGCGGTGCAAACAAGATCAATTCATATCTCGTTAATTGTGCGGAGGTGAGGTGTTGTGTTTGCATTCTATTTAATAGAATGTCTACAGAGTGAGGTACCAACAAGGTTAAATCATGACCTAGGACTATACCCTCGCTCTGTTTTACAGACACAGCAGGAGCAGCGACAGCTCTCAAACATCTCGGCAAAGCGCATGCAACAGGATCAAGGGTGTAGCAAAAGTAGCCGCATGGCCTATTCTTCCCCCCATGTTCCTGCGACAACACAGCCAAAGCACATCCATCACGTTCTTGCACATACAACTCAAAGGCCTTTTCATAATTTGGTGTGCCCAAAACCGGTGCAGAACATAGTGCAGTCTTGAGCAAATCAAAAGCCTTCCGGTGTTCCAAGTTCCATGGCAATGGCAAAGAAATTCCCTTCTTTGTCAGAGCCAACATTGGTTTAATCACTAGTGAGAAGTTTGGGATCCACTGCCTACAGTAAGAAGCCATTCCTATTAAGGCTCTGACTTCCTTCTGCGTATTTGGGACAGACATGCCAGTAATGATTTTAATCCGCTCAGGTGTCAATCTTTTTCCCTTCTTTGACAGGAGATAGCCTAAATAGGTGACCTCCTGTTGACAATATTGAAACTTTTTAAGTGAAGCTTTATGTCCATGCTTTGCTAAGTAAATAAGCAACAACACGGTGCCCTCTTTGCAGGCATTTTCTTAATCTGCAGCTAAAAGAAGGTTGTCGACATACTGGAGCAATGTACAAGTAACAGGCAACTCAAGTGTATCAAGCTGTTCTTTCAAAGCCCTACTGTAGATGCTCGGACTTACCATGTACCCCTGTGGTGCACGGGTGAATGTAAACGAGCGTCCCCCTAGGATGAACGCGAACAAGCATCTGCTATCTTTGTGTATAGGAATGCTAAAGAAGGCATTCTTAAGATCTACAATACTAAAATGAGCAGCAGAAGCTGGAATCATCGTTAATATCATTGTCACATCAGGCACAATAGGAAATTATGGAGCGACGATCTTGTTGATAGCGCGTAAATCAATAATAAAACGAAAAGGAATTGCATTATCCCCTTTCGTATACACTCATAAAATCGGACTATTGCACAAACTACCTGCAATTTCTTCAATTACCCCATGGTGTACAAAATCGGAAACCATACAGTTCAAAGATTTCTCACCATCAATCGAAATCTTATACTGAGGAATGTGTGGCAACTTTACTCCAGGTTTCAAGAGAATTTTAACAGGCTCAATTTGTAAGACACCAACATCATTGTCGTCAGTTGCCCATAAACACTCCGGAACATCACTAAATTCTGGCGGCAAAGGTCTAGTCAGAAACTTTGAGACAGAAGGTTGCTGTGGTGAAATCGTCAAACACACTCCATCCGAAGAACAATGAATTACTGCATTTAATTTCTTCAACAGATTCAACCCCAACAAATTCTCACCACGGTTTGATGTCAAAAGAAATGGACAGTGATCTGTGAATGGACCCAGTGAAATCGGTACCGGCAAAGAAACCGGACTAACCACTGGCGCACCAGAAAACCCTACAAAAACATTAGTTTGTCCTGACAGTGGAATGTCTGGAACCTGTGAATGGTCAATGGAACACTTCTGTGCTCCTGTATCTAGCAAAAATAGATGTTTCCTATTTCTCACCATCATCTCAACGTGGGGGCTTTCTGATTAACGGGAATAGGTATAAGTTCCAAACCCTGCTTTGGGCAAATCTAGCGAAACAATATATCATCGAAAGGAAGGTCTTCAGAGAGATATGCAGTAGAAGGATGATCAAAAATGTTTCTATTATCCACACTCAGTGGCTGATTGTCTTGCGAAAAAGACTGAGGATTCTGAGAAAGCTGACTTCTACCAGGACCGCCTGCCTCCAGGCGGCCTCTGGATCGTCTACCCATGATGCCAAATGTGTTATTCGATCTCTGTTGGAGGTTTGGGCATTGTGCTTGCCAATGACCCTCTTGTCTGCAATAAGCACATTGGTTCGCGTGTACAGGACCCAACGGCACGTTACCTTGTGGAACATACTGTCCCCTAAACTGTGTACTACCCCCTCTGGTACCTCTAACAATCTGTTGTAACAACAACTTAGTTTTCAAGTCTCCCTTTTTCTTTTCAATCCTTTCTTTCTCATTATTAAGTCAGTTTTCATAATACTGAGCCATATGCAACACTTCAGACTAAGACTTAGCTTGCCATGCGCTCTCAGAAGTCATAATTTGCGACTGGATGTCGGGCAACAATCCACGCACAAATTTGTCTACAAATAATTGTTTTCCAGACTCTGTGCTTAAATCTTGTCCACTGAAATCTGAAAATACTTGTTCAAACAGATTAAAGAATTCAGTAGCAACCTCAGACTTTCCTTGGACACAAGCAGTAAGTTTGTCCCAGACAATCCTTCTCTCAGGAATTAAAGCTTTCAATTGTGTTACTATTCTATCAGACAAGGTCAGTATTATCTCCGGTGGTCTCGCACCAGCTGGTCTATCTCTATCTTGTCTAGCCAAATTATCCCATTGTGTCCCCTAACCCTGGTATATCGTGTCCTAATCTGTTTCCACAAATCAGCAGGTAGGAGCACAGGAAATAACAACTCTATATCACCCAAAGTAAATACTGACAACTGCAAGACAGATTCTTTTTATTTATAGAACCCTGTTGGATTCTTTCTAATATCTGGGATGGATTGTCTGATGGTGTTCACTTCCTGTCTTGAGAACGGGATGTGAACAAACTGTGATACATAATGTGCATCAATGTCAAAGGTGGCTACATCCATTGCGGCATTAGCCGGAACCTCGACTTTATGGACAAATGTCGGAGGAACCTCTCTCATAGGCAACTGAGAAGTAGGCAACTCCGAATGCTTACTGAGCAACAGAGCTAAATCGAGCGCTAAAGCAGCTGAAGGAGTGTCAGACGAAAAAGCTCTCTTGTAGATATTCAATAATTCTGTGGGACAACAAATCTTTCCTTTTATACATTTATCCCGCAGGTATTCTACCATTACCGGTATCACTTTCCTCTGCATTTCTGGCGTATACTGACTATATGTGTCATATACTTCTACGGGAGATATCAACATATCTGAAATCCATCTAAGTGCATCTCTCATGCAAATTCATGTTTCTTCACTCATCGATTTACTAAGAGGAAGGAACCGTTTCTGTGCAAACATAGCGCCCAAACTATCACATCTATTTCTTTGTTTCATAACTTTTCCAACTCCCTTCTATACTCAAAAACCCTCTTGACGTGCTCATATACGTTCTCCGCAGTGTCTCTTGAATATGCTAAAACATTCAGATCCCTCAACCCTTGCGGGATATCTATATCATTCAGTCTGTTCCACATTACGGATAAATGAATTCCCAGTCCTTCAATAAACACAGTTTCTCAGGAAAATTGGAAAATTATCCAAATTAAAGAGTGTAGCAAGAACATCAGATTGTTCACCCTTCTCCATGTACTTTCTAGCCCATGCATTCAGATCTCGCTTTTTTTCTTTAGAAACTGTACTATGAGTTACAATCTTTGATTCTGATCCCTTATCAACTACAAGCGGAACAGAACCTCTTGTAAGAGAAAGAGTAGATAAGTCTTGTACCATAGTTAACAAAGGTGCTATCACTGGTGGAGAAGACAAATCTGCCAAACCCATAGCGGCAGGCAAAGGTGGAGCTATAGGTGGAGGAACAACACTAGGAAGAGGAGCAATAACTGGAGGAAGAGGAGCAATAGGAGGAGCAATAGGAGGAGCAGGAATTACTAGGGGAGGAGGAACGACAGCAGGAAGAGGTAAAGCAACAGGAATAGGTACATACGGAGGTGGCGCAGTGGCACCAGGCCTTCGTTGATTTAAAAGTTTGTCAATTAGTTCATCAGATGCATGAAAATCTTTAGATGGATATATTTTCTGAATGCCAAGTTGAAAAGCCCTATCAATATTTCTAACTGACTCTGACTGTTTCTGTTGATCGTATAATAACGCTTTCTCGGCATTCAACATATCTCGTCGTGCATGTTTATATCTACTTTTAAGCTGCTGCATAGCTTCATTTTTCCAATTTTGCAATACATCAAATGCTGCAGGTCTAGCTTTTTTCTTCAATAATATAGATTCTAAATATTCTATACGAGAAATTTCAAAGCTACCATTGATTGGCCACTGAAGTTCGCAAGCATGTCTGATTTGTCTGTGCGAAATATCATTAAACACTATACTACCAATGCCGTGCTTAGAGTACATAGTACATGCCGGCGACCCCTCCTTTGGTGCCGGATGGCCAAATTCCAAAGATTGTCTGTCTCTGTGGAATAATGCCCTGGAACAGGCAGACAATTTCTCAGGCATATCGGATTTCTGGTGTTACCTGGTCAATAATTGTTCTCGCGAGGACAATACACCAAATCAAATTATCAGGATACTTAGGAATCGGGGCATGACTCACCTGATCAAAGAACTAAGGAAGGTCTGATTGGATTACTAAGGACAACAAAGGACTCTCATGGTTAATGATTTCGGAAAAACTCCCCGCCTCGATATATGGACCCTCATCAAAATGCCGTCTCGGATCACGTGCTCACCGTCCGGGGGTTGGGTTTTGCAGTACTGTCGAGGTGTCGCGTCCCATCCAAGAAGGGACCCCCTTTCTCACCGTCCAATCCCAGTCCGATAGCTGTGTCAACTCATCAACAAGGTGGCATCAATCTTGAGGGTCCCTATTCGGGCGCCATCTGTTAAAGCAAATGAAAATATCGAGGCTGAGTACCACAAATTGAAATACACCAAACACAGGCTATAAAGATTCACAGATCTTTTATTCTACTGTCCAGTTTACAATAAACATAGAAACAGATAGCTATCTGGCTCTCAACACCCCACAATGAGTACCACCCCGTCAAAGAGAGGAGAGAGAGTGCTGGACATCTTAACATTCATGCTTTTATACCTTTCTAACAATATGGTCCAGCTCCTCTACATGTTAATAATCTGCGGTCTAGAGTTTGTGCCAAGTTCACATACAGTTTATACAAAAATATGCAGAGGGATTACATGAGTTTGCATTTCCATCAAGTTACAATGGCGATGTATATTCTCGGATCCCACAGTAAGCCTTAGTCTATATCCAATCACAATGTAGTTCAGCCTGTGTCCACGCTTGACTTTTGTATTACATTGTCGCCGATGTGTATTCGTGGATGAGGCTTGTTAGCGCAGACAATCCTGGGACAACAGTTCATACACAGTACAAGGTCTCATTACCTAGTCTAAACAGTCGGCCCATGGACAGTCTAACCATTAACACAACTCAAAGGTCGGGAGGCTTGGTTGCAAGTTAGAAACACTGTCCACCATTTTAGAACAGAGAATCATACAAACAGAAATCAAAATGGTGGATGATTCTAAAATGGCGGCGAAGTCAATCAGAAATCGGAACTTTGCAACGCAGTTTTCTTCGCAGAACAACTTGGCCTAGGCCAATATAAGTCAAAAGGAGGCCTAATATGATTTCCGTTTAACACCGGGAGCAAAAGAAACTGTTCTGCAATCACTATGAGCAGCCTTCTTAATGTCTTTTCGTTTTCAGGATCTTGAAGAAACTCTGTTATGCTTGTGTTTCTTCCCACCAACGACAGGTATGACCTCAATACTAACTCAAAATAGATCAGAATGCCTTTGGTGAGGTCACTATTGCGTGACACCATAAGTAAGTCCAAATAAGGTTTCTGTGTCAAACGAGTCAGGATATTGTATTCTCTTCCAATTTATGTATCCTCAATCAAAATTTGGCATATCCTTTCTTATCAAGGCTTCAGTGTGCCTCAGTCCAAAGTTCAAAGTCAACAAGCTATTTTGTGGCTTATACATGCAATTCTTCTTCTTCACCCTGCAACTAGGATGCACAGAGTGTCCGTGTTTTATGTCCCTTTTCCCGTATTTTGCTCAAAGGAAGTGTCAAAAACAAAGCCACAACTTTGCACAAAAGTTCTTTGTCCTTGCTTTGCAGGTCATGCGTCCTTCTTCCTCATCATGGATCTCGTCTGCATGTGCTGTGGATCTTCCCCATTGTCTGTAATTTCTTCACAGTGGGGTGCAGGCAGAGGGTCTTTTCTGATGTATGGCTTGATGTCACCCAAAAAGATCCAAGCTCTTCTTCCCTGTAGCTTGACTGCAGAGGGTGTGACGTCCTACACTTTAAAGGGACCATTGAACCTCGGCCCGTCCCACTTTTTTCTCAAGTGATTTCTCACCAGGACCGTGTCCCCAGGGAATATTGGAGGAACACGTAATTCTGGAACGTGGTCTGTTGCAACATCTCCTTCTGTGTTCTGTACTGCCCTACACACTTCTTGTTGTTGCTGCAGCTGTCCTGAAATTACAGTAAGACAAGATGCCATGCAATTCAAGTAGTTTTGCATTTCCAATCCTAACATTTCTCCTGTTGGCTGAGCATCACACAAGCATCACACCTAGCTCTATTTTGAGGTGTCAACGGTGTGCACATCCTTCTGCCCATCACGATTTCATGTGGCGCGAGATGATGGTTAGAACCAGGCTAGTTTCTGAGTGCATAAAGTGTCAGTGGAAGACAGTGCAGCCATCCCTTCTTCAGAGTAAGCTTCAACTTGGCTATCCTTTCCTTTAACAAGCCATTGAGCTTCTTGCATATTCCATTCCCTTGAGGATGATACGCTGAAGAAAACTTGTGCTTTTGTGGGATGTATTGACCCATTGTGCTCTACTATGCGGCCTCACTCTGCTATCTATGGTGCGAGAAACAGTAAAATGGCGCCAAAACCCTTGTGCGCACGAAAACCTCCAAAATTGCATTTTGTAACACACAAAAAGATGGCTGCACAACCTGCCACTCATGGTGCATGTGGGGTGGAACAGAACACACGCTGCAGAAAAAGTGCCAATGGGCTCCATGACAAGTAAACATAGAGTGCAGAGGGAGAAGCATCGCTTTGCAAGTGGAACTCCAAAATATGCCTGTAAATGACATTTACTTTGCTGCTGGAACTTCAAAATGCCTGTACATAACAATTTCCAACACTCAAAATCTTGCTTTGTGCTAAAATTCGTGTAAACTAATGAAGCACTGTGAATTTACAAGGTCCTGAATAGTTAAGAGCAAAACACCTTCTCAGCAAAACTGGATTGCCTGTGAATGACAACTCCTGTCAACAAAATATTTGTGCAGCCACACTGGGCTACCTGTGAGTGACAGCCCCTGTCAAATGGGCTCCCCTGATTAAACTTTAAGGTTGTCTAAACTAAAGGTCTGCTGGATTAGCAAATATAAAAGGACTGTTGCTGAAAGGAACACGGATCTCAGTTGTTTTGATCCCACAGGTTAAATCTAGAATGTAAATTATATGTTATCTGATGCAACAAGTTTGTTTTATGCTGGATTTCAGGTCAAGAAATTAAGAATTAACCTAGGCTGGCTGGGTCTGCAAGGGGTTGACAAACAGGTTTCCACCCAAGGGGAGGGCATTGCTCTCAGCAGATGCTCACAGACACATGGTAATTGTGGGGTATGCCAGACTTGTGTCTGCTGCCAGGGACTGAACAATGGCAGAGTCTCCAGGCCATGAAATGGATGTGTTAAGAGGCCATAAATTAGGCCTGCAGAAGGAAATCCCAAAGGTGGGGGCTGCTCCTTGCCTCCAAAGACAGACAAAAGGCTGACCATTTGCTGCTAAAGAATATGTAATGAATATTTTTTAGAGATTTATAACTCGCTATGAGAAGTGGTGAAAAATATAAAACGGGCAGATGTGTTAATCTAATTGTTGGCCCTACATTTGAAAAGTTGGTGGAACTGTGTAGCATATTCTGAACAGGAATGGCAATATATGTGGTTTTATGGGAACTGTATTTATGCCAGAATTGTCAAACTTTGCACACACATTCCTAAGATAAACACGCATATTTGTGGAAATTCAGAGAAATTTTGGAAAATGTTTTCATGGCAAAATGGACAAAATGATGCAGAACGGTGAAACAAGATCTCACAGCTGTGGGATTTTGATGAACAGATACTCCATATGTAATCTTGTATGTGATTTTCATAGAGGTTACAAATGTATAAATATGTATGTAGGACAAAATTCGATTTTGATACTAGTGGCTAGGGTAGGTTTCTATGGGCCTCATTACGACCCAGGCGGTAAGGGGTTTACGGCAGCGTAAACAGCGCCGACCCTTACCGCCTGATTCCGAGGTCCCTTAGCACCATGGAGGATTTAACACCTGCTTTTAGCAGGTGTTAAAATCCATGGCGCTAAGGGACCTTGTTGTTAATTACGCCTCTGTAATTTACGGTGGCGTAATTAACGCCTTCCCCACTCCCATTATGCCCTATGGTTCAAAAATGGGAATGGGGAACGGTAAATGGGGATTGGGGACTTACCGCCCCGCCAACCTCGGAATGGGGCGGTAAGTCCGCCAACCACCATGGCGTAAACGTAGTTAACGCCATGGTGGTAAAGGTACGACCCAGGCGGTAACTTACCGCCTGGGTCGTAATGAGGCCCTATGTATTGTAAAAATCAAACAATAAACCTGACATCATCTGTCTTTGATCCATTCACCTGGATGCAATGCGGAGATGAGGCTCTGATCGAATCCCAATTCACTGGGGCAAGTGTAGTTAAGCAAGCCCATACACCCATTTGGTGATGTCAGTTAACAGGATAAATAGGGACATCTGACAACACATAGGACACACTCTCTCTTCTGATTCTAGCAAAACACTTTGATCCAGTATTCAAAATCCAGCCTTCAACATCCTTCTAGATCCAGATGCCAACCACCAGGCCAAGCAGAAGCTGAACCATTTTGAGCTAGGCCTCAATACTCAACTAATCCTCACAACTCAGTTTAGCACTGTGGTGAGAGGAAGCATCCTGAATCTATCTGGCTTGCTACCATAAATGCTTGCCTGCTGAACTCGCCATCCCGCTGATCTGAAATATCCAGAAACAAGAAGGGCAGATCCTGTGCACTTCCTGCAACCGGCCTAGCAGATGTGCTGTCCTTCCCTGATAGACCTGATACCATTGACCAGAACTTTGACGGTCCAAATATCTTAAATCCCATTGGATTGGGAGTATTAACAGGATGCTAGAGAACTATTGTATACCTTGCCTTATCTTGTTCCTCCCTAATCTCCGAACTATCACTACTTTCATAAAAATTAACAGTGTCAAAATCTTTAGTGCTATCCTATCCTGTCTATTTGCTAAAGTATCATTTTCATAGTCATTTTCATTTGTGTAACTCATATATTAATCCCACTTCGAGTGTTTGGACTGGTTCCGCCGGGTAAGGTGCTGGGGATCTGTTATTGAAGTCATGAATCAGTCTCAGAGCTTACTTCGTCCCAACCTGGTTGTCTAGTTGGAATGCTCTAGTCTTGAGTAAAAGCATAATCCATATTTCCTGGTTTTAAACTGAAGTCCTTGATTAAATTTGTGTCTTTATTTTCAAAAACACCTCTCACTCAAACCTCTTTAACTCCCTCAGTTGTAAAAATAGAAACACAAACACAATTTCAACTCCCACTGATACCTAACATCCTAACCTATCTCTACAACTAAAATCGCAGAACAGTGTATTTGACCCATTTTTCTTCAATATCGCATAGTAGAAGTTGCCACAAATTTGCAATTTCAGCCAAAGTGCATGCGTCTTTTGCCCATTTCAAACTGCTTTGTCCATCCCATCCTGATCTGAAGTGTATATTGTGGTTCATATTATAGCCCATGCATGCTACGACCTGATTAGTCTTGCTTTCTTTAGAATGTGTCTCCACTTTAGCATTTTGACCATTTAGCAGTATTTCACCAAGCCAATTTCACCTGTCATTTCAAAGTGTCATTTGCCAAAATAAGGTTTTCTCTCTTGTGTGGGAGGGAGGATTACCTATAACAGATATACATTGTATTTTAATTCCCTAAAACCTGCTGATTACTCACATTGGTGTAGGATTGCTCACTTGTATTTAAACAAAACTTTGCAGGGGGAACATTAACCTAAACGCTATCTGTGTGCAAACAAGACTGTTCTTTTTCCCCGAGCTTTCAATGTTGCCTCCTTATAAGTGAATTACATTGCTTGACTTATATTTATGAATTGTATTGTCACCCTTTGGGTAATTGCTGTCCCATATACATATCTATAGTAAACCTATGTGTGATTTGAATATTAAAACAAATAAATAAATATTTACCTTTGCAAACCAGCCTGATTCCTGGTTCAGTGTGACCTGGGGGGTATTTTTAGAAGGGTATGATATGAGGAGTATATCATTCAGAATATTGAACTTATAGACAACAATAAATAAGGGTTTCATTTGAGCACTACATTCTAGGCGAGACTTGGGTGTGTGCCTGATTGAAATCCCTTAGACTTTATACCAAGCAACAAGCTAATCTGTCCAAATACTGCATTAACAAAATTAGGACTATTGTCTGACCTCATGACTTCACACACTCCAAATCTGGGAAACACCTCCCTCACCAGGAATTTGGCTGCACGGGCAGAGTCTGGGTGTGTACATGGACCTGCTTCTATCAATCTAGAGAATGAACACACCACAACAATTAGATACCTGTACCCATTACAAACTTGAATCATATCGACATAATCAATATGCAAGTGCTGAAAAGACCCATTAGGCCTTGGGATAACTCCTCTAATCAGACGTAGTGTATGCCCAGCCGTGAACTGCTGACAGATTATACAGCTTACTATACAAAATGCAATGTGTTCTACCAAGTTCGGTATGAACCAGTCTTCAGCAACCATTCCTGCACAATTCTCCTTTGTCATGTGCACTGGCTAGTGTAACTGTTCCAGTGCTATTTTCAATAAGGCTATAGGCATCACCGGTTTACCAGTGCTGTCTTGTCACCACAAGCTCTCGGAGGGGTTCGCTTCCATAAATTCTTCTCTTCTTTGGTGATTCTCCTTGGAGCTCCATTAACTGAGTTTTTGCCATGTTGCTATAGCCTTCCGGTTCACTTCATGCAAAAATCATTCTCTCATGCACATCGATTATTTCCACACACATTATCATTTCGTCTTTGGTTGCCACACGCTTGGCTTCAGTGTCTGCTGCTTCATTTCTACGTGAGATAAAATCTGTCCCTTCATGTGGGCAGCAGATTTCACGACCGCTATGCCCACTGGGAGTTGTAGTGCCTTAATGAGCCCGTCCAATAAGGCTTTGTGCTGCACTGGCGTGCCATCCGCTCGGATGTAGCCCCTCCTTTTCCAGCACACTAGGCCTGCATGCACTGTCGACGTCACATAGGCGGAGTCACTGTACACCGTTACTTCCAGGTCTGCGTGATTCTCGAGTGCAAGTATCAATGCCAATAATTCTGCAGCTTGTACTGAATAATGTGAGGGTAATTGTGCACTAATGAGTACCCGAAATTCTCCATTTGCCATGTGTTTCATCACAGTGGCGCCTGTATATCTCTGTCCATCATTTTGATCGATCCTCAAAGAACCATCAATGAAGACATTTTCCCCTTCAGCTTATGCATTTTCTTTTACTCTGGGAATCTCATCATAAAATTCTTCATATTTTGCGCAAACATGTATTGGCTCTCCTTCAGTGACTGGCTCTGCTATAAACATAGCTGGGTTCACTATTTTGCACCAAACTATTTTAATCGTTGGATTTGCTATGACCACTTCAGAAGCAGAAGATCTCTGAGATGTCAATGTGCCTTTTGGTTTCTGTAAAATGGCAAATAATGCATGCTCGACAAACAACGTCATTGGGCATCCCATCACAATGTTTGTAGCCTTCACTACGGCAAACGCTGCGACAGCTAAACTTTGTTCGCACGGGAAGTGACCCCTCATTACTAGGTCTAAGTTCCCACTGTAGTATGCAAAGGGCTTGCATCCCAACGTGGTTGGCTGTGTGAGTACTGCTGTCATAACACTGTCATTTGTGTTTGAAAACAGGTAAAATTACTCTGCATAATTGGGAATCCCTAAAACTGGTGCCGTGCAAATGGCCTTTTTTAGTCCAACAAACCCTTCTTCCATGGTCTCGGTCCACACGATTGTTTCCTTTGTTGCCTGTGCTTTCTTTAAACCTTGTAACAAGGGCATGGTATAAGAATTGTAGTCAAAGACCCATTCCCTGACATAATTACATAATCCTAGAAAACGCTGCAGTTGTTTTATCATGTGTGGCTTGGCTGTTTTTGAAATGGCTTCAGCTCTTTCATGGGTAACCTTTTTCCCTCATGTGAGATCAGCTGGCCTATGTACAGCACTTCTTCTTGACAATATTGTAACTTTTCTTTGACAACTTTATATCCTTTCTCAGCCAGTATAGTCAATAGCTGAATAGAATGGTGTCTGCACTTTTCCTCTGTCGTGCTGCAAATAAGAATCATCCACATATTGCAGGACAACACTCTCTAATACAATATTGCTTAAATCCATCTGTAGGACCCTGTTGAAAATCAAAGGAAACTCACAGTACCCTTGAGGCAGCCTTGTGCTTTTCAGACGAACTTGTCTGAACGTAAACAGTGTCAAATCTTGTGAGTCTTTGTGCAATGGGATTGAGAAAAATGCATTTTTCAAGTAAATCACAGTGAAATGCCTTGCTTCAACTGGTATTTTACATAGGATCGTGGACAGGTTGTAAAAGCAAGGAAATATCAAGGCTGAGTACCACAAAAGGAAATACACCAAACACAGGCTATAAAGATTCACAGATCTTTAATACTGCGCAGTTACAAAGAAACACAGATCTGATACAGATATCTATCTGGCTCTCGACACACCGCAGTGAGTACCAGCCCGTCAGAGTGAGGAGGGAGAGGTACTGGACATCCAAACATCTACATTTTTATACATTTCCTACAATATTGTCCGGCCCCTCTACAGATTAATAATCTGCAGTCTATAGTTTGTGCCGAGTTCACATATAGCTCATACAATAATATGCACATGTATTACATAGGTTTGTGTTTCCAACAAGTTACAATGGAGAAGTGTATTCCTAGATTTAGCAGTGAGCCTTAGTACATATCCCTTCACAATGTAGTTCTGCCAGTGTCCACGCTCGACATTTACATAACACTGTCCTCGATGTGTATTAGTGGATGAAGCTTGTTAGTGCAGACAATCTTGCGACAACAAGTCATGTTTAGGCCAAGGTCTCATTACCTAGTCTAAACAGTCGGCCCTCGTACAGTTTAACCATTAACAAGATTCAAAGGTCGAGAAGACTCGGTTGTAAGTTAAATACAGTCCACCATTTTAGAACAGAGAATTCACATACAAACAGAAATCAAAATGGCGGACGATTCTAAAATGGCAGCAAAGTCGATCCAAAATCGGAACTTTGCAACACGGTTTTCTTTGCAGAGCGACTAGGCTTAGGACAATATAAATCAGAAGGAGGCACGGTATGATTTCCTGTTTAACAAGGATGGGGACTAGAGGGAACTCGGCCTCGACTATCTAGTTTAATTGGTTGTAAATCTTGGATTAAACGCCAAGACCCTCCCTTTGGTTTTTGAATCAGATAAACCAAAGTATTGCATGACGACTCTGACATCACTAAGGTGCCCTGCTCCATCATGGAAGAAATAGTCTTAAAAATCCCTTCATCTGCTTCCCTAGACATGGGATACTGTTGTGCTTTTGGTAAAATTGCTCCTGGTTTCATTTTAATCTTCACTTTTTCGACTCCTTTCAGGAGTCCTACATCATAAGGGCCTTTAGCCCATACTGTGACATGCACCTTTGCCATGTCGTCATCAAAATATTCAGGACGTTTTTGAGCCAGCTTCATTCTCGGAGGCGCCTCTCTTTTAATCATTTCCAACCCAATAAATGAGATTAACCTCGAATGTCATCTCTTCTTCACCTATCTGTTCTACAAATAGATCGTCATCAATGACGTAAATCAATCTGTACCCTTCCCCAATGGCAATTACTGTGTACCATTGTCTGCCTTCATTATCACACCCATCAAGCAAAGCCATCTCTCCTCGCACTATGGCTGCTTGTATTGTTAAGGAAAACAATTGTCCCTTTTCCTCATGCATAGGTATTCTTGGTTTGAACAAATACTCATCTGTGGTTCTCATTGTTTTGTCTGCAAGGCCTGGTAGCTATGACATTAATATACGTACTCCATATGCGAATGGGATCGCTCTCATAGCCATTTGTCCTGCATATGCTCTAATAATTTCGCACATGTTTAAATAATGCATTACTGGGGTTGAACATACTATGCCCTTCTCTGTGAACGAGATTGTCATGTTTAACTTTGTCATTAGGTCTCATCCCAATATATTCACTGGTGTCTGCCTTGAATATAGCAGTGGCACTTTCATGTCACATTCTCCCATGGAGACGGGAAGTTCTTTTGTAAAAAGAACATGAACTTGTTGCTCCTGTAAAGCCCTGAGTATTTATGGCATCGCCGGACAAAGAAAACCTGCCTTCACGTATACACAAGTGTGTCGCACCTGTGTCAACTAAGAAAGAATATTCTTTATCCTCTATACAGCCATCTACCCTTGGTTCTTTGTGAGGGTTTGGTGTCCCAGATAGGATAGAACACATCAGGTCTCCCAGTGAGCTGTCCTAGTCCATATATAATCTTGTCCCATTCTGAGTGAATGGATGTCCGCTGTCACTTGTGGCATCTCTTATTCCTGAATTCAGTATCTGTCTTATACCTGTTGTTTGTGACAGGTGCATTGGGGACTGTTGAAACTGCCCCTGTGGAAAATGTGTTACATTCTGCTGTGGCTGCAATCTTTGCTCTACTCTTGGAGCTTGCTGGTACACCGTGTGATTATGCGCAACTCCATTTCCACCCTGCTGGGAGAACGAGAACGCAGATCGATTCATCATCCTCCTCTTGTGAATTGGTCATTCTGCACCATTCCTTGACTTCTGCACGTGCGTGCTAGATGCCCTGTCATTCCACACGTACAACATATTGGCGGTGGTCTTATTATTTGCCCATTTAGCAGGTCCTGGTTTCCGCCTTGCATATTTTGAGAACCTCCTTGACTGTTTTTAAAACCTCCCTGATTACTCTGCCATCCTCTTCCTCTAAAGCCTCTTCCTCCTGGGTAAAACCTGTTATTGCTTTGATCAAAATTCCTTAGGTCATTTTTTCTACAGTAATTTAGCCTCTTCACCTTTTCATGCAGCATCCTTTTTATGATTCTTTTCTTGCAGCAGCCTGCAATAGTGCGCTATGGTCAGCTGTATTTCAGACCATGGCTTAGCCTCAATACCTACCAATTTCTTGGGCTGCTTCTGTACTTGTTATGGCAGCCCTTGGTATAATATATGATAAAAAAATGGGTATAGATTTCCCCCAAGATTCACGAGTTTCCAGCACCCAGGCATCTTGGAATTTCAGAATGTAAAGTAAAGGATCATCTGACTCCTTCATCTTGTGTGTCATTATTGCTCCCATATCAGAAGTGTCCGGGTATTGCACTCAAAAGGCTTTCCATACCCCGGTTCTGCAATTGTTAATCGAGGCTCCGTCATGCGCGGTATTAACTATAGTCACTCCAGGGTAACCTGTCTGTGTCCACACATTGTCAGCTCTATCACCAAGTATGGTGATAAAAGACCCTTAATATCCCCTATAGCTAACGTGTTCCCTCCTGTCATTTTCTCTAACTCATGTATCCATTTTCCGGCTGCCAATGTCAACATTGGGAGCTTATTTTTCAGCTTTTCTCTATCCATCTGTGTCCAAGGTACATATTGTGGCTCATTCATCCTTTTTCTAGTAAGGGGAACTGTGACACATGACACTCCTTTTCCTCTCTCATCATTATTCTGTCTACCGCAGGGGTAATATTCCTGCATCGCCGTCTACCTGACAATGTCCTTAGTCTGTTCACATAGGGTGGTGTAGACACCCCCTATGACCGTATGATACTCCTTCATGCTAATCTAATTGTATGGCTGACTCTGATGCCTTAGATCATGGGTGCACAACATACGGCCCGCGGGCGAGTTGCGGCCCGCCATGCTGTTTTTTCCAGCCCGCGAGGCACAAAGACTTTCCTAATGGAGGGCGGCCCGCAAGCAGCATTGGCCGCCCTCCATTAGGAAAGTCTTTGTTGTCTTCCGGGCCGGACAAACCACTGGCCCTCATTGGCTCAGCACCCATGCACCACGTTGCTCCTACGAGCCACATAGTGCGTGTGTGCTGCACCAATGGAGTGCCAGCACTACGGCTGGCATAGCCAGTAAGGCTTGATGCCGGAAGACATTTCAGCCTTGCTTGCCACGCCAGCCATAGTACCACTCATCTCGCCAGTGTTCCAGCTTACCTGCCTTCCAGCACGTCTCCGGTAAGTGGTCTGTGTGTTTGTGTGTCGGTCTGTTCTGCTGTATGTTTGTGTTGTGTATTTGAGATGGGGGTGGGGGCGTGTGGGATGTGTATAAATGTTTGTTTTTGAGTGTTTGTGTTGTGTATGTTAAGATGAGTGGGTGGGGGGCGTGTCGGATGTGTATGAATGTTTGTTTTTGAGTGTTTTTGTTGTGTATGTTGAGATGGGGTGGGGGGGCGTGTTGAATGTGTATGAATGTTTGTTTTTGAGTGTTTGTGTTGTGTGTGTTGAGATGGGGGAGAGGGGCATGTCGGATGTGTATGAATGTTTGTTTTTGAGTGTTTGTGTTGTGTATGTTGAGATAGGGGTGGGGGGGGCGTGTCGATGTTTATGAATGTTTGTTTTTGAGTGTTTGTGTTGTGTATGTTGAGATGGGGGTGGGGGGGCGTGTTGGATGTGTATGAATGTTTGTTTTTGAGTGTTTGTGTTGTGTATGTTGAGATGGGGGGTGGGGGCGTGTCGGATGTGTAAAATGTTTGTTTTTGAGTGTTTGTGTTGTGTATGTTGAGAAGGGGGGTGGGGGCGTGTCAGATGTGTATGAGTGTTTGTTTTTGAGTGTTTGTGTAGTGTATGTTGAGATGGGGGTGGGGGGCGTGTCGGATTTGTATGAATGTTTGTTTTTGAGTGTTTGTGTTGTGTATGTTGAGATGGGGCGGTGGGGGGGCGTGTCGGATGTGTATGAATGTTTGTTTTTGAGTGTTTATGTTGTGTATGTTGAGATGGGGGTGGGGAGGCGTGTCGGATGTGTATGAATGGTTGTTTTTGAGTGTTTGTGTTGTGTATGTTGAGATGGGGGTGGGGGACGTGTCGGATGTGTATGAATGTTTGTTTTTGAGTGTTTGTGTTGTGTATGTTGAGATGGGGGTGGGGGGGCGTGTCGGATGTGTATGAATGTTTGTTTTTGAGTGTTTGTGTTGTGTATGTTGAGATGGGGGTGGGGGGGCCTGTCGGATGTGTATGAATGTTTGTTTTTGAGTGTTTGTGTTGTGTATGTTGAGATGGGGGTGGGGACGTGTCGGATGTGTATGAATGTTTGTTTTTGAGTGTTTGTGTTGTGTATGTTGAGATGGGGGGGTGGGGGGCGTGTCGGATTTGTATGAATGTTTGTTTTTGAGTGTTTATGTTGTGTATGTTGAGATGGGGGGGCTGGGGGGCTTGTCGGATGTGTATGAATGTTTGTTTTTGAGTGTTTGTGTTGTGTATGTTGAGATGGGGGTGGGGGGGTGTGTCGGATGTGTATGAATGTTTGTTTTTGAGTGTTTGTGATGTGTATGTTGAGATGGGGTGGGGGACGTGTCGGATGTGTATGAATGTTTGTTTTTGAGTGTTTGTGTTGTGTATGTTGCGATGGGGGTGGGGGGGCGTGTCGGATGTGTATGAATGTTTGTTTTTTAGTGTTTGTGTTGTGTATGTTGAGATGGCGGTGGGGGGGCCTGTCGGATGTGTATGAATGTTTGTTTTTGAGTGTTTGTGTTGTGTATGTTGAGATGGGGGTGGGGGACGTGTCGGATGTGTATGAATGTTTGTTTTTGAGTGTTTGTGTTGTGTATGTTGAGAGGGGGGTTGGGGGGCGTGTCGGATTTGTATGAATGTTTGTTTTTGAGTGTTTATGTTGTGTATGTTGAGATGGGGGTCTGGGGGGCGTGTCGGATGTGTATGAATGTTTGTTTTTGCGTGTTTGTGTTGTGTATGTTGAGATGGGGTGGTGGGTGTGTCGGATGTGTATGAATGTTTGTTTTTGAGTGTTTGTGATGTGTATGTTGAGATGGGGGGTGGGCGGCGTGTCGGATGTGTATGAATGTTTGATTTTTGAGTGTGTTGTGTATGTTGAGATGGGGGGCTGCGGGGGTGTGTCGGATGTGTATGAATGTTTGTTTTTGAGTGTTTGTGTTGTGTATGTTGAGATGGGGGGCTGGAGGGGGGCGTGTCGGATGTGTATGAATGTTTGTTTTTGAGTGTTTGTGTTCTGTATGTTGAGATGGCGGGTGGGGGGTGTGTTCGATGTGTATGAATGTTTGTTTTTGAGTGTTTGTGTTGTGTATGTTGAGATGGGGGTGGTGGGGGGTGTGTCGGATGTGTATGAATGGTTGTTTTTGAGTGTTTGTGTTGTGTATGTTGAGATGGGGGTTGGGGGGCGTGTCAGATTTGTATGAATGTTTGTTTTTGAGTGTTTATGTTGTGTATGTTGAGATGGGGGTGGGGAGGCGTGTCGGATGTGTATGAATGGTTGTTTTTGAGTGTTTGTGTTGTGTATGTTGAGATGGGGTGTGTGGGACGTGTCGGATGTGTATGAATGTTTGTTTTTGAGTGTTTGTGTTGTGTATGTTGAGATGGGGGTGGGGAGGCGTGTCAGATGTGTATGAATGTTTGTTTTTGAGTGTTTGTGTTGTGTATGTTGAGATGGGGGGTGGGGGGCGTGTCAGATTTGTATGAATGTTTGTTTTTGAGTGTGTTGTGTATGTTGAGATGGGGGGCTGGGAGGGTGTGTCGGATGTGTATGAATGTTTGTTTTTGAGTGTTTGTGTTGTGTATGTTGAGATGGGGTGGTGGGGGGCGTGTTGGATGTGTATGAATGTTTGTTTTTGAGTGTTTGTGTTGTGTATGTTGAGATGGGGGTTTGGGGGGAGCGTGTCGGATGTGTAGGAATGTTTGTTTTTGAGTGTTTGTGTTGGTATGTTGAGATGGGGGGCGTGTCAGATGTGTATGAATGTTTGTTTTTGAGTGTTTGTGTTGTGTATGTTGATGTGGGGGTGGGGGGGCATGTCGGATGTGTATGAATGTTTGTTTGTGAGTGTTTGTGTTGTGTATGTTGAGATGGGGGGGCGTGTCAGATGTGTATGAATGTTTGTTTTTGAGTGTTTGTGTTGTGTATGTTGAGATGGGGGGTGGGGGGCGTGTCGGATGTGTATGAATGTTTGTTTTTGAGTGTTTGTGTTGTGTATGTTGAGATGGGGTGTGGGGGGCGTGTCGGATGTGTATGAATGTTTGTTTTTGAGTGTTTGTGTTGTGTATGTTGAGATGTGGTGTGGGGGGCGTGTCGGATGTGTATGAATGTTTGTTTTTGAGTGTTTGTGTTGTGTATGTTGAGATGGGGCGGGGGGGTGTCGGATGTGTATGAATGTTTGTTTTTGAGTGCTTGTGTTGCGTATGTTGAGATGGGGGGGCTGTGGGGGCGTGTCGGATGTGTATGAATGTTTGTTTTTGAGTGTTTGTGTTGTGTATGTTGAGATGGGGGGTGGGGGGTATGTCGGATGTGTATGAATGTTTGTTTTTGAGTGTTTGAGTTGTGTATGTTGAGATGGGGGTGGGGGCGTGTCGGATGTGTATGAATGTTTGTTTTTGAGTGTTTGTGTTGTGTATGTTGTGATGGGAGGTGTGGCGGGGCGTGTCGGATGTGTATGAATGTTTGTTTTTGAGTGTTTGTGTTGTGTATGTTGAGATGGGGGGTGGGGGGGCCATGTCGGATGTGTATGAATGTTTGTTTTTGAGAGTTTGTGTTGTGTATGTTGAGATGGGGGTATGGGGGCGTGTCAGATGTGTATGAATGTTTGATTTTGAGTGTTTGTGTTGTGTATGTTGAGATGGGGGGGTGGGGGAGCGTGTCGGATGTGTATGAATGTTTGTTTTTGAGTGTTTGTGTTGTGTATGTTGAGATGGGGGCTGGGGGCGTGTCGGATGTGTATGAATGTTTGTTTTTGAGTGTTTGTGTTGTGTATGTTGAGATGGGGGTGGGGGGGTGTTGGATGTGTATAAATGTTTGTTTTTGAGTGTTTGTGATGTGTATGTTGAGATAGTGGGTGGGTGGCGTGTCGGATGTGTATGAATGTTTGTTTGTGAGTGTGTTGTGTATGTTGAGATGGGGGCTGGGGGGGTGTCGGATGTGTATGAATGTTTGTTTTTGAGTGTTTGTGTTGTGTATGTTGAGATGGGGGGTGGGGGGCGTGTCGGATTTGCATGAATGTTTGTTTTTGAGTGTGTTGTGTATGTTGAGATGGGGGGCTGGGAGGGTGTGTCGGATGTGTATGAATGTTTGTTTTTGAGTGTTTGTGTTGTGTATGTTGAGATGGGGTGGTGGGGGGCGTGTTGGATGTGTATGAATGTTTGTTTTTGAGTGTTTGTGTTGTGTATGTTGAGATGGGGGTTTCGGGGGAGCGTGTCGGATGTGTAGGAATGTTTGTTTTTGAGTGTTTGTGTTGTGTATGTTGAGATGGGGGGCGTGTCATATGTGTATGAATGTTTGTTTTTGAGTGTTTGTGTTGTGTATGTTGATGTGGGGGTGGGGGGGCATGTCGGATGTGTATGAATGTTTGTTTTTGAGTGTTTGTGTTGTGTATGTTGAGATGGGGGGGCGTGTCAGATGTGTATGAATGTTTGTTTTTGAGTGTTTGTGTTGTGTATGTTGAGATGGGGGGTGGGGGGTGTGTCGGATGTGTATGAATGTTTGTTTTTGAGTGTTTGTGTTGTGTATGTTGAGATGGGGTGTGGGGGGCGTGTCGGATGTGTATGAATGTTTGTTGTTGAGTGTTTGTGTTGTGTATGTTGAGATGTGGTGTGGGGGGTGTGTCGGATGTGTATGAATGTTTGTTTTTGAGTGTTTGTGTTGTTTATGTTGAGATGGGGGTGGGGGGGTGTCGGATGTGTATGAATGTTTGTTTTTGAGTGCTTGTGTTGCGTATGTTGAGATGGGGGGCTGTGGGGGCGTGTCGGATGTGTATGAATGTTTGTTTTTGAGTGTTTGTGTTGTGTATGTTGAGATGGGGGGTGGGGGGTATGTCGGATGTGTATGAATGTTTGTTTTTGAGTGTTTGAGTTGTGTATGTTGAGATGGGGGTGGGGGCGTGTCGGATGTGTATGAATGTTTGTTTTTGAGTGTTTGTGTTGTGTATGTTGTGATGGGAGGTGTGGGGGGCGTGTCGGATGTGTATGAATGTTTTTTTTTGAGTGTTTGTGTTGTGTATGTTGAGATGGAGGGTGGGGGGGCCATGTCGGATGTGTATGAATGTTTGTTTTTGAGAGTTTGTGTTGTGTATGTTGAGATGGGGGTATGGGGGCGTGTCAGATGTGTATGAACGTTTGATTTTGAGTGTTTGTGTTGTGTATGTTGAGATGGGGGGTCGGGGAGCGTGTCGGATGTGTATGAATGTTTGTTTTTGAGTGTTTGTGTTGTGTATGTTGAGATGGGGGGCTGGGGCGTGTCGGATGTGTATGAATGTTTGTTTTTGAGTGTTTGTGTTGTGTATGTTGAGATGGGGTGGGGGGGTGTCGGATGTGTATAAATGTTTGTTTTTGAGTGTTTGTGATGTGTATGTTGAGATAGGGGGTGGGTGGCGTGTCGGATGTGTATGAATGTTTGTTTTTGAGTGTGTTGTGTATGTTGAGATGGGGGCTGGGGGGGTGTCGGATGTGTATGAATGTTTGTTTTTGAGTGTTTTTGTTGTGTATGTTGAGATGGGGTGGGGGGGCGTGTTGAATGTGTATGAATGTTTGTTTTTGAGTGTTTGTGTTGTGTGTGTTGAGATGGGGGTGGGGGGCATGTCGGATGTGTATGAATGTTTGTTTTTGAGTGTTTTTGTTGTGTATGTTGAGATGGGGTGGGGGGGCGTGTTGAATGTGTATGAATGTTTGTTTTTGAGTGTTTGTGTTGTGTGTGTTGAGATGGGGGTGGGGGGCATGTCGGATGTGTATGAATGTTTGTTTTTGAGTGTTTGTGTTGTGTATGTTGAGATAGGGGTGGGGGGGCGTGTCGATGTTTATGAATGTTTGTTTTTGAGTGTTTGTGTTGTGTATGTTGAGATGGGGATGGGGGCGTGTTGGATGTGTATGAATGTTTGTTTTTGAGTGTTTGTGTTGTGTATGTTGAGATGGGGGTGGGGGCGTGTCGGATGTGTAAAATGTTTGTTTTTGAGTGTTTGTGTTGTGTATGTTGAGAAGGGGGCTGGGGGGCATGTCAGATGTGTATGAATGTTTGTTTTTGAGTGTTTGTGTAGTGTATGTTGAGATGGGGGTGGAGGGCGTGTCGGATTTGTATGAATGTTTGTTTTTGAGTGTTTGTGTTGTGTATGTTGAGATGGGGCGGTGGGGGGGCGTGTCGGATGTGTATGAATGTTTGTTTTTGAGTGTTTATGTTGTGTATGTTGAGATGGGGGTGGGGAGGCGTGTCGGATGTGTATGAATGGTTGTTTTTGAGTGTTTGTGCTGTGTATGTTGAGATGGGGGTGGGGGACGTGTTGGATGTGTATGAATGTTTGTTTTTGAGTGTTTGTGTTGTGTATGTTGAGATGGGGGTGGGGGGGCGTGTCGGATGTGTATGAATGTTTGTTTTTGAGTGTTTATGTTGTGTATGTTGAGATGGGGGGGCTGGGGGGCGTGTCGGATGTGTATGAATGTTTGTTTTTGAGTGTTTGTGTTGTGTATGTTGAGATGGGGGTGGGGGGTGTGTCGGATGTGTATGAATGTTTGTTTTTGAGTGTTTGTGATGTGTATGTTGAGATGGGGGTGGGGGACGTGTCGGATGTGTATGAATGTTTGTTTTTGAGTGTTTGTGTTGTGTATGTTGCGATGGGGGTGGGGGGGCATGTCGGATGTGTATGAATGTTTGTTTTTGAGTGTTGGTGTTGTGTATGTTGAGATGGCGGTGGGGGAGCCTGTTGGATGTGTATGAATGTTTGTTTTTGAGTGTTTGTGTTGTGTATGTTGAGATGGGGGTGGGGGACGTGTCGGATGTGTATGAATGTTTGTTTTTGAGTGTTTGTGTTGTGTATGTTGAGAGGGGGGTGGGGGGCGTGTCGGATTTGTATGAATGTTTGTTTTTGAGTGTTTATGTTGTGTATGTTGAGATGGGGGGTCTGGGGGGCGTGCCGGATGTGTATGAATGTTTGTTTTTGAGTGTTTGTGTTGTGTATGTTGAGATGGGGGTGGGTGGGTGTGTCGGATGTGTATGAATATTTGTTTTTGAGTGTTTGTGATGTGTATGTTGAGATGGGGGGTGGGCGGCGTGTCGGATGTGTATGAATGTTTGATTTTTGAGTGTGTTGTGTATGTGGAGATGGGGGGCTGGGGGGTGTGTCGGATGTGTATGAATGTTTGTTTTTGAGTGTTTGTGTTGTGTATGTTGAGATAGGGGGCTGGAGGGGGGCGTGTCGGATGTGTATGAATGTTTGTTTTTGAGTGTTTGTGTTGTGTATGTTGAGATGGGGGTTTAGGGGGCGTGTCAGATTTGTATGAATGTTTGTTTTTGAGTGTTTATGTTGTGTATGTTGAGATGGGGGTGGGGAGGCGTGTCAGATGTGTATGAATGGTTGTTTTTGAGTGTTTGTGTTGTGTATGTTGAGATGGAGGGTGTGGGACGTGTCGGATGTGTATGAATGTTTGTTTTTGAGTGTTTGTGTTGTGTATGTTGAGATGGGGGTGTGGAGGCGTGTTGGATGTGTATGAATGTTTGTTTCTGAGTGTTTGTGTTGTGTATGTTGAGATGGGGGTGGGGGGCGTGTCGGATTTGTATGAATGTTTTTGAGTGTTTATGTTGTGTATGTTGAGATGGGGGGCTGGGGGGCGTGTCGGATGTGTATGAATGTTTGTTTTTGAGTGTTTGTGTTGTGTATGTTGAGATGGGGGTGGGGGGGTGTCGGATGTGTATAAATGTTTGTTTTTGAGTGTTTGTGATGTGTATGTTGAGATGGGGGGTGGGGGGCGTGTCGGATGTGTATGAATGTTTGTTTTTGAGTGTGTTGTGTATGTTGAGATGGGGGGCTGGGAGGGTGTGTCGGATGTGTATGAATGTTTGTTTTTGAGTGTTTGTGTTGTGTATGTTGAGATGGGGGGTGGGGGGTGTGTCGGATGTGTATGAATGTTTGTTTTTGAGTGTTTGTGTTGTGTATGTTGAGATGGGGTGGTGGGGGGCATGTTGGATGTGTATGAATGTTTGTTTTTGAGTGTTTGTGTTGTGTATGTTGAGATGGGAGTTTGGGGGGAGCGTGTCGGATGTGTAGGAATGTTTGTTTTTGAGTGTTTGTGTTGTATATGTTGAGATGGGGGGGCGTGTCAGATGTGTATGAATGTTTGTTTTTGAGTGTTTGTGTTGTGTATGTTGATGTGGGGGTGGGAGGGCATGTCGGATGTGTATGAATGTTTGTTTTTGAGTGTTTGTGTTGTGTATGTTGAGATGGGGGGCGTGTCAGATGTGTATGAATGTTTGTTTTTGAGTGTTTGTGTTGTGTATGTTGAGATGGGGGGTGGGGGGCGTGTCGAATGTGTATGAATGTTTGTTTTGGAGTGTTTGTGTTGTGTATGTTGAGATGGGGTGTGGGGGGCATGTTGGATGTGTATGAATGTTTGTTTTTGAGTGTTTGTGTTGTGTATGTTGAGATGGGGGTGGGGGGTGTCGGATGTGTATGAATGTTTGTTTTTGAGTGCTTGTGTTGTGTATGTTGAGATGGGGGCTGTGAGGGCGTGTCGGATGTGTATGAATGTTTGTTTTTGAGTGTTTGTGTTGTGTATGTTGAGATGGGGGTGGGGGGTATGTCGGATGTGTATGAATGTTTGTTTTTGAGTGTTTGAGTTATGTATGTTGAGATGGGGTGGGGGCGTGTCGGATGTGTATGAATGTTTGTTTTTGAGTGTTTGTGTTGTGTATGTTGTGATGGGAGGTGTGGGGGGCGTGTCGGATGTGTATGAATGTTTGTTTTTGAGTGTTTGTGTTGTGTATGTTGAGATGGGGGGTGGGGGGGCCATGTCGGATGTGTATGAATGTTTGTTTTTGAGAGTTTGTGTTGTGTATGTTGAAATGGGGGTATGGGGGCGTGTCGGATGTGTATGAATGTTTGATTTTGAGTGTTTGTGTCGTGTATGTTGAGATGGGGGGGTGGGGGAGCGTGTCGGATGTGTATGAATGTTTGTTTTTGAGTGTTTGTTTTGTGTATGTTGAGATGGGGGTCTGGGGGCGTGTCGGATGTGTATGAATGTTTGTTTTTGAGTGTTTGTGTTGTGCATGTTGAGATGGGGGTGGGGGGGTGTCGGATGTGTATAAATGTTTGTTTTTGAGTGTTTGTTTTGTGTATATTGAGATGGGGTGGGGGGCGTGTCGGATGTGTATGAATGTTTGTTTTTGAGTGTTTGTGTTGTGTATGTTGAGATGGGGTGTGGGGGGTATGTCGGATGTGTATGAATGTTTGTTTTTGAGTGTTTGAGTTGTGTATGTTGAGATGGGGGTGGGGGGGGAGTGTCGGATGTGTATGAATGTTTGTTTTTGAGTGTTTGTGTTGTGTATGTTGAGATGGGGTGGGGGACTTGTCGGATGTGTATGAATGTTTGTTTTTGAGTGTTTGTGTTGTGTATGTTGAGATGGGGGGGTAGGGAGCGTGTCGGATTTGTATGAATGTTTGTTTTTGAGTGTTTATGTTGTGTATGTTGAGATGGGGGGGCTCGGGGGCGTGTCGGATGTGTATGAATGTTTGTTTTTGAGTGTTTGTGTTGTGTATGTTGAGATGGGGGTGGGGGGGTGTGTCGGATGTGTATGAATGTTTGTTTTTGAGTGTTTGTGATGTGTATGTTGAGATGGGGGGTGGCCGGCGTGTCGGATGTGTATGAATGTTTGATTTTTGAGTGTGTTGTGTATGTTGAGATGGGGGGGTGGGGGGGTGTGTCGGATGTGTATGAATGTTTGTTTTTGAGTGTTTGTGTTGTGTATGTTGAGATGGGGGCTGGAGGGGGCGTGTCGGATGTGTAAGAATGTTTGTTTTTGAGTGTTTGTGTTCTGTATGTTGAGATGGCAGGTGGGGGGTGTGTCGGATGTGTATGAATGTTTGTTTTTGAGTGTTTGTGATGTGTATGTTGAGATGGGGGGTGGGCGGCGTGTCGGATGTGTATGAATGTTTGTTTTTGAGTGTGTTGTGTATGTTGAGATGGGGGGCTGGGGGGGTGTGTCGGATGTGTATGAATGTTTGTTTTTGAGTGTTTGTGTTGTGTATGTTGAGATGGGGTGGTGGGGGGCGTGTCGGATGTGTATGAATGTTTTTTTTGAGTGTTTGTGTTGTGTATGTTGAGATGGGGGTTGGGGGGCGTGTCAGATTTGTATGAATGTTTGTTTTTGAGTGTTTGTGTTGTGTATGTTGAGATGGGGGGTGGGGGGTGTGTCGGATGTGTATGAATGTTTGTTTTTGAGTGTTTGTGTTGTGTATGTTGAGATGGGGTGGTGGGGGGCGTGTTGGATATGTATGAATGTTTGTTTTTGAGTGTTTGTGTTGTGTATGTTGAGATGGGGGGTTGGGGGGAGCGTGTCGGATGTGTATGAATGTTTGTTTTTGAGTGTTTGTGTTGTGTATGTTGAGATGGGGGGCGTGTCAGATGTGTATGAATGTTTGTTTTTGAGTGTTTGTGTTGTGTATGTTAATGTGGGGGCGGGGGGCATGTCGGATGTGTATGAATGTTTGTTTTTGAGTGTTTGTGTTGTGTATGTTGAGATGGGGGGGCGTGTCAGATGTGTATGAATGTTTGTTTTTGAGTGTTTGTGTTGTGTATGTTGAGATGGGGGGTGGGGGGCGTGTCGGATGTGTATGAATGTTTGTTTTTGAGTGTTTGTGTTGTGTATGTTGAGATGGGGTGTGAGGGGCGTCTCGGATGTGTATGAATGTTTGTTTTTGAGTGCTTGAGTTGTGTATGTTGAGATGAGGGGGGCTGTGGGGGCGTGTCGGATGTGTATGAATGTTTGTTTTTGAGTGTTTGTGTTGTGTATATTGAGATGGGGTGGGGGGTGTGCCGGATGTGTATGAATGTTTGTTTTTGAGTGTTTGTGTTGTGTATGTTGAGATGGGGGGGCTGTGGGGGCGTGTTGGATGTGTATGAATGTTTGTTTTTGAGTGTTTGTGTTGTGTATGTTGATGTGGGGGTGGGGGGGCATGTCGGATGTGTATGAATGTTTGTTTTTGAGTGTTTGTGTTGTGTATGTTGAGATGGGGGGACGTGTCAGATGTGTATGAATGTTTGTTTTTGAGTGTTTGTGTTGTGTATGTTGAGATGGGGGGTGGGGGGCGTGTCGGATGTGTATGAATGTTTGTTTTTGAGTGTTTGTGTTGTGTATGTTGAGATGGGGTGTGGGGGGCGTGTCGGATGTGTATGAATGTTTGTTTTTGAGTGTTTGTGTTGTGTATGTTGAGATGTGGTGTGGGGGGCGTGTCGGATGTGTATGAATGTTTGTTTTTGAGTGTTTGTGTTGTGTATGTTGGGATGGGGGTGGGGGGTGTCGGATGTGTATGAATGTTTGTTTTTGAGTGCTTGTGTTGTGTATGTTGAGATGGGGGGGCTGTGGGGGTGTGTCTGATGTGTATGAATGTTTGTTTTTGAGTGTTTGTGTTGTGTATGTTGAGATGGGGGTGGGGGTATGTCGGATGTGTATGAATGTTTGTTTTTGAGTGTTGAGTTGTGTATGTTGAGATGGGGGTGGGGGCGTGTCGGATGTGTATGAATGTTTGTTTTTGAGTGTTTGTGTTGTGTATGTTGTGATGGGAGGTGTGGGGGGGCGTGTCGGAAGTGTATGAATGTTTGTTTTTGAGTGTTTGTGTTGTGTGTGTTGAGATGGGGGTGGGGGGGCCATGTCGGATGTGTATGAATGTTTGTTTTTGAGAGTTTGTGTTGTGTATGTTGAGATGGGGGTATGGGGGCGTGTCGGATGTGTATGAATGTTTGATTTTGAGTGTTTGTGTTGTGTATGTTGAGATGGGGGGGTGGGGGAGCGTGTCGGATGTGTATGAATGTTTGCTTTTGAGTGTTTGTGTTGTGTATGTTGAGATGGGGGGCTGGGGGCGTGTCGGATGTGTATGAATGTTTGTTTTTGAGTGTTTGTGTTGTGTATGTTGAGATGGGGGTGGGGGGGTGTCGGATGTGTATAAATGTTTGTTTTTGAGTGTTTGTGATGTGTATGTTGAGATGGGGGTGGGTGACGTGTCGGATGTGTATGAATGTTTGTTTTTGAGTGTGTTGTGTATGTTGAGATGGGGGCTGGGGGGGTGTGTCGGATGTGTATGAATGTTTGTTTTTGAGTATTTGTTTTGTGTATATTGAGATGGGGGTGGGGGGCGTGTCGGATGTGTATGAATGTTTGTTTTTGAGTGTTTGTGTTGTGTATGTTGAGATGGGGGGTGGGGGGTATGTCGGATGTGTATGAATGTTTGTTTTTGAGTGCTTGAGTTGTGTATGTTGAGATGGGGGGTGGGGGACGTGTCGGATGTGTATGAATGTTTGTTTTTGAGTGTTTGTGTTGTGTATGTTGAGATGGGGGTGGGGGGGCGTGTCGGATGTGTATGAATGTTTGTTTTTGAGTGTTTGTGTTGTGTATGTTGAGATGGGGGTGGGGGGGCGTGTCGGATGTGTATGAATGTTTGTTTTTGAGTGTTTGTGTTGTGTATGTTGAGATGGGGTGGGGGACGTGTCGGATGTGTATGAATGTTTGTTTTTGAGTGTTTGTGTTGTGTATGTTGAGATGGGGGGGTGGGGGGCGTGTCGGATTTGTATGAATGTTTGTTTTTGAGTGTTTATGTTGTGTATGTTGAGATGGGGGGGGCTCGGGGGCGTGTCGGATGTGTATGAATGTTTGTTTTTGAGTGTTTGTGTTGTGTATGTTGAGATGGGGGTGGGGGGTGTGTCGGATGTGTATGAATGTTTGTTTTTGAGTGTTTGTGATGTGTATGTTGAGATGGGGGGTGGTCGGCGTGTCGGATGTGTATGAATGTTTGATTTTTGAGTGTGTTGTGTATGTTGAGATGGGGGCTGGGGGGGTGTGTCGGATGTGTATGAATGTTTGTTTTTGAGTGTTTGTGTTGTGTATGTTGAGATGGGGGGCTGGAGGGGGCGTGTCGGATGTGTAAGAATGTTTGTTTTTGAGTGTTTGTGTTCTGTATGTTGAGATGGCAGGTGGGGGGTGTGTCGGATGTGTATGAATGTTTGTTTTTGAGTGTTTGTGATGTGTATGTTGAGATGGGGGGTGGGCGGCGTGTCTGATGTGTATGAATGTTTGTTTTTGAGTGTGTTGTGTATGTTGAGATGGGGGGCTCGGGGGGCGTGTCAGATTTGTATGAATGTTTGTTTTTGAGTGTTTATGTTGTGTATGTTGAGATGGGGGGGGAGGCGTGTCGGATGTGTATGAATGGTTGTTTTTGAGTGTTTGTGTTGTGTATGTTGAGGTGGGGGTGGGGGACGTGTTGGATGTGTATGAATGTTTGTTTTTGAGTGTTTGTGTTGTGTATGTTGAGATGGGGGTGGGGAGGCGTGTCAGATGTGTCTGAATGTTTGTTTTTGAATGTTTGTGTTGTGTATGTTGAGATGGGGGGTGGGGGGCGTGTCGGATTTGTATGAATGTTTGTTTTTGAGTGTTTATGTTGTGTATGTTGAGATGGGGGGTGGGCGGCGTGTCGGATGTGTATGAATGTTTGTTTTTGAGTGTGTTGTGTATGTTGAGATGGGGGGCTGGGGGGGTGTGTCGGATGTGTATGAATGTTTGTTTTTGAGTGTTTGTGTTGTGTATGTTGAGATGGGGGTGGGGGGTGTGTCGGATGTGTATGAATGTTTGTTTTTGAGTGTTTGTGTTGTGTATGTTGAGATGAGGTGGTGGGGGGCGTGTTGGATGTGTATGAATGTTTGTTTTTGAGTGTTTGTGTTGTGTATGTTGAGATGGGGGGGCGTGTCAGATGTGTATGAATGTTTGTTTTTGAGTGTTTGTGTTGTGTATGTTAATGTGGGGGCGGGGGGCATGTCGGATGTGTATGAATGTTTGTTTTTGAGTGTTTGTGTTGTGTATGTTGAGATGGGGGGCGTGTCAGATGTGTATGAATGTTTGTTTTTGAGTGTTTGTGTTGTGTATGTTGAGATGGGGGTGGGGGCGTGTCGGATGTGTATGAATTTTTATTTTTGAGTGTTTGTGTTGTGTATGTTGAGATGGGGATGGGGAGCGTGTCGGATGTGTATGAATGTTTGTTTTTGAGTGTTTGTGTTGTGTATGTTGAGATGGGGTGTGAGGGGCGTCTCGGATGTGTATGAATGTTTGTTTTTGAGTGTTTGTGTTGTGTATGTTGAGATGGGGGTGGGGGGTTTCGGATGTGTATGAATGTTTGTTTTTGAGTGCTTGTGTTGTGTATGTTGAGATGGGGGGGTTGTGGGGGCGTGTCGGATGTGTATGAATGTTTGTTTTTGAGTGTTTGTGTTGTGTATATTGAGATGGGGTGGGGGGCGTGTCGGATGTGTATGAATGTTTGTTTTTGAGTGTTTGTGTTGTGTATGTTGAGAAGGGGGTGGGGGGTATGTCGGATGTGTATGAATGTTTGTTTTTGAGTGTTTGAGTTGTGTATGTTGAGATGGGGTGGGGGCGTGTCGGATGTGTATGAATGTTTGTTTTTGAGTGTTTGTGTTGTGTATGTTGTGATGGGGGGTGTGGGGGGGGGTGTCGGATGTGTATGAATGTTTGTTTTTGAGTGTTTGTGTTGTGTATGTTGAGATGGGGGGGTGGGGGAGCGTTTCGGATGTGTATGAATGTTTGTTTTTGAGTGTTTGTGTTGTGTATGTTGAGATGGGGGCTGGGGGCGTGTCGGATGTGTATGAATGTTTGTTTTTGAGTGTTTGTGTTGTGTATGTTGAGATGGGTGGTGGGGGGCCGCGTCGGATGTATATGAATGTTTGTTTTTGAATGTTTGTGTTGTGTATGTTGAGATGGGAGGGTGGGGGGGTGTATCGGATGTGAATGAATGTTTGTTTTTGAGTGTTTGTGTTGTGTATGTTGAGATGGGGGTGTGGGGGTGTCGGATGTGCATGAATGTTTGTTTTTGAATGTTCGTGTTGTGTATGTTGAGATGCATGTATGGGTGCATGCTTCAGAGTTTGTGTGCTGAGATGGGGAGTTTGGGTCTGTATGGGTGCATGCTTGAGAGTGTGTGTGCTGAATTGGGGGGTGGGGGGTTCGGGTCTGTATGGGTGCATGGTGTACGCTTGAGAGTGTGTGCTGATTTGGGGGGTTGGGGGGTTTGTGTCTGTATGGGTGCATGTTTGAGAGTGTGTGTGCTGAGTTGGAGGGTGGGGGGTTCGGGCCTGTATGGGTGCATGTTTGAGAGTGTGCTGATTTGGGGGGTGGGAGTTCAGGTCTGTATGGGCACATGTTTGAGAGTGTGTGTGCTGAGTTGGGGGCGGGGGGTTCGGGTCTGTATGGGTGCATGGTGTATGCTTGAGAGTGTGTGTGCTGAGTTGGGGAGGTGGGGGGTTCTGGTGTGCATGAATGTTTGTTTTTGTATGTTTGTGTTATGTATGTTGAGATGCATTTATGGGTGCATGCTCCAGAGTTTGTGTGCTGAGTTGGGCGGTTTGGGTCTGTATGGGTGCATGTTTGAGAGTGTGTGTGCTGAGTTGGGGGGTGGGGGGTTCGGGTCTGTATGGGTGCATGTTTGAGAGTGTGCTGATTTGGGGGGTTCGGGTCTGTATGGGTGCATGCTTGAGTGTGTTTGGGGCATAGTGTTTGGTTGGGGGTGAGGGGGCCATGGGGCATAGTGTTTGCTTGGGGGTGAGGGGGCCATGGGGCATAGTGTTTGGTTGGGGGTGAGGGACAGGGGCATAGTGTTTGGTTGGGGTGGGAGCCATGAGGCATAGTGTTTGGTTGGGAGTGAGGGGACCATGGGGCATAGTGTTTGGTTGGGGGTGAGAGCCATGGGGCATAGTGTTTGGTTGGTGGTGAGGGACAGGGGGCATAGTGTTTGCTTCGGGGTGAGGGACAGGGGGCATAGTGTTTGGTTGGTGGTGGGAGCCATGGGGCATAGTGTTTGGCTGGGGGTGAGGGGGGCCATGGGGCATAGTGTTTGGTTGGGGGTGGGAGCCATGGGGCATAGTGTTTGGTTGGGGGTGAGGGACAGAGGGCATAGTGTTTGCTTGAGGTGTGGGGGCCATGGGACATAGTGTTTGGTTGGGGGTGAGGGGGCCATGGGGCATAGTGTTTGGTTGGGGGTGAGGGACAGGGGGCATAGTGTTTGGTTGGGGGTGAGGGACAGGGGGCATAGTGTTTGGTTGGGGGTGGGAGCAATGGGGCATAGTGTTTGGTTGGGGGTGAGGGGGCCATGGGGCATAGTGTTCGGTTGGGGGTGAGGGTCAGGGGGCATAGTGTTTGCTTGGGGGGTGAGGGACAGGGGGCATAGTGTTTGGTTGGGGGTGGGAGCCATGGGGCATAGTGTTTGGTTGGGTGTGAGGGGGCCATGGGGCATAGTGTTTGGTTGGGGGTGAGGGACAGGGGGCATAATGTTTGCTTGGGTGGTGATGGACAGGGGGCATAGTGTTTGGTTGGGGGTGGGAGCCATGAGGCATAGTTTTTGGTTGGGGTGGGAGCCATGGGGCATAGTGTTTGGTTGGGGGTGAGGGACAGGGGCCATAATGTTTGCTTGGGGGGTGAGAGACAGGGGGCATAGTGTTTGTTTGGGGTGGGAGCCATGGGGCATAGGTTTTGGCTGGGGGTGAGGGGCCATGAGGCATAGTGTTTGGTTGGGGGTGGGAGCCATGGGGCATAGTGTTTGGTTGGGGGTGAGGGACAGGAGGCATAGTGTTTGGTTGTGGGTGGGAGCCATGAGGCATAGTGTTTGGTTGGGGGTGAGGGGTCCATGGGGCATAGTGTTTGGTTGGGGTGGGAGCCATGGGGCATAGTGTTTGGTTGGGGGTGAGGGACGGGGGCATAATGTTTGCTTGGGGGGTGAGGGACAGGGGGCATAGTATTTGTTTGGGGTGGGAGCCATGGGGCATAGGTTTTGGCTGGAGGTGAGGGGGCCATGGGGCATAGTGTTTGGTTGGGGGTGGGAGCCATGGGGCATAGTGTTTGGTTGGGGGTGAGGGACAGGGGGCATCGTTTTTGCTTGAGGCGTGGGGGCCATGGGGCCTAGTGTTTGGTTGGGGGTGGGAGCCATGTGGCATAGTGTTTGGTTGGGGGTGAGGGGGTCATGGGGCATAGTGTTTGGTTGGGGGTGAGGGACAGGGGGCATGGTGTTCGCTTGGCGGGTCAGGGACAGGGGGCATAGTGTTTGGTTGGGGGTGGGAGCCATGGGGCATAGTGTTTGGTTGGGGGTGAGGGAGCCATGGGGCATAGTGTTTGGTTGGGGGTGAGGGGGCCATGGGGCATAGTGTTTGGTTGGGGGTGGGAGCCATGGGGCATGGTGTTGCACTCCAAGAGTGAACTCAATAATAAGGCTAAAACAGGCACAGTTAGAAGATGTACATCCTTTGCTTTGTTTGAGGAAACCTGACTCAACGAAGGCCATACTCCTCTTGGGCAACCCAAACAGCAAACTATAGCAGTCCAAAACAATGGGATGTCCCATCAAGGGTCAATAAAATATATATAATTTAATTAAACAGACGATATACAATAACTAAATCGCAAATAAATGATAACAATGGAAAATGTGTAGTACAAAATGTAAGTTTGAAATGTAATAAAAATCGTTACCCCTCAAAAACATATTCTTTTTCCATGTGTTTAATACAAATTGGGGGTTAAAAAAGCCTCCTGACCTGTCCCACCTACCGCCCCACCCACTTTTACTTTTCGGCCCACTATAGCCCTCATGTGAGGTACTTTCAGCCCTCTGTCAAAATCAGTTGTGCACCCTGTAAGGATATTTGGCATGTTACAGCACAGAGTACAGCACTACTGCACAAGTAGCATTACAGCACTACTGCACAAGTAGCATTACAGCACTACTGCACAAGTAGCATTTTTTTTTTGCAGCACCACCACAAGGGTGCGGTGCATTGCTATATGGGTTAGCAGATTAACAAGGAAAGACAGGCTATTCAGTCAAAAAACGATTTTAACATATAAGATGCAAAGCTATTTTTACAGTTAAAAGCACACGTGTTCATTTAAAAATGCACACTATTTTTCACCTGAAATGCCTATATTGCTAGAGACACATTTGAAAATTAACAGCTAACATATTAACCATTAACCTGACTAATAAAACCTTATTTTAATATAACTCACTAATAAAATGTGTTCTCTACTGCAGAATTAGGCATACTTTGAAAACCAGTTAAATGAGTGTGCAGATTTTTCCTCTCTTCTCTGCCTGATTATCCGTGTTGTTGTGCACAGTAACTGCAGGAGGAAGGAAGTCAGATTTGCAACAATTGCAAATGTATAAGCGAAGCTATTGTTTAAAAGTAGGAGGATGAGAGATGATGGATTTCATTGGAACACGTCATAAAGAGGGCTGAGAGGAAAGTTTTAGTGGGCAGTAGCAGGGAAAAAGACAGGCAGACATCTTTCTGCACTACTGGGGAGAAGACCTGGCTGTGGGGGTGTCCTGCTGCAGTCGAGACTGGGGAAAGCTGAAAGAATTACCTTTCCACTGGCAGAGGCAGTCCTATCTGAAAAAGCTGAGAATTCCAGGCAATGACCCCGGCTTGAGAAGGCAAGCGTTCCTTTTTGTTGGAGTTAAGCCAAGAGAGCCACATTCACAGAGAGAATCCTCTGAACAGATAAGGTAATTACCTAACTGGGGGAGCTGTGTGTGTGCACGAAAGTATGCAGTCAGTGTAGAAAAATGAAAGTCCCGTGCGTGTCTTAATCAAGTGCTAATGTTGCAATTTAAGTTCTGTTCTCCGCCACTATAATTGCAGTGTGTCATTGAAAATGCTTTGATTGTTCCCTTTTATTGCTGTAAAGAATGAGATCATGTCTAAATGCAAATTTTATAATACAGAAAATATTTGAAAACAGACGGGTGGTTTATTTTCTATTTACCATTACAATGCCAATGATGTGGGGAGATTTTTAAACAGTGCAATGGTCATTTTAAGACAGATGTGTGTATGTCAGAATCAGTATGAATAATTGTGAGTGACTGTAGTATAACTTGTTGGAGGTACATGAGCCAACGGGAAGAGAGACTCTCTGAACATAGCTCCCTACCGTATATAAGGTAGTGGAAATTACCACAAGACTACCACATATAGCTCTCTGTCGTAAATAAGTCAGTGAGTTTGCCCATGGTGGCGCACCAACACTATCCCTGGAAATTGTGGTTTCCCTAGAATGCAGGTCTGAGGTCTCTCTAGTGATCACACGAAAAATCTAAGCGAAGATAAGGGATTCTGGACATTGGGGCCACAAATAAAACAAGGGAATTATGCTCACCAAAATACCACCAACCACGTATACCAAATATGCAGGTCTGGGTGCTGAAATAATGCATGTCCATTGTATTATTGTTGCACATGGCCAAATCTGAATACAAAGAGTGATTATTGCTAAGTTATTTCTCGGCGGTAATAAAATACCGTCAGGCCCCAAATCTCCACAAAATACCCTACATATTTATGGTGCGTTGGCCGGGAAAGTGATCATAGAGTACCTACTGGGCGTGGCAAGCGTGTCTCACACTGCCATTTGCACATTAAAGGGAACCCATTTTATAATAGCAGTGTGCCACTAAAAACGAATTTCAGAATGTCACAAAGGGAAACCACATTCTCAGATCTAGTGCAATATTTAGAGGCAAAGTTATTTGCACATGGGAATTGGTCTTCGAACAGTACCTTAGAATGGAGTAACCGCATTCAGGGTGAGGTGCAGAAAGAAAAACTAGACAATATTTTTGCAGAAGGCAGCATAATTCAGGTCTGCCTTACAAGATTATTGAATGCAGCCGATAAAAGTGCAGAGAAAGACTGTTTAATACGGCTATGCGGCAAAATATGGTTTATTTTAAACAAGTCACTGCGAATGCAAGAGAATGATACTCAGCTAATTAACAGGTTAAAGACTGAATTAGATGGGGCAAGTAAAAATCAGGAAATGTTGAGAGCAGAATTGGATGTATGCCAAAAAGACATGCAATTAAAATGCAGAGACTTTGATACTCAGTTATCCAAAAGCAAGAAACAATTTGAAGATAGTGAGCAAGAATTGACACACTTAAAAGCCTTAGTGGATCACATTAGGCAGGATAAAGATGAGGTTGTTTCAGAAATGCAGATTTTACAAAAAGAACATTGCGAAAAAGAAGGTGATCTCCAGAATGTAGAACAAGAAATGATTAAAATGATCCAAGAAAGAGACAAGAGAAGTAAAGAGTTCAATGAATGCCAAATGCAAATGTGCGATATGCAGGAGGCAATTAATAAAATGAGTGATGAAAATAATTATTTGCATGATGAAGCCAACAGACTCCTTAAAAAGTGTAAGGACTTAGAACAGCAAATGTGCATTCCCAGGTCCCAGGAGAGGCGGCAGGGTACCACATTCAATGGAGTGGAGGTGAATTCTAGCTCTGCCCAAAGAGCTAGTGCCCCAGTGACTGGGCCGGTGACTGAACTTGGTTGCAGTGCCCTTGGGGGCTTTGATACTCCCATTGGGGGCAGCCACCAATCTCATACACCTGAAAACAGGATTGAATCACAAAATAGTGCAATTCCATGCATTGCAACAAGTAGCCCCATAAAAATAATGAAATCCATTAAAGCCCTGATCAAACCATTTAAAAAGGGAGGTGAATGCTGCATTGAGGATCACTTAGAAGCGGTGCATGACATTTTTAAAGCGCTCCAGATACCTAAGGAACAGTACAGACAATATTTTCATTTAACTTTAGATGCCCCGACGGCCAGCATCATAAGGGGATTAAATGAACAGCAGAATATGACATGGCTGGAGTTTGAAAAAGAAATTAGGCGTCATTTTTCTCCTTTTCAGTCATTGCAGGAGGCAAAGAAAGTTGCGTACACTATTACTGCTGGACCTAATACATCACCTCGCCAATTTTTACAAGACTTAAAAAGAGCATTCTCTCGCTTTGATGTATCTTTTGACTCAAATTCCAATGAGTTTAAAACCGCATACTTCTATGGGCTACAGAAAGACATCATATCCCAATTGGTCCGTGAATTTGACCGTGACAAGTCCCTTGAATGGATTGTACATCAAAGCACCAAGCTATATGAGGTACTCTATTGTCAGGGTAGAGAAAGTGATAAAATGAAAGATACTAGGCCTAAATCTAAAGAACCCTCAGCCACAGTAATGGAAATCAGGTCAGCCAAAATGTCCCTTGAGTCTGCTCAAAGCCAAGGTAAAAATAATGTGACACCTGAACAAAGGGGTAATCAACAAAGATCGCCATTTACTGTACCAATGTTCCAATCACATGATCCTAGTAATAGAGAGAGCTACATCAGCCCTAGATATTTAGGAGATAGACCCCGGGTAAGATACCGGTCTGATATGGCAGGTATGAACAATAACCAGAGACAAAATCAAGATCAAAGAAATGATGGTCCCTACCAGTCATTGGGGACACAGAGCAGATTTGATCCCAGCACCATGATATATGGTAATCAGGATAGGCCCCGATATGTGGATCGATTTACTGATAATGGAAATCAATATAGGGGCCAGTACCCACAATCTGAGAGACAGGACATGAAGCAAAACGTGAACTACAGTCCACGCCAGTACAATGATTCCCCACCAGGGGACTATAATCAAAGGATGGGTGCAACCCGCTCCCCTCCACAAATGAATCAAGAGTTCAGAAACCATCCCAACCGGTATCAATCACCTGAGAGGTATCAGAATAGATCCAATCAGGGGGAAAACAACCAATATCGACCTAGGCCACAGAAAGAGGATCCTAGAGAGGTGGAAAGGTTCCAATGCCTTGAGGCCCAAGTGAAAATGTTAGCTGAGCAAATAGGAAAGCTCTATACAGCGCAAAAACAACCTTCCAAAGAGGGGGCTGATGGCCATAGCAATGACCGGGGGGCTTCCGAAAAGTGACTAAGTACTCATGATAACTGCAGTGCCAAAATGACAGATTGCTCTGATATAATTTTGCATAACGACTCTGAGATGTCTAATGGATTAAAAATGAAAGTACCAGTAAATGAAATTGTGACAGAAAGTGCAAATACTTCTAAAAAAGAGGTACGGTTTAACTTAGAGCTAAATAAAACAGTAAAGATTTGCACAAATGAAAAAGAAACATTAGGAATTCCAAAAGAACAAAGGGACAGATTTAAGAAAAATGACTCATGCATGGGGAATACCAGTGAACAGGGAGTAAGTGGGGATGCCATAGCTCCTTCCCTGGGCAAGCAAAACAATTACCAAACACAGACAGAAAAAGGAAATACTCACAAGGAGGGTACAAGTCAATCACCTGAAAAATTCTTTGAGCCACATATTTTTGAAAAGGCTGAAAGGGCTGGTATTACACTAAATGATCACAAATGCACAGAATTAAAAAATGACAAATTGCTGAATGATGTTGTGACACATGTTCAGTTGGAAGGTTGTAATGTGGTCTCTGATGTTACCCAGATGGATGGGCGAACGGTGGCCACACTCCAAAAAACCTCTGAACATGGAGAAATGAATAAAATATCTCGCACAGAAATGGGTAAAAAGGAGGGAAAAATGTCTTTTCATTTACCAATGTGCTTAGCCAAAAGTGAAAAAGGCCTGAGAAAGGTGAGCCCTGAAATCAGTAAGAATTCACATTTCTTATGTGTATTAGAGGAAGTTGAGGACAGATATTATGCACCCATCACTGTAGAAGAAAAATGCCACACCTTTGCTATGATTGACACTGGCGCACAGGCCACAATTATGTCCAAGGAGCTGGTAAAGAGTATCAATGAAGGGAGGCCTCCACAGAGTCAGATCACAGTGAAGGCAAATCAAGGCCCAGTGCATAACTTTAATGGGGAGGAGGTGCCCATCATAGGTGTAACTGAGGTTGACATAAAAATAGGAAAGCACAGAATGAAACAAGAGGTATTGATCACATCTATTTGTGAAATTCCATTTCTGATGGGGACAGATTGCCTGAAAAGATTGTCTCCTCTCATAGATGGGGTGAATGGAGTGCTGTGGTCCTTAACCAAAAAACCATTGAGGCCTAAGAAACTAAAATCACAAAACAGCAATATAAAAGAATGTCACACCGTTGCCAAAACAAATGATGCTGTGGAGGTATATCTCCAGAATAGCTGCATACCTAGTGTCACTGTTATATTAAGGTGTCAAGACAAAGATCAGAGCGACAATGAAAAACTACCTGTACAAATATACTTGGACCCAAGGAAAGATTGGCAGACTGCCATAGACGAACACACATTACGTTTCTATTTAAAAGAGAATACATGCAAACAGAATATTGTTCCTAAAACAGATTCAGAAAAACACATTACCACTCTGGCAGAGATACACATGGAAGATGAGCAACCATGGGTTCACGCTGGTATAAATGATTATCTTAAAACAATAAAAGCCACTTTAGCGCTTGAACATGAAAGGAGTTTCATTAATGAGAAATTGTTGCAAAAAATTATGGAGAGGGAAGAAATCCCGAAATTTAGGATTAAAAACCAATATGTTTCTGGGTTGGACAGTCCAGACTTTGAAAACCGAATTACAGGCAGATGCATGCTTAAAATTAGCATTGGGCAGAAAGCAATTTACCATAATGTATGGATAGTGAGTGGAGTCATGACACGCCAGACCAAGATTTGATTGAGGCACAAAAGAATGATCAAATTTTGGGAATCTATTATAATCATTTGATGGATCCTGAACAAAATCCTTTAACAGAAAATGATTGTATGGGAAAAGAAGAGTTGAGGGTGTTATTAAAGAACAAAACACGAATTAGATTACAGGATGGACTCATGATTAGAGAGTCCATAACAGGGCAAATACAGTGGGTAGTACCCCTTTCATTCAGAGGACTAATGCTACACCATGCACACGATGCCATAACTGCAGGCCATAGAGGTTCACAAAAGACATTAGAAATACTAAAAGATTATGCTTACTGGCCACATATGTCCCAAGATGTGGAATTATATACTAGAGGATGTCTAGTATGCGCCCAATTTAAACCTGCTTCACCAATGCATAGAGCACCATTGATGAAAAGAGGCCTAACTCTCCCATGGTCAGATTTGCAAATAGACTATGTAGGTCCTTTAAAAAGGTCGAGCAGGGGACACCGCTATATTTTGAGTGTGGTATGTTTGATGTCAAAATGGATTGAGTGCATTCCCGCACCAGATTGTAGTGCGCAAACAGCAGCCACATTGCTGGTGAACCATGTGTTCTCAAGGTTTGGGTTGCCACAAAGAATTGAGTCAGACAGAGGAAGTCATTTCACAAGTACTCTAATGAGTAAGGTATGGCAAATACTAGGTGTGAAAAGGAAACTACATATCGCATATCGGGCGGCGTCTTCAGGTACAGTTGAAAGAAGCAATAGGTCTGTTGTGGACATTTTAAAGAAATTTGTGGCAGAAGCAGGTTCCAGCTGGGATTTGCGTTTACCATTGGTTTTGATGGCAATCAGGTCGACTCCTGCCAAAGCATCAGGTGTTAGCCCCCATGAGGTCTTAACAGGTAGGAAAATGGTGTTACCACAACACCTACTATACAGAACACATGAGCAAACTCTAGTGAGTGCATCCACAGTTCATGAATATATTGATGAACTGAGGAGGCATTTGCAACATGCATTTGCTTTTGTGCAGAGAAATCTGGAAAGAGCTGCTGACAGTGCTAAGTCATATTATGACAAAAAGACATCAGTAAAGGAATACAATGTAGGGGATCAGGTGTACAAGTTTCATTTTGGAAAAAGTAAACAGAAAAATTCTAAATTTCTGGCAGCCTGGCAGGGGCCATTTCGAATTATAGATAAAGTATCTCCTGTAGTGTATAAAATTTTGAAAAATGAAGGTGAAACAGCAATAGAGCAATTTGTCCATGTAAATCAAATCAAACCATGCCATCCCAGACATGAGATCAGGCAGCTTGAGCATGTGGAAACGGATAGAGTCCCTTGAGAAAATAAATGGGTGTGATCAGGAGGCAGTGACAAAGAAGTTAAAAAAAAAAAAAAAAGTTGATTGTAATGATGGCACATAAACACTGTAATATATGTGAAAATATATAATATAAATAAATAAATAAATAAATAAATAAATGCACATATAACGGAAGCTCGTGGTTGGTGTGCAGAGAGAAAGTGTATTAAATATTGAATGCTGTTTTATATGTGTTTGTTTTCTTTTAACTTGTGTTTAATTTCAGAAAAAAGAAAAAAAAAAACGAAGTATTTTTACCAAGCATGTTTTATTTTTGGCAAAAGGATGAAGTTAGTATTGTGCTATGTACTTAATCTGTTTATTTTCTATTTTGATTTAGACGATTAACATTATTTGATCGGAGGTTCCGGGATCAGAGGCCACGGGAGACGATGGAGTCCTGGAGTCCCCTGGATGAAGACCAAAAGATGCCTGCCTCCAGGTGGAGGTGAAGACAAAATAACCGGAATGCCAAAAGAGATGACTACTGTGGATTCAAGATTGCCAAGATGAAAGAGTACTCGAATGAACCGAATAACATCGCTGGCCGGGACATACCAAAAGAGACAAAGCAAAAGTTCCGGCATATGAAGTTCCACGTATTTATTATTTTAATTATTTATTTTAACTTGTTATATTACTTATTTGTTTTAGTTAGTTGTTTTATTTCATTGTTTTTAATTGACTTGGAAAATTTAAACTTAAAGTACTGCCACTTCCACTGAGAAGGCAAATGTGGAACATTTTATGAACTGATGGACTCAGATGAAATGTTAATTGCAAATTTTCATTGATGCACATGAATATTCATTTTGTTGGATTGCTATATTGTAAAAAAAAATAGAACAAGTTGTTTTTAGGAATTGGCTTGGATTATAGCCAAGTTCTAAAAACAAAAGGAGGGTATATGTAAGGATATTTGGCATGTTACAGCACAGAGTACAGCACTACTGCACAAGTAGCATTACAGCACTACTGCACAAGTAGCATTACAGCACTACTGCACAAGTAGCATTTTTTTTTTGCAGCACCACCACAAGGGTGCGGTGCATTGCTATATGGGTTAGCAGATTAACAAGGAAAGACAGGCTATTCAGTCAAAAAACGATTTTAACATATAAGATGCAAAGCTATTTTTACAGTTAAAAGCACACGTGTTCATTTAAAAATGCACACTATTTTTCACCTGAAATGCCTATATTGCTAGAGACACATTTGAAAATTAACAGCTAACATATTAACCATTAACCTGACTAATAAAACCTTATTTTAATATAACTCACTAATAAAATGTGTTCTCTACTGCAGAATTAGGCATACTTTGAAAACCAGTTAAATGAGTGTGCAGATTTTTCCTCTCTTCTCTGCCTGATTATCCGTGTTGTTGTGCACAGTAACTGCAGGAGGAAGGAAGTCAGATTTGCAACAATTGCAAATGTATAAGCGAAGCTATTGTTTAAAAGTAGGAGGATGAGAGATGATGGATTTCATTGGAACACGTCATAAAGAGGGCTGAGAGGAAAGTTTTAGTGGGCAGTAGCAGGGAAAAAGACAGGCAGACATCTTTCTGCACTACTGGGGAGAAGACCTGGCTGTGGGGGTGTCCTGCTGCAGTCGAGACTGGGGAAAGCTGAAAGAATTACCTTTCCACTGGCAGAGGCAGTCCTATCTGAAAAAGCTGAGAATTCCAGGCAATGACCCCGGCTTGAGAAGGCAAGCGTTCCTTTTTGTTGGAGTTAAGCCAAGAGAGCCACATTCACAGAGAGAATCCTCTGAACAGATAAGGTAATTACCTAACTGGGGGAGCTGTGTGTGTGCACGAAAGTATGCAGTCAGTGTAGAAAAATGAAAGTCCCGTGCGTGTCTTAATCAAGTGCTAATGTTGCAATTTAAGTTCTGTTCTCCGCCACTATAATTGCAGTGTGTCATTGAAAATGCTTTGATTGTTCCCTTTTATTGCTGTAAAGAATGAGATCATGTCTAAATGCAAATTTTATAATACAGAAAATATTTGAAAACAGACGGGTGGTTTATTTTCTATTTACCATTACAATGCCAATGATGTGGGGAGATTTTTAAACAGTGCAATGGTCATTTTAAGACAGATGTGTGTATGTCAGAATCAGTATGAATAATTGTGAGTGACTGTAGTATAACTTGTTGGAGGTACATGAGCCAACGGGAAGAGAGACTCTCTGAACATAGCTCCCTACCGTATATAAGGTAGTGGAAATTACCACAAGACTACCACATATAGCTCTCTGTCGTAAATAAGTCAGTGAGTTTGCCCATGGTGGCGCACCAACACTATCCCTGGAAATTGTGGTTTCCCTAGAATGCAGGTCTGAGGTCTCTCTAGTGATCACACGAAAAATCTAAGCGAAGATAAGGGATTCTGGACATTGGGGCCACAAATAAAACAAGGGAATTATGCTCACCAAAATACCACCAACCACGTATACCAAATATGCAGGTCTGGGTGCTGAAATAATGCATGTCCATTGTATTATTGTTGCACATGGCCAAATCTGAATACAAAGAGTGATTATTGCTAAGTTATTTCTCGGCGGTAATAAAATACCGTCAGGCCCCAAATCTCCACAAAATACCCTACAACCCCTGCCTTAGATGAAGACCCACTAGAATCTGACCATCTTATTCCCTTTCCCCCAGAGAAGCTTCTTTCGCGTCTTCTCTCGTCTTCTCTCTCTTCACACTCTTCTCTTTCTCTATCCTATATTGTCTGTGCCCAACTCGTGTGAATTCTCTCATCCTCCTCATTTCTATTTAGAGTCAGCCTATCTAAGGACAGCTCTCTATTTCTGCTACTTTGGGAGGCGTCCTCCGTATCGTACAACGCTCATCCTCTTCTTCCCTTTGGGGTACCTTTTCTAGCCCCATCTCATCATATATTCCATTGATTTTCTCTCCGATGCTTCTGGTGTCGAAGTCATCTTCTATATATGCCCTAGATGTGCCTGGTACTGAATCGTACTCAGGAAATAATTCTTCTATATCTTCCCAGTCTACTACTGGATCGGGTTTTTTAACCTCTGTTTCCATATATTCGAGATCTTGTGCTCTTGTTCTTCGCTTGCGTTCAATGTCGTCATCAAACTCTCTATGCTTCCTCGCTTCCTCTTTTGTAAGATCAATCAAGGAATATCGAGGCTTAGTACCACCAAAAAATTGGATCCGCCAGTCACGAAGTCAAAAGTTATGAATATAACTTTATTATGTACAGATTCAAATATCAAAGCACATAGCTATCTGGCTCCCAACACCTCGCAGTGTGTACCAGAAAACCCTGTGAGGGGAGTGAGTACTGGTCATCACACCACATGCAGTATTTATACACAGTCCTGGGCATAGCCCAGACCATCTCCAAACTAAGAGGTTACAAATTATGGTTTGTGCCCAGTTCACATAACAAATATACAATATTGGTTTGTACTTTTGACATATTGTCCCATCCTTGAAGATTCAGTGGTGTTGTTGTTTCTCCAATTTAGGTTGATCCTAGTTTCAAGAAACAAATTCAATAGCTTATTGCTAAGGCACATAGTTCTAGTTTGTCTACCATTTGGTTCTTATGTTTGAATATGGCTGAGGCTATTGATGCAGACAACACTTTAAATTGAAGTTCACTTTGGCTCCAAGGTTCCTTAAACATACTGACACACTTTGTTGTAGACAGCTGTGTGGATCTTTAGTTTTTAGAGTAAGTCCTGTTTCAAGAAATGTACAAAGGATTCCTTCAAAAACACACAGCATTAGTTTACATGCATTGTATATCACTGTTTGAGGGAGGTATAAAATGGAATTTGAAGTAAATTCTAATTAACTGCAGGTTTTAATACAAATGCGAAATGGCTTAGGACAATATTCATAATCAGATGATATTTATGCGAATATGGTTTAACAAACCCTCCTTTTTGGCCTAAGCCAAGAGCATAACTCAAACATTCTGACCATACGATGACCATGTGTCATAATCAGAACACTCTGAGTTGTTGGATTCAAAAACATCAATTGCCATTAACTCTTTAATAGTTATTTCCTGCATTCCTAAGGCATTGGTTGCTTTATCAGGTATTTTGTATCCTAGGCCCTAGTGTACCTACTGCATGTGTACAACATCCTCCTATCATGGAACATATGACAGGGAGGCATTGTACACAACAACAACAGAACAGGAGAATACCAAGAATCACCATTAAGACTGCAAAGATCTTCCAACCCCATGATCGTAATAAGTCCCAGAACCAAGTACTAAGATTCCAGTTTCCCTCTGGGACATGTACTGCAGTACTCAAGGTATGTCGTTTTTGAATGGCCTTGAATATGGTATGGGAGGAGTCAGGTATGAAAACACAACAAGCAGATCCCACCAATTTACATACTCTACCACGCTCAGCCAGGATGTCATCTAACACCATCCGGTTCTGTAGAGCAACTAATCTAATTGCTTTTTGTTCTAACATCATATTGTATAGTATATTGGTGGTCCAGTTGATGGTTTTCTCCAATACTCTTGTCAGTCTCCTAATATCCTCAGAGTTCATGATATGTCCCCAAAATGGCACAAAGTATATCGCTACATCACCCATGACCTGTGAAGGAGTATCACCACTTTTGTCCCACCTTGGAAGAGCTCTAGAGACCTCAGAGGTGCTAGCTACAAATACCCCTCATAGCAAAATTCCCAAATAACAGGTACCCTGCCAATCTCTAGGTAACTAAGGATAAGCTTCATTGCCACAGACAAAATAAACGGGATCACCTACATACAACGGTTTGTCCTCACTAGTTAGATTCGCAATGTTGGTGCAACCCTCAAAAGTACCCATTGGCTGAGAACCATCCCTTTGTATACAGAAGGAAATGGAGTTGGGGCTATGATTGATGCAAGTGCAAAAAGGGGGCATGGCATCCCGATTGCCTACGGGAGCCAACTTGAAAGAAATGAGTGATTGGAAAGGTCGGGTCAGTCTATCAGAAGGCCTAATAGAAGCAACATTAAGCTTGCTCCTATTTGCAAAACATAAGCATCCCAGAGGCGTCAGGACACGCTTTTCAAATTCATTCAAATGAGTCCTGTCAAAGTTCCCTGAGATGCTATCATTCCAACGGCCAAAAAATAGTGCCCGTAGAGAGGCATAACATGCAGTAGTTAAAGGCAAAGGATGAATATACCAGCCCAACCCTTTTTCCCCATGCTGAGGCAAGTGCGAACAGATCCAACAGTTTGTTCTTTTCAAAATTGCATGAGTTGCATTCATTATTAACAGTAGTGTATTGTTATCATAGCTGTGTCTATGTTGGGAGTCCCTAGGAGATAGAGTGTGCAGGTGCACGAAAAGTGTAGACACAGTAGGAACACTCTCAGTAGGCAAGAATGTTTCAAGTGGGTGCACTTCTTCTATATACCAGAATCCAAAGGCAATCAATACTGTAAGACTGGTTAATGCAATTACAAGAAGACAATACATCTTTAAAGACCATGTATTTGATCGTCCATTGTCATTGTTGGCCACATGATCGATCAATTGTTCTGCACAAGTAGGGATGATGTCAGGCATTCTTCCTTGAAGCTCTTTTCTGAAAAGTTCCTGCGAAAAACTCTGTAGTCCGTTTGCTGGTGATCTCCTGATCACATGGTTTCCTGATTGTAGATAGTCTTTCCCAGTCCCCAGCCACCTTACTTCTTCTTCAGTGCAAAAAGGTGGCAAAGGACAAGCTCTATGATCGTTCCCCCATGGGCACAGTCGTATTTGTGCAGTGAGACTAGTGCCGTGGACGCAGATTGTACCTTGTGACACCTGGTACTGTGTGATCTGCGAACAGTGTGTCATTGCTTCCTGATGGAAGTGATGAAATGACAACAGAACTGTGCAAGGGTGCAGAAGGATCTGCAGAAGCGTTTGGAAACAAAACAGCAATCTCCCCAGGCCCTGCAGGCTCAGGAAGTGTCTCCGGAACACCCTTGGTGCTATTCAAGGCTGATTGATCGTTGGGAACAGAGCAAGTAGGTTTCTTCTTATCTTCTCCGTCGTATGGCAAAGGGAAAGGTATCCTCTTGACATGCGTAGCGTGGATCCATTGTCGTTTCCCCGCTTCTCGTACGGCAGTCTGTGTGGCCAACAGGACCTGGAAAGGTCCTCTACAGCGCAGTGCAAGACTAGATGCTCTCTCAAATGACTTTGTGAGCACCCAGTCACCGGGTCGAATTCTGTGACCTGGCTCCTCGTATGTAACTGGGAGGGCTTCTCGCTCCTGTTGATAAATCAAATAAAAGTTTTTAGTTAACCAATCACAGTATTCAGAAAGAAGTAAGTGCTCCACATCTCTTAAATATCTAGGCTTGGGGATGATTCAAATGTTAGCTGGCCTCCCCATAATAATTTCATTAGGGGAGAGCCCAGTCCTAGTCTGTGGGGTTGTGCGCATTGAAAGGAGAGCTATTGGTAAGGTGTCCAGCCATTTCAAATTGGTGCCAGCGCAAACCTTAGCAATTTTATTTTTCAGAATACCATTGTGACGTCCTACAAGTCCAGAACTTTGAGCATGTCTAGCCAAATGGAACCGTTTATCAATTTGTAATCCCGCGCATATTTGCATAATAACAGCAGCGATAAAATGTGGACATTATCCGACCAGATGACCCTCAGAAAACCAAACCTATGAAAATATTCCTTGAGCATGGTTTTCGCCGTTGTCATTGCTGTGGCATCTTTCACAGGGAAGGCTTCAACCCATTTACTAAAAGCACAAATAACTACAAAACGTATTTAAAATTGTTACAGCGCTACATTTCAATTAAATCAAAGTGAATTACATCAAAAAGGACAGAAGGTGGACCAAAACTATCCCTTGGTGTCAATGTTACCTTCCCCACATTATGCTGCAGACAGACCATACAACTCTGGACAAAACGCTCAGCAGTTTTCAGGATATTAACATTTACCCAGACAGATTCTAACATTTTACAAATCTTCCTAGTGCATATACGAGTGGGACCATGGGCCATTGAGATCATCATAGTAACATACGCATCGGGCAACATCCATTTTTGCTCTGAGTTATCCACCAACACTCTTCTTCATCCAACCTCGCCAAGCCCTCAGCCCATTGCTTGGTTTCTTCTAGAGTGGCATCTGCTTGGATATTTCTTATGGAATCAATCACTTCATATATAGTAGAAATGTTTGTGGCTTCCCTTGTAGTATACATATCTGAGTAGAGGTCAGTAGCAGTCTGTTTGGCTATTTGGTCAGCAAAAGCGTTCCCTTTTCCCACATCATCTATGATTTTCTGATGTGCCGCACACTTCATAATTGCAATCTGAATGAGAAGTGCAAGTGCTGAGAGTAGCTGAACTATCAAGGTGCCATTTCGGATTTTAGTTCTGTGTGAGGTAAAGAAACCTCTCTCTGCCCAAAGTCTACCGAAGCTGTGAACCACCCAAAAGCATACTGGCTGTCAGTATATATATTCACTCTAAGCCCTTTGGAAAGTTCACAAGCTCTAGTCAATGCAATAATCTCTGCGGCCTGCGCTGAGCTATGCGAAATACTATTGGTTTCCACAATAGTGCTTAATGTAGTGATGGCATAAGCAGTGGTGGATGTACCATCCGGAAGTTTGAATCGGGAGCCATCAAAAAACAGCTCCCCTTGTGGATCATTCAAAGGTGCATCATTTAAATCAATCCTGCCTTTAATTTCTTACCCTGTGGTATAAAGCAGTCATGTAACATTTCGTCACTGCAAGCAATATCTTGCAGAAGAGGAATCAATTCAGCCAAATTCAGTACGCAACACCTTTCAATTTGAATATGCAGTGCAAATAGGATCAGTTCATATTTAGTTGATCGTGCAGAAGGTGTTGCATTTTGCGTTCTACTTAATAGAACACATACAGAGTGAGGTGTCATTCCAGTTAAAGTAGGGCCTAGAACCATACCCTCACTCTGCTTCGCGAATGCAGCAGCAGCAGCGACAGCTCTCAGACATCGCAGCAAAAGTGCATGCAACAGGATCAAGTGTGGAGGAAAAAATAACTGCACAGTTTATTCCCCCCTTCATGCTCATGCATTAACACAGCCAAAGCACATCCATCACATTCATGCACATATAAAACGAAGGCCTTTTCATAATTTGGTGTGCCCAAAACTGGTGCTGAACACAGTGCAGTCTTGAGCAGATCAAAAGCTTTCTGGTGTTCCAAGTTCCACGGTAGTGGCAAAGAAATGCCCTTCTTTATCAATGCCAACATTGGTTTGATCACTAGTGAAACATTGGGGATCCAGTGTCTACAGTAAGAAGCCATTCCTATCAAGGCTCTAACCTCTTTCTGTGTATTTGGGACAGACAAGCAAGAGATGCTTTTTATCCGTTCAGGTGTCAATGTTCTTCCCTCCTTTGACAGGAGATAGCCTAAATAGGCAACCTCCTGTTGACAATATTGAAACTTTTTCAATGAAGCTTTATGCCCATGCTCTCCTAGATGTATAAGCAGCAACACTCCTTGCAAGCAACTTCTGAGTCTGGAGCTAAAAAGAAGGTCATCAACATGCTGCAATAATGTAGAAGTGGGAGGCAACTCAAGTGTATCGAGCTGCTTTTTCAAAAGCACTACTGTAAATGTTCGGGCTCTCCGTGTACCCTTGTGGCACACGGAGTAAATGTAAACGAGCGTTTCCACTAAGGTGAACGCAAACAAATATCTACTATCCTCATTTACGGGAATACTAAAGAAGGCATTCTTAAGAACCACCACACTGAAATGAGTTTCAGAAGCTTGGATAATTGTTAATATCTTGGTTACACCAGGCACAATTGGAAATTGTGGAGCAACAATCTTATTGATAGCATGCAAATCAATGATAAAACGGAAGGAAATCGCATTATCCCCTTTCTTATACACCGGTAAAATCGGGCTATTGCACAAACTTCCTGCAATTTCCTCGAACACTCCACAATGGACACAATAAGAAACTATGCTTTTCAGAGCTTGCTCACCATCAACTGAAATCTTATATTGTGGAATACGTGACAACTTAACTCCTGGCTTCAAAACAATTTTAACAGATTCAATTTGCAAAATGCCAACATCATTGTCATCATCCAACCATAAACATGCCAAAACTTTACCAAATTCAGACAGTAAAGGTCTAGTCAAAAACTGTGAGGCAGAAGATTGCTGGGGTGAAATCGTCAAACACACTCCATCCGAAGAACAATGAATTACCGCATTTAATTCCTTCAACGGATTCGACCCCAACAAATTCTCTCCACAGTTCATTGTCAAAAGAAACGGACAGTGATCCGTAAATGGACCCAATGAAATCGGTACCGGCAAAGTAACCGGACTAACCACTGGCATACCAGAAAACCCTACAGAAACGTTAGTTTGCCTTGACAGCAGAATGTCTGGAACCCGTGAATAGTCAATGGAACACTTCTGTGCTCCTGTATCTATCAAAAATAGATGCTTCCTATTCCCCACCATCATTTCAACGTAGGGACCTTTCTGAGTAACGGGAATAGGCGTTGGTTCTAAACCCTGCTTCGGGCTGTCCTAGCGAAACAACATATTGTCAAAGACAAGATCCTCAGAAAAATAGGCAGTTGAAGGATTATCAAAAATATTTCTACTGTCTATACTAGGTTGCTGGCTATCTTGTGAGAAAGACTGTGAATTTGGAGCAAACTTGCTTCTACCAAGACCCCCTACCCCAGGGCGGCTTCTGGATCGTCTACCCATCACACCAAATGTGTTATTCGATCTCTGCTGAAGGATCGGGCGTTGTGCTCGCCAATTACACTCTTGTCTGCAATAAGCACATTGGTTCATGTGTACAGGACCCAACTGCGCATTACTCTGTGGAGAAAACTGGCCTGTAAACTGTGTATTCCCACCTCTAGTCCCTCTAACCATCTGAATCTCAACTTTAAGAACAAATGTTGGAGGACCCTCCCTCATAGGCAACTGAGAAGTAGGCAACTCCGAACATTTGTTGAGCAATAAAGCCAGATCGAGCGCTAAAGTGGTAGGAACAGTATCGGGTGCAAAAGGCTCTCTTATAAACAATCATCAATTTTGCGGGACAACAAATCTTTTGTTTTCTTTATACACTCATCCTTCAGGTATTCTACTATTGCCTGTTACATTTTCCTCTGCATTTCTGGAGTATACTGACTATACGTAGCATATACTTTTATGGGAGATATCAACACATGCAAAATCCATCTAAGCGCATCCCTTATGCAAATTCGCGTGCCTTCAGTCATTGACTTACAAGGAGGAAGGAACTGTTTCTGCACATACAAAGCGTCCAAACTATCACCATCTAATTCATCATTCTATAACCGTTCTAATTCCCTTCTTAACCCAAAAACCCTCTCGACATGCTCTTTTACTTTCTCTGCAGAATCCCTTGAATGGGCTAAAACATTCAAATCCCTCAACCCTTGTGGGACATCTATATCCGTCAATTTATTACACATTACAGCCAAATGTATTCCCATCCTCTCAATGAAGACATTATGTTCGGGAACACTTTCTAAATTAAGGACTGTAGCTAAAACAGTAGATTTTTTTCACTTTTCTCTATACATTGCTTAGCTCATGCAGACAATGTTCTCTTCTTATCTTTAGAAAACTGTACTTTGAGTCACTACATTTGATTCAGCACTCGCCCCTTCATCAGCTACAAGCGGAGCAGAACCACTTGGGAAAGAGAGAGTAGACAGATCCTGTACAACATGCAGTGGAGACACTACCGCTGGTAACAAAGACAGAATTACTGGAATAGTAACAATAAGAAAAGGTGGAGGTACAGGCAGAGGAACAACAATAGGAAGAGGAGCAATAACTGGCAGCCGAGGAGCAACAGGAAGAACAGGAATTTCTACCGGAGGAGGTGCGACAGCAGGAAGAGGTAAGACAACAGGAATAGGTAAATAAGGAGGTGGTGCAGTGGCACCAGGCCTATGTTCATTTAAGAGTTTATCAATGAGTTCATCTGAGACAAGAACATCTTTAGACGGATATAATTTCTGTACACCAAGTTAAAAAGCCCTATCCATGTTTCTAACAGACTCTGACTGTTTCTGTTGATCATACAATAATGCCTTTTCTGAATTTTGACATATGACGACGTGTATGCTTCTATTTACTCTTAAATTGCTACATAGCTTCTCTTTTCCAATTCTGAATCACATCAAATGCTGTAGGTCTAGCCTTTATTTTTTTCCTTTAACAATATAGTTTCTAGATACTCTTTTCGGGCATTCTCAAAACTACCATTTACTGGCCACTGAAATTCGGAAGCATGTCTAGTTTGTCTGTGCCAAATATAGTTGAATACTATACTACCAAATGCCGTTCTTACAGTTCATAGACATACCGGTGACCCCTCCTGTGGCGCCGGTCGGCCAAATAATAAAGATTGTCTCTGCGGAATAACGCCCTGGAACAGGCAGACAATTTCCCAGGCATGTCAGATCACTGGTGTTACCCGGCATTGTTTGAAATCCCGAGTGCAAAACTGCAACCAAATTTAATGATACTTACTAATCGGGGCACAACTCACCTGATTGCAAAGGACAAAGGAGGTCCGATCGGATTACCAAGGATCGACGTGGCTGGCAATTCCAGCAAAAATACCCGCCTCGATATGGGGACCCTTGTCAAGATGTCCTCTCAAACCTCTTGCTTACCGTTCAGGGATCAGAACGTGCAGTTCTGTCGAGGTGTCGCATCTCATACAAAAAGGGGCCCCTTTTCTCACGCTCCAATCCCAGTCCGGTAGCCAAGTCCTTAATCAGCAAAGTGACATCAATCTTGAGGGTGCCTATTTGGGCGCCATCTTGTAAGATCAATCAAGGAATATCGAGGCTTAATACCACCAAAAAATTGGATCCGCCAGTCACGAAGTTAAAAGTTATGAATATAACTTTATTCTGTACAGATTCAAATATCAAAGCAGATAGCTATCCGGCTGCCAACACCTCACAGTGTGCACCAGAAAACACTGTGAGGGGAGTGAGTACTGGTCATCACAAAACATGCAGTATTTATACACAGTCCTGGGCATAGCCCAGCCCATCTCCAAACTAATAGGTTACAAATTAGGGTTTGTGCCCTATTCACATAACAAATATACAAAATTGGTTTGTACTTTTGACATATTGTCCCATTCTTGAAGATTCAATGGTGTTGTTGGTTCTCCAGCTTAGGTTGATTCTAGTTTCAAGAAACAAATTCAATAGCTTATTGCTAAGGCACATAGTTCTAGTTTGTCTACAATTCAGTTCTTATGTTTGAATATGGCTGAGGCTATTGATGCAGACAACACTTTAAATTGAAGTTCACTTTGGCTCCAAGGTTCCTTAAACATACTGACATACTTTGTTGTAGTCAGCTGTGTGGATCTTTAGTTTTTAGAGTAGGTCCTGTTTCAAGAAATGTACAAAGGATTCCTTCAAAAGCACACAACATTAGTTTACATGCACCGTACATCACTGTTTGAGGGAGGATGAGCTTTGTAGACATAGATAACACTTTGAATGAGAGTTCATTCTGACTACAAGGTCTGTTTGCATAGGACAAATAGTCTGCTCTGCCAGGCCCAGTGTTGACATAGGCTCAAAGGTTGTTTTTACTCTGGCAGCCGAAAACATGGTTTAATCATTACTGACCAGAGAGCAGAAGATAGAATGAAGATTTAGGATATTTTCCAAAATGGCGTTTGAAGTCAATTCTAATTAACTGCAGGTTTTTAATACAAATACGAAATGGCTTAGGACAATATTCATAATCAGACGATATTCATGCAAATATGGTTTAACACTCTGACCCTGTCTTCTTGCTTCCTCGCATCTCGTCGTTCATTTGCCCTTCGCATTTCCTCATCGCTTTGACTTTTTTTTTCTCTTCTCCTGTATCTTTTGTTCTTCTTCTTCTATTCTCCTTTGTTCTATTCTATCCTGATCATCAGCTGTTCTTTGCTTATGATCGCATTTTCTTTTTTGTTCCGCCTTTTCCTGTTTTCTGATCTGCTCATCACGATATAATTTATCTCATTTCTGCCTATCTTTTTTCTTAGCCCCTTCGTCTCTTAATCGTTTTTCCTTTTCTTTCTCTTTCCTTTCCAATTCATCTTGTTCTTCCCTTTGTCTCATATCCTCAATGCCTTTACCATCAAGTTTCAATAAAATCTAACCTCCCATCCATTTGTTCTGTGCGAATGCCATCTCATCAGTCCTATCCTCATCTCCTTTCCATCTCTTTACCTCTCTTTCCATACCTCGAGATGTACTTGCTTGTGCTTGATCTCCTTTTTCTTTCTGGTGTCTCTACTTGTCCTTCAGGCCTTTGGAGGTAATATCCCTTTCTCTGTCCTTCTCTTGGCTTTCATCACTACTTTGCATAGGCGACTCATATGACAGGTTGTTATATCCTGTGGTTGCTTTAAGTTCCCTCAACGGGTATAATCCTGCGTCTTTACTAGCTTCGCTTTTGGTTTCAGATGGGGCGGGTGGCGCAGAAGGCTCTTTACCCCCCTCTGTGCATATATTCAATATCTAATCTAATGGTGGCTCCTCCTCCTTTTCCTCTTGGTACATATTCCAAAGTTCTAAACTAGCTAGGCGGTTGTCTAACTTTTTGCCAGTATACGTGGCGTGCAAATATGTGATCATGTGCTGCAGGACCATTTTAGATAGCGATCCTCCTTGGGGCCATGGCATAAATATTTCATCTGCGGTCCCTTTAACTCATTCTGCACTGTACTGTTTAAGCTTGGGTGCATGCTTCGCCAGATGCTTGCACATGTGCTTCAATGGGGTAATATCTTCCATGTTTAACGTGTTTATCCTCTCCTCTATAAAACACTTTGTTATGCTTTATGTTTCAAAAACAAGATCAACAATATGAGCGAGCACCAATCGTTGCAAGCTCCAATCCCATTTTTCAACGATAATTTCACTTTTACTTTTTTTAACTACAACCATCAATCCATGCAATGCAACTTCATATCATTACAATCGTGCAATTTTCATGCTATTTAAAAAAATGATTTTTGCCTGATGACATCATAGATCTACTAAAACATGTAAAACAGACAGACAGAATCCGGCTGACTACACAAATATCATGCCATTTGCTTCCTCAGATGCATTCTGCCTCTATTTTATATTCTGACATGGAATTTAAGCCCATTTCATTCAGATCGTCTTTAATTGATCTGGTTCTCTACATCATCCTTTCAATTCAGGACCTTAAATGGAGGCTTCTTCTAGCACTCTTAAAAACTTAGGAAAATGGGCGTATACACTTATCGTGGTCACTCCCGGTATCTCTCTATATTGATCGGCCACCCTTGAGTCAATATTTTCCCCTTACATATACATTATACTCTCACTCTGATGCTATTTTTGTCCCACCTCCCTCCGTTACCTCCACTTTATTTGTTTTAAGGCATGCAACTTTTTGCCAAAGCATTCAGTCTTTTTCACTCACCGTTCGAATGTTTTTCCTCTCTGGACGTTCGAGATCACCTCCTTAGTTACACCTTTCCAAGCTGCTCATCCGATCAGCTGCTCGTAGACGTGGGAAGAGGTTCCTGGGCGAAAGCAAAAGGTCCCTTCACACCTAACCTGCAGGGTATTTTATTAAACTAGCCACTATCTACGGGAAGCTTCTCGTTCTTTCAGCTGGATAGCAAAGGACTTGTGATATTGCTGAGGACCCGAAGTTACTTATGTCGAAGGTCAATGGGTGTCTTATCTCTGCTATCAAGTGAACTGGATGGACCCCAGCCGGCCCATAAGATTTGGGATCTCCAAACAGCCCTTTAAGAGTACAAATCTTCATCCCCATCTATCCCGAGGGTGCTGGTGCTCATCTCAAAGGGCTATTTTGAGACCTCCAGTCTTATGGGCTGGCTGAGGTCCATCCAGTTCATCTTAGTCCAATTTTGTTAACATTGACAGAATGGCAAACCTATCTCCGAAAGTCCGTGGATCGTTGGTTAGTTGCAACAAAGTGAAAATACAATTATTACCCAATGATAAAAGTGACTGTCCAGAAAAGGTTGTATAGAAAAATTGACTTTATTATTGTCACAACAGACAGCACTAATACACTGCGAAATACAACCCACCCTGGATAGGAATGCAGAGGACAGTCTGTTTCAAAGAAGGAAAATGGATGCACTCTGGATACTGACACAAATGTAGTCAGTATTGTAAAGAATCACAACAGTTGAAGGATACTTGGTTTCAGTGCAGAAGGTGCAATGGGTCGTAAAATGTCACTAGGCATTTGGAGAAGGACCATGTGGATAGAACCACAATGTACCTTCTGCTTGTAGGTGTTCTTGGTGCTCGACACGGTTGAGTCAGTTTTAGAGCACTTTGCAGCTTCTACGACATAGTTCAAGATGGGAGACTGATGCGGTTATCAGGCAGCAAGCAGTTTGGCGAGCAAAGCTGGAAGGATGGAAGGATAGCAGCATACTGGCCTACATGGAAGTTCAGGGTCAGGAATCATTGTCTCAGTGCTTATCGGTGGTTCTGAACCACTGGGCGAGGTGTCTCTAACAGCTTTAGTGACTGTGGAGCTGATGGTTCGCTGCATCAGCCTGGCACAAAGCCATCTCCTCTGCCGCAGAACCTGAATTGCTGCAGGACACTTGCATATTTAGAGAAAGATGGGGAATGCATACCTGTGGAAAGGCCATCAGGAGCCAGCTTGGAAAGTATCCTGCCCGAAGTCAGCAAGGAGTCCAGGCAGATCAGGATGGGGAAGTGGCAGTTGCTGGGGGACACAGCAGCCAAGCAGCGCCAGCAGACCACGGAGTATGAGTATTGACCCAGTCACATGGCAACTGTGGGGGTGTGGAGGTTATTGAGTATAATGGAGAATTATTTAGTATCGTTGAGTATTGTCAAAGTATTGTTTAGCATTGTCAAACTTAGTATAGACAGGAGCAGAGGTAGATGTCATTCTTTGTGGGTGTGGCATATTCAAGTTTAGAGGTAAACATTTCTGGAGAATAACCTAGACTATTGACTCGAGGACACAGATGACGTTAGTTATGTAAATAGTGGATTTCCTGTGGGTTGGGCATTTTAGCTTGGGTCATAGATGCCAGAATTTCCGTAAGGTTTAGCAAGGGAGCTGGCCTAGATTGTGGAAGGTGAGTTTACTGGTTAAGTCTCCTGGAGAGAGTCATTTTGCACACGAGGCGATGCCGCGGTTATAATTTGGTCACAAGACAATATTGGTGTACTCTGCCTCGAGGCAGGAAGACAGCTGTGTGGTTGTGTCAGGATTTTGTGCATTTTAGGGGAGTAACGGGTTGTAGCATTGTGCATGCATATTTGAGTTCTCAGCACTGCATGGTTTGCAAATTGGTGACGTCACCCATAGATTTGTGCAAAGGACAAAGAGAGCATGAGACTGTGAGGAGCTAGCATTGAAAAACTTGGGATTGGCATACGAGGTGAATGAGCGGCGCTATGCATGATTGTGGGTGTGCCTAAGGAGGCAGTGAATTTGTAAAGGGGCAATGCGTGGAGCACGCCTGGTAAGGTGTGGTGCCAGAGAGGCTCATAGTAAAGTAATAAAATTGTGATTGCATTGTGTTCCTCCCTTAACAGCGGTCGATCGAAACCCTAAATTTGAGTGAGGTCAGGTAAATGCAAAAGCAATGTATGAAGGGAAGTGCAGGGGGACACACCCATCCAGCACCTGTGTAAGATGCTCCCACCCTACTGGGAGTAAATATGCAAATATAGCATAGAATGGTCTAAAGGTACTGAGGGGAAGTTAACAAAACCATTGCCACCTTGCAGATGTCTCTCCAAAGATGTGCAGCAATCACAACTGACACACATACAGGGCACCTATAAGGGAAAGAAGATAACAAGCCAGATGGCGATATTTGAATTGTGGCATATGCATATGGAGGGCGAGGGGGACGCGGTAAAGCGTCAGTGAATGCTGAGCCAGGAGGAGGTGCAGGGGACGATGGCCCTGCTTCCCACTCCCCCACATCTCCGTCTGAGAATAGTTTTTGATGACACAGATGATGAGCAAGGGATGTGCCCGACATGAGAATTAAGAGCAGCAGACAGGTATTCAAATCTGGCATATAAACCACCACCATATTTTCGAGAAGAGGGGCCAAGAGGCGAAAGAACAATGAGGTGCAGAAGGGCTAAATGGGGGAGCTTTGAGAAATAGCTATGGGTGAATGGATAGGGGGACAGATCCTCCTAAAGCTAGAAGAGAAGACAGATGGGGAAGCAAAAGGGGCAACTAAGGCAATGGAATGGCTGAAATAATGGAGGAAAAGGACAGAAAGGAGAAGGAAAGAGAAGATAGATTAGAAAGAGAGGACAGGGAGGGAAGAAGAAAGGAAGGGAAGGACCAGGTGCAGAGAGAAAGAGAAGAGAGTATGGAAAGGGACTGCAGAAAAAGGAAGAGAGAGGAACAGGAAAAGGGGGACAGAAGGATAAGGGAAGTAGATGAGATTGAGAGACAGAGGAAGAGAAAGTAGAGCAGGAAAAATGCAAGCTGCTTTAGAAGGAACAAAGGAAGTTGCAGGGGGATAGATTGGTAAGGCAACACACACGCAACAAGGCTGACCAATGAGCAATAAGGGTGGTAAGGACACAAGAGACAGCAGATAGATAAAGCAACAGCCTTGAGGGGGGCAGACAATCAGAGCCAGATAGTACAACCTCAGAGGACAGAAGGACAATGGACCAGGACAAAACAGGCATAAAGGCCTGGGGGAGGAAGCAAATACAACATGGGAGACATAGACATTGGGCCTCATTCCGAGATTGGTTTTAGTCATGGCGCTATTTGCGCCATGACTGCCACAAATAACGGGTCCGGCACCGGTGTAATTCAATGGGGACTTACCGGTGCAGTCCGGCCCTGGCGAGACCAGTAAATCCCCATTGAACATGCCATTCCCCATTCCCATTTGAGCCCCCATAGGGCTCAATGGGAATGGGGAGAGCGCTAATAACAGGCTCGCGACTTGGAAGCCCGTTATTAGTGCCCTGGTCCCTTAGCAGGACCGGTAAGGGACGTGTAGTCAGACCACACGTTCCTTATGGTCCCCGCCAAGGGACCTTGGAATAGGGCAGTAAGGGATTACCGGCACCGGTCTCCTTACTGGTGCCCGGTATACCTTACCGCCAACCTTGTAAGGATCCCCATTGACGTGAAGCCTAGCACGGACACAACTACTAGGAGACTGAGCTTCATAGATGACTTTTGTAGGAACATGGGCTCGGGGTCCGACAAAGAGGGACGAAACAGTGGGGATGAGATGGTGGAGCAGAGTAGGCCTCGATGAACGGAACAAGCACAGTGTCAAGGAGTTCCCCCCTTCTCACCTGGGTCCGGTGTTTGCCGGTGTCTTCGATCGCTGCCTTCTTGCGAACGCTTCTGGTCTTGAACAGCGCTGCTCGAGTCTCGTCTGTTTCCAGGTTGCATTTAGTTGCTGGAGTGCTGAGTCTAGGAATCCGGGAGTCTGGGAAAAGCTAGTAATGCTCGAGATCAGGAAGGATGAAAGGGTCAGGAGCGGGTAATAGCACTGGGACAAAGGAAACAATACCGTGAGCTACGAACACACGTCTGAGGCTACTCTGCAATATCATTGAGATGCGCGGAGCCGCGGAAGGCGTGGTCTATAAATAGATAACGCTGCGTTCAGCGCATGGAGCGAGCAAGGGCTTCAGCTCTGGACGGCCATGTTCGAAGTAGTATGGAATGTAAGCCCCATTGAGACAAGGACCAGGAGGTCCAAAAGGGGCGTGATCTGAAGTTCATGACAGCATGCCTCCTCCGAAGGCCTTTTCCTCCAGGTTTGCCCGGGTGTATTAGGTGAAATCGTCTGACCAACTGAGGAGCCTTGATATTTGAAACAGGTTCCAGGTCCTTTCGCTAGGAGGATATCCTTTCCACTCCACTGGGTATTGAAGATGGCCCCGCTTATACCTGAAGTCACAAATCCGGGACACCTCATATTCCAGTTGGTTATCAACCAGTAGAGGAGGAGGTCTACTGGATTTTCGAGAGGATTGGATGTAGGGCTTCAATAGGGATGTGTGAAAAACTGGATGAATTATTTTCCAGGAGTCAGGTAGCTTGATTCGATATGAGACAGGATTTATAATCTCCTTGATGGGAAATGCACCATAGTAGCGGGAAGCCAGCTTGTTTGGTCGCAAGTGTCGGGGGAGTAGTTTTGATGACAACCGCACTCGGTCACCGACCGTATAGGAAGGACCTGGTCTTCTCTTGGAATCTGCATACCTCTTGGTCTGTAATCTGGCTTTCTCTAAGTGTTCTTTAGCCTCTCAGTGAATTTTGATAAGAGTTTCGATCCAGGAGTCAACAGTAGGTACTGGTGTAGGGTAAGGAAGAACCGAGGGTAAAACCGATGGATGGAACCCCTGACTACAATAAAAAGGGCTGGTCTGTAGCGCTGAGTGTTCGGAGTTGTAAGCGAATTCTGCAACGGGTATCAGGAGAGACCAGTCATCCTGGACCTTGGTGGCGGAACATCAGAGATATTGTTCCAGGGTCTGATTTGCACGTTATGTGGCTCCGTTGGTTTGGGGGTGATATCCTGAAGAGAGGGCACGTTGGATTCGTAGTACTCGACAGAGGTGTTTCCAGAATTGTGAAATGTATTGGGGACCCCGGTCAGATATGATCTTGGAAGGAAGCCCATGTAGTCGGAATATGTGTTCCAGAAATATTCCAGCTACCTCTGAAGAGGAGGGTAGTTTCATCAGTGGCGTAAAATGGGCCATATGGGTAAACAAATCTATGGTGACCATGATGGTAGTAAATCCTCGGGAAGGCGGTAACTCCACTATGAAGTCTGTAGTGATGATTTCCCATGGTTTAGAGGGTAGAGTGGGCTGCAGAAGAAGACCCGCCGGTCTTTTGTTATCATGTTTATTTTGGGCACAGGTTATACAAGCCTGGATGTATTGCTGTATGCCAGACTTCATTTTAGGCCACCAGAACTGTCTCTGTATAAAACGGAGGGTGTTGGTGATACCTCGGTGGCCGGAATGGAGTGTGTCATGACAAAGGTTTATTATTTTTTGCTGTAACTTCCGTGTAGGAATGAGTAGTGCATTGTCCTTGAATAAGTAGCCTTCCTTGGCTCTTAATTTCCAGTGATTTCTTGTTGAAATGTCCTTCCATATTTCAGAGGATTGGGTTTGCGATCGGACTTCTTCCAGGAGATCAACTGCTTGGGCTACGAAGATCGTGGGAGAAAACATTTTAGGAAATGCCTTATCTTCAGTGGTCACGTAGTCAGGACGGCGAGACAAGGCATCAGCGATCAGGTTCTGTGATCCAGGGACATGAGTAGTGTGGAACTGATACTGGGCAAAAAAGTAGGCCCACTGTGCCTGACGACTGTTCCTGCACTCCAGTGACTGTAGAATTTGAAGGTTTCAATGATCAGTACGGACTTGGACAGGATGTCTGGCTCCCAGAAGTAGGTGTCGCCATTCAGTGAAGGCTTGGCGAATGGCTAAGAGTTCCTTTTCCAGGACGGAGTAGTGTGTTTCACTCGGAGTTAAGGTTCTTGAAAGATAAGCAATGGGGTTTTCCAAATCGTCCTCCATTTTCTGCTTCAACACTGCTCCTATAGCGTAATTAGAGGTATCCATTTCCACTAAAAAGGGTTGACTTGTATCGGGTTGAGCCAAAATGGGAGCTTGTGTGAACTCGGTCTTCAAACGCTGGAATGCAGTTTCTTGTAATGTTGACCAGACAAATGGGGTATCCTTCTTTAGCAGAGCCACTATAGGTTGTACAATCTCGGAAAAGGTGGCTATGAACTTTCGGTAGATAATGGCTAGTCCTAGGAAGGATTGGATTTGTTTCATGGACGTGGGAGTAGGCTAGGCGAGAATGGCCTTTACTTTTGAGGGGTCCATGCCAATCCCCTCTGGACTAAGGATAAATCCCAGATAGTGCACAGAGGTAACGTGAAACAAACATTTTTCAGGCTTGGCTAAGAGGTGATGTTCCCAGAGTATTTGTAGAACTGCCTTAACATGTCCTTCATGCTTCAGAGGGTCCTTGGAAAAAATTAATATGTCGTCCAGATAGACAATGACGAAGAGAAACAACATATCAGAGAACACCCTATCCATAAAACGTTGGAATACTGCTGGGGCATTGGCTAGTCCAAAGGGCATGACCAGGTACTCGTAGTGGCCAAAGGGTGTTCTAAAGGCGGTCTTCCACTCGTCTCCTTCCCGGATACGGATCAAATGGTAGGCACCCCTGAGATCCAATTTGGTGAATATTACTGCACCCCTCACTGCCTCCAGGATATCCGATATCAAGGGTAGTGGGTATCGGTCCTTAAGAGTGCATTGATTTAGGCCACGATAATCGAGGCAAGGTCTAAGTTCCTGGGTGTCTTTCTTAGGAACAAAGAACAAAGATGCACCTGCTGGTGACTTTGAAGGTCTTATGGTACCGTTTTCAAGGTTTGTATCCAGATATTCTTTGAGGGCCTTTTTCTCAGGTTCGGAAAGGATAAACATCCTACCGAAAGGGATCACTGCCGAGGGTTCTGTTTCAATTGTGCAGTCTTCGGGTCTGTGTGGAGGTAAAGCCTGGACTATGGCAGTGGAAAAGACATCGGCAAATCCTTGGTAGGCCTCCGGGACCTGTACTATATTGGAAACCATGAGTGGGGTTTCTTGCTCCTTAGGTGGTTCCTCAGGGGGTGTTAAAGTAAGTTCCAGGGATAGACAATGAGACATACAAAACTCAGAGCCTAGGAATAATGATCCTGCTGACCAGTTTATATACGGATTGTGTTTTTGTAACTAGGGCATACCCAATAGTATGGGGTAGTGGGCGGACTTAATGATATCGAATCTGATTAGCTCTTGATGGTGATTTATTGAGAGCTGGATTTCCTTGGTCTGTAGGCTTTTGGGCCCTGAACTGAGGGGTTTTCCATCGATGGCTTCCACAGGCTGCATGGTGCTTCGTGCCTCATATGGGATTTGATGACTGACAACCCATTCCTGATCTATGAAGGTTCCCATAGCTCCACAGTCAACCAAGGCCAGAATGGGGCAGATCTTACTCTTCGATGGTGAAAGAAATGCCTGGAGAATGACCAGTCTGTTTTGTCCAGGAGAGTTCAAGAATGGAATTGATGTGGAGCAATCATCTCTCGAACGCCGAGGAGATGCCAGAGGACATTCGATGACCAGATGTTTGTTTGAAGCACAATACATACGCAAACCCGTATGGATCCTTCTCAACCTTTCTTGAGGTGATATGGGTCCACGAAAGGCTCCAATTTGCATGGGTTCAGGTTCTGGGGCTGGACTTGGGTTTGCGTCCATTCTGGCTGTTCTCTCAAAGGACGTCTTGGGTGGGTTTCCCTTGGATTTTTTTCCTTTCAGCCTTCCTTTCCTGGATGCGAAAGTCTATTTGCAAGGCCAGATCCATTAGTGCTTGGAATGAATTTGGTCGGGCCACCCTGGCCAGTTCATCCTTGATCTCATCGTTCAGGCCGCTCCTGAACAGGGTAAAACTAGCCTCAGAGGACCAGTCTGCTTCCTTAGCCAATTGTTTAAATCTGGTCACATAAGTGAGCATATCTTGGGAGCCCTGTTGAAAGTCCAGCAAGCGTTCTTGGGCAGTATAGACCTGCTCTGGACGGTCAAACATGCCTTTAGGGCCTGTATGAACCAATCATAGTCGTCTAGGAGGGCATCGCCGGAGTTAACAAGGGGTGCCCAAGTTAAGGCGTTGCCGGAAAGGTGGGATATGATGAAACCCACCTTAGCCCTAGGAGTCGAGAAATAATAGAGCTTAAAGGTAAAGTGGACCAGGCATGAATCCAGGAATCCGCGAAGTGTTTTTGCTGAACCATCATACTTGTCAACAATACCGCCCAACAGGGCACCCTCCTTTGTAGCAGAATCCCGGGATAAGAACAATTGTTTGAGCACAGCGTTTTCCGCCTTAATATTTTGGACCTTGGTTGATAATTCTTGCATGCGTCGCATTAAGTCCTGCATGGTGGCTTCCATCTCGTTTTTAGGTTCGATCGGATGGCGTCTCAAACTGTCAAGGAGTTCCCCCTTTCTCACCTGGCTCCGGTGTTTGCCGGTGTCTTCGATTGCTGCCTTCTTGCAAACGCTCATCGTCTTGAACAGCGCTGCTCGAGTCTCGTCGGGTTCCAAGTTGCGTTTAGTTCCGGGAGCGCGGAGTCCAGCAATCCGGGAGTCTGGGAAAAGCTAGTAATGCTCGGGATCAGGAAGGGGGAAAGGGTCAGGAGCGGGTAATAGCACTGGGACAAAGGAAACAATACCGCGAGCTACGAACACACGTCTGAGGCTACTCTGCAATAGCATTGAGACGCGCGGAGCCGCGGAAGGCGTGGTCTATAAATAGATCACGCCACGTTCAGCGCATGGAGCGAGCAAGGGCTTCAGCTCTGGACGGCCATGTTGGAAGTAGTGCTTAATGTAAGCCCCGTTGAGACAAGGACCAGGAGGTCCAAAAGGGGCATGATCTGAAGTTCATGACACACAGAAAAGCGAGTGACATGGAAAACAGGTACAGATACAGAGGGTAAAGACAAGCACATACCACGATCAGTGGATGAACTATATAACAGTGATGACTTAGAACCATATATAGACAGGATTAAGGACCGCTCAGGATGAAGGAAGGGGGAGAAAGCTATCATGTGCTCAAGAGCAGGACCCCGGAAGGACACAAGGATGACATTCGACTACCCACAACAGAACCAATAGATGTGTGCACCAACATTAGGAACATGGACAGACAGGTTAGGCTGACAAGGACTGCGTATGGGGAGATAGGACTCACACAGATGCCCCTGATAGAAAAGGGTGTAAGTCGACCTCAGTATATACCATGGAAGCACACTGACAAAGAGAACATGATGTGCAGGCTATCCTCGTTGAGCGCGGGTGCAGGAAAATGAATGTATGAGATGGAACGAATGACAGCAAGACAGAGGTTAGCAGTGGGAGACATAAAGGAACTGCTAGTGGTGATCCTCGGAGATGCCGCTGATGACATATGGAAGAGGGTGGGGTATCCCGGAGTGACAACATAGAACACGGCGCACAATGGTTCACTGTTTGTAAACTGCAGAGCTGCCATATGGCGAGCACTGAGGACACAATACCCAGACTCCTCTGACATTGGGGCAATTATGTCCCAGAAGATGAGGTGGGACAAGGACCCTATAGAATACATTCAAGTGATTCAAATGTATGGCGCCTTGAAACTCGAGAACCGTGGGATAAAACAGTAGCAGTGTTGTACCATATACTATGCCAGAGACTGCCAGAACCAGTAGAGAAGCAACTAAATAAGTTAATAGGTATGGAAGCAAGGACTTGGCCAGCGATACAGCCTATGATCGTTTACCACTGTAGGCTGTTGCAAGAAAAACTTAAGACAAAGGAGGAAGACAGAAAGAGAGACGAGGCGGAGGTAGTGCAGAAAAAAATTATCAAAGTACGCCATAGAAGTGGTGGTACAGATGAGCAGAAGCACACAGGAGACCCAGCAACCACAGCAGCAGTATACACAGCTGCCCATGGGGGGTGGGTTCATGGGGCGAGGTCACTTGCAGCAAGGATTTAGAGGAAGAGAGGAGGAAGAGATGGGCCACGGGTACGGACCGTAGACACTTCAAACCAAGGGGGATTTTGAGGAGGGTTTCGAGGATACATACTCCAGAGTCAAGGGGATTACAGGGTGGTTTTCAAAGTCAAGGGAGGGAGCTACAACAGTGTTGGTTGTGTGGGCGCTGGGACACATTTCAAGAGCTTGCAGAAACAGGGGGATGCAGCAGAATTGGAGAGGATCATACCAGAAGATGTATCAGGGGGATCAATGTGATTTCTATTCGCAGGACTAACCACAGATACAGTAAGGACAAACACATGTGGTGCCCCAGCTTGCACACCAGCGAATGACACAGATACCACAGATGCCAGCATCTCGTACCCCAGATGCTAGCACCCATACCACAATATTTAAAAGCTTCACAGATTCTAGGAGGCTCACAGCATGTGCCACAAACACAGGACAGTGTACAGCAAAAGAATGGCATAGGCCCAGTTAAGGAGTCCATGGGCACTGTACCCATTAGGAAACTGGGAGGGGTCACCATGATAGGAAAAAACCCATTCACAAGAAACAGAATGCGCAGGTAACCACAATAGGACAGTCCACAGACAGACACGATGTCTTCCATCCTGTCAATCACACCCAACCCTGTGGAGGAACCTTGCATGGGTGTGGCGATAGGTGACACGACTTTTTCCTTTCTTGTAGGTACAAGGGTGACTAGGACCTGCATGTCGGAAGCAGCATTTACACTGTCAGGTGATGCCATGAATACTCAAGGATTCTGTGGGGCTCGGGAAGTGGTTCCTTTCACAGATGGCATCTCTCTTTCTACAGGTGAACATGATTTATCTCTGCCTTGTTAAGGATTGTAATCGGGTGTCACAAACCAGACCAGGACTCTTGCCCTTAGCCTAGGAGGTAGCGCACAATTAAAATACTTTTTTGTTATTTCCCAGAATTCAGACTGAGCTGGCCCCCTACCCGTCTCACACCCCTTTTTACAAATACCGCGGGGTCACAATGGACCATGAACCAGGCCGGTGGGTGGGATTTATTTTAAGTTCAAAGAAAATCACACCATTTTAATATTGGGAAGCAATCACCAATGGGGTGATAATTACAATGTAAAATGGATGAAATTCACTTTTTTGACCTTCTACTATAACATATCCAAAGCGCAGATGAATGGGAGTAATTTTACGGTTCGGGTAGATAGCAACCAAGTTAAATGTGGTTCTGCCTGGATAGAGTCAGCTATGCTCTGGCCTGGCAGTGGATCTGGAATCTTGCATGATGAATATGAAATGTCTGGATATGCAGAAGCAGGACATTTCAGAAGAGTGTCTTTTGTCTCTGTGAGCTTCCCCCTTTCATAAGGTGGGTGGCATCACAGCATTGACCATGGGGGCAGGCTATGGCTGGACATGCCTCTAAACAACTGGATTGGACAGGGTTTATTTTTACCACCTTCCCATCAGACGGTTGGACTTTAGAGACATGTCATCAGTTTTATGGTGTGGGTTTACTATGCCCAGGCCCTCCCGCAGTTAATTTAGCCAAAAATCAGTTTTGACATAAATTGCACATTTTTACAGTTGTGGTGCTTTTGGAAATCATATAGGCATATTGCATATTCCACACAAAGCCAAATACTCCCATTTCCAAGTTTTTAGGACTTTGTTTCCTCCTTTTACTAATCTTTCACCATTTTCAGTGGGAAATATTTTACCTAAAATTCTATAATTGTATACATGCATACCTATTATTACAAAGCAAGTTAGTATTTAATTTCAAAGTGGCACCATATACACTTTCCTCAGAATATACAATTTTCTGCCATTTCGGTCCCCAACATGCTAGTGAAAGCTACCATGTCTTAATTGAATGCCACTAAAATTGCCTTTAAACTGCAAAACTTTCACATTACTGTGTTGTTTGGTCTCAGAAATAACAGTCTTAAAGTTTATTAATTAAAATAGTCTTTTGAGCCAGATGGGCTGGCCTTTGTCTTTCAAATATGGTCATTTCTTTCGAGGCAACAAACAAATATCAGTTTAGCCAAGTGCTGCCTTTGAGTTTGTCTTTGAAGCTCTCCAGTTTAATTTGAGGGGAGGTACTTTCTTGAAATTTCATAACTATGTGTCCCAGAAATCTATTGTACCAGGCTCGAGCTCAGCCACAAAGTCTGGCGAGCGTGCAAGATGCTTCCTCTTGGTCCATTCATAGTTTCCAAGGGGCTGGCCCTTTGGGAGAAGGCAAATCCTGTTCCCAGAGAGCAAATGTTCTTTGAAGCCAGGGCTGGAAACCTGTTCTGTGGCTTCAGTGCAGTAAATGCACTTATATATTTTCTTTTTTTTTCTGAATCAGAAGAAAGTCTGTTGAAATAAAAATATCTCATATATGTTTACAAACAAACCCCCCTTACATTTCTAGGCAAGGACTTGCCCTAATTCAACATTACACTTTTAAACAGACATGTGCTTATTTGCAAAAAGCAACCCTTTTTAAATGTGCTGAAATTTCCTTTTGCTGTCCCTTCCAATGTGGTTTTCTCTTCCATCAAAGTTCTAAACATTATTTGCAGCCCTAGTTAATTTCTCATACACAGCAATCTGTTCACGGTGAAGGTCCACTGATACGAACATAAGCACAGAGAAATAGGGCTTCCTGTTGAAGAGTTCAGCTGTGATATTTTGTTGCAGAGTAAAGCATGTTTCCGTACGGCTGGGAGTAAAGTTCTTGGTGATTTCACAGATCTTGCCTGACACAGCCTATCATTCAATGAGAAATGCCCCTTGCTGTTGGAGTATAACCTGAATATGGCTGGGCATAGCTGGGCCTCACTGGATCAGAAATGTGTATCGTTGAGCAGATGAAAAAGAGCATCAAGGTGCCATTTTTTTAAATGTAAAATATTTCCTTTTTTTCAAGGGGAAATTTTGAGCTAGCAGCAAAGCAGCGCTGCTTTTCAATTCTCTTCTTTGGTGCATATAAGGAAACACACTGGCAGCCTTTCTCTGTGTGTTCCCTGTTCCATCTTGTGCAATAGGTGCTTGGCAAAGACAATACAGCCATCATTTTCTTTAACTGCAAAATGCAGTTTTGATGCAGCGGAATGGCGCTCTGCAGAGCCAGAGCAGAAATTCTGCTGGTAACTGCTAGATTGCAGATTGGTGATGGAGGGGAATTCTCCTGGGTGGGTAAATGTACCCCAAAAATCCACCCCCAACTCGCCAGAGACATCTTGTTGAGGGAGAGGCGGGCAAAGTGGGGCTCATCAGGTGGAGTACTCCTTCCATCAGGGAGCGGTACGCCACGATCCTCCCGTTCTCTTTCGTTGGAGTGTGGTGCGACACCCACAGATTTTCCTTCGGTCTTTCCTTGAAGTGTGGAGCGACACTCACAGATTTTCCTTCTGTCTTTCCTTTCCAGTTCCCCAGGGTCCTCCTCGGTCTATGAAGGAGCTGAGTTAGTACTAATCTAGTGAATAAATAAGACAGGTTACACCATTTTCCCACTGACTGTGTTCACGGAAGGTTGACAGCAGAGGCACACACATAGTTTACAGTCATTCAAGCACTCAGACAATAACAACAAATAACTCCTTACAAGAAACAGATAACTATTGATATTTTTACTAGGGTTTTTTGTGATGTACCTTTGCACTGACAATGAAGAAAAGTGTTCCCTGATAGATAGAGATACCTATGGACCTACCTGTTCCCTTCTGGTTCTTCTTTTTCTTGTTCTCATTCTCCTGATGTCTCCTCTATTTGACTTTCTCTTGGCTCCTCAATCAGCTGCAAAGTGTGTCTGGGATGACAACTCTTTAACTGATTAATATGGACCCATTCTCTTCTGCCAACTCTGGTTTGGGGATGCGGATTCTGTAGGCGACAGTTGAAGTTTTATCTACAATTTCAAAAGAACCGCACCTGCTAGGGAGAAATTTCTGCTCCTTGGTCTGGTTTCTTTGTAAATTGTACAAGTAGACCTTGTCTCCTACTTGGTACTCATTTTGGTTGTTTGTAAGTCATATTGAGTCTTCATCCCCTCTGATGATTTTGCCAGGTTCCGCTGAGCGTACGCAAAAGCATGTTGAACGTGTTTTATTAGATTCTCCACATTCTCATGTGTTGTGGAGGCGTTTATCAGTGTCTGCTCTTGTGTTCTATAGAGCAGATGCTGAGGTAGCACCATCCTTTGTCCAGCCATTAGCTCAAATGGAGACATCTTGGTTGCAGAAGACGGTTTAGATCTGATGGCCATCAGGACAAGCAGTAATCAGATGTCCCAACTTAGCCCAGAATCTTCCACAAACTTTTTTAGAATGCTCAAAGTTGTTTTATTGTACCTCTCAACTCCTCTCCCCCACTAGAGGACGGGTGGTGTGCAATGTGAAGTTCCCTTTTTACCCCAAGTATCTCCCACATCTTTGTCATCACTTCGCTGGTGAAGTGACTTCCTCAGTCTGACACAATCCTTTGGGGTAGGCCAAAACGCAAGAAGATGTGGTTGATCATCAGGGCAGCTGCTGTTTCTGCTTTAAAATTTGGGGCCGGGAGACATTCCACCCATTTGTTGAACAAGCATGTTATTGTTAACATGTACTTGTTCCCCCTAGAGGAGCGGATCAAAGGCCAGATGAAATCTACTTGTAAAACTGACCAAGGCAGTGGCATCCCCCTCTTCTGGAGGGGGACTCAATGTGTGAGTGAATTTGGCTGAAATTGTGCACACACAAGCTACTCCTTCAAATATTGGTTGAGATCCTGCCTCATGTGTGGCCAGTATGCAACTTCCCGCAGGATATCTAGAGTAGTGTGAAAGCCCGGATGACCATCTGTGGGGTAGGTACCACCCACTGGTCATAACCAGATATGGATCTCCTTACCAACAAACCGTCTTCAATTCAGAGCATTTTTGGACACTTCATCAACACCCTAAGGTCCTCTTTCCTAATGTAATCAGTATCCGTCAGAGGAAAGTTTTCAGGGTCCTCAATGTGTTGATAAAATTTCCCAATAATCGGATCCCTTTTTTGTGCTGTGATTAAATCAGCATCTGGGGTCTTCTTACTCCATCGGACAGTTGAAAGTTCATTGTGAGCATTTGTCTGGGACCTAGTGACAACAGTGACCTGGAATTCCCCCAACAGGGAATCAGTCTCAAGGAGATCCCCTTGGATCTCTCCCATTTTGGCCAGCTGATTAATTAGGTAATTTCCAATTTTGCCTGGCCCCTCTACTCTGGAATGACCCTTAATATTCTTCCAATAGATGGTCATCCGATTAGAGGTGACCAGATCATCAATATTTTGGATTAGCTTGCCATATTTAAGTGGTTTGTTATTAGCACACAGCATGCCTCTGGTTTTCCAATTGACCAGGTGCTCCAAAAACCTGCTCCAGACATAATCTGAATCAGTGATTATGACCAGTTCTTGGAGTTGGTTTTGGATGGCAGTTCAGATGGTCTGATGATCTGCCATCAGCTCCACCACCTGACTACTGTGAGGACCTATTTTGTACCCAGCGGAGGGCTCAGGGAAATCCTTCACCCAGGCATTCCCAATGCCAGCCTCCAGTTCCTTTTCCCCATTTTTGTGAACATGGTAGGAGCACCCATCCACATAAACTGTGTGCATCCCCTTGCACTTGTCTTTTTCATAGACTTTGTGTGGGGAATTCAGGTACACCTCCATGTTGTCCTGGGTTTTAAGACTTTCGTCCTCGAGACAGTTTTCTCTGGCACAATCATGCAAGTCAGCCAGAACTTGCACGAGGGCACGCTTTTTGCTTTGGCAATATCTGACCTCCACAGGAAAGCCTTGCATTCACAGAATCCAGGAAGTAATTCTGGAATTACTTACATTTCCAGGCCGGATTCTGTCGGTTGGAGATATTGCAAAGGCTGATGTGGAGTCTCGAATATGATGTGTTCCCCCTGTTTGAATAGGCGGTAATTCTTCAATGCCCACACTGAGTGCCTTCTCACATTCGTTGAATTTTAACTCCACAGAGGATAGAGTCTTGCTTGCATAGGAGATGACTTTATTGACCTTGTCATGTTTTTGATATAATCCTGCTGTCAAGCATGTATTCGAGAACCCTGTCTCCAAGAAGAACTCGTTGTTTTTGACAGTGTAAGCTAGACAAGGCGCTTGTGAGAGACTGCTTTTGAGTTGTTTTACTGCTTCGGCTTGTTCTGGACCCCACTCCCACTTTACCCCCCGCTTCAACAGATAGATCAGGGGTCTTCTGACCTCTGCGTAATCCTCAATGAACTTCCTACTGTAATTAGTCAGTCCAAGGAGTCTTCTTAGCTTACACAGAGATGTGGGGTCTTTTAGTTTTAGGAGTGCTTCCACTTTCTTCTCCTGGGGACAGAGACACTCAGGAGTTATTTCATGTCCCAAGAAAATGACACGCGTCCCGCACCACTGTGCCTTCTGGAAAGACAGTTTTTCTCCAGCAACCCTCAACTGGGTCAGAACATAACAGATTTCTGCTATATGTTCCTCCACCATTGAGCTTTTTATCAAGACATCATTCACATAGGCCGGGTTACTCCTTTCGCCAAGTCGGGCTTGAACTTATGTAAGAAGATGTTGAATTTGTTGCCGGAGTTTATGTATCGGAATAGAGTCTGGGTCCACGTGTACTGCTGCCCTTGAAGGTAAAGGCCAGCTTGTATTGATCATCCCTACTGTTGGGACGGTCCAGTATCCATTTGTCAGGTAAATAGCAGTGTATACCTTGGACCCATGGATCTGGGCCAACCCTTGGTCAATGTAGGAAAGAGGCCATTGGGACCTGTGGACCCATTTGTTTAGCTCCCTAAGGTCTGCGAAAAATCTCCATTGGCCATTTGGTTTTAAAATCCCCAGCACCGGATTATTAAAGGTGCTGTGGACTGGACAAATTATCCCATGGGACTCTAGATTTTTAATTATTTCTGTCAGGGACTCCATGGATGCGAGAGGCAAGTGATATTGCTTCAGAAACACAGGAGTCATACCAGGGTCCATGGGTATTGTTGTAGTATTGATCTCGGTGCGACCACAGCCGTACGAGTCCACAGCAAAGATATCTTGGAAATCTAAGAACACCTGTTTCAGCTTTTGCTTTTGCTCCTCAGTCTCACAGGCATCAGCTAGGTTGACCCGCTCTTCAACCATTTGACTGAAGCCTGGAAAGACTTCAGGTTTTGCTATCTCACCGGCCTCCTCCAGCTGGGTGCAGAGGTTTCTGGTTAGAGTGTTGACCTGGCCAGAGTGTATTAGGTAGGAGAGGCAGTCATTGTAGACCTGAAAGATCACCTCATCCTGCCTGATGTCACAAGTCACCTCTTCCTCCCGTAAGGGCAGGAAGAGTACACCAGAAAATTCCCCCCTTCCAGGGTAAAGATCTTGTCTGGTGGTATGTCATTTTCACTGTCATTGTCAAAGCAGTCATTGGGGATTGATCCTGTCAGTTCATTTCCTAGATCCATGGAAAAATGTCGGTCATCACCCAGAGTGATACTCCTAGGGTCACTGTTATTCATCAATATTGGAATAGTGTGTTCTACATTGACTAATGATGTTGGGTTTAGCCCCAACCCTTGCTGTTGGAGATGGGCATTGAGATGTACATATGCATCAGGATTTTGTAATTTCTGTCAACTTTTAATTTTTAATTCAAGTGGAAATTGTCGGGTCCGTCCTGGGATGGTGACTTCCTATCCAATTTGAACTTGAACTGCATACGGCAGCAATTGGACTACCAAAATGTTTTCTCAGAATCATCAAAGCCCATTGGATTGCCCCCTAGTCGGGACCAGGCCTTGCAAACCGATTGAGAAAGTCACTGCCTAAATAAAATGCAGCAGGTTCATCTCACACGACTCAACAATTATGTTCTATGCTTTTGTCACCTATGGAAATTTTGAACATACACTTGCTAGGCAGGAGACGTTTGGAATTGGGAGTTTCCAGGCCCATTTCCCACTTATCAATCACATTAAATGTGGGAATGGCTGTATATTTTGGGAGCTTTCTGAATATGGCTTTGCTGATGAAGTTATTTCCGTTGTTCATGCACATTCTGGCGAGAACAGACTCCTTCCCCTCATTTAACTGAATAGGGAGGAACAGCTGTTCCCTAATTTTCTGAATGTCAGCTAAACTTTGAGCTGGTTTCTCATCACTCTTGACTATAGAATTAGGATTTCAGATTGTGAATAGGTATAACATTTCAAAGTATTTCCCACCAGTGTGGATTGCCACTTGAAACTGGAAGAAAGGTTGATTTTAAGGAATAGAGAGGAGTTCCCAGCACCAGTTTGTTGTCCTACTGCAATTACTGTAACATCAGGTGTTTGATTATTTTGGAAATGAAACTCAATATGATCAGACTTTTGTTCAACCATGTGCCATTTATACCAACATGGTTGACACTTTGTTTCAATTTTATTGGCCGGTTAGTCTGAGTCCAGAGGACCTTGTTCACACAGTGTTTTTGGGGAGACAGGATGTAATTCCCTAATAGACAGGGGGTTCCTTCTGGAGTCAGAACTATGACCAGGTGTTTCACCTCATGTCGTCCAATTTTTATTTCCAGATCCGCAATCCACTCAACAGGAATTTCATTCCTATCGAAGTTCTGGAGTTGTCCAGGAAGAGGGGTGAGAGGGATTTGGTGTCTCTCCCCCCCGTCCTGAATTTAGCTACTCAAAGGTCCTTTTTGACAGAAGAGTGGCTTGGGATCCAGTCTCCACCAGTTCTGAAAATGCGCATTGCCCTTGCACTTAAACGGGTGCATAGAATTTCCCCTCCTTCTCCTCAAGTGAGCAAAGGTAATGGGAATTTTGGGTAAGTTGGGTGTTCAAGGTCTTTATTTTGGACTCCGACACAGTGGAGTTTTGGACACTGTGCCGGAGTCTGGGAATCTGTAATAAAAATTTGACATCCTGAAATAGATGGGATTTTGGAATCCCCTTTTTCCCTTAGCTCTGTGCTGCCCCCTCTTACCCGGTGGCAGTCACTAGAACCAGTTTGTGGGGAAGATTCCTCCCTTAATATTTTTTCTCAGGATGGCAATTCTGGGGTTCAGGGATGGGTGACTCTGAATCAGTCCCCACACCCACCCAGTCCTCATTCAGATCACTTGGGACCCATTTTTCTTTGGGAGGAATTCCCCCATTCCTGAAGGAGAAGATTCTCTTCCAGAATCCTCTAAGGATTCTTCCCCTTCAAACTGGAGGACACTAACTTCCTTCACAAAATGGGCCTTTTGATGTCTTTATTTCTCCTACCCACCCTCCGTTCCCGGGGTTGCAGATCTTCGGGGCAAGGGATTTTAGTTCCGGTTCCGGGGTGTCCAGTGGCTTTTCATGGGTCAGGAAGGAAGCTTCCTTGAGGGCTTTACACCCCCCTTCCTCCGGTACCTCCTCCTCTGGAACTGGTGAGTTGTGGGGGTTCTCTCCCTGTCATAGTTCTGGGGTGCCAGACCATTGGTTCACAGGGTTCTGAGACGCTATGTTCATCTGAGGGTTCTGCTGATCCCTCAACATATGACTCAGATCCTGAGTGAGGTTCTGGACCTGGCGTTCCAGTTGGGACACCCATTCCGGCTGGTACTGGGGTCTTTGTTCATACCTAGGTGGTTCACGGGAAAGGTAACTAGCCCTTCTCCTGGAGTACCCTGGTTATTGGGGATTATGGTAACCCTCTTCCCTTGGCCTCCCCTCCCCCGGATTGGGTAGCCTGGGCTCCTGAAAGCAGGAAAAGAAAGGAGGGTTGTCCTGCAGGTTGGGGTTTTGTAACTGCTGGGGAAGGAAACTTAACCCAGGATTTGGGGGATTACAGCCAACAGAGAAGATAGGAGGGAAGTTTCCCGGGGCAGTACATATCTTGTTGGATCCCCCCCTTGGGCTGGGGGAATCCATACATACCACAAGATAGGCTGGTTGCCCTTGTATCTGGGACTTATGTAATCAGGAGAGTTAGGGGTCCCATTGGTGGGGTTACCTCCCTGACTGCACCCTGTTGCTAATTCATTAGAAGGCATTCTTTGCCTCTGATTTAGCTGGTTTTGGATAGGCGCATTTTTAGGCCCCCCCATTTATAGGTCCAAATGGGGGCAACCTTAACCTCCTCCACCTTAGCAGCAGCAGGGGTGGTGGTTGGTTTGGGTTTATTTATCTGATTTTTATTTTCTCCAGGTTTTTGGACCTCATAGATCCGGGTAGCCTGCTCTATTACCCAGTCTGTGGTCCTTTTATCATGAAAATCCCAGCTGGGTCATTATGTATTTTGGGAGCCCATGAAAATAGTTAGTTATAAACTATCTACTGTCTATGCGCACCCTCCTGGTAGATTGTGAAAAGGCACGTTTTAGCTCCTGCACACAATCTTGTGGGGCCTGATCTTCTCTGCATTGCAAATTATAGGCCACTTTAAGAGCCTCTTGGGGGTTTCTGTGGGCGGAAAAGTGTTTCAAGATGGCCACCTTGTAGGTTGATCATCTTGAATGGTTTTGGTCTTCCAGTCCAGCAAAGAAGCTGGAGTACTCCGGACAGAACCTCCATTTGGCATAATCTATGCTGTTCTGGCTTTCTTTGATGTGAAAAGTGTCCATAATTTGGTCATAGAGTTCCAGATGCTCCCAAACAGAATATTTTGCGTTTTTATGGTACAGTGTTATGAAATTCCTAATAGCCTTGATTTGCCTAAAGGGGTCCTTCACCAGTGCGTGCTTTGATTTATGTGCCTTCCTTTTCTATGCCACCTGATTCCACTCTCCCTCAGACTCATATGTGCTACTGTTTGAGGTCCTTTCATGATCTTCTAGGCGTTCCATGATTCTTTGAGCTTTTGAGGGGCCCACAGAATGGTGGGGCCTAGTTTCCTCTCCCCTGTGGTGCACAGGAAAGTAGTCTTCTGACTCCAGCATGATTTCAGGATTGGTGGAGGATCCGCTCCACTGCCCTGCCTGGGTGGAGGTCTTCAGAAATATCTTTTGGGGCCTCATTTCATGCTGTTTTTCTGCAAATCGAATCAAATGGTCCCTTTGGAGATTGTGCTTCTACAGATCTAATTCCCTGACTTTCTCCTCATAGGGGGCTCCCTGGTCAGAGACATCAGTCATACTATGTTTGTATCTATACAGGGACACCCGTCCACCAATTTCGGAGGGGCGCTGACCTATCAGCTCCATCATGCAAGACCTATTTAATTCTGACAGCCTCATGGTTTCGGGCTCATGTTAACCAGTAGACATGAAGTCAGCAGTGCACAAAGTAATAAATGGGTTTGAGTCCCTTACTACAGAGGGCATCACACTGTGATCAAGGGTGGCCCTATCCCTCTCTACTTGTCCAGGTTCCCTCAAATTTGAATTTAGCCTGGCAAACTCTTTCTCCAGCCTCCCTAGTTTCTCCTTCTCAGCCCCTACCTCTTGATAATAGGCAAAGGTCTAAGCTTTTTGCTCCACTATCAGGGTTTGAATGGCCTCTATGACCATCTCTTGAGCTGCCACCTGCTTGTGGAGTCCATTGTTCTCCTCACAGATGGCCTTGTTGTCTCTTTTCACTACCTGTATAGTTTGGGAACACTGAGATAATTTCTACTGCTGGAGGTGAACCTCCTTTTTCTGCACATTTAGAGCCTCAACGGCCTGCTCTAACTCGAGTTCCATTTGTCCCCTATGTACCATTCATTTTTCACATTCTTCTTTCAAGCCAATCAGTCCCTGAAGGTCTGACTCCCTTCTCTCCAGATTGGTTTTTAAATTGTGCATTTCCTGGTATACAGCCTCTTTCGCCTGATACAGAGCGCCCCTTTGTTCAGCCAGGTCGTCCCATTGTTGTGTTATGGGGCCTAATTTCTGGTGCTCTTAATCAAATTCTGATTAAAAGTGGAGTTCTGTTATAATTAATGTATTACTTTCCTCTTCCATTTTTTTTTAATCTGATTCTGTAAAGTGGCCATCTGCTCTATGCTGGCATTATTGTATCTCACTTGTTTTAATTTCAGTTGGCTCTCTTCCAAAAAGTCAACCTTTTCTTGACACTCCACTCTCACTGCATCTAATTGGGCCTCTTGGTCTGCATTATTTTGCTGTTGTAGAGCAAAGTCCTCTTTTAACTGTTTGATGTAGTTCTCAACTTGGACCTCAGAATCTTGGCACTTTTCGCTAATTTGAGCTCAGTCTGGATTTGAGTTAACAGTTCAGGTTGGATTTGCACAAGAGTTCTATTTTCTTCACATCTTGCCTGCATCACTCCCATATGGAGATACATGTAGGCTGTGATTCTGACTATTTTAATCTGTTCTTCTTTAAGATTTGGAGTGATGTAGCACTCCCTGAAAGATTGATGTAACAGGCTACCATCTTGCCTTACATCCATGTCCATGGCGGTGACCTGTTGCATCATCTCTTCTAGCCAGATTTCCTCATCTTGCTGCTGCCATTCCCCTCTGACAAATAATGTGTGCAGAATGTACTGCCTGGCCATATTTATCTTTACAGTGTTCATTTTTGAAAGTGTTGTTTCTTTATTAATTTGTTTATATAAGGGTAACCTGTATTCTGTTGCTTTTTGTCGAATTTGGGGTTCATTTTGCTCTAATGTTATACACAGGCCTGGTACTTATGGTCTATGTTTGGGGAGGTGCTTTTTACAGTGTAACACAGCTTTCTAGCCACCCAAAGTATCACTACAATGAAGGTTAGCCTACTGTGTTAAGCTGCCACGGGTGAATACACAATGCAAAACCCCCTTTTACAAATACCCCAGGTCCCAATGGACCATGAACCAGGCCGGAAGGTGGGAATACAATATTTATTTATTTATTTAAAGTAAAAAAAAAACACACAATTTTAATATTGGGCAGCAACCACTCATGGGGTGATAATTACAATGTAAAATGATGAAATACACATGGTTGACCTTCAACTATAATGTATCCAAAGCGCAGATGAATGGGAGCAATTTCACTGTTTGGGTAGATAGCACCTAAGTTAAGATTTCCCCCCTGCAATATACCCTTACACCCCTATTAATCAAATTTTAAGTGGATAGAAAGGAGCAGCAAGGAGTCAGGAATACTAGGCAGCAAACAGAATTACAATTCAACCTTCCCCGACGAAAGGCATTTCAAAACCATTGCAATTGTATAAATAGCACTCAGAATTAATAAATATTTAATTTAATGCGCGGTTAAATGAATGAGGTAAATATGAGTTGTAACAGTATCAGGGATCTAAGAACACTAGCAAGCACAATGCAAGATACTAACAACAGGCATACAGTTCAAAACTCAACTTTAAAACGAAAACACAGTGCAGCCAAATCACACATTGGAAAATTGCAGTTTCTTCTTTTTACAGGTTTAAATGTCAAAACGGTTTGAAAAACGGGCGAAATAGACACAATTGAAATTCGTTTTTTAGGGTGGATGGGTGATACATGCACATCACAGGGATAATATGAAAGTGAAAGACTGACTCTAGCTGAATAACTGGATGAGATTTTCAATGTGAAAGGAAATTCAGTTTTAAAAATAAAAGCAATTAACAGAGAAAATTGGTTTAAAAAGGAAAGGACACATTTACAGAAACTATATTTTAAGGGCTAGAAAAGAGAGACGCCGCCTGCGACACTGGTTACTTTGCAAGTGTAACCCCTTTGCGCTGTGTGGCTCTTTATGTGGGAATTCATTAGTTTAATCAAAAAGAGGACTAAGGACTTACACAAGACAGAAAGTAGTGGAAGAATTGCTCTAACACTAGAAAATTAAGGACAGGATACACAGAGGATTTAGACTATCTTAAACTAGTTTTCAGGGTATGGATGGGATTACTTAGACGGTGGAACCAAGACAAAGTATCAAATTGGGGGTATACTATGTGTTGCTATGGGATGGGGAGATACACACAATCAGCACCAGAGTTTGGGATTTGGAACATCCAGCCGGGTTTCTGGACTCAAATAATCTGGTCACGGCACCACGGCCGGGCTCTCCTAGCAGAAAACAGCTGGGCCTGTCTAGTCACGGCATAGCGGCATGCAGGTAGTGGGGCAAAATGTTGTTCTGGTCACAGGATACTCTCAAAAAGTGTACCATTGCTTTTTCCCCTTTCTCCCTGAGTTACTGTGATTTCATTAGGGGGTTTAGATCTGAAGGGTGGTTCTGCCTGGATAGGGTCAGCTATGCTCTGGCCTGGCAGTGAATCAGGAATCTTGCAGGATGAATATGAAATGTCTGGATACTCAGGAGCTGGAAATTTCAGAAGAGTGTCCCTTGTCTCTGTCAGCTTCCCCCTTTTATAAGGCGGGTGATATCACAGGATTTGCCATGGGGGCAGGCTTTGGCTGCACATGACTCTAAACAATTGGATTGGTCAGGGTTTATTGTTACCACCTTCCTGTGAGCCGGTTGGACTTTAGAGACATGACATCAGTTTTATGGTGTGGTATGGAGCGGCAGAGACGACGTGTTTAAGGGGGAAAACAGCACGACTGCATAAACGCTGGACGAAACAAAAGCTAAGAGGGTTAACTAGGACGTGTGCACAGTTTAAAAGAAGAGGAGAAATAGTGAAACAAGATACGAGTAATTTTAATCACTCTTTAGACACGGTGGTGTAGAAAGTAACCAATTTGAGAACGAGAGGGTGAAACCGAGGAAACATGCCCGGGCTTTGGGAATGAATGCATTGAGACTCCCATGCATTCTACTGCTTAACACGCTGCAGGTAAGCGTACAAATGCCTGTATTTAAATGGAAACTTACAGCACGTGGAGTAAGCTAGTGTTTTGTAGTGTATAGATGAGATGCAGATGTAGAAGCTGGGAGAAAAGACAGTAGCTTTGGGTAATTTGGTAGCATTTGGCTAATTAACTTTTTAAATAAGCAGGGGTGCCGTGAAAAGTAAAAGGTAATCAATAACAAGGAGAAACTATACACAAGGTAATTGCTTTCCCGTCCACTGACTAGGGCGTGATCAGATGTGCAAAAGCTGAGATGGTGACATAGAACTACAACAGATTCAGAAAGTGCCCAGTACAACATTGACAGTGAAAAATTGGACTCCAAGCTGCTCACGATTGAGCAGGTAAGAGGTTTCCTTGAGCATAATGGTGTTTCGGTAGAAGTACATGAGATTGCCTTACGATTGTAATGCAAAAATGTAAAGGGCAGCTAGTATTGGAGTAATTGTGTAGTGGCCTACAGCACTTGAGTGAAGCCCAATGAGAGAGAAGATTTGAAGGGAGGTTTTCACTTAGGGAAACAGAGTTACTGCAAATGAAGCAATAATCTGAATAAAGTTGGCATTTGAAACACATAGAGATAACATCATATGTTTCAAATTCTATCACCAGATGGGGCGTTCTCCAACCAAGATAAGATAGAATAGATCAAAGAAAGAAAATTTGACAAAATATAGCCCAACGACAAGCACCTGAGAGAAAAATTGGCATATACAGCTTTTGAAAAATAGGTGATTGAGTGAGAGGTCATTAAGTGATGATGCATTGAAAAAATTAGAGGACTTGTATCTCTGTTGCGAATTCAATCGTGATGCCACTTACCAAAAATAGTAGGTGTTGATTTAGGGTGATTAACATTCAATTTTTCTTGGTATTGTAGATTCAAGAGTAGGAAAAGAAACAAGAAAGATCCAAGACAGAGCAGGAAAAAGGAGAAATGTTTTTTTCTGTATCTTAATTAAGAGGTTAGTACACCTGACTCCTGTTCTGTTGAAGTGGAATTGACCAATGGTGAACCCCCGATGAAGTTCCAGGCTAAACTGTGTTTTAAATTGAAGCGTGAAGGTATGAAACATGTTGGGTATGGAATGTGAAGTTGGAATTAGTGTGAATTGTTGCATTGAGTGTGTGAGTGACTATTTTAATAAAAGATTGGAATGGTAGCAGGAAATGGTGCTACCATGTGTTGCATACCATTTATGTTGCTCCACATTGGAGTTTTTTGATAACAAATAAATGTGTAGTGTAATAATAACTATGAAATATTAATAAATTGATTTGAAAACTATTTAAAAAACAGTATATGAAGATTTAATAAAAAAGGAAAATACACAAAAGCAAGGTATAATAGGCAACTGTGGTATCTACTCAGTGAATCTACAATACTTTTGCTGAGAAGGAATACTGGTGTGTGTTTAGTGGGTTTACTATGCCGAGGCCCTCCCACAGTACATTTTTCCAAAAATCAGTTTTGACATGAATTGCACATTGATATAGTTGTGGTGCTTTCGCAAATAATATAGGCAAATTTTATATTCCATAGAGAGCATAATAGTCCCACTCCCAAGTTTGTATGACTTTGTTTCGTCCTTCTACTAATCTTTCGCCATTTTCAGTGGCAAATATTTTACGTAAAATTCAATAATTGTATACATGTATATCTATTATCACAAAGCATGTTAGTAGTGAATTTCAAAGTGGCACCATCTACTCTTTCCTCAGAATATATAATCTTCTGCCATTTCAGCTCCCAACATGCTAGCAAAAGCTACCACGTCTTATTTTAATGCCTCAAAAATTGCATTTAAACTGTAAAACTTTCAAATTACTGCGTTGTCCAGTCGCCGAAATAACAGTCTTAAAGTTAGTTAATTAAAATAGTCTTTTGAGCCAGATGGGCTGGCCTATGTCTTCTAAATATGGTAATTTCTTTCCAGGCCACAACCAAATATCAGTTTAGCCCAGTGCTGCCTTGGAGTTTGTCTTTGAAGCTCTCCAGTTTAATTTGAGGGGAGGTACTTTCTTGAAATTTCATACCTATGTGTCCCAGAAATCTATTGTACCAGGCTCAAGCCCAGCTACAAAGTCTGACTAGCGTGTGTGATGCTTCCTCTTGGTCCATTCACAGTTTCCAAGGGGCTGGCCCTTTGGGGGAAGGCAAATCCTGTTCCCAGAGTGCAAATGTCCTTTAAAGCCAGGGCAGGAAACCTGTTCTGTGGCTTCAGCGCAGTAAATGCACTTATTGTCATGAACCGTTGTCTGCGTTCCTTCTGGACTTCCTGGTCCCTGATCCATAGGGGATTGAATACAGTGATCCTTCCAACATGGCTGCTTGAAATGCTGGCCAGTCTCTACGCTCCACACTGTACGCTCTACAAAACAGACACGCCCCTGTGGCTCTGAGCGTCTCAACGCTACCGCTTGCTGTAGTCGGAAGTGTGTTGCCGGAGTTCGCTCGGGGCTTTCTTCTGATTCCTGGTTCCTGGTACCTTGAATCCCCCTTCTTCCTCCCATTCCTCTACCTTACCTCCAAACTTCCTGGATTTTCTTCTGCGCTCGGGTCACGGCGTTCCGTGCCTCCGAATGAGAACATCATTTCTTCCTGGTATCCACCCTGGAGTTCTGAATGTTCCCGAAAGTTGGATAGCAAACCTCACGCTGCAATCCGAGGACCAGCACTCGGGTTTGTACAAATCCCGGACCGTGAGAAAGAAGACATCACGGAAGGTCGCAAGCAAACAACAAAAGCAGGTGAGAAGGGGAGAGACTTGTGACAGATTGAGATGCCTAAAAAAGATACAGATACAGAGATGGAAGCCGCTGTTCAAGACCTCATGTGAGGAATGCAGGAACTAACCACGGAGGTACAGAACCTTAAGGCTGAGAATGCTGCATTAAAACAGCTAGTTTTGTCACATGACTCTGCAACCAAGGAAAGAGTGTTATTGGGAGGAGTAGTGGACAAATATGATGGTTCTTCAAAGACTCTCTGTGCTTTCCTTGATTCATGTTTAGTGCACTTCACCTTCAAGCCCTACTACTTTTCCACTCCTAGATCAAAGGTGGGCTTTATGATCTCACACCTCACTGGAAATGCCTTGACCTGGGCAACCCCCCTAGTCAATTCGGGCAACACCCTACTGGATGATTATGATGGGGTTGTGGAAGCTCTAAAGGCCATGTTTGATCGCCCAGAACAGGTGTACAGTGCCCAAGAACGACTACTCGAATTTCAACAAGGATCCCAGGATATGCTTACCTATGTGACCTGTTTTAAACAACTCGTTAAGGAAGCAGATTGGTCTCAAGAGGGCAGCTTCCCCCTCTTCTGAAGAGGTCTGAATGAAGAAATAAAGGATGAGTTAGCTAGGGTAGCTCGCCCAAGCTCCTTCCAGGTTTTCATGGACCTTTCCTTGCAAATAGACTTCCGAATCCAAGAAAGAAGAGCGGAGAAAAAGAAGTCTAAATCGGCTTTCCAAAAGGCCGCCACAGAACACCCGTCTAGACTAGAGCCCACAGTTTCTCCAACCCTGGACCCAGAACCCATGCAACTGGGGGCCTTCATCAGACCCGTTACCCCACAAGAAACGGTTCGACGGATTCGCACTGGTCTGTGCATGTATTGTGCCTCCAATAAACACCTCGTGAGAGAATGCCCTATTGCTCCTCCACGGCGTTCGGGAAACGCCAGCTCCCAATCCTATAAGGGACACAGTTTCGAGAGAGAGATGTTTGCTCCATATCAATTCCATCCTTGAACTCTCCTGGACAAATTAATCTTGTGGTTCTACAGGCCTTTCTATCGCCTCCCAAGAAAGAATCTTACCCCATCCTGGCATTAGTAGATTGCGGAGCCATCGGCATATTCATAGATCATGATTGGGTCACTGCTTACAATATTCCACATGAAACTCGAGGAACTATGCAACCTGTAGAGGCTAATGATGGGAGACCTCTGTCTTCAGGACCCATAACCATTCAGACTAAAGAGATCATACTCTCTCTAAACCACCATCAAGAGAGGATGAAATTTGACATTATAAAATCAGCCCATTATCCAATGGTTCAAGGAATGCCCTGAGTACAAAAGCATAACCACTACATCAATTGGGCAGCAGGCTCCTTGTTCCTTGGTTCTGAACACTGTATGTCTCACTGCTTATCTCTAGATTCCTTACCAAAGCCTTCTGAGAGTCAGCAAAATCCAGTCACCACCTCTAACATCATCCGGATTCCCAGGGCCTACCAGGCCTTCACTGATGTATTTTCGACCGCTATAGTTCAAGCTCTCCCTCCTCACAGACCAGAGGATTGCGCCATCAATACTGAGCCTTCAGCAGTGATTCCTTTCGGGAGGATGTTTATTTTATCAGAACCTGAAAAAAGGCACCATACGACCATCTAAATCCCCAGCGGGTGCTTCTTTGTTTTTTGATCCCAAGAAAGACACCAATGAGCTCAGACCATGTTTAGATTACCGTGGCCTTAACCAGTGCACTCTCAAAACCGCTACCCATTGCCTCTCATCTCAGATATCCTGGAAGCAGTCAGAGGTGCAGTAGCCTTCACAAAACTAGACCTAAGGGGTGCCTACCATCTTATTTATATAAAGGAAGGCGATGAATGGAAAACAGCCTTTAGAACCCCCTTTGGCCATTTTGAATACCTGGTTATGCCCTTTGGACTTGCTAATGCCCCAGCGGTCTTCAAACGTTTTATGGACAAATTGTTCTCTGATATGTTGTTCATCTTCGTCATTGTATATCTGAACGACATACTGATATACTCCAAGGACCATCTAAACATGAAGAGCACATGAAGGCAGTCTTACAACGTCTACGTGAGCATAAGCTCCTGGCCAAGCCCGAGAAGTGCCTTTTCCATGTATCAACTGTTCACTACCTCAGATTCGTTCTCAGCCCAAAGGGAATTGGAATAGACTCCTCGAAGGTAGACTCCATTTTATCCTGGCCCATTCCAACTACCGTAAAACAAATTCAATCCTTCCTGGGACTTGCTAATTTCTATCAGAAATTTATACCAACTTTTTCAGAGATTGTGCATCCTATCGTTACATTGTTAAAAAAGGACGCCCCCTTCCTGTGGACCTCAGCCCAAGATACGGCGTTGCAACGGTTGAAGTCGGAGTTCACACAAGCCCCCATCCTAGCTCAATAGCAGTTTCAAATCCATCATGTCCCTGGAACACACAACATAATAGCCAATGCCTTATCCAGACGTCCTGATTACGAACCCCTTGAAGATCAGACCTTCCCAAAGATGTTTCCCCACATAATGTTTGTTGCCCAAGCACTTACCCTCCTGGAGAATATTCAAATTCAAACTCAATCCTCTCAAACCTGGAAGGTGTTTAAGAGAAACAATCGATGGAATCTCAAAACAAAGGACGGATATCTATTCAAGGACAATCGCTTGGTTATTCCCACTCCTGGACTGAGACAGAAGATCACAAGCCTATGTCATGATACCTTTCATTCAGGACACCGTGGCATCACCAACACCCTCCATCTAATACAAAGACAGTTTTGGTGGCCGAAGATGAAGGATGATATCAGTATCCATATCCAGACATGTGTAGTCTGCAATCAGAACAAACATGATAATGAGACACCGGCAGGTCACCTGCTCCAACCAGCAATACCAACAAGACCCTGGGAAATCATTGCCATGGATTTTATTGTGGAACTACGAGCTTCCAGGGGCTACACAACTATCATGGTTACTATTGATTTGTTTACTCATATGGCTCATTTTACACCTTTATACAAACTGCCATCCTCATCTGAACTTGCCGGAATCTTCCTAGAACACATATTCCAGCTTCATGGGCTACCCTCCAAGATCATTTCAGACTGAGGACCCCAGTACATATCTCTGTTCTGGAAGCAATTATGTCGTATACTGGGAATCCAACGTGCCTTGTCTTCAGGTTATCACCCACAGACCAATGAAGCCACTGAACATGTAAACCAAACTCTGGAACAATACCTTTGTTGCTTTGCTACCAAGGTCCAAGATGATTGGTCACTCTTAATACCTGTGGCCGAATTCACTTATAACAATTCGGATCATTCAGCTATCAAAAACAGTCCTTTCTTCGGTAGTCAAGGATTGCATCCTTCAGTTCAACCTTCCGTTCTCCCACAACCTACCCCAGTTCCTGCGGTAGATTCCTGGATTGAAACCCTTATTACCGTACACAAAGAAGCAAAGTAACACTTAGAAAAGGCCAGAAGAGACGTTAAACATTATGCTGACTCCAAAAGAAGACCTGGACCTTCCTACTCAGTAGGCGATATAGTCTGGTTATCCTCGAAGCTCCTTCCTCGACATCTGCGCCCAAATAAATTGGCTCCCAGGTATTAGGGCCCTTTTCTATACAATAAATCATCAATCCAGTGGCCTTTCGACTCCGACTACCAGAATCATGGAAAAGGATCCATCCAGTCTTCCACACCTCACTGTTAAAACCATATCTTCAGTCATCTCGAATAGCTCCAAAATCTACCCCGGTGATTGTCAATGACCAACTCGAATATGAGGTTTCCAGAATCTGTGACTCTAGGTACAGACGTGGTCAACTACAGTATTTGGTCGAATGGAAAGAATACCCTCCCAGCGAGCGCACCTGGGAACCCATGTCAAACATGAATGCCCCCAGGCTGGTTCGAAGATACCATCTTATCCATCCGGGCAAGCCCGGAGGAGGTGTGCTTCAGAGGAGGCATGCTGTCATGAACCGTCATCTGCGTCCCTTCTGTACATCCTGGTCCTTGACCCATACGGGATTGAATACAGTGATCCTTCCAACATGGCCGCTTGAAACTGAATGCTGCTGGCCAGTCTCTACGCTCCACGCTGTACGCTCTACAAAACAGACACGCCACCGCGGCTCTGCGCGTATCAAAGCTACCGCTTGCTGTAGTCGGACGTGTGTTGCCAAAGTTCGCTCGGGGCTTTCTTCTGATTCCTGGTTCCCGGTTCGTTGAATCCCCCTTCCTTCTCCCATTCCTCTACCTTACCCCCAAACTTCCTTGATTTTCTTCCGCGCTCGAGTCACAGTGTTCCGTGCCTCCGAGTGCGAACATCATTCCTTCCTGGTACCCACCCTGGACTTCTGAACATTCCCGGAAGTTGGATAGTGAACCTCACAGTGGAATCCGAGGACCAGTGCTCGGGTTTGTACAAATCCCGGACCGTGAGAAAGAAGACATCACAGAAGGTCGCAAGCAAACAACAAAAACAGGTGAGAAGGGGAGAGACTTGTGACACTTATTTATTTACTTATTTTTTTTTTCTGAAGTTGCAAGTCTGTTGAAATAACAATATCCCATATATGTTTACAAACAACCCCCCCCTACATTTTGCGGTAAGGACAGGACCTAATTCAACATTACACTTTTAAACAGACATTTTCTTATTTGCAAAATGCAACCCTTTTTACATGCAGTGAATTTTCCTTTTGCTGTCCCATCCAATGCAGTTTTCTCTTCCATCAAGATTCTAAACATTATTTGCAGCCCTAGTCAATTTCTCATACACTGTAATCGGTTAATGGAAAAGGTTCACTGACACTAACATAAGCACAGAGAAATAGGGCTCCTTGTTGAAGAGTTCAACTGTGATACTTTGTTGCAAAGTAAAGCATTTTCCTGAACGACTGGCAGTAAAGTTATTGGTGATTTCACAGATCTTGCATGACACAGCATGTGATTCAATGAGAAATGCCCCTTTCTGTTGGAGCATAACCTGAATATGGCCGGGCATAGCTGGGTCTCACTGGATCAGAACTGTGTATTGTTGAACAGATGAAAAAGAACATCAGCGTGCCATCGTTTTAAATGTAAAATATTTCCTTTTTTTCAAGGGGAAATTTTGAGCTAGCAGCAAAGCAGCACTGCTTTTCAATTCTCTTCTTTGGTGCACATAAGGAAACACACTGGCAGCCTTTCTCTGTGTGTTCCCTGTTCCATCTTGCCCAATAGGTGCTTGGCAAAGACAGCACAGCCATCATTTTTTGTAGCTGCAAAATGCAGTTTTGATGCAAGGGAATGGCGCTCTGCAGAGCCAGCACAGCCATTCTGCTGGTAACTGCTGAAGTGAAGATTGGTGATGGAGGGGAATTCTGCTGGGTGGGTAAATTTACCCCACAGCCTTTATTATACTCTCTACAGACACATGTAAATATACTGGGACGAGACATTATGAGCATATTGAAAATGCCAATTTAATTCACAAACAAGAGGAAAGTATGCTCCATACCAGTAATACTCATGCTCAATATAAGAGATATCATTCAAGCCTACTGTAGAAGGTAGGTACAGAGGGCAGTGCCAATGGTCAAGGAGTTGTTCCAGTATGGAACTGACATGTCTATTGCATGCCTCCCAGGGATTTCAGGGAAGATGAGGCAGATGCCAAATGAGCACTTTTTCAGACCAGAGATTCCTATGGATGAAAAGGAAGGGACAATAGTGTGAATAGATATCGAGGCACTAGTTGTGAGGGACGAGTGGATATCAATACATGGGATGGACGACAGAGGTCAGTCATGGCGAACAGTGATCGCAGTGGCAGAAGGGTGCAGGCTAACCACAGTGACAGATGAAGAATTATTCATAGATGAATAATCAGAACACCAGATGGTGTTTGAGATGAGTGTGCTGGCTGAGGATTCATTACAGGGAGGTGCCAAAAGAGATGGCAATGGCAAAAGAGGCACCACCATCCTTCTTTGAGGAGGATCTCATCAAGATACCCAGCATCCTATGGACCACAAGTCCCTATGATGTGTGGCTTTTGAAAGGAATAGGGGGAGTGGAGCTAAAGTTGAAACCAAGAGCATGCCTACTCATAGTAAAACAGTGTCCACTTTCCAAGGAGGCAGATGAGGGCATTTATGAGATGATTGCAGCACTAGTGGAGTTAGGCATCCTAGTACTATCAGAGTCCCTATGCAACACAGCTGTATACCCTATCAAGAAAGAAAAGGTTGGTTGTGGCATTTTATACAGGACTTAACACCCCCTAAACCACATTGTAGAGGCAGAGTATCCTTTGGTCTCAGTGACAATTTGTTGCAGCATTCCGGCGGAAGCCACCTGCTTCATGGTCATAGACTTGAAAAATGCATTTTTCTCAGTACCACTGCACCAAGACTCACAAGATTTGACTTCCTTTACATATAGAAACCAGAAGTGGAAACATACAAGGCTCCCACAAGGGTACTTCAAATCACCCTCTATATTCAACAGGGTCCTCCAGATGGACCTAGGCAATATACAGATGGAATGCACGGTTTTGCAGTACGCAGATGACATTTTGATTTGCAGCACAACAGAAGACACCTGTAGAAATGGCTCAGTGCACATGCTGGCAGTGTTAGCAGACAAGCAGTACAAGGTGGACAAGGCCAAACTACAGTGCAGTCAGAAAGAAGTACTATACATTGGACAGACAATTTCCCAAAATGGCCGACAAATCACTTTAGAGAGGGTCGAGACAATACACAGGACAGCCAAACACACGACAATAAGAGAAATGTAGCAGTTCTTAGGGTTGTGTGTGCAATTACTGCAGGACATGGGTATTCAACTACAGTACATACACAAGGCCATTACTGGGTGTTTTAAATGAAGTACAGAAGGGACACAAGACAATGAACTGGAAGGATGAGATAACGGAGGCATTCAATACGCTAAAGAATGCAATTTGCACATCTCCCGTGTTAGGGATCCCAGAATACAAAAAGGAATTGTTCATGTTCTCACACACTGATGGGATAGTGATGAAGGCATTAGTGACACAGAGGATGAGTTTAAGCTACAAGCCCATAGCTTACTACAGTGGAACACTTGACCCGGTACTGAGAGGACAATATCACTGTGAACAAGTTTTGGCTGCGGTCACATTACAGTGGAGAAATCATTAGGTACTACCTTCGCGTGCACTAGCAAACTTTACGTGGAGCATGTATTGTTTGCAATACTGCAAAAGCCAAAGAGCATATTGATAACACAGAGAGCATCAGCATACAAGGTGATAATAACAAACGCCTCACTTAAAATAGTGTGGTGAAGACTTGTCAATCCAGCAAGCTTTGTCGCAGACCTTCTGCAAGTGGGAGACTATGCACACGACTGTACAGCGAACACACAGATGTTCCGTGACACTCACAAAGTACATGAGGACGCACTGAGGGGTGGCATGCTGTACATTGACAGGTCTTCAACAATTGACCAGTCGGATAGGGTCAGCCATACACAAACAGCAGTGGTGAGATTGAGGGAGGATGGAATAAGTGAGGTAGTGGCAAGCACGCGATTACCACCACATTATTCCGCACAAGCATCACAATTAATGTCCTTAGTATTAAGCAATAGAAAACAGCAGGGAAAAGGAAGTGACAGTATACTCAGACTCAGTGTATGTGACATCAACAGTACATTCTGAACTGTCATGATGGATCAGGAGAGGAACCAGGAGGGCCGATGAGATACCAGTACAGCATGCACTTCTATTGGGCAACTGATCGAAGTAATTGATTATCCTACACAGGTAGCCATATTGATGTGCCAGGCATACACACGAGGGGAAGATACGATTTCAAGAGGAAATGAAGTAGCAGACTCAGAAGCACAACGCCCAGCATATTTCGGAGAGTTACTAGAGATGGAGAGAACATCAAATGTCAATAATGCAAGGACAATGATACAAAATCAATGATACAATGTACTGCCAGAAGCACAGATCATTGAATTGCAGGGAGCTGCATCCAGGGAAGATAAGGACTTATCGACAAAAAGAGGATGCACAGTATCTCCAACTGACGCCCTATGGTGGCAAAAGAACACAGGGGATATGGTGATGCCTCTGGCACTATTGAACACAGTATTGACACAGTTACTCTATCTCACACACACAGGGAAAGAGGTAATTGCCATCCATATATGAGAAACCTGGTTCTGGCCTAATTTGGTGGAACACATGGCTGAATTTGTGAACAATGGTCTAGTATGCAAGCAGTACACAGCAGGACATACATTGAGAGTTGTGAGAGGAGCCATACCACGTCCAGCAGGTCCATTCCAACATCTCCATGTTGACTATGTTGACATGATCCAAGTGTGCCAAGGGTACCGCTGCATGATAGTGTTTCTATGCTAATTTTCTAGGTGGATTGAGGCAGGTCCATGCTCTCATCCTAATGCCCTTATGGCAGCCAAGTTTATAATCAGGGAACTATTTCCGCGATGGGGCATGTGTGAGGTCATGCGGTCTGACAACGTCCCTCACTTCGCCAATGAGGTGTTGAAGCGCATCACCATGTTGCTGGGCATTCAACACATGTTCTCCTGTGCAAACAAATGGGGTGTGTGAACGCCTGAACGCCTCCAAAACAACTCAATAGGTAAGACAAAGCATAGCAGCAAGAAAAGCAGGCTGCATGCCTACAACTCGCATTGTTTCACTGTGCAAAATGTCTGGCTCTGACCACCATTTAACACCCTATGAGGTGGTGACAAGATGGCCCATGCAACTCCCACTGGCCTCTCCCACTAGGGCTTTGAAAGATGCTGAGAATAGAGCAGATGTGTTAGGCCAGTAGATGTATGACTACATTACTTCCTTGATTTCTAGTGCCTTTTTTATCTCTCGCCAGATAAAATGGTTCTGAGCAGGCCCAGAAGACAATGAAGAAAGGAACATTGACAATGGACAACAAGCCTCTGGAGTAAAAAGACAGGTTAACGTTGGGGACATGGTCCTGCTATGAAATTATATCTGAAAGTGGGATGCACCCAGATTCACGGGCCCCCACATCATTGCAGCAGTAGCAGATAAAGCTGTCCAACTAGAGGGGAAGACAGTGTGGAACCACTTGTCTGAGATCAAGCCCTACACGCCCTACAAAGCAGAGGCCGTGCCTGGCAACAAATTCAACAAGGCCAATGATCAGCAGCAAGAAGAACAACCAAACAATTCTGAACTTACACTGCTGAATGGAGGGCAGCCAATGGTTACTCGCTCAAGGGCAGCAGAGTTAGGGACTGCACTATTGATCAATTTACAGTGAGGATATACTGTCTGTTTGTTATTTTACTCTTTACATACATTCTTCGTGAAAGCCGACAGAAATAATGGGTTTTTGTTAATGTTGCCCGCTGACTATCACCCTGATATTTTCTCAAACCAATTTGTCCACACTGTGAGAAGACCCAGTAGTTTCTGAGCACGATCGCCCAGAGTGTATAATCTCTTGTTTGTGGAGTATTTGGCACAAACTTACCCCCAACTTAAACAAGGTGACCCTCCTATTCTCGCCACACTGAGAGACCCACCAGTAAGGGCATTGTGGGAGCAAGTGTTCATTTTTGCTATCAATGATTATCTAGTTCGCGAGCTAAAAGAATGAACTAGATACTAACAAATAACGCCCACTTTTGCACATTTCAGGCAGGCAACTATAGCTTCAGGCTGCATAAGGATAAAACAGCACAGGTAAAGATGGGGAAATTATAAAGAACATGATTATATTGTTGTGTCTCATTATTCCAAATGAGTTGTTGCATTTATATTTTGGAGGATTTAATTTGTTGCTAGTACTACCGCTGTATCCTCTATTAACATTCCCCCAACCCAAGCAGGTGGAACAACTATGTCAGGCGGACAGGAGAGCACTGCAGACACGGTAAGGAGAGGTAAGCGCAGTGCTGACACAAACATGAAAGGGATAAACCTATACCTCACCAACACTGCTCGGATGTCTAACAACATGTGGTGCAAACACATGACAAAAGTAGGTAAGGCAACCACCAGGGAGAGCTGTTATGTCTGCATACTACTCCCCTATGCCATGAGTGCCTCTTGAACATTCATAGCAACTGAATTACCAGCAGCAAGAACTCAATGTCTGATGTACATGTCAATGGTAACAACTCGAGGGAGATTTCAAGGGAAGACAGAAACATTGAGGTGGATGTCTCGAGCAACAGTCCAGTACGAAGACAATTACATTAAGACACTTGACATGATGAACAATTACTGACAGTTGGATGAAGAAATATAGTTTATAACAAATGGGCTTGAGAAAGGAGAGACTAAAACAGTAACATTGAAGGAACTGCCACGCCCATGGATAAGATTGAAAGAGACAGGAGGAGAACCTGAGTGCTGGGAGCAACCACAGATAGTCATGTATGGTCAAGCGTACACAAAGGATGGATGGAAGGATGGAGTGATGGGGAGCAAAGTGCTGACCTTAGCTCAATCACCAGTGAACAAGTTACAAGAAGAACATGACAAGTGCATGGAGGAATGGACCACCGTGCAAAATTGATCACATGGGAGGGGAACGAAGCTGGACCAATGACTATAACCCCCATGAAGGCACCAGCACTCTGTTACCAGAATGATGGTAAGGTCGAAGTTGGTGAGAATATAGGATGCAGAAGCATAGAAAGGCATGCAGCAATGAAGAGAAGTACAGCCATGCTGGTGGATCACTACTGGGTGTGCTGATCCAAGGCGTACCAAAGCTGCCTCCCAACTGGGGAGGAGTTTGCTCATTGGTACACATCAACATGGCATACTTGGTCGTGCTACGGAAGGATGTGAAACTCAATGAGTTCCTGAAGATGGACACAAACAAAAGGAAGAAGAGGCCTGTGAAGGTGGAACGGATAAGCAAGAAAGAGAAGCACGCAGTATTGAATAAAGAGAGGAGGCATTTACTTCACAGAAGTATCAGATACAACTCTGGATGACTTAACAGCAGAGCACTGAGTGTTCTGCAGGATGCAAATGTTCTTTGCATCAGTAATACCATCTGTACAGACATATACAAATGCAAAATGTTTGCAGATAACCTGTTGGGAACTGATGGTGATGATTAACTCCACAGTGAATAGGTTCAATGCAATAAAGGAAGAGCTCCGAGCAATGCGGTTGGTGGCGTTCCAGAACAGATAATTTCTGGATTTACTGACTGCAATGGAAGGAGGAATTTGAGCAAACATTGGGAGTTGCTTTTGCACATTCACACCGGCCAATGATGAAGATAATGGGACACTAGCAGAGGTGATAACACAACTATCCCAGATGCATTCCAAAATGGAGGAAGAACAAGGGGTATTGGAATGAATCCATGTTGGATAGCATACATATGGTCATGAATGTCATCATGGCTATCAGATGGACTGAAGGTGATACTGGGAACTTTAATAATGGGAGGAGTGAAAATGTGCAGGATGAAGTTTTGTCTCATTCAGTGCTGCAAGAGAACAGAGGAAACTATTGGAATGAAAATCTTGATGGATGTGAATATAAGAGGTAGAAGAGACTTGATTGTGGAAGAAAGAGACTGGCTAAGGGAATGTATAGTGAACTGTCAGTTATTCCCACACGGGGCAATGAAGCTAGACAGCCCGTTCAATGTGAAGTACTATGAAGGGAAATGGGTGTGGTGCAACCCGTAAGTAGTGTGCAGCTTTATGGAATGTACTTTCGATGATCATGTGAATTACTATGAACACCTCAGATGAATAACGAAGATGTAGCAGCCGAGAGCAAAAAGATTGACTTATTGAGATGTGGTCCACAGGTCAACCAGATCGGAGACAGAAGAGGGAGTCCTGAGACACCCCTCCGCTCCCCCAAGTATATGTCAGGATGAAGAGTTAGAAACGCTTGCCGCTATTCATCTTATGTTGGACGAATCTCGAGTGCACCAATGATCGACAAGTGGACTGAAAGATATCCTGTCAGCCAGCCATACTGACCGAATACAATGCTAGTCTCCCCAAGTGTGGGAGAAGAGCCATTGATTGTGGACAAAGACATCTATATGAACAGCCTTAACTAAACACCAAGAAACCATGGTACTGACGTCATTAGTGCCACCACGACATAGCAGCATTAGACATGAAGCACATGTGCAGTTTGCACTGCACCACATAAACATACACCCATATACATGAAGAACATGAGCGCACAGTTCTACAGCTAGAGGACAGATATGCATAAATATTGTTAATGCTTTCATTATTTTGTCATTAGCCAAATGCAGTAACGCAGAACCACAAGGCACAAGAGATCCTGAGCAAGCTTGCTGATGCTTGAAAGCCAATATTTGCGTGGACATACAGCAGTATATATATGGAACGTGACCGAACTACGTATAGTTAACCCATAGAGAATGTAGTATCACATTGACAATGTAGAAACTGCATTATAAGGTTTAGGAAAATTACAGCAGGCCTCAAGCCACTGATCAGGAGATGAGCAGGACTAACTAAGACTGCACAGAGAGCAAGACATGTGAGACAGATCCACAGCTAAGGTTAGAGATATGAAGACACATTCTAATCCCCTGATGACAAGGGACCAGCTGCAGAGAAAAATCCTCAAAATTATGAGCTTAAGAGATCAAAATCATGATGCAGCCAGACAATGGACAGTCACCCACAGTGAGAAAGAGGAGCTAGTTCAAGCAACCAGAGACAGGCTGCAACAAGTGTTGCTACTGTAAGGAGAATATTCTCATAAGCCAAGATGCTGTACACAATTTACAATACAGACACAGAATTTTTCCCATCACCTTGAAGAGGTGCACAGTGAGCTGAGAACTCATTGAGTCCCAGGACTTGACGGCAGCTGCTCTAACCAATCACAGTTTAGTATTCCAGGGGTTGATAGCAAAGGGCACAAACCAATGGTAGGTCCACTGCTCTGCAACATTGTAATAGTTAGCTCTTGGGGATGGGACAGGCCAGTCACCTGACATATGAGGATCAATGGAATAATACCTATAGGGTCCACCATAGGCTGTAGAGACTCTCACTGGCCATTCCACCATGGTGATAGGTTTTAAGGGGAAGGGCCTGAGTGATGATGCCACAATGCAAGAAAACCAGCCTGCATGCTGTGGGAGCTCTGGCTGTACCTGAATCAATCATGTGTTCATGTCCTGATCCCTGTTGGTTTTATTTGCAATAAACCACAGTGTGTACTTGCCGCCTGACTGAGTCCTCCCTTTGTCCTGTGGAGGGTGTTGGTCCTTCCAAGTCTGCGAACCCCCAGTATCGGTCTGGCATACCTGGGCGTCCAACTCAACAGTCGGTTGCAGCTCGAGGGGCTCGACAGGCTTGAAAATGTCATTTAAGAACGACGTTGGTAGATGCTTGTCGATGCACTTCTCCTAGCATCTTCACTGGCCTTGGGTCGCCCTTTAAGGTGGATAGGCCAAAGCTGAAGACAGTGTTACAGGCAGATGTCTTGTCCTTGGTTAGGTTCAGAGACTCTGTCACTTCACAGCTAGGAAACCTGCTGCAGAGCCTAGCAAGGCATGTTGTGTGCTGTCTCTGTACCGGATTTGGTATCTCCCTCTGTTCCCTGGGAGTTGTTTAGGGAAAGAATCTTGCTTTCCTATTGGAGAGCCTGGCCTTCCATGACTGGTGGAAGATGCAAAGCAGACTTTACCTTCAGCCAAGGTCTAATGATGAGTTCTTCTTGCTACTCCTGGCAAAGTCTTTCAGATGATCTGCCAAAAGAGGGGCTCAGCCCTCTTCTAACACCTAATGGGCCACAGGTATTGGTGTAGGGTAAGTCTAACGTAATGAACCAACCCTGTGTCCCCACCAAAAAACTCCAGTGTGCATGAGGCCATAACCAGAGTGCTTTGCAACAGAAAAGGTAAAGGGGTGAAAACGTGTAATACAAAGTCCCACCTATGTTCTTTTATGTATCTGGATCAAAGTGTCCCTGTGGTTAATGGAGCTCTCTGTGGTTCCTGATTAAAGGAACCGAAAGCAGAGCGAGTAGAGCACTCTCTTTGACATCTGGGCAGAGCCTGCTGATGCAGGTTCGAATCCCGGCAGGGCCAAACTCAGCCTTTCATCCTTCCGAGGTCGATAAATGAGCACCACACACCGTGGGTAATAATATGCTAAATAATAATAATAATTATTATTATTCTTACTATTATTATTATTATTATTATGATTATTAAAGCAGCAGGTCTCCATTAAAGCAGTGGCAAGACCGGAATTTCTGGCTCTGCCAAACCACCTGCTTGTAATTTCTGAATGTGTTCCCCCTGTAGGGATGACTACTGTGAACATGCAGTTCCAGGCATGACATTTCACTGTCAATTGATTCTGAGGGTGGGAGCTTGCATCAGGTTGGCACATTGTATATGAAAGGGTTTTGGGGTTTACTGTCTCCTTTGTTAGCCTCTGTAGCCAGGCCCCATGTGGGCCTGTTGGAATGACTTTCTGACTAGTATGCAAAGCTGCCACCCGTTACAAGGCTCAACAAAAGGACACAGTGGAACCATGGAGTCTTTGATAGATAATTAGGCTGGCCATGCCATGGAGAAGGTTTAGCCCTCCCTGTCTTTAGATGCATCATGTACTCCTATCATATCCCAACAAAATAAGACAGGGGGACTGTGCCTGTAGGCTGTGTCCACCCAGAGTACACAGTTCTATGGTTATGTTGTGCAGTGAACATAGGGCAATATGTGCAGATTATCCCTACACATTTACCAGAGGTTGATCTACCATCATTCAATTTCATTTACAATTCCAAAAGTACACCAGGTGTGTGCACACCCACTGTGCAGATGGTCGAATACCTCACATGCCCCCCAGTCCCAACATGTGAACCACGACCCTACTAAAGGTCTGATTTATCATCAAGGTGAAAGTACCAGCTGGGGCCATCTGAAGTTACATGCTGGGAGCCTGGCTTGTGCTGGATGACCATATCTAATCCCGGTAGGTATGTGGCCCAATGCAAAAGCTTAGGGTTCTCCCTTGCTGGACCAATAACCATCACAGAGGCCGGTGGTCTCTCTGGAGCATGAAGTGCGACCCAAAGATGTAGGCTTTCAGCTTCATTATAGCCCACACAACAGCATAAGCCTCTTTTTCAATGATGGCCCAGTTCCTTTCCCTTTTGTCAATATGTTGCTCTACCCCTTGACAGTTCAGCTGTGCTAACACTGCTCCAATCCCAAAATCGCAGGAGTCTGACTATATATATAGAATTCCTGACCAAAGTCTGGTACTTTTAGAATTGGGGACTTGCACAATCCATCCTTTACATCCTATAAAGATGTTTGAAAGGTGGGTTCCAAATACCTTCTTCTGCATTTTCTTGGAAGTTACATCATTCAGGGCATGGCAATGGTCCCATACCACTTGATGAATGGCCGGTAGTACCCGGTTAGACCTAGAAAGGCTCTCAAATGAATCTGTGTGGTGGGGATGTCTCAATCCTTTACAGCCTGTACCTTCACTTCGAGAGGTTGTTTCTTAGTTCCACTGATCAGGTGTCCAAGGTAAGTCATGGTGCTCTGTGCTATCTGATGTAACATTTTATTGGACAACCACCCTCAACCCACAGTTCCTTTCCTCCCCATTCAAGGTGTCACTCAACAAGCAGCTGAATGGATTCCTATTTATGTCGATTCCCGACCTGTATAATGATACCCTGTGGGGTAAAAATACACCCCAGAGTGACAGAGATTGAGAGGCCATGCTAGACCCCTATTGTGAGAGAGAGAAGCTGGCTGATGTTGAGTCTCATTGAAATATAAAAGCCAGTACAAAACAGTGAAATTTCGAAATACGGCCTGGTGAAAATGATAAGAAATGGGCCTATTTCCACTCTACTAAATTGGACAGGCGCTCAAGGAAATGAAATCTCGCTGAGAGCTTAAAACTGCTGGATGTGCCCAATGAATGGGAAAAGACATGTGTGGCTAGAAATACTGTTTTTCCTAAAATATGAAAAGTTGAATTTTCAACATAAAAAGACAGATAGCAGCATGTGACGACTTCTACAGCACACAATGGTGATCCAGTAAACCACAATGAAGCCAAGCATTTTGCATTTGTTCATAAGAAAAATACTTATTTTCATCATCTAAAATGACAATATTTAAAGGGAAAGACCTATTTCATTTTGTGTAACAATGAACAATCGTATCCATGTAACTGTGGCCTATGTGTGAATAATACCAAAATCCCAATACCAAAAGTGATGTTATATCTGTTCAAACAGTTTGTAAAGAAAGATTGTATTATAAACAACAGGCCCAGATGCAATACTAAATGTTACATGAAAACACATCTTGTCAATTTAAAAGCTGTACTTTAAGAAGTAGGGCTGCAGCTTGAGCCTTTCGACTGAAATTAAACTGTGACCTTTCCCCATGCTACACGGTTGTTCCGGTGTTTTATCCTTAGGGTCTTCTAAGTCTGACCATTTGACCTCTTTCTCTATACTCAGGTCTATCAAAAAACAGCATGCATCCTCTCTTTGTGCGTTCTCGTTTTGTTCGCTTTCTACATCTGACATCATTATGCACCTGCTAGTATAGCTATTACCCCTTTCCTCATTGTCAATATCTAGTCACTTGGGGATAGTGCTCTATGCTTGTCCATCAATGTATTATCTGTTCTGCTTCCTGTTTCCCTTGGAGGAGATCCTACAATTCTCCCCATATCCTCATAGCCATATCTCTCTCTCTCTCTCTCTCTCTCTCTCTCTTTCTCTCTCTCTCTTTCTCTCATCTGTGTATATAGATCCCCAATCCTTTTCTCTATGCTTTATGGCTTAGGTTCGTCAGCCCATGTCTGTACCCTCGGTATCCCTTGTTGTGACCTTCTCCCTTGGTTCCATTGTTCTTGCGCTTCAATGGGTACCATGATTCAATTAAGAATGCAATCCATTTGATCATCTCTTTGCTCCCTACTCCTTTTCATTTCTTCTTCCCGTCTCCTCATATCTCTGTCTTGTTCTTCCTCCCGCCTTCTTTGTAACCAAGTTCTCTGGGCTTCTATTTCTTTGCGCATTCTGTTCTCCAATCTCTGTCTTTTTCTTTTGTTCCTCATACCTTCTTCATTTTTCCCTTCATTTCCACTCTTTCTCCTATTCCTCTTGGTATGCTTGTTCTTGCTCCTTTCTTTTTCTTCTCGTATTTCTCTCTCTCCCCTATCTCTAACACCATCAATGCCCTTTCCATCTAACTTGAGTAATATCTATCCTCCTATCCATTCATTTTTCACTATAACCCTTTCCTTGACTTCATCCTTCTTCTCTTTTTGTCTTTTAACTTCCTCCGCCATTCCTTTTTGTCTACTTCTATGTTCATCACACTCTTATGTTCATTGTGTGCTAATATATTTTACAGTTCTTTAATCATACTTTCTTCCATGCTGTCTTTACTATTGTAAGCGGAAGGTGCGCATGTTGGATTAACATGCCTTCAATTCCTTTAAAGGATACATTCTCTGTATATCTTCCATTGGGCTATCATTTTTGGCAGGAGTAAAAGGAGGTGAGGGAGTTACGTCCTCCTCTTTATGCTGATTAAGCATCCATTCCTCCTCGGGTGTGTCTTCTTTCTCATTTTGATACATCTTCCTTAATTTTAAACAGCTAACCTTTTTTGTAACTTGTGTCCCATGTTTGTGGCATACAAATATATTGTCATGTGTTGCAGTACTGTTTTTGACAACAAGACCTCATGAGGCCATGGCATAAGTGTTTTATTAGTCGTTCCTTTCACCCACTCTGTGTGATACTGGCTCATTTTAGTTGTATACCATGGTAATGTCTTACTAGGTATAAAAGCGGCACATCCCCCATGATGGCAAGTCAATCACGACTGCCAATACTTATCAGGTTCTTAAATCACTCAGAAAAGAAAAATCAATTCGGGCAAGCACTATCAATTGCCACCGTTTTACCTAAACCAAATTTGTTTTACCAATTTTAAAATCTCTATGATGTTGTTCCTCTTTATTTCTTCATTTATAATTCTTTTAATTCTTGCTGGGCTGATGTTCTATTATTGCCGCTGAATAATCCTTTATTTAATTTTACTTCTTTTTTCTCAATTTTTATCCTTCTCTGATTGTCGTCAATCATTTGATTTTAAGGTGTGAAAATTAGTTATTTTTATCACTATTGTTTTATATTTCTTATTTTATTCGCAATAATAGTTTTACACTGACCTATTTACAAACCCAAATAAACATGAACTTTTCGGGATCCACCAGGGGGCGCGGAGATGTTCTAACGCATCTCGGCTCGTCTCCTCCGCAGGGCACTGATTGTGGGACCTGAGCCCCCCGACACCCCCGGAGTGAGAAGCTGGCATCACCCCCACCCATCTGAGTGAGCCGGGCACCCCTGGCCCAAATTTGAGCACCCGGGGGGAACCATCCCAAAGATAAGAGCTTCCGAGTTTAGAGGGACAGAAGCCCCTCCCCCTTGCGGCACCGCGGCTCCGCGAGAATCTACGGCAAACCCAGGCCCGAGCGAGGCCTGTGGTGGGGCTCGGCTACCCTGACTGGCGGCCCCCCCGCCTAGTGTACATCGGTAGGAGCGGGATGCATCTGGGGGCACCCGCAGCGGATCCGGGAGCCGGAGGCGGTACTACGAAAGCGCTGTGGAGTTCCAGGCCTGGGCGAGGCCTATAGTACAAGGAGAAGGAAGGTGCGTGAGAGCCCCCACAGGTTCTTGGTGAACCCACGTAGGGCGAACTGGAGCTTCAGGAATCGGTGTCGGCAGTGCGTGGGAGGCAGGCGAAGCCCCGCACTGGCCTACACACGCAGCACACGGACTCCCACAGTGAGCGGCGCCGAGGAGGTAAGGAGTTGCAGGCCCCGGCAGGAGGACCTCCGGGAGACTGAAGGTGTCACAGGAAGAGTGAGGCTGGGGAGAGCCCCTGGCATACACCATCTCGGGCAGCGGAGTGTCCCCCGAGTACAGCGGCTCCCAGGCAGACAGAACGAGCACTCAGGGCCTAGTTGGGAGAGATTGGCCTCAGCAGGCCACACCGGGGTACAGACACGAGGGCTTGGAGATTGGTCCTCCCCGCGCCCAGCCACTGGAACATTAAGTACTGCCTTTGCTCCGACGGGAGTGAAGTTATACAGTTCGATGGGTGAGAGGGGAGGTGGGAACCCGGCGGAGGTGAAACCTATCCCCGCAGGAGTGCATTAGTTGGGGACTCGGACCCCCGTTGCGGGGTCTCCGCTCCTCACCCCTCGGCTGACATTGGCCCTCGCCCCCCTGTGGCGTTGTATGCGTGTGTGATAGCGGGTCACCTTGGGCACAAGCTTTCGGGGAAGGCCCCCACGGAGCAGGGATGCTTGGGGAGAGTCTATGAACTGGAAGGAATCCCTGCAGAAGTTTAGCCGCACGCCCCCCGAACTCCTGATACCCCCTGAAATGGCAGCCCAGACGCAACAGGAATCTGCTGATACAAGCACAGTCACCAGGGGCATGGCGGCCCTACTAGAGGAAATTAGAGGCTTTAGGGTGGATATTGCTCTACGATTGGATGCCTTGGATAAAAAAGTGGACAATATTGACGACAGGGTTCAGGCACTGGAGAACAATGCAGCTTCGAGCGACATCTTAGAGACACAGTTTGACATGCGCCTGTCGGAGCTCGAGAGGAGAGAAGAGAAATGCTCCTTAAAAATGGATGATTTGGAGAATAGGGAACGCCGCTGTAACCTACGTTTCCTAGGCATTCCAGAACACGAAGGCGAAACACAAGCAGACATCATCAAAGCTATCAATGCAGTAATGGGAGTGCTATTCGAGGGGGCCAACACCAACAAACCCACCATTGACAGGGCCCATAGAGCGGGCGCATCCTCTAGAGGCCCCAGATCTGTTCTAGTTCGCTTTCATTACTTCTCCGAGAAAAGCAGGATCCTCGAACTGGCTTGCAAGAAGGGCCCGGTGGAGTGGGAAGGGGCCCAGATCTCGGTGTATCAAGACCTGTCGGCCTTCACCCTTGCAAGACGTTGCCTCTGTTCCCCATTGACGAAGATGCTCCAGTCCAGAGGGGTCCGATAAAGGTGGGGATACCCATTCTCGCTCTCTTTCGAGTTCGAGGGCTACAAGTATGCCTCGATCACTGAGGACGATATCCAGAGAGTGTCGGGCGAACTTCTGGACAACTCAAACATGGAGATGGGGAGCAGGACCGTGAGCGAACCCCGACAGGCCCAAAAGGGAACAAAGCTCCAAGGGAAAGGCGCAGAGTTCGTGGACAAAGGAAATTTAGGAGAGTGGCCCCAGCCTCCCCGGACCTTCCGAGTACCTGAAGCGAGCTCTTGGCACCAGACGGAAAAACTGGCATTTGACTTTGTGAATGGAGGGTGATGTAACGGTTTGTGAACTGCGTTGATCCTTGGGTGGGGGGGGCTCAAGTTGTTGTTTATAAAGAGTTAATGAGCCCGGAGGGGGGAGACAATGGTGGCCTGGTCTGGCGATTGGATGAAGCCATGGAACAACCAGGCAATGAGGGGGGAGGGGGGAAGGAGGGGAGAGGGGGAGTTGGGTTGCTAGGGTTACAGTTATGGCGCGCCAGGTTTTCTGGTCTTTCTCGCACCCCTGGGGCTGTCTCGAGCCGCTAGGGGGTTGCGGAAGCACTGTGGGAGCAACAATGCTTGCTGTTCTAAGCATGGAGCTATGAGACTTTACCTGTGTTTTAATGGATGATTCACTCCAATTCATGACAGTGGGGTCATTAAATGTCCACGGGCTCAACTCGCCTACAAAAAGGTTGCTAATTGTGAGGGAATTTGCGAGGCTGCGGCTTCACTTTCTCTTTGTGCAGGAGACTCCTTGGGTTCGGGGAAAGGAGCCTAAGCTCAAGGCCAAGACCATTGAGCAGATGTTCACGGCTTCCTCCCAGGTAAACAAGCGGGGGGTAGCTTTGTTGGTCTCCCCTGGGGCCCATTTTGTGTTTAAAGCCTCAAAAGCGGATCCGGATGGTCGGTACCTCATGGTAAAGGGGGAAGTGCAGGGCTGTTAGTTCACATTGGTCTGCATATATGCTCCGAATTAAGCGCAGGACACCTTCTGGGAGGGAATGAAAGGGATAATCATGTCATTTTCTGAGGGCACCCTACTGGTGGGTGGGGATTTTAACATGGTGCTTTGTCCCGAGAGGGACACAAAGTCTGATAAACCCTGCCCCAACATCCGTCTCCACAAGAAATTGGCGTTGGCCTTCCAGGAAGTAAATGGGGAACTGGGTCTATGTCACACGTGTATACCCGAGCGGGGTCGGAACCCCGAGTACACATACTATTCAAAGCCACATGCTGCTTTCTCTCGTATAGATTACATCCTGGTTGATTCCTCGCTGCAGGGAGAGGTCTCGGACTCGGGTGTGGAGATCGTCCCCTGGACGGATCATGATATGGTAAAGATTAGGATTGGCCTTCCCCCTGCCCTGGCGACCGGAACCCAGTGGAGGTGTAACAACCTCTTCCTGCAAGACAAGGAGATACGCCAATCCCTCCTAGCAGCCATAGAAGATTATTTCACCCTTAATGACAACGGGGAGGTTGGTACTATGGGAGTATGGGAGGCATTTAAGGCAACGATTAGAGGCACCCTTATTGGTATAGGGTCTGGGAGAAAAAGGGAGAGGGACCATGAGGAGAAATTGTTAAAGGAAAAGATAGAGGCTATCCAACTGGGGGGGAAGTTGAAAACACACATGTTTCCCGGGCAATGGGAGGAACTGCAGGGGTTGCGATCTAAGTTGGCAGACCTCCAGGTGTGACGAACGGAAAGGAAGCTCTCATTTCTGAAACAGAAGTATATGGAAAAGGGGGAAAAGGTGGATAGCATATTGGCCTGGAGACTTCGAGAACTTAGGAACAGTAGGAGGGTGAATTCATTACGCACCCCGGAAGGGGACTCGACCGTGAGAGATAGCAAGATTGCAGAACAATTCAGGCTATATTATGAAAAATTGTATTGCTCGGAATATACGGGGGATGGGAATGATGTTGACAGTTTCCTAGACTCCCTTCCCATCCCGGGTCTTCTTCCTGACAAGGCTGATTCTCTCGAACACCCCATTTCCCCGGAAGAAGTAATAGACACCATATCCTCATTAAAGAGCGGCACTGCCCCGGGGGACGATGGCTTTACAGTTAAGTTTTATAAGACCTACAGATCCACGCTTGCCCCATTCATGGCTAAGATGTACAATGCTGCACTGGATCAAGGCACCCTCCCACCCACGATGATGTCTGCTTTAATCGTAGTCCTGCCTAAAGAGGGCAAGGATCCCTCCTATTGCCAATCATACCGCCCCATTTCCCTCCTTAACACCGATGTTAAAATATTGGCTAAGCTCCTAGCGAATAGACTAGCAAAGCTCCTCCCTACCCTAGTACATGTAGGCCAAGTGGGCTTCATCCCCGGTCACCAGGGATCAGATAATATAAGAAAAACTCTCGACCTTATGCATGAGGCATCTAGACAGGGAGTGGAGCGGTACCTTCTCTCGCTAGACTCAGAAAAAGCCTTCGACCGCGTCGAGTGGCCTTACATGGACAGGGTTCTCCGAAAGATGGGTCTGGGAGACAATTTTTGTGGGTGGGTCGCAGCTCTATACAATGGTCCCTCGGCGAGAGTGATGGTCAACGGAGGCACTTCAGAGCCTTTTTCCCTTTCTAGAGGTACCTGGCAGGGATGCCCCCTGTCTCCCCTATTGTACACTTTGGCAATGGAGCCCCTGGCCATTGTGGTTAGGAACGACCCAAAAATCACGGGAATACGGTGTGGTGATTGTGACTTTAAGCTATCCTTATTTGTGGATGACATTCTGGGCTACCTAACAAATATTCAAGACTCCCTGCCCCGGTTATTTGATCTTGTACACTACTTCGGTTCCTTTTCTGGACTGAAAATAAACACGTCCAAATCAAGCATCATGCCCATGGGTCCAGTGGATCGAGACATCGGAAGTGACGCCAACATTCTGAGGGTTAGAATTGAACGGAAATCCACTAGGTACCTGGGCACCACCATCCCCAGAGATCTATTCCAACTATACCAGTGCAACTTCCCGGGGACCCTTGCTCAGGTTAGCAGCGACCTCAGACGGTGGGTACCCCTCACGCTTTCCTGGCTTGGGCGCATGGTCACGGTGAAGATGAATATTTTGCCCCGCCTCCTCTTCGCAGTGCTTCCAGTCATGATACCCGAGACCTTTTTTGAAGTGCTTCAGTCCCGTGTCCTCCAATTCATTTGGAACGTAAGCGGCCGAGAGTTAAAACCTCCACCCTGACCCTCCCAAAGCTTTATGGTGGTTTCGGTCTCCCCGACTTCCGGCTCTATTATAAAGCGGCCCAACTCCGGGTGATGTTGGAGCATATGCGGGATGATATGGGAACATATTGGACATATGTCGAGGACATTCACACCCACCCGAAAAAAGTTAGAGACCTTTTGTGGGCCCCTCCTAAGGCTCTCCCTTCTCAGCTCAGAACACACCCCACCCTGGCAGTCTTGTGGGCAGTATGGAAGCCTAATAAAGCTAATAAACAACTGTCTTCATGGCCTTCCCCTTTGTCCTCGCTCTGGGGCCCCCCCATTGATCTGGGCTCTAGGGGTTTCCGAGACACTCAGGCCTGGTCAGACATGGGTCTGGAGAGGGTCTCTCAGCTCACACGAGAAGATAGCCTCAGGACAACCCATGGACTCAAGCGCAGCCCCTAATTTCGAACAATCAACTTTGTCAAAGGCTTTGCTTAAGTCCATAAAGGTGAGATAACACACTGGGATTTAGACAGTTGGCAGGCACATTTGTTTATAGCAAGTGCTTAGAGCAGACATTTGAGGCTGATAGTATAAGCACCATTATTAAATCTCTTTATGGTTCCAGATCGCCAGGGCTGGATTTGCTTACGAACCTTCTGCTTAAGGCTTATCTGGACTTTTGGGCTATAACACTGTCTAACCTCTTCGGACGTATTCTCAAAACGGGGTTACTCCCTGCAAGTTGGCTTAAATCTACCCTGATTGCAGTATTTAAAAGGGGTGATCGAAACGACATGAATAACTACCGACTTCTGGCTATGCTAGATGTTAGTTCAAAAATCTTTACTAACATTATACAAATCAGACTGGTAGCCTGGGCAACTTCCAGAAGACTGTTTTCCCCATTTCAAACTGGTTTTCGTAAATCGTTGTTAGGGAGAATTCTCTGTTTAGGCTGAATGTCCTAACCTAGTGAGTCCCCCAGCAGCTTTGCTGGATTTCTGGAGTTTGTTTTTTTCTCCTGCCAAGAGTGAGATTCTTTTTCTCCCACTCTTGGACATGATTTAAGGTGTTCCTTTGACTGTTAATGTGTTTTATGGGCTACGGGGTCTTTTACTCCATAGGGTCTCATGTTTTTACCTTGTGTGTTACACAGAACCCTCCGTGCAGTGACACAGGGGTGTATATTGACACCCCGCCATGGACTCCATACCCTGGGACTGACTACTGTCTCCCAGGGCATGTAAAGTCACCACTGGCTTTACTAGTCCCAAATTATGAACAGAAACCAGTACAAACCATCATATTGTGGATGTACTGGTCGGGGCAATTCGATTGCCCTGGGGTCTGTTAGTCGAGGTGGCACGTCTCCGTCCCCCCTGATCGAGTTTTGGCTGGTGGCAGTGGATACTACTTTTTATATTCGACCGCGAATATATCCTTATGGGATTTTCCCATTGTTCGAGGCTACCAACTTTAATTATTTAATTCTCATAGCCTCGAACATACCGCTGGTTTATTTATTTAATATTAATTCGCCGGCTGGTATTTTTTGCCAGGACTCGATTCAAAAATGGCGTTTGTGTCTTCTGTGACTCCAACCCAAGTCGAGCCCTTTGTTCCACTTTTGGCGGGCTTCTCCACAGAAGCCTCCAAAAGTGGTGCCACTCTGTCTGGGTACCACAGGGGGTGTGGGAGGGCATTTAGGCACCCTGGACTGAGTTACCTTGGTAACTCAAGTCGCACTCTTGTGTGATTGGCCCAAGTGGTGAGCTGGCCGGCTCACCACTTAGCATGTTTGATTGACAGCTAGGCTGAGTAAATGGGGGTGTGCTGCATAAAAGCAGGGCTTTGGGGACTGGAACTTCAGAAGTTGCCACAGGACCTGAGAATCCAATGAGGGAGAAACTGAGCCGACCTGCTACGACGACACCACCGGTGGAGCCCTGCAGAACCGACTCACAACTTCCCGACAACAGAGAAGATCTCCCTGCTGGAGAGTCTTCTTCCCCTGACTGGTGGGCACAACCAGTTTATCTTCTTTTCCTCACATCCCAGGATGTCTTGTGGTCGAATTGCCCGTGCCAAGCACCCCGGCAACTGGATAGCCACTTACCACTGGACCACGAACAAAAGGACCGCTCCTTTTAACTGAGGACTCTGCGGCTGGTTTCGCAACGGACTCCTGATTTCCTCCCCGACGAGATCCTCTCTTCCCCCGGATGAAGCACCGACTTACTTCCGCTGCCAGGAACAACTGCCCCCGCTGGAGTATTCTCACCACTTTAAGGTACCGTGTCCGCCAGGCCTCCCTTTCTAAAGATTGCTACAAGGTAACAATAATCCCTTAACCTTCTGGACGGGGCTGGTCGCCTTGACCATCTAACTGGCCCCTTTCTTTTGGTCCAACTCTTTCTGAATCTTTCCGAGACTTTTGTGCACTTTTTAACCGTGTGACCTTGGGCACATTTCGTTCTGATCCTCTTAAAGTGGATCTGGCTTTCTGAACTCTAACTTCACGGTTTGACTCTGCCTTCCTCTCTTGCTGTGTTCTTGTGAAAGTGTTGGGATCTGTTTCAATTTATACTCTGCCTTTCTCTCCCTTTTAAAACAAATTATTAGAGTGCCATCTGCGTTAAGCGCTCACCGCTGTCTGAAAATAAGTGGGGCTTTACTTAAGACTTGTCTAATGTTCTTTTAAGGGAGTGTATATCTTTTAGTGACCGTGTTTTTGAACTGCTCAATATTAGTGCCTGTGTGTTTTATTAGATGTGATTTTAAATAAATAATTATACCTCTTTTACACCAAGCTCTGGTCAGTGTTTGCTTTTTCTACTGTGTTCCTTTTGACCTATTGTGAATACTCTGTATACTGCCTAACTCTTCTTGAGGGAAGTCTGACTGCTCAGCCACAGCTACCAAGTGCATCTGTGTGGTACAGACTGCTACCAAGAGGGTTTACTGCCAAACACCTGTAGTCTTAAATCTTTTGCAGTGGTCCCAGAGGGAACTGCAAATATTTCTGCCTAACAATCGTCTGGTACATTACACAATCTCTGTACTCTGCAAGTGATTACTAGCCAGTACCAAGATGATGATCATGGGAACATCTATTTTTCATTTGTAGACTTTTCCAGAACTTTCGACTCTGTCTGTCAAAATCAGATCTGGGCTAAGCTTGTCTGCTGGAACATCAAACCCTCCTTGCTTTACTTTATCAGGGCATTATACACAGACACCATGGTTTCTCTCTGGCTGAATCAATTGAGTGATTGCACAAAAGAGATTCCAACCAACACAGGGTAAAAACAGAGGTGCAGCTTGGCCCCCCTTTTTTAATATAATCTGTATGTTGATGATATGGGTCTCTCTATTGAAGGGGTCAATGACTTTCCTCCTCATATCGGTGCAGTTTCCATACCTTGGATTGGATATGCCGATGACACAGTCATTATGGACCACACTCCAATTGGTCTACAGAGATCCTTGGATTCTCTGGCCGTGTACGTGCAGGCAAACAATTTAGTTGTGAACAGTACTAAGACCAAGGTGATGATAATAGGAAAAAGAAAAAAAACGAAGTGCACATTCAAGTGGAGGTACAGCGTTGAGACACTGAAAGTTGTAGACAGCTATATATATCTAGGAGTACGGTTTTATAGCTCCCCGTCCTTATATAAGTATGCTGAGTAGATGTCTTTGAAGACAGTGAAGAAGTGGCTTGTGATCAGATGATTTATTTGCAATACGGGTGGAAATAATATAGAGGGAATGGTCAGGATTTATAGGAAGAGCATTGTCCAAATGATTCTGTATGATTCTTCAACTCTCCTGCAACAATGTATTAATTGGATTGATAGGTTGGAATCTCGGTTACTGGAATCAATACTAGGGGTTCCCTCGTCTGTTCCGGCTAGGGCCATTCACTGTGTGCTTGGGATTCAATCGATTAGATCAGTATGGCTTAATTGTATAAAGAGATAATTGGTACATTGATTGAAACCGAGAGTCTCTATGGCTTTATGGAACAAGTATATAAGGGAAAGCTCTCTAATGGATTTTTGGAGCAGCTGGAAAGGGACACCCTTAAGCACTTGAGTAATCTTGATATCGATCTCTCTCCTAAATACTGGAACTGCATAATCTCTCTCTTATTTTAAAAAAGAAAAACATCTAGGCCGACATAGTGGGTAATATCGAGTTCTTAAACAGGAAAATGATGTATCAGATGTATGCTAGGCAGGGATTTATTCAGGGATGACTCTGCACTTATTTGACAAAAATTCTCCCTGTTGAGTTGCTCAGATTCATAGTGTATTTGCGATTCGGTATACCCCCTACACAAGAACATAGAGGGAGAAGGAACAAACTGGGCCGTTCACATAAATTGTGTTGCCTATGTAATCTGCACATTGAAACTGCACACCACCTTCTGACCCCGAGTGAGATGCTGAGGCCGCAATATTGGGCGAGATATAGCAGATTTGTGCATGACATTGGGTCAATAGCAGCGAATCAATTTTGGAGTGAAATATTTAGCGCTGAGTCTGTTGTTATGACGTGTGCTGCTTATTTCATTTGGAAGGCGGCCTTGCAGAAAATTCCAACTTTAACCTTGTAGAAAGAAAGGAGAAGGAAGAGAAATTATAATTTTAAGTTTACAATGTATGTTGTGATATTATTAACATTGATGTGATTGATTTTATTATTTCTCATATGGTTTTATTATGTGTATAAATATGATTAACAATTGGCTAAAGGTTTGTATTGAACCAAATGCTAATAAAAAATAAAACATAAAAATATAAAGGTGAGATAAACCAACTCGCCCCAGCAAAAAACATAATTAGACACCAAGAGGTACAGATTCAATGCTTGTTCCAATGTTCCCAAATCTGGCCGAAAGCCAAACTGGATATCAGTCAAGATCGCACCCTCCCTAAGCCATCTCTCAATGTGTCCCAGGAATATAGGACAATATGATGCATATTGTCCAAATAAAGGACCATATGATGTGTGCAGGGTTACATCTCCCTTTTTAAAAATGGGGAAAATGGTCACTGACTTCCATGAAGGTGGGTAATGCCCTGAACTCATACAGGCATTAAAGGCCAGGGTCAACACTGAAGGCCATAGGTCCATTTCTTCCAAATTGGTCAGCCATAATAGCATCCGGACTGGGGGCTCGATTATGTGACTGAGGCCTAATTGCTTCTGCAACCTCTTCCACATAAAAACATAGTGTTACATACCAGGACTTCTACTCCTTTAGGGCAAAACTGGACCCAAAAACATTTCTGAAAATAGGGTACCCAGTCAGCCGCACCTACATGGGTGCCCCTATGACCGTGTATATTGTTAATGACAGGACCTCCCTTAAAAAATTCCCAGAAGGTTTTAGCATCATTCAGCCTATTAGCCTCCAGAAATGCTTCCGATTCCTGGGCTTCCAATGCCAATTTCCTTCGCTCAATCGCCCTACGATATTCAGTACGAGCTCAAACGATGTTACATCTATCCATCGTTAGGCATTTTAGGGCAATTAGAAGTGCTGATTTCACTGACCTGTGGTCCCGATCAAACCAGCCCCTCTTCCCACAACTCCCTTTTATTTTGGGTACACTAGGAAACCCCCAGTTAGAACCTCCCAAATGGCCATAAAGAGACCCACCACTTCCCGGGGACGACTAGCTGAGTTCTCAAGAATTCCCTTTATTTCCCTTTTTAACCCAGCCGGTATATTTAGGTGCAAGTTAGAACTTCCCAAATGGCCATAAAGAGACCCACCTCTTCCCGGGGACGACTAGCTGAGTTCTAAAGAATTCCCATTATTTCCCTTTTTATCCTAGCCAGTATTTTTAGGTGCACACTGTAACCCTGAATTGTCCCCCACATAATCCTTCTGAAGAACAGATGATCCATTTCTACTTGGCATGGTGTGCCATAAGACTGCTCTGGCCCCACCACCAGGCCACTAATAGTTTTTTTAAAAGCCCTGTTTGGAGTCCGTGGACAGCACGACTGTCCGGGCTGTCTGCAACCAAAAAGGAGGTGCCCCCAAACAGCGTGCCTGTCTGGACATGTCCGCAAAGTCATGATGCACTTTTATATAGTTCGGTGGCCCTGCCCCTGTCCTGTGGACACCACGGTGCATGTGCATCCATTTGCACTATTACCCCGAACATCGATTCTGTTTGGAGATGTACATAAAGTCGTGATGCATTTTTAATTAGTTTGAGGGCCCCACCCCTGTCCTGCGTACATCTGGGCGCATGAGCTTCTGATCTCACTGTGCCCCCAAACACTGCGCCTGTCTGGAACTGTCTGCTCGCACGTGTCACACTTTTTATTAGTTTGGGGGCTCCACCCCTGTCCTGCAGACACCTGGGCGCATGCGCACCACATATCCCGTGCAATAGGTGTCCTGCGGACAGCCGTTCTGTCTGTGGATGTCCGGGGACATCATTATGTGAACACACCCGCGCTGCACATCTGAGTATCCGCAGACACTGTTCGTACCCCCAGACAGTTAAAAGGTTCATTTATGGCCAATCCAGGGTGTTTTAAGCTGAAGATTCACCCTTGAAAGAGGTTCTAGACCATGTCCTGATTTTTCTAGCACATTTTTTAAACTTCTTGGGCCCTACCTTTGGATCAAATTGTCTGCGGACAGTCGTGCGGTCCGCAGACATCACCCACTGCTGCTCCTCATTGTGTTTATAGCTGTGCAGATTTGGGGATTCTGATCTCTACTTTGTTCTTCTGTGAGAAGATGGCAAACATGGCCACTGCAGCTGCCCCACCACCACTATCATCTGGAGGACCTGGAGAGGGGAACAGGAGTGACGATGCAGAGGGGGATCAAGAGGAGGAAGAGGATAAGGTAGTGGAAATCCCTCTCACCAGCTGCCAGCGGTTATCTTGGGTGTGGAGGCTTCTTACCACCGTTGTGGGCATATCCAAGGCACGTGCGGACAAGGTTAGATGCACTAAGTGCAAAGTTGTACTCAGTCGTGGAAAACCTGGTCTGTATAGCAATGGGACCACCTCCATGCAGCGACACCTAAGGTCAAATCGCAAAGCAGCAGTTCTGAGGGTCATATCTTTCGAAGGGTTGAGTAGGTTGACATCCACTGTCACATCCTCATCACCCGTTCCTGCTTCCACAAGAGACACTCTCGTGGGGCTGAGGATCCCTGCGGATGCCTTACATGCCATGCATGATGCAGTCAACTATTATCTTTTGTGGGTCACAGTGCTCTGTATGTATTGTGACACACCACTATTGAGGGTGGAGCAGTTTTGAAGTGCTGTCGAGGCTGCGATCTGGGAGCACGAGATATTCTTTCCCCTACCTAAGTGAAGGCCAATCTTCCTCTCTCCACCTGCCCCTTCATTCCCGACCCTCCATTTCCTTACCTACCCACCCTTGTGTCCTGTGGAAAAAAGGCAAAAAAATACAAAACACACAAAAAAAGCTTCTTTTCAGAACCACCTTTCACAGTTCAAAAATAGATGACCGCAGACAGCAAAGTACAGTAGTCCGCAGACATCTAAAAAAAGTAGGCGCCGGTGACATCAAAAACATTGTACTCTTTTGCATGGGAAAGTGGTAACTCTGAAAAGAATCTGTTGTTTTGTTTTTTCTCATTTTAAAAGTGTTTTTCAAGTTTTAAAGTAAAGTAGGCAACAACTACTGCTAAATGCTTGCTATATTTGCATAAAGTGCTGCAAAGCATTTAGGATATTTCCATATCACTTCACATTAACAAGATGAAATCCAATATGTTCAGCTACTCCACACTGCTCTGCATACACCTGCAACCAATGGATCCACGAGACCCTAAAATCCACACACTCTGCCTCTTGAAAGACACAGCCATAGCCATCTGAATTCCTCTCTGCAAACAGACCTTCTGCCATACTCTCTCCTTGCATACCACACCAAGGAAACCTTATTGGCCAATCCGCAGTGCTCCACAGTACCATTCCCATGCCTGCCATCCTCAAAAGCCCTGGATGTGGCACATGCTGTCCACGGTCTACCACACTGTCGTGGACAGATCGTCCAAATCAAGGGGATTACTCTTTAGCGGTGGCTCCGAAAAGAACCTTTTTAATCACATTTTTTTTTTACTTTTGTCTTATTTGTTTCCTTACAGGCTTACAGAAACCTCTTCAAAGCATTCCTTACATTATAAAGGAAAATTGCATTTCCAATATTTGACAAGTACATTTCACCCGCAGCAAAAAAAAATCACACCCTGAGAATTGATGTTATCATTCTCAAAAGATGACATACCAACACTGCACAAAAAAGAAGATATGCTTTTGTTCACATGACACCTTCCTGTGTCTTGTTGAGGGCAGAATACATTGGGCAGTTCCATAGAGCCCTAGGTGGTATGTGAGAAAATATCACCTTAGAAAGTGGAAAGAGCTGCATTAGTGCCGTTAGCAATTCCTTCATTGCACTCAGCATATTTACTGAACTAATGTACCCAAATACAGTCTTCCACAGTGCACCACAAGGACACCTGTAGTGCTAAAAACAGTCATATTTTGACAAACTGCAAGCACACCTTTCAAATTTCAGCCAGGCAGACCACACCACAAAGCCTCCACTCCTGCCAATCTAAGGTTGGTAGAAATGCCACTTATCACTGCATACCTCTGCAGATTACCCGTGAAACCATCTCCCACCATCCACACACTGAGCCTCTACACCTCCCCAACCACAGCCATCTACACTACACACAGCAATGAACAAAAAATGATTACCCTCTCTTCCTATAAAGCAGAACCAGAACACCTGATTGGCGAATTCCCACAGTCCCCTTTCCATGCCAGACATCCTGAAAAGCCCTGGATGTGGCACGCCCTGTCTGCGGCTACTGTGGTGTCCGTGGAAACCATAACACAGGACAGCCCTTCTTCCCTTTCCAATTCACTCTTTGCAGTACTACCTCATTGGCTACTGTTAAGCAGCCACACAACCATCCACCAATCAAATCCAAGAACTCTACATCTAACTCTGTCATCTCAGTACAACACTTCAGATGTACTGTTCAACACTCAGGGCCTCATCATGAGTTGGGTGCTAACCCCAGTGGTATTACTGCTGGGGCTATTAGCCCTACCGCCAAACCCCCCGGCGCTATTAGCGCTGGATGATGGGTTTGGCGGAACGGTAAGTCCCCATTCCCCATTGGGCCCATGTGGGAATTTCCCATTCCCCATTGGGCCCAATGAGGAATGTTCTGTGCTATTACCGCTGGCTGTATTACCGCTGGGGCTATGAGCCCTACCCGCCAAACCCCGGCACTATTAATGCTGGATCATGGGTTGGGCAGAACAGTAAGTCCCCATTCCCCATTGGGCCCATTTGGGAATTTCCCATTCCCCATTGGGCCCAATGAGGAATGTTCGGCACTATTACCGCAGGTGTTATTAACGCCGGCGGTAATAGTGCCAAAAATCAGCAAAATCATGGCGGATTTAGCCCCAGCTCAGAGCTGGGGGTAAATCCACCAAGCCTGTGATTTGGCAGACTTCAGATGTACTGTTCAATACTCAGGGCCTCATCATGAGTTGGGCGATAACCCCTGCGGTATTACCGCCGGGGCTATTAGCCCTATATCCAAACCCTGGCTCTATTAATGCCGAATCATGGGTTGGGCAGAACAGTAAGTCCCCATTCCCCATTAGGCCCATTCGGAAATTTCCCATTCCCCATTGGGCCCAATGAGGAATGTTCGGAACTATTACCGCAGGTGTTATTAACGCCGGCTGTAATAGTGCCAAAAATCAGCAAAATCACGGCGGATTTACCCCCAGCTCATAGCTGGGGGTAAATCCACCAAGCCTGTGATTTGGCAGACCCTTAACTGTGTCAGTAATAGCATTACCACCACATTTAAGGGTTACCGCCAAACTCGTGATGAGGCTGTCAGAATACAGGTCTCCTGTTATTCCCAAGCACATGCATCAAAAACTACTGTTAAAATCTCCAAGATGTCTACTTCCAGATTCATCCACATCTGCAGCTATCAACACAAAGTACAGGTATGCATATATTTTTTACATTACATTTCCGACTCTTTTATTCATGCCTTTCAACAGGGTTCCTACCACTTACCCTGCATTATCCTACACAATAATCATACTCTCATTTGTCACACCTCCTGACATCAAATGGCACTCACTTAGAATGTTGTGTAGTTGCAAACATTTCTTTTAATAAAGATTTTCATAACACTTTCAAAACACATATTTGCAATTTCAGCAGCACTCTGTGTCTTTTTTGTGAAACAAAAGAAAACCACATTTGAAGCATTTCCACAGCATGTGTAAATGCCAGATGCTGTGTGAAACTTCAATATATTACCAAGACATGCATGCTTGCCCATATCACCCCAATGTACAAACCGTTATTTTCTTCATTCATTCTGTAACTCTTAAAACCACTTCTCCCACTAACAAAGCTGCACCAAAACTCTCACAACATACACTCAAAACGAAAACTGCATGTATGTTACTAACGCATGGCATGAACATGGAATCTAAAATGACAAAATCCAGTGCATTCAAATTTATCCATTTCAGCACCATTTGAAGGAAACCAAACAAAATGCATGTGTACATTAACAGCAGTGTTGTGTGTAATTTTTCATAAATAAATGAAACAAAATGGAAACAATTTCTCCAACATATTGCAATAGCACTCAGGTACCAAGCATACATCTGTGGGGGCTCAAATGGGAATGGGGAAGGGCCTTGGTGAATGGGGAATTACTGCCCCGCCAACCTTGGAATGGGGCGGTAATTCCCCCATTCACCAAGGCGGAATCGGTAAAATACCGGCGGCAACCATGGCGCTACTAGCACCATGGTTACCGCCGTCCGTGTAATGAGGCCCTAGGACTTGCGGTGCACCATTTCTCATACAAATAGTGCAACAACAACTCTCACACTTTCAAAACTCCAGCGCCATAGGGCATATTTAACATGAGACCACCAACCCGATTACCAACGCTGCCGGGGCTCTCATGTGCCCATTCCCATACAGTACTATGCGACTGCACACAAATAGAGACGTTTTCCACCACCTGACTTTCCAGGCCAATATGACCTGCAATGTTCTAGTGACACTGGCAAGCTAGCTCTAAACAATTATCAGGAATCTGGAGGCAACTCATCTGTAGCAACAGCAGTGTTACGACCATACTCGTAATCACGTGCAATGTTACTAACTCTTCTTCCCAACAACTTCTCCTGCAGTGCATAATAACATCTTCTTGTACTACAATTACTTTGACATTGCAACACATACCCACTAATTTTCTTCTTTCCCAAGTGCAGGGGAGAGCAGCCTCCTGAAAGGCAACAACCTCTCTCCTAGAAGATAAAAACCGGAAGAAAACCAGTCTTCTCATCCTACAAAGTAAGTGCACTAGTGAAGTAGTATTCTTTCTGTTACTCATACAGTGCATTGTAGCTGTATAGTAGCCAACAAAATTCTTTCCAAACCAACAGCATTTTCTTCACTCTTAGTCATTGCACCGCCACAGGTATACACTTTATATTCTCATCGGAACAATAGTATCGCAAGACCCACTAGTATCATGAAAACATTGTAACGTCCTTACATATTCATGCAAAGTACACTATATTATGCACTGAACCAACCCCTTCACACATCTACAGACACAGGTACTCTTACAACCTTCCTAACCAGAACTAACAGCCCATTGCACAATCACACAGCCCTCTATTTATGCCTTTATACCTATCCTTATATTCACACTCATTCACAATGCATGCAAATACATTGCACAACTTTCAAACCCACACCTTCCCTTTTTCACCAACAGACAGAACAGAATGTTAAAAAGCAACTCTGTAGAAAACAACAAATAAGTAGAAAATAGAGCAGATAAAACTAAAAGCATGCAAAATAATCATCCACCTCTAGCAGAATGAATAACAAATGTTCAAACGAAACACCTAATACAGTCAGTCAACAGAACTATACCAGCTAACAGTAAAACAAAAGATGACCCTTCTTCCAAAAAGTAAAAATAAAACAACTAATAGTGCTAATACTACATCTACCAATGTTAAGATAGCCAGAGTTAAGCATTCCAAAAAAATAATTTTACATAAAATGTACTACCGTAGAGTACTTCCCAATCTTAAAAAAGCAGAAAAGTCAAACTTAATCCTTAGAAATTACCGCAGAAGACTAATCCTGGAAGCTCTCATTGACAGCGCAATGTTCATCAAAAGATTTTTTTATATTAATTTTAACCAGAATGAAACCCCTAACAAAATGTATCAGGAAACTACAAAAAGTACTTCTAAACATGCACAATGTCAACATAGATACATTTTAAAAACTTCTGCGCTGGAACATGGACTCACACAAACATCACAGACTCATATTTCAATGAAGAGGCATGCATATAAACAAGAGCAGAAAAACCCTATTGCCATTTATAGCAGTGACCAAGGGTATGAAATGGTACAAATGGTAGACCACACCCTCATCAAAAAAATGTCCCCAACAAACTTACAATCAACTCATCATTCCACCGAACCAAACCGTCTAGTCTACAAATGGCCAGTGCACCTCAATGTTTAACATACAGAAACAATCCTTCAAATCTTTACGACAATTCCTCACTCACTATGTGAAAGTAAAAGAGAACATTTGAATTAAAACTTTGCAAACCAAGAACTCCTGTCCAGTACGCAATTACATTGGACTGTGAGGACATTCAGTAGCCTGCATTGCAGGACCTGCTTGTAAAAGCACCTTCCACCACAACAAAATGTTAGCAATACACCATTCCACTATATGGAATTGTGTCCAGAGACTATACTATGCAAAAAGTCCTGCTTTAGAACTGCAACCTTTTAATAACATTCTCCTACACGGGACAGTCAAAGAAGAGTAGCAAAGACCTTACAAATACCAATCTTCTATTGAACACATACACAAAAGGAATAGCAAAGTTTAAAAGCACATCTGCTGAAGTACCAAACCAAGTATGTGTGTGTTGTTGCAGAACATTTTATAAAAAGAGCACCAAAATTGTAGATATAACGTACAAAATAGAAGATGATGAGGAATCCCAATGGTTCCAATTAGTTCTCTATCTTATAGCAGAAAACAAATACAAAATTACTAACCACTCAATTATTTGCACATACTGCAATACAAAGCTTGATAATAACCAAATGCCTTCACAGGCTATCACTAATAACTTGGAAATATTCCCACTTCCAAACTCTCTCCAACAGCTTAATTTGTATGAGAGCATTATAATCTAAACAGTGCACCCATTTCAAGCTATAATACACTTTCAATCCAAAACAGCCAAATTGCGGCCTTCTGAATTACTAAAAGGCATTTGCGACAAAGTATGCCATTAGATCTTAAAGAAAATGTAGACACTCTAGGAGTGCAATGGTCAATAGTTCAATCGTTGATTATCCTAGTGAATAGTGTCTAACAAAAGACAAAACAATTTGCCAACAACTATTAGACTTAAACAAATTTAGAGAAGCCCTACAATATCTTAAAGAGAACAATGAGTACTACAAAGAAATAAACATTGCACAAAACCTAAGGGAAACCACCAAAATGATTCAGGATTCCTTACCAACTGGCCAATTTGAACTTGTAGATCCTATTACAGTATCCAATATTTTAGACTAGTATACAATTCACCCACTACACTCCAAAGACACCATAGACGATGCACTAGAAATATGTCAAATGCGTCAAGCCAAAGGATCACCAATCAGCGTATGAGAAAAAACTGTAGAAACACAAGCCTTTCCTCTATGCTTTCCTACAGGAAAAGGGGGAAGATATGATGAAAGATGCACACAAATAACAGTATCAGAATACCGCTCTTTACGAATGTATTCTGAAGACCCCAGATTCAGACAAAACATTGAATAAATATTCCACCTCCTGTTTGAAAGTGAACTAGCAACTCTATATTAGGGAGTTGAACACACATTGAAAACAGGTTCCATTTTTTTCAAATCTGTCTGCTCCCCAACTACTTCAAAAGATAAAAGACAAAGATGAAGTTTTGCAGTAAAGTATTATACATTTCTTGGCAAACATACGTGGTACAAAAGAATACTAGTTCCGATGTCAGGCTGCTATACAGTGTATGCTATGGAACCTTGGCCCACCCACATTGTTTGTCACTTTGAGAAGTGCAGAATATGCAGGAGAAGACTTGCATGACTTCATACGCATAGGAAACCAAAACAAAGAAGGGACAGACATAAACACACAAGGAGAACACTGTTCTCTTGACCCTATAAATGTATCAAGATACTTTCACCACCACTGTATTGCCATGCTGCACTTCATCTCTAATAAAGGAATTCCTCCGCTTGGAGAAGTGGAACACTTCTTTTGGAGAACAGAATATCAATCCAGAGGAGCACCATACATCCACATGTTTTTGTGGATAAAAGTTGCTCCATAATTTAGTCATGACAGTGATGGTTATGTTTTGCCAATTGTACACAAATTTGTAACCTGCAACATCCCTTCAGAAAGCAGACATAGTGATCAACATAGACACATTTTACACTTCCAAAAACATAAATGTGGCAAATGTTGCTGACACAGATATAAAAACAAAAGTAAATACTATACCAAATGCCGCTTTGGTTTCCCTAGACCATTTTCAGAAAAAGGAAAGTAAACAGCTTCATGTATTCTGTTAGATACAGTGTGAATGACAATTTGCCTGAAAACACATACTGAATTAAAAGAAACCAAGCTTCAAAGTGCAACAATGATTACAATGCAATCATTGCCCTCTTGTGGAATGCAAACATAGATATACAATACATTGCAGACAATTCCACTACTGTTGCAAGATATGTCACAGCCTGCCTAACCAGAGCTGAGAAAACAGAGCTAAAAGACCTCTCAGATGACATATCATCTGACAAAACACTGTCACAAAAAGAGAGTGGTGAAATCGTACCAAGACGTAGAAACAATAGCTAGAAATCATCCCAAAAGCCAGGACATTTTGAAAAACAATGTATTGGACACATATTACCCAAACAGAAGTACGGCTTTGGAAAACATGTGCCTATATAACATAGCCCAACATTTCTCCTACAAGAATAATGTTAAACAAGATGAAACCAAATTGAAAATAAATAGTCAAAACTTATAAAGGCAGCCTTGTTAAACTTACCAAACCCAGCCTAATTAATCATATAAAGTTATCATTTAAATATCCTCAACATAGAGAACTTTGCTACATGTCCCTGCTCCAACTTATTAAACCCTGGAGAAAAGAAGAAGATTTATTGGGCACACATGACTCATTTGAAGCTGCATCCGATGCAAATAAAAGCAGAATAACAAATGTCAATTTCAAGCAATACAAAAACATGTTGGACAATGAATGCCAACAAGAGGAAGACATTCAAGTACAACTAAATGAAGACACTCTTGAGGGCAGTCAACCTTCTTTTACAGGAGGCCAAGAACCACTTGGAGAGCCACTAATAATACATAAAGCAGAATTAGCCATGACTGAAGTAGAAAACTCCATGAATCAATATGAGCAATCAGAAGAAAAGTTGTCACTGCACAAATCACAACTCAAAGATGAGAAACTTACCATTTTCCTAGAAGTGAAAAAATAAATTGAGCATGGTTTGCAGCATGAATGTTAAACTTGTAGCTGTCAAAATTATAAACCTGTACTCCTCTATGTAAGTGGTGAAGCTGGTTCAGCAAAACATTCTTAATAAAAATGATCAGCAAATTCCTCCAAAAGGTAACAAACAACAAGCTTTCTTCTGTACTAACAACCACCACAGTTGTATCTACCTACAACATAAGAAGTGTTACTTTATACCAACTAGTGCTCCTTCCAGTAGAACACCAAAACAAATTAGAGTACTACAAACTATCAGCAGAAGCTGCTACTGAACTGTGCAGAATTCTGAAACAAATGTAAATGCTCCTAATAGATGAAGTGAGCATGGTCTCCAACCTAATTTTGGCTTTAATTCAACTCAGATTACACGAAGTCCTTAAAACGGACTACAAAGAACTCTTTGGAGGAAAACACATTATTGTTTTTGGAGCTCTCCTACAATTAATACCAGTGAAAGGTGAAACTATTTTTAAAACATTTGGACACAAAAAATGCTGCAACACACTTGGCAGCATAGGAAATGTAAATCTCTGGCAACATTTCCAATTCAGACAACTAACTCAAATCATGCATCAGTCTGCAAACCTCACCTATTCTAACATTTAAAAAAGCTTTAAGTGGTCTTCTTTCTAAAGATGCACAATCTATCGTAAATAGTAGACTCATCCATGAGCTATATGGGCACGGCACATCTGCTCTTGAAGTCATGGAACAATTATCACAAACAAATGTAAAATGTATGTCCTTAATGCCAACCTTAGCAAGCTGTACGCAATTCAATGAGACAATATTAAAAAGAAAAATCCAACCAATAGTGCATATTAGCGCCACAGACAAACTGGAAGTGCACGGTATGACACTCTCTATGTGTCAACAAACAGCAGCACGACTGAATAGATTAAAAATATTTCTCCAACACAGCTGGTTTAGAGAAAATGTTAACGTTGTGTTTAAACTGCAGAGTAATTCTGAAATGTAACCTTGAACTGAAGCAAGGTTTAGTTAATGGAGCAATTGGTGCAGTTGTTGGCTTCCAGACATATCCACACGACAACACCATTCAGTTTGTCAACATCCACGTTGACAAACTTTCAGAAGTTAAAAGTATAGGACGTTCAACAGCATGATTCCTTCTTTTCAAAGACATATGTGTACACAGAGAACAATTATCTCTGTTGCTTGCATATGCAGTCACTATTCACAAATCACAAGGTCTAACCCTAGATCAGGCATTGATTGACATGGGCAGCACAGTCATTAAAGAAGGAATAAGTTATGTAGCACGGTCACGTCTATGTACACTTGAAGGACTATTTCTAGTCAAGCTTAATGCAAACAAAGTCAAGGCTGACATTCCTTGCACCGTAGAGAACAACAGACTATGTGCACTCTACACACCCCATCTCAATATGTATTTGATAATGTTATATAGATTTATTCCCTGATGACCCAAGGATTATGCAAACAGAAACAACAACTGTGCAAAACACACACTAATGTTGTTTCACCCACAGTACTTAACATTTACTAATTTTGAGGGTCTACAATGATTAGTCACTAACCTGCAAAACTATCAACAGTTCAAATACGCCAACTGCTATCTAGCAATACCCAAAACACTGCAATGTTATGTTCCAACAATGAAATCATTAGAATCTACATAGGTGCTCAAAACATACCCTTCAAAACTATAACATTATCAACAGTTAGAAAACACCAACTGGTATCTAGCTGCACCCATAATACTGCAATATTAGTTTCCAATAGTGAAAGAATAAAAATCCACCAACAGGAATGAAAGTGCTTCAAAACATACCGTTCAAAATTATAAAATTATCAACAGTTAGACTATGTCAACTGCTATCTGTAGGGAGTTCGGAGCTTAGGACATGCATTTTTTTTATTGCTTCAAAAATCGTAGGGGAGTAGTCATCTACGAATACGCAGCATGCTGATCCCACAACCTTGCAAATTCCCCCACGATCAACCAGGATTACATTGAGAGCCATTCTATTTTGCAGCGTCATTAACCTAATTCATTTTTCTTCCAACGTCATGTTAAATAGTATATCTGTTGTTGTGTTTATGGTATCTTTTAGTATTCTGGACAGCTGCCTTAAGTTATAGGAGTTCACTATCTTGGATAAGCATGGTATGAATTATTTTGCTACGTCCTTCGCTATCAAAACACCTTTGCTACTCCTTTGGGTTCTAGATCTGGATAGCCTGGCCATGTCTGCTGTTTCTAAGAGGAACACTCCCGGGAACAGTAGACCTAGGTAACATGTACCTCCCCAGTTTCTGGGCAACCAAGGATATGCTTTTTCTCCACATATAAAATAGACTGGATCTCCCACATATACTTGTTCTATTTCCCATTTTAGTACCGCTGTATTCATGCATCCAGTAAATGTTCCTACTGAATAGGAGCCTTTCTTTTTTAGACAAAAAGGGACAGTTCTCGGGTTGTATGTAATTCACCGTGTAAGAAGGGGGAATTGCATCTTTGTTCCCGTCTGTTCTTACACAAATGTTTTAACTGGCGGGGACAATCTATCTTGTCTATTTTGTCGTGTTATTTTTCGCACACTTCTAAATGTAGGTTCTGCGGTCATCACTTGCGCTTTATGGAATATGGAACAACCCACAGGCCTCATAATTATTTCCCCAAACTCATTCATGTTTGTTCTATCTAATTGACCCGTAATACTCTTATTCCACTTCCCATAAAACATTGCACTTAAAGATGCACTGCATGCAGAACTTAATAGTAATGGTTGTACATACCAGCCTATTCCTTTCCCCGCATGCTGCGGTAAATGGGCACATACCCTACAATTATTTTTATTTAGAATTGCATGCGTCATGTTCATGATGAGTAATAGCGTATTGTTCCCAAACCCTTCTCTGTGTCTCTCTTCCATTGGGGACAAGGTATAAGTAATCACCTAAACCGGGCTTTCAGTAGTGGATATATTAACTATTGGTAAAAACATTCCCAATGGGTGTATAGACTCCACATACCATAACACAAAGGCGGTCGTTATTGGTGCTACCACATTCATGAAGCACATGATTATTGTCAAAGCCAGCAAACAATTTTTTTTACCATGCGTTTTCCCTAAGTTTACAGTGTTTATAACTAACTCATTCTCAGCAGTGGTGCAGGAGGAGGCTGAAACCGGTCCCGACATTTTTCTCACCGTCCTTCTTCTTCCTGACAAAGTTCGTCGTGGATATCTCTCTTCGTCGCACTTGTCCGGATGTCAATAAGTTCAAAGGAATTTTCAACAGTTTAGTCTGCCAGCACTTTGCAGCGTGGTTTTGCTTATTCATTCTAGGCAAGGTCACTTAAATCTCTCTCATACTGCTCAGAGGACTTCTGAACAGTTTTCTATTGCCTTTGTACCATGTGCGCCCAGCTTGTCCGCTCTGGTTCAGGACACATGTACTTTTTATGATCGCACCGAGGAGCCGCGAGTCTTGAATAGTCCGACTTGCACAATTCTCATTCTTCTCTCCTCTACACCTCTAGTTGCTTCTCTGTCCATGAGCGGAACCAGAGGTTAGCATAAACACCAAAGAACTGTGGATCACTCTGTCTTTCGAGGCCGCAAATCATATCGCCTCACTCCTGGTATTGTGTGATCCGTGAACAGTGCTGGTGCACTTCCAGATCCAGGCTCAGAGTCAGCCTGTGGCTCAATGGCAGATGCTGTTGTGTGCCGCGACAGTGATGTGGATTCAGTCTTTGGCTCTGGTGCAATGGCAAGTGCTGGTGGGCGCCAAAGGGGTACACGTTTAGTATCTGTCGTTATTTGCAATGCAGATTTCGTGTCGGCCAACAGTGATGTAGGTTCTGCTGGGCAACGTTGGGGCACTCTTTGCCCTTTCCACCTTTTTGGCAATCTTTTCAGGCTTTGTTTCGACTTTCACTTCTCGCTCGGACAGATTTAGCAGTGGTGCACTGGCAGTAGTTTCTTTTGTTTCTGGGACCGCTGTCTGTTTCCGGTCGTCCAGATTGGGCAAGTCTTTCAGTGAAGAGGGGATCTTTTTGGCATGGGTGGCATGGATCCATGACTTCCTCCCATCCACCCATTTTGCCGCCTACGTTGCCAGAAGCACTTGATAGGGGCCGCGCCACCTGGGTGCTAACGAAGATTTTCTCTCAAAGTTCTTAAGCAGCACCCAGTCTCCTGGCTCCAGCACGTGCCCCGGACCAGTGTATCTTACGGGTAGAGCCTCCTGCACCTGCTGATGAATCAAACGCAATTTCTGCATTAAAAGGGCACAATAAGTGCTAAGTACAGGATGTTCCACTTCACTCAGTCGTTTTGGCTGAGGTGCGCAGCAAACATTCGCCAGCCTCCCCATCACAATCTCATACGGGGAGAGCCCAGTTCTAGCGTGTACAGATGTACACATGCACAATAGCGCTATCGGTAATGCATCCACCCAACTCAACTTGCTTCCTGCACATATCTTGCTAATTTTTGACTTGAGGATTCCGTTGTGCCTCTCAACACGACCGGCCGAACTCAGATGACTCGAACTATGAAACCTGTTATCAATCTGAAGACCTGCACATATCTGTAATACCACTGCGCCCACAAAATGCGGACTGTTATCTGACCATATGACACGGGACAAGCCAAAATGGGAAAAGTATTCTTTAAGCATCACTTTCGCCATACTCATTGCTGTGCAGTCTTTTAAGGGATTTGCCTCCACCCACTTGCTGAATGCACAGATCACCACTAAGACATATTTCAAGTTTTGGCACCTCTCCATCTCTATGAAATCAAAATGGATTACCTCCAAAGGCATAGAGGGCGGGCCAAAACTGCCTATTGGAGTCACTGTTCCCTTTCCTACATTGTGTTGTAAACACTTTATGCAGTTCTGCACCAACCTCTCAGCATTCTTTTTTATGTTTACATTATGCCATACCGTAGATAGGTGCTGTATTATATTTTTTTTGCACAGATGTGGTTAGGGCTGTGAGCCATTGTGACCATTGCAGTTACATAAGAATTTGGCAACATCCAGTTTTTAGTTCCCTTGTCCACCCAACAACCCTCTAAATCTAACTCAGCAGAGCCCTCTGCCCACCCTTGTATCTCATCGGCTGTGGCTTCGGCCTGCATCTCTTTGACAGTGGCAATTCCATCTTCTATCATACAGGGTACTTCCGCAGTCTGGACTGTCATCATTTTATTATTCAAATCAGTTGCAGTTTGTTTTGCAATTCTGTCTGCAAATGCATTTCCCTCTCCCACTTTGCATGTTACCCTTTTATGTGCCTTTGCTAGGCGCTTTGGAAACGTGAGTGCAGACAGCAATCGCACAATCAAAGGGCCATGTTGAATTCTGGCCCCATGCGATGTCAAGAAACCCCTCTCAGCCCAGAGTCGACCAAAGTTATGAACCACCCCAAAAGTATACTGACTATCAGTATAGATATTCACGTTCAGATTTTCAGAAACCTCACAGGCTCCGGTCAATGCTATTATTTCTGCGGCTTGTGCCAAGTTGTAGGGAATTCTTTTGCTTTCTACAACGCTCTCTAGGGTAGTGATAGCGTAAGCGGCAGTTGACGTGCCATCAAGTAGTTTAAAACAAGAGCCGTCACAAAATAACTCTCCATCTGGCTCCTTTTGTGGGATGTCGCTTAAATCAACTCTCCCCTTCGTTTCTTCCTCAGTGACCACTAAGCAATCATGGGGTGGTGATTCGTTGTCACCAATTTCTTCTGTGGGCAGTGGCATTAATTCTGCAGGATTCAAAGTGCTACACCTCATAATTTGGATATGGGGCGCGAATAAGATCATTTCATATCTTGTCAGTCTAGCAGAGGTGAGGTGTTGCGTCTGTGTCCTATTTAATAGGACATCTATGGCATGTGACACCATCAGAATTAAAGTATGCCCCAATACCATCCCTTCCGTTTGTTTCACCGATGCAGCAGCCGCTGCGACGGATCGCAAACATCGTTGTAATGCGCGTGCTACAGGGTCCAGCGCAGAAGAAAAATAGCCGCACAGCCTATTTCTTCCACCTTGTTCCTGTGTCAAAACAGCAAATGCACATCCTTCATTCTCGCATACAAATAATCTAAAAACTTTTTCATAATTTGGCGTGCCCAAAACTTGAGCAGGACATAATGCAGTTTTCAATTGATCAAACGCTCTCTGACATTCTTCATTCCACTGCAAAGGCATCACCGCATCCTTCTTAGTGAATAGCACCATTGGCTTCACAATTAACGCAAAATTACCAATCCACTACCGGCAATAAGAAGCCATGCCTATTATGGCTCTGACTCCTTTCTGTGTCTTTGGAATAGGCATACAAGAAATACTTTCTATGAGTTCTGGCGTTAGCCTTCTCCCTTCTTTCGAAAGTAGGTAGCCCAAATAAGTTACCTCCTTTTGATTATATTGAAACTTATTCAAACTAGCTTTATGGCCATGTGCTGCTAGGTGTGACAGTAGTAATACGGTGCTCTTTTTACAAATCCCTTCTGTATGAGCAGCGTTCAACTACTGTAAATACTCGGACTTTCCGTATATCCTTGTGGAATGCGTTCGAATGTAAATGATCGTCCCCCTAATTCAATGCTAAAGAAAGCCTTTTTTAGATCAATTACGCTAAAGTATTCTGCTGAGGCAGGTATCATTGTCAATATTGTAGTGACGTCTGGTACCAAAGGAAATTGTGGATCTACTACTTTGTTTAGCGTGCGTAAATCAATTATGAAACAATATGGTACTTCATTGCCTCCTTTCTTAAACACTGGAAGAATCGGGCTGTTACATGTACTGCCTGTAATTTCTTCAATTACCCCTGATTTCACCAAATCTGAAACAATACTTTTCAATCCTTTCTCTCCGTTTGCCAACATTTTATACTGGGGAATTCTTGGCAGTGTAACTCCTTCTTTCAAAACGATCCTTACTGACTCTATCTTCAAGCATCCTACATCGTTGTCATGCATCACCCATACACAGGTTGGCACTTTTCTTAACTCTCCTTGCAAGGTTTCAGACATGAATTTTGACACAGGGGCAGCTTGTGGCCAAATCGTCAGAATAACCCTGTCTGACGTACAATGTATAATCGCACCTAGCTTTTTCAACAAGTTCAATCCCAACAAGTTCTCCCCACAATTTTCTGTTAGGAGAAAGGGACAATGTTCAGTGAATGGTCCTATAGTAACTGGGACTGGTTGGGACACTCGGTTTATGACTGGTGTACCTGTGAACCCTACGGAAACATTCTATTGCCCTGACAGTGGTATATCCGGAACCAAATGATGGTCTATTGAACACTTTTGCGCTCCTGTATCTACAAGGAAGCGGTGCTCCTCATTCCTGACTCTCATTTCTACGTAGGGTCCTGTCATGAGCATGGGTCATGCCCCTAGATTAGCCTCTAAGAATTCGTGGACCACAGCTTATCATGCTTGTTCTGTAACGAGGGAAAACCCATGTCTAGGCTATATGGCAGAAGACACTTCCTCATTACCTAAGATGGCGGCCTAGTGGTCCTCTGGGAAGTGATTGTGATGGTCTAGTGCTTCACACTCGCTGCATATATAAGCCCCTCCCTTCTCCTGCTCCGCGCTTCACGTCGTCTGCTTTTCAGTGTACGCTTACCGCGGTGCCAGTTCCAGTCACAGTTTTCCTCAGCCCATTCTTGAAATATCCTTTACCGTAGTTTTCATTGTTCCCTCTGTAGTAGCCTTGTAACTTCCCTGTCCTTATCACAGTATTCAATAGTGTTCATTTTTTCAGTCAGCATTATCGGCAGTTGCCTTCATGTCTGCTGCAGCACGATTGCCACGCTCATTCCTGTCAGCGGAATTTTTTGTTGAATCTCCGTCAGCTGTTTGAAATTTGTTGTCTTGTCAATCTACATTTATCGCAAGTATTGGCTGTTAATGTTATTGTGCGCACTTGTTTTAGCGATCATTAGATTGACAGCGTGCATTTTCCAGTCACATGAATTACTTAGTTTTTGTGTCAGCTGTAAGAAGTTGTTCCCCTGTCAGTCAGCCTTTTACACGCACTGGAGGGTGCTGCAATCCTGTGACAAGGTTTTGAGTCACCACATATTGGGTGCTACAATTTTCCCAGTCAGCGGAACTAACTAGGGTCATATTAGTTAGCTATTGGAAGTTGCCTCCCTTTAGTTAGCATACAGCACAATACGAATGAAGCTAGTGTTTCATGTAAAAAGGCAAGCACATTAATTGAGAGTGTAAGGTGTAGTTCTTCTTGGTTGTTAATGCCCAGAGGGAAACCACAATACATTTTCTCAGGAGTTGACATTGTCCGGTCACTTGTTCACATGCCCATGTAGACGTTCCTCATTTTTTGGTTTAGGAAGGTTAGGAGTTCCTGTTCTTGCACTTTCAATTGTTAATGGAACAGCTCTCTTTGTGCTATTCTAGTCAAGAATAGCTTCTATCTCCTACCTTCTCCCAATAGCTCTCTCTCTCTCATATTACGCACACTAGTGGTCCTACTCCCTTCAGAAAATACATTTCATCTCCATTCTTCAGAACAAGCGCCCCTGATTAGAAGCAGGATGGAGAGCTCACCAACAAATAACAAAAGGTAAAAAAAAAACCTGGAGAGTTAGCGAGGTAATTACTGAATTGGTGCATTTGACAAGCATATTGAGGATTGTTGAATGTTTTTTCTTAGATAACTTGACTACATAGAGTTACTACGCACACTAAGAATAGTACAACCTGATTTTCCATTGAAGTGCTCCCGCAGAGTTTTTTGAGGTAAGTGTTACAGAACGCGAAGCAGCGCTGAATAATACTCTGCCTGAGCATTCATGGAAAATACAGAGATGGATCAGTTAACTCAACTTTTGGGGGAATTACGAGCTGAAGTCCATGCAGCTCGGTCTGAGACCAATGCCCTTAGAAGAGAGCTGGTGGTGAACAAAGATCGAACAGAAGAATTGGCTCGTCAACTGTTACAGGCTCAAGCGGGTCAGGTACCGCTACCATTAAGTAATTCCCAGGCTTCTGCATCTTCGGCGCCCCAGGCTCCAGTCCAAGTGGTCATTCCTGGAAACATTCCGTTGGCTCCTCCAGAGCGCTTTACAGGAGACCCAAAGAAATTTGCTGTGTTTTTAAATCAATGTAGATTACATTTTTTGTGCAGACCTGGAGTGTTCTCCACAGATCAATCAAAGGTGGCCTTCGTGTTATCTTATTTGGGCGGCTATGCGGCAGATTGGTCCATACCCCTTGTAAATAGGGATGATCCTGTGTTGCAAAATTTTCAGGAATTTCAGAAAGAGTTGGAAAGGCTTTTTGCTCGACACACTCAAGGGCAGGCGTTGGATGGCGAGTTGCTGTCATTGAAACAACGCAATCAAGAATTGCTGGCATATGTGGCCACCTTTAATAGGTTGGAGGCAGAAACCAATTGGCTTACGGAAAAAAGAATGACTTTATTTTATCAAGGTCTGCGCAGTGAACTAAAGGACGTTTTGGCACAAGTGGTGAACCCACCGGAGAATATCAACAACTTCATTGATTTAACTATTCAGTTAGATCACAGGTTACAAGATCGTAGGACTGATCGTGCTCGCCAAGACAATCGAGCGTATGTGATTCACCCAAGAGAACCAGTTGCAAGATCAGGACCAGAACCTCACTCGGAACCCATGCAGTTGGGGGGAATACGAGCCCGATTTCTCAAACAGAGAGAGAGAAAAGACGTCAACAAAAGTTATGTCTATACTGTGGTAAGGCGGGTAACTTCTTAAAGGACTGCCCCTGTAAACCGGCACAGAAACCTTTGGGAGGAGTGAGTCAAGACCAGAAGGATCAGAAGGACCAGAATTCGGAAAACTCCAGTGCCCGGCAAGTTTAGAGGTCAGCTTGTCGAGCGTGGATAAGGTTTCAGTGACCTCACACTTTGTGTTTCCAATCATCCTATTTAGTCTTGAGATTCCCACAATAAAGCATGAGTTGACTGCTTATATTGATTGTGGGGCTATTGGCAATTATATGGATCTTCACCTGGTTAGCAAATTGGGATTTTCCTTAACGGATAAGTTTAAGGCAGAAAATGTATCCGCGGTCAACGGCACTCCATTAGTGTCAGGTTTGGTTACACAGTGCATTAACAACCTTCTTATGCTCTGCCAGGATGGACACAGAGAGGGGATCTCTTTTGACCTGATTCGAGCTCCACAATTCCAGATTATCTTGGGAATGCCGTGGTTGGAAAAGCATAATCCATTGATCAATTGGCGAACCAGAACTTTGACCTTTGCTCCTGACTGCCAGAACTCCTGCAATTCTACGGAAGGTTCAGTGGAGATAATGCAACAGGAGGGGTCTACGGAAAACACTTTAGGTCTTATAGGCTCTTTGCCCCATGAATACTGGAAATTACAAGATGTATTCCAAGAGGAAAAACAAGCCGAAGTACTGCTCCCTCACAGACCTTATGATTGTCAAATTGATTTAATTCCTGGATCCCAGCTTCTGTGCAGTCAAATTTATGCTTTGACAGAAAAGGAAAATGTCCATTTGAAAACTTATTTGGATCAGTATCTGGCTAATGGATTTATCAGACCATCTAAATCCCCAGCAGCTTCACCCCTATTTTTTGTGCCCAAGAATGAAGGAGAATTAAGAACGTGTATAGACTACCAAGCTCTAAATCAAATCACTGTAAAGAATCGCTACCCTCTTCCACTCATTTCTACATTGTTGAACCTAGTAAAACAGCCGCAAATTTTCACTAAGTTAGACCTCAGAGGTGCATATCATCTAATTCGCATAAAAGAGGGAGATGAGTGGAAACTGCATTTCAAACCAGATACGGGCTCTTTGAATACAGGGTGATGCCTTTCGGGCTGCGCAATGCTCCAGCTGCCTTTCAATCCTTTATGAATGACATTTTCAGAGATATGTTGGATATTTGTGTGGTCGTCTATGTGGATGACATTCTAATCTTTTCGGATAACCCTTTGGAACATGTCAAGCATGTGACCGCTGTTCTCCAATGACTCAAGGAAAACTCTCTGTATGTTAAACTGGAAAAATGTCACTTCTACGTTCCAGAAGTTGAGTTCTTGGGGTTCATGTTGTCGGCACAAGGAGTCAAGATGGACAATCGAAAAGTTGATGCCATTCTCACCTGGCCTGCACCCATGTCTGTTAAAAGAATTCAAAGTTTTCTAGGGTTTGCAAATTTTTATCGACGGTTTGTATCTGATTTCTCGCGATTAGTTCATCCCATTACATCCTTACTCAAGAAGAACAAAAAATTTGATTGGACTACAGAGGCAGATGACGCTTTTAAAAAATGAAAGGAGAGATTTACCGCAGCCCCCGTCCTCCAGCATCCTCGGCCGGATCTTCTGTTTGTGGTGGAAACGTACACTTCAAACGTGGCCATGGGTGCAGTGTTATCACAGCGCAATCCGGACTCCCACGAATTGCATCCAGTGGCCTTTTGGTCTAAGAAATTCTCCTCTGCAGAGCTCAACTATACAATTACTGATAAGGAGTTGTTGGCCATCAAGTGTGCACTTAAGGAATGGAGACATCACCTACTTGGGACAAGATATACTGTTACCATTTTTACGGATCACCGCAACCTGCAATATCTCCGCTCGGCAAAGGCACAATCCTCCCATCAACTACGTTGGGCACTCTTTTTTGCCGAATATGACTTTGTCATCACATTCAGGCCGGGGTGCGAAATGGTAAGGCAGATGCTCTATCTCGTATTGGAAAAGGTGAAGAAACTTATGTGCCTCCCATTCCTGTGGAGATTATTTCTGGGGAAAAGGTGCTTGGAGTTGTGGGTTCATCAGATTCGTCTTTGGAGAAACTCAGAGAGGAAGTCAAAATCAGCATGACCTCCGATGACTGCAGAAATGGGAAGCAAAGGGTGAAAACTTCAGTGTTCTGGATGGTTTACCATTCTACCGAAATCGCCTGTACCTGCCCATGCCTAGGCTGCAAGTTCAAGTAGTTTTCAACTATCATGGAGCCCTGCTGGAGGGTCATCCTGGAATTACCAAAACCATGGAAAAGGTGAAAAGATCTTATTGGTGGCCCACATGGCGAAGAGATGTAATTCAATTCTTGAAAACTTGCGGAAATTGCACTCAAAACAAGAATTAAAAGAGTAAACCTGTTGGCCTTCTTCAACCATTGAGCGTGCCACCTGCTCCCTGGCATACTCTCTCTATGGACTCCATCACAGATCTACCCAAGTGTGATGGGTATGATACCATATTGGTGGTGGTGGATCTTTTTTAAAAGATGGCGCATTTCATAGCCTTCAAGGGTCTACCTACAGCCTCTGTTCTGGCTGAAACATTTTTGGAGAATGTGGTAAGGCTACATGGTTTCCCTTCCATAGTAGTTTCCAATCGAGGAAGCCAGTTTGTTTCCAAATTCTGGAAAGAATGCCAGCTGTGAAAACTCTGCACAAATAAATTGCCACCGCCCTGGTCAAGGCACAAGAGCATTTTTTTGATGCCAAAGAGGCCCAGAAGAAATTTGCTGATCTAAAAAGAAAGAACACTCCGGAGTACAAGGTGGGAGATTTGGCATGGCTGTCTACCAAAAACTTAACATTGAAATGGTCACGAAAATTTCTTCCAAGATTTATGGGACCATTTACCTTCGAAGAAGTAATTAATCCAGTGGCCATGAAATTGACTCTTCCCAAGAACTTGAAAATCCATCCAGTGTTTCATGTTTCCTTGTTGAAACCAGTCAGCCAAAATACCAGAATTCAAGAAGCACCAGCCCCTGTGGAAGTTGAGACCGATCAGTCAGAGTATGAAGTCAAGGCTATTCTGGACTCAAAGATGGTGCGCAAGAAGTTGTTCTATTTGGTGGACTGGAAAGGGTATGGTCCTCAGGATAGAACTTGGGAACCCCAAGAGAACATTCCTGCACCTAGATTGCTGAGAGCCTTTCATAGAAATAATCCGTGCAAACCTACAAAGGGGGATTCTGGCTTAGGAGGGGTTTTGGGGGGGGAATACTGTCATGAGCATGGGTCATGCCCCTAGATTAGCCTCTAAGAATTCGTGGACCATGGCTTATCATGCTTGGTCTGTAACGAGGGAAAACCCATGTCTAGGCTATATGGCAGAAGACACTTCCTCATTACCTAAAATGGCGGCCTAGTGGTCCTCTGGGAAGTGATTGTGATGGTCTAGTGCTTCACACTCGCTGCATATGTAAGCCCCTCCCTTCTCCTGCTCCGCGCTTCGCGTTGTCTGCTTTGCAGTGTACGCTTAACGTGGTGCCAGTTCCAGTCACAGTTTTCCTCAGCCCATTCTTGAAATATCCTTTACCGTAGTTTTCATTGTTCCCTCTGTAGTAGCCTTGTAACTTCCTTGTCCTTATCACAGTATTCCATAGTGTTTGTTTTTTCAGTCAGCATTATCAGCAGTTGCCTTCATGTCTGCTGCAGCACTATTGCCACGCTCATTCCTGTCAGCGGAATTTTTTGTTGAATCTCCGTCAGCTGTTTGAAATTTGTTGTCTTGTCAATCTACATTTATCGCAAGTATTGGCTGTTAATGTTATTGTGCGCACTTGTTTTAGCGATCATTAGATTGACAGCGTGCATTTTCCAGTCACATGAATTACTTAGTTTTTGTGTCAGCTGTAAGAAGTTGTTCCCCTGTCAGTCAGCCTTTTACACACACTGTAGGGTGCCGCAATCCTGTGACAAGGTTTTGAGTTACCACATATTGGGTGCTACAATTTTCCCAGTCAGCGGAACTAACTAGGGTCATATTAGTTAGCTGTTGGAAGTTGCCTCCCTTTAGTTAGCATACAGCACATTACGAACAAAGCTAGTGTTTCATGTCAAAAGGCAAGCACATTAATTGAGAGTGTAAGGTGTAGTTCTTCTTGGTTGTTAATGCCCAGAGGGGAACCACAATACATTTTCTCAGGAGTTGACATTGTCCGGTCACTTGTTCACACGCCCATGTAGACGTTCCTCATTTTTTGGTTTAGGAAGGTTAGGAGTTCCTGTTCTTGCACTTTCAATTGTTAATGGAACAGCTCCCTTTGCGCTATTCTAGTCAAGGATAGCTTCTATCTCCTACCTTCTCCCAATAGCTCTCTCTCTCATATTACGCACACTGGTGGTCCTACTCCCTTCAGAAAATACATTTCATCTCCATTCTTCAGAACAAGCGCCCCTGCGTAGAAGCAGGATGGAGAGCTCACCAACAAATAACAAAAGGTTAAAAAAAAACCTGGAGAGTTAGCGAGGTAATTACTGAATTGGTACATTTGACAAGCATATTGAGGATTGTCGAATGTTTTTTCTTAGATAACCTGACTACATAGAGTTACTACGCACACTAAGAATAGTACAACCTGATTTTCCAGTGAAGTGTTCCCGCAGAGTTTTTTGAGGTAAGCGTTACAGGTCCTCTCTGATTCACGGGAATAGACACTGGTCCCGACCCCTGCCCTGGGCTGTCCTATTGGGGAAATAACACATCATCCGATGTGTAGTCACTACTATTACTGTAATATATATTTGGCTGTGTATTAAAAATGTTCCCATTATTTCCTCTATTTCCCCTACTCTGATTCCCATACTGTTGGTTTTGATGACCCTGACTCTGGTTAGGAGCACTTTGGTTTTGGGCTTGGTTTTGATTACCCTCATTATTGTGGTGCTGCTGCATACTATTCCTATTTGGTCCATTCGCTGCTTGGTGCCCTCTGTGCTGTCTTCTCTGACCAAGTCCATTTCTATTCTGTAAATGTGGACATTGCGCTCGCCAATGTCCTTCCTCCTTAAAGTATGCACACTGATTTGGTCCCAATGGCCCCCAATGCATATTCAAATAACTCCTCCCTTGTGCGTTCCCTCTTTATTATGTCCTGCTACTTGCTGCAGTAACACTCTTGTTTTCATTATGCATTCTTTCAAGTCTTCCCCACCTGTTTTAATAACAATAATTTGTCCACCATCGCCTTTTGCCCCGGCGATGGTAACTGTTGCCATCAATTGTGTGGCCCTAGCACTTCCTTCCTATCTCTCCCGATATCCTTACCCCTGAACCCAGGTGCAGTAAACATTTCAGCATAATCATAATCCAATTCATTTTTAAGGTCAAAAATTCCATACACATGTTCCCTCACTTCTTCATCTCTTTGCCTGCAGTGTGCTAATGCATTCAAGTCTAACAATCGCTGTGGTGGTAATTTCCCAATTAACTGTTTCCATCTCTCCACCAAATATTCACCCATGCATTCCAACACTACCTGTCTTTCGTTGCTTCTTCGGAAATCATACATCGAAGCCAATGCTGCCGTCCCATCATTCCCGTCTATATACATTTCTGCCTGTTGCTGCAATTCCACCTTCCTTTCTTTGCTGATGGCACTGCGAGTTACCCTCGTGCATCCACTTTGTTCAGTCCCACCTCTTGCCCCCGTGGTTTCAACTTCAACCCCTGGAGGGACGGACAGTACAGAGTCTGTATCTAAGGCGGGATGTGCGGATGGGAGAATAGGAACAGGGAGTGTCTGCTGTGGGCCTAGTTGGCTAATAGGAAGTGTTACGTGCACGGTCTGTGGCTGTGGGATGGCTTGAGCTATGAAGGAAAGGAGGGTTTGAGCTACGGGAGGGAGAGTTTGAGCTACGGGACAGGCTTGAGCAATAGTTACTGACGTGTTGGGCCTTGCTTCTGATCTTGGGCCTTGTTTTGTATGGATCAATATGTTTTCCATCACTTCATCTGCTATGTTCAATTCTCGTTGTGGGTATATTTTTTTCTATATTCAACTGGTCATGTCTACCTGACCTCCTTAGACGCTCAGTCCACTCCTCCTCCTCCTTTTCTTCCGCTACTTCACCTTTCGATTTATGCCTGCACGCATGCTTCGCTCTACTTCTAAATCGGAGCATTGCTTCCCTTCTCCAGTCCTTAACGATATCAAATGCTGCGGGACGCGCTTTCTTTCTTATCAACACCCTTTCCAAATGATCTATTCTCGCTATCTCAAAACTACCATTTATCGGCCATTGATGGTCTTGTTGCTTTCTGGTTTGCCTATGCCAAGTCTCACAGAATATTATCGCTCCCACACCATACTTCACATACATCTCATATGCCGCCGTTCCCCCAGGTGGTGCAATTTGGCCATCTTCCAAAGATTGTCTACCGCAGCGGAAAAACCCCGATAGGGTGGACAATACCCCAGGCATGTTTTGACCTCCCCTTGGTTAATCAACCTTACCTAGGGTATTTGATTTTGCAAAGTCAACTCTCAACCAATATCAGGATTATTTTAAATCGGGGTATGACTCACCTGATAAATCAATTTGGCCTCCAGCACACAATTCGTCTGTATCCTGACACAACCAATGACATCGTGTCTGCGTTTCTTGGCTTCTGCCTCATTTCAGGACCCTTGCCTCCTTGTTTTTACGTTGATCAGGGATCAGATGTGTGCAGATCTGCAAAGGAATCTCTCATCACTTCTACAGGGCGCCCCAAACACCTCTTGATCCCGGCTCGATCGTCCCGTCCTCGTCGTTCTCCGCCTTTACTCAATTACAACGTACATGATGGAACAAGTGGGGAGGGTCCCTATTCGGGCGCCATCTTGGAAGGGGCCCCTAGGAGTCCCTCGCATTATGGAAACAAGGCAAGTCACCACACACGATAGATACGCCAGACACAAGGTTGTATTCCCAAAGTTAGGGTTTATTGCAAAGCAAATAGTCTCAGTTGGCCAACTCAGTCTCACGCCCCGCGACGTGTATCTCTAGACCCCGAGGGACGCAAGAGAGTGAATTACATACATCAGTTACATATATACAAAATAATATGCATATCATACAATCAGCTGTGACATGTTTAACACCCCCTTTTATTGGGTTTCTTTGAACTCGTTTTGATGAAGGACACTTCCGACGAATATGACACCTTCAAATATCTATTCTAGTAACAATATGCAACCTTGCAAGTGCAGAGACATCTTTTCTTTGTTGAACAGAACACAGTGTTTCTGTTCTTGTACGCGAGCTACATACGGGGGAAGAATCACATTCCAGACCTTGCTCTCTATGAGGTGCTATTCGTGTCCTGGGAGCCGACACGCTCTGGGCCGTAAGAAGAGCATAATTCAAGCCTTTAGCTGCTTTATTCTAACATATTCTACCATATAACGAGACTGGCTGGCAGCTGTGATATGATTAAATACCCTGCGGCTCTGCTTCAAGGCTACATTCGGGAGGGTGCCGGGCATTCCTCTCCGGAGCTGCCTAGTTGTGTTTCAACCAACTCTTATTAGCCTCGCAGCCTTGCGGCCTTGTCCTTTCACGTTCAGACAACAATGTTAACAGTCGAGCAGTGTAAGCAGAAATGTGCTGCGAAGCAATTTAAAAAGAAAGCAATGAGCAATCGTTAGAAAACAAAATGGCGATCCTTGTTACATCAAAATGGCCGTTCATTCGTCAAACTCGGAAACCTGTATTTCTATCGTTACGCACATGAGACGGTTGGCCTTCGGCCACCAAAATACTTTTGCCGTCAATCGTGAGAGGTGTCCATTTTTCTAGACCGACATGTACACTTGAAGGACTATGGGCGTCATTATGACCCAGGCGGTAAGTTACCGCCTGGGTCGTACCTTTACCGCCATGGCGTAAACTATGTTTACGCCATGGTGGTTGGTGGATTTACCGCCCCATTCCCAGGTGAGTGGGGCGGTAAATCCCCATTTCCCATTTACCTTTCCCCATTCCCATTTTTGCCCCATAGGGCATAATGGGAGTGGGGAAGGAGATAATTACGCCACTGTAAATTACGGTGCCGTAATTATCTCCAGGTCCCTTAGCGCCATGGATTTTAACGCCTGCAAAAAGCAGGCGTTAAACTCACCATGGCGCTAAGGGACCTTGTAATCAGGCGTTAAGGGACGGCGCCGTTTACGGCGCCGTAAACCCCTTAACGCCTGTGTTGGAATGAGGCCCTATTTCTAGTCAAGTTTAATGCAATCAAAGTCAAGGCTGACATTCCTTGCACCGTAGAGTACAACAGACTATGTGCACTCTACACACCCCATCTCAATGTGTACCCTGTTCCTCAAAAAGGTAAACTTGTTAAAAGCAAACAGAACTTATAAGAGATCTCCCAACAGTACCACCAAAGTAACTAAAAACAACTGCTACTCCATCGAGTAGCACAACCACAAAGCGATCTTGTGCAAACACAAGTGCACATCCAACAGCACAAAGAGAAATATGTCTTCTAAAAAAGCAAGTGAAGGTCCAGCAAATGACATAGAGCCAGAACTCCCCAGTCCATTTAAGTTTTCCTAAACAACTGATGTAAATTGCTAAGCAAATGTAGCAATCAATCTTCTGTTCCAATTGCCACCAATTGTTCAAAACATTTACTTGAATGGGTCAGACCAGCTGTGTTTGCAAATGCTGCTGCTTCATCGAAATGCAACAAATGATCCTGACAACACTTACAGTGTTTTAGGAATAAGGTAAGAATTGTACTACTGTGCAGGAATGGTAAGATTCACCATAAACACACAGGAAGATCCGCAAGAATGTCTAATGTACTTACTGCAACTACTAGAAAGCATCAATATACCGATACATGAAATCAGCAGATTTCATAAAAGTGGAAGCATACGTGCACTCTCGGCAACCATGTTGCACCGGAGGAGGTCCCTAATGTACGATTTGTGTATGTATCTATACCTAATTGTGAATCCATTCCATTTCACCAGCTGGTGCAAAATGCAAATCATGGCATATTATGCACTTTTTGTAATTCAGACAATTGGTCAAACCGTAAGCATAAACTCACATAACCAATATTGAATATTAATGCTTTTAAGGTACAGTGTAGATAGTACCAAAAACAACTGCAAGCTTCCTAGCTTCACACATGGGCAAGTATCTCTTGGCAAGAAAATCTTCACAACAGTAGGCATAATCTGCCACACGGGTACCACAACCACTGCAGGTCACTATACTGCATACATTAAAAAACATGTGGTTGGTTTGAATGCAATGACACTTCCATTACTCTAAAACATAGATTACCACTAAATCTAACAACTGCCTACTTAATATTCCTTAAACCTTAATTTAGTCACTGACCTGTAAAACTATCGTATCTTGTTGCACATTAGACACCAATAGATATCTAAGTGCTTCAAAAACACCCTTCTCAACTCTAAAGCTATAAACAGGTAGAATATGCAAGCTGGTATCTAATTACATCCATAGTGCTATGATGCTGTTTGTGAAATGGAAAACAGTTTCAATATGCCAACAGATGTACATTTAGTACATTTTTGATAATGTTATATAGGTTTATTCCCCGATGACCCAAGGATTATGCAAACAGAAACAACAACGGTGTAAAACACACACTAATGTTGATTCACCCACAGTACTTAACATTTACTAATTGTGAGGGTCTACAATGATTAGTCACCCACCTGCAAAACTATCAACAGTTAGAATACGCCAACTGCTATCTAGCAATACCCATAATACTGCAACATTATGTTCCAACAATGAAATCGTTAGAATCCACATAAGTGCTCAAAACATACCCTTCAAAACTATGACATTATCAACAGTTAGAATACACCAACTGCTATCTAGCTGCACCCATAATAATGCAATATTAGTTTTCAATAGTGAAAGAATGAAAATCCACCAACAGGAATGAAAGTGCTTCAAAACATACCGTTCAAAACTATAAAACTATCAACAGTTAGAATATGTCAACTGCTATCTAACTGCACACATAATACTGCAATATTACTTTCTAATAGTAAAAGAGTTCACATCCGTCAACAGGAATGAAAGTGCTTCAAAACATACACTTCAAAACTGTAAAACTATCAAAAGTTAGAATATGCTAACTGGCATCTAACTACACCCATAGTACTGCAATATTACTTTCCAATAGTGGAAGAGTTAAAATCCAAAAACAAGAATGAAAGTGCTTCAAAACATACCCTTTAAAACTGTACAACTACCAACAGTTAGAATACGTTAACTGGTATATAACTACACCCATAGTACTGCAATATTAGCGTCCAATAGTAAAATACTTAGAATCCACCAACAGGAATCAAACTACATCAAAGCATACTCTTCAAAACGGCAAAACTATAAACAGTTACAATACGCCAACTGGTATCTAACTACAGCCACACCACCAGCACTTTCGAAAAGCAAAACACATACACCATTACAATTATTCCTACTGCAACAGTGCTTGTAACAGAAAATACACTTATTTGTGCACCTTAAACATTCTTTAAGTACTGCACACTTCAAACAAACATAGTGTGACACGTAACTTCAAATAAATGTACTAGGATTTTTTTTATCCTAAATGGATCTTTTTTTTCACCGACCCAATGATTATGCAACCAAACACAGCAACTGTGCAACATGCACAATAATGTTCTTTAAAGCATAGTACTTAGAATGTACTAATTATTAGGGTCTTAAAAGTACATGAATATGTGAGATTAAATGCAATGTGACATTGTGAACTACCTTACCTAACATATTATGCTATCTTTCTTTCACAGAGAAATAAGCAAAGATGTCTTGTGCATTACCATGTACAACAAAGCCAACCTGTACCCGCAATGCTACATCAATGAAAAATTCCTACTTCAATGGTATTTTGGCACTGGGTTCCAAAAAATATACAATGCCTATACAGTATGTATAATGACTATACACATATTATTGTGATGGTTCTTTCCAATGTGCGAATTCCATTTCTGTACACATATTATTACAATGCTTGTGGCCAGTGGCCAGATTCTTAGGTGCATGGCCGTATTATGCTGTGGTGGTTGTGGCCAGTCCCTATATTCTTGGGTGCATGGCCTACGGCCTACAGCCATGCACCCAAGAATCTATTCACTAGCCACACCCAACACACCACAACTTGCCCTTAACTTCCCAATTCAAACCCCATCTGCAGATATCAAAATAGACGCCAACCCTATTTTTCACCAATGGCAATATCGCCAAATCATCTAGATTCCACTCCCCTACTCTAACAAGCCCTCTTGTAGTCACCAAATAACCCTAAATGTGTTTCTTCAACTGCCCACCAAACAATTATTACTACAATGGTTGTGGCCAGATTCTTGGTGCATGGCCGTATTATACTGTGGTAGTTGTGCAAGTGTCTAGATTCTCGGTTGCATGGCCTATTTTTAACCTATGCAAACATCATAATATCATCTACATTCCACTCTCCTACCCTAATAAAGCCTGCCTGCAGTCACAAGATAAGCTGCCCACCCAAGACACTGTCCGCGGACAACTGCAGTGTCCGCGGACTGCCGCACCAAGCACGCTCTTCTTCCACCTAAACAAATAGCCCCATATCATCTTTTTTCATTCCTCCAGCCCTCCCAACCCCTCTTCCCAACACCAAATGACCCAAATGTGTTTCCCAGCCTTGTTCCCCACTGCGCTGTCTGCTGACAACCAATGATATTGGCGGATAGAACATGGCGGGCATTTTGGAAACATATGACGCACATCACGCTTTTCACCAACCAATCAGCGGGCGCATCGGATATTCACGGACATCACGCTGCCTTATGGACCAATTAGAGTTCTGTCCATAGAGCGAACAGGGAAGTGAGTCCGCGGACTGGACCCAGATATCACTAATTATTTTTTACCGAAATTTCACCTGTTGTAAATAAAACTTCTGGATGGATATACACCAAATGTACAAACACACGTTTTCGAGACCAAGCCGCTGCTCCTGCGGCTAATTTGGTGAAAATCCATCCAGCGGTTTTGGCTGTAGGCGTGAGCACATTTTTTTTCCATTGCGTCTATGAAAGAAAAATCCTCCCCTATAACTTTGCCCCCCCTTGATGAAACCTCACCAAACTTACCAAAATAATTCAGAGCGGGCCATAAACTATTTTTGCAAAGATTAGTGGGGATTCATCTAGGGAGAGCAAAGTTATAAGCCACCAAAAAGTGCTCTTCCTTTGAGTTGAGCAACTTCACCATAACTACAGGGTCGCTACCGCAGGCCCTGTAATGACCATTTTTGGGGTGCCTTACTGCATGAATATGCAAAACAAATAACATCACTTAAACAACCATTTAGGGTACTTACATGTTACTTACCAGATGGGCAAGGGGCATACTAAGAACTAAAAAGCAAGGCCACAGACATAAAACATGTTAACATACACTTATCTAAAATTACAGCCAGTAGAGACTACTCAGCAGCTAGTCAGTAGAATAGAAATTGTCCAAGAAAAATGGAAGGAATTATCCTCGACTCTATCATGCAAGCTCTGATGCTAAATCAATTTTACAACTCTTTTCCTCATCATTCCAAAGACCAGTTAGGTAACTTCTTCAGCCAGATGTTCAGCACACTGTGCAGAATGCCATCAGACATCATAATGCCTATCAATCATTGTGCGGCCCAACAAACTTGCTTGCAATTGACTAGCATACCCAGGACCTAACAGCTCCTGTGGGGGAGGACTACTACATCGGTACATAATAACCAGTGCAAATGCAGAAAAAGAAAGGGGCCCATAATATGCACAAGAGAAGGAAACAAGGAAACAACTGATGAAGTAATGGGAGAGGCAACTGGAAAAGTCACATTAATGACTTCAATGTGCATGGTATTTTCATACTGTTTCGGGCCCCATTGAAGAAGAAGAATTTGTATCTCCAGCAAAAGGCTCCACATGGATTGTAGCCTCCTGCATGCTGTTGATTCAATGTTTTTCAGGTGGACGATTTCTGAGGCTACTTTCAGAGTCCAAGACTAAGAGACCAATTGACCCTGAAAATTGGAGTGTCAAGCCTTAACAGCTATACTTAACTTGATGTATATTAAAAAATTACGTAACCTGTCAAGCCTTTTGCATACCCTATCTGAAGAGGACATATATTCATTGCACAGTACAACTTTTGAGGACAATAGACACATGATGCCAAATGTATATCCAGTTAAAACTCCTAACACAGAAAAGCATACAGTTCTCTAGGGAGTGTGACCATGTAGGTGGAGAAATGGGAGAGGATGGACTGTGAGAGGACTGGGAGAAGACCACATGAGTAGTGGCATGTCTGTTCACAGAATGTATTGTGTGGGGGATTGTGAAACAGTACATCAGTGTTAACATTTGGCTGCTTGCCCACATCATACATTTGATAGCTACCTACATACTGTCACTCTGCTGCATTGTTACTATTCATCAGTCACAGATACAAATAAAAAAAATGATTACTTTATATAATTGTATCTTGCTTTGGACTATCACACTAGCATATGGTATGATATAATATGTTGTTCTGTTCTGTCCTGTTGTATCTATATGCAGTTCATCAATGATATTGCACTAGTTGATGATGGCAGGCCCACCCTGGCAAAGTTACCAATACATATTGTGTAAGACATTTCAATCATCCTTCTAATTTTAACATTGCAGAATAGAGTACACACAAATAGAACATTCATGCAGGGTTTGTCCTATTATAGATATACACTGTTGTCTGACTATGCTAGTGAGATATCATGCCTGCCAGTGGTTTGTATTCTAGAGAAATAGAAGACACATTTCTAGCTTCCAACTTGGATGCACAACATCCATCTGCCCAGAAACCTCCCTCATTTCTGTACAAGTTGCCCTTATGTTGCCACTGAGACCAGACAGTTCATACTTTATAGCAGTATCAGGGTGGGAAAGGTCAGCTACTATGAAAAGTGGTTTTACTTGACCTGGAGCTCTCCAGATGTTTTACCCTACAACCCTCATCATCCCTCATCATTGACCATGCATCCTGAGGCTGTTGAGAGATGTTGGCCTATGCATTTGTGGAGACTTGTATCTTTTTATATAGGAAATAGTTTAAAGGAAACATTCCGACATGTTGTATTCTGGATAAAGGTTGTTTGTAATCCATACATTCTCTTACTGGGGATGTGTGGAAGTTTCACAGTGGTGACAAATAGAATACATAACAAACAAAGAGTGAGAGCCCAACACGGTATTTCTCAAATACAGGATCGATTGGATCAATGGCTATCGAAAGAAAGGGGAGGTATAACACAATCTGATGATCTACTTGACATCTCTGTGAAATGGTAAATTGATATGGGATGCACAGGGGTTGCCAGTCAATTCATCGAAAAAAATTGGTCGACCAGACAAATGGTCGAAGCAAATTGGTCGAAAGCCATTTCGTCGAAATTTTTTTTTTTCTATTTTAACCCTTTATTTATTTTATTTTTTTTGGGGGGTCCCCCCCAAGCCTCCTTTTTTGCCTTAAAAAACCTTTTTTTGCCTAAACGAACACCCAAAAAAATATATATAATTTAAAAAAAAAATTCCACGAAATGGTTTTCGACGAAATTGCGTCGACCCAATGTCATTCGACCAATTTGAGGTCGACGAATTGACTGGACACCATGCACAGGTACACAACATTTGGTATATTTGCCAAATTCCTGGTACATAACCTGTCAGATTTGAGGTAAGGCTCATTGGGTTGTGGAGAACTGCATTGGATGGACTCCTACAAACACTGTCAGAAGGCCAATAGATGTAGGAGGAATTGTGCTCTGTTTATCTGTGTTAGCTTAGAGATGTAAAACAGCGGCAAGGTTCTAATCAAAGAGAGCATAGTGTTGCAACCCTAGTCCAATTAAATAGTCTACATAAGCCACAGTTCCTGAGACAGAGTTTTGTCGGACTAAGAGGACGAGGTGTATTGCCCAGTTGAGGGAGTTTTTAATAAAAGCCAGGCATAATGTTGTTCCATCTTGAATAACTCATTGAGCTTATTCTTGAATTACATGTTGTGATCTTCTATGAACCTTTAATGGACAAAGGAAATAATGTGTCCCTTGCATTAAGAGGCACAGATGTCTTATGAACTTACCCATCAAAGTAAACTTTTTGAAAACGATTATTGATCCTGTTGAAATTGAAGAAATGATTGAGTATACTGTAAGTCATCTCTCCAATAGAAGGTTTGCACAGGATATAAATAACCTTCTCATCCTTTGCAGTAGTTGCTCTCAGTCAGATGTCAAGGAATGAGCACTTGTTTTCTTCTGCCTTTGAAGCATGCAGCAGGGGTGAAAGCTATGTGATACCCTGGGTAGCAAACAGACAAACTGCATTGCAAGTAGGGTTACTGGTATGGTATGGTAATTTTATTTATATAGCGCATATACACAGGCAAGTGTTTCAAAGCGCTCACACAGGGTGGAAACATAGGGAAAAAATAACAGTCGCTTAAAACGTTGCGATTTCTCATTTACCCTGTCAAACCTGTCACTCAATACCTTTCCACTCAACCTAATTTTTTTTAAAAGTCGCAACCATAAACCAATTTCCAAAAAGGTTCCGAATGTAAAATCATTCAATCAACATATTTCTCCTTCCAGTTCACTTTTGAAAATTCTGCAACAACCATTTAATTCGGCAACTATTACTATGGAACCTGTCCTAATCTGCTTACCCGTTTAACTACCCAAATTCGTAGTGGGAGGTAAGCAATGGACTTTCTTATTCAGATATTTTTCTAGTGTGATGTGATTTTCATTACCATATCTTACAAAAGCAGATTTTGTCTGCTTACAGATCTACCATTTCACTGGACGTTATTGGGACCAGGAATATGCATTTAAAGATTATACGAGATTCCACGTACGACTAGTACCTTCTCTCCAACTTACCAGGTACCATTTAGCAATTACATTATGAATTGCAATAAGGATATGGTTTTGCTCATCAAGTGTCATCTATAGTATCATCTAATTTTATATCTGATGATTAATGATGTGGAGTGCATGCTTTTCACCTTTTATAATAATAATTCTTTGTCTTCTCTTCCCTCCCCCTACCCTCTCCCTGTTTTTCCTTTTGCGACTCCTCTTGGAACTGTACACATGTTATACCACAGACAATGTTATTTTACCTTTGTTGGATTTAATTTATTAATGCTAATACCGGACATTTGCTATGTGTTTTCTTTTCTTATCTAGTCACTTATAGAGTTACACGCCCTGAGGACTGTCTGGTTAGGGTTGAAACACGTGTTGGCTGGTTCTTTCTGTTGGAACCTTGTTTCTCCAAATTATCTGTATAAATATAAGTTATGTACTTGTGTACCTTATGTTCTCAATCATTTGTGAATACTATTCCTTGTGAAGGTTATGCTCACACCATATGGCACACTTTGTCTAATAATAATACTTGCAACCACAAGTGGCTACGTTACAGTTCTTTCTTACTTCTCAACATCTGTTGTTTCTTTAAGTAATTAACTCTTTGACATAGGTTGGAAGCGCAAACAGTGAAGATACCCCAGTCTCTTTTCACTACTTCATTTCAAGGTTTTTTTGAGAAATTACCCCTTTTGTACTTGACGCATACCTTCAAATAACTAATTACTCATAGAGATATATATTGTTTTTGCTTATATGGAAAGTTGTGCGCACATCCAAATACAGGATCATTTCTCACACTTACTAAGTGTTCCAAAGCGTTCACACAGGGTGGAAACATAGGGAAACAATAACAGTCACTCAGAGCCCTTGAATTTCTGAGACCATAACTGTCTGCACAGGCATATTAAGTGAAAATGATACATTTAACAGTTTAGATATAGCAAATAGTCCTCATGGCGATTTAGTGTTTTTTTTTTTTCAAGTGCACATTAAGGGGTGAAGACAAGGGAGAACAGTCAGAACTATCTTCATTCTGGGCTGTATACAGATCGTGCAAGTATGGGCAGGGAAAGGGAGGGGCATGGGACCAAGTGCACCCAGTCTGTGGAGACTGTTGAAGTGCGGAGAAAGAAACTCTCAAGGATTTATTACAAGTGCAGTGAGGGAGTCGGGTGCAGGGCCCTGAGGCAAGTGCAGAAGGACTTGCAAGGCTGGCTGGGACCTGTGAGACTTTGAGGCACGCCAGGCGGCCAGTCAGTAAGCTGTATGGAATGGAGGGAGAGAAGGAAGACTGCTCAGCATGCATCCCAACTGTTTGAACACCACCCCATCCGTGCCCCCTTGTGACTGTCCTTTTTTAATATAATGGTTATGTAGGTTAGCAGAGTAGGATGAGAGAGAAGGAAATGGAGAAGAGGAAGGTCTTGAGGAGATTTTGGAATTATGAATATCAGGCTCAACACAGAGGGTGGCAGGGAGGCTGTTCCAGAGGAAGGCACCTGCTGAGGAAAGGAATCTCCCTTCAAATCTCTGCTTGGAGAACCTGGGTTTCCAATATTGAGTACACAGGTGAGTGGCGGTGTGGGAAGGCTGTAATAATCAATGCTGTAAAAGGGAGTGTTGTGATTTTGTTCAGAACTCCATTCAGTTGGGCAGCTTGCTAAGATGTGGATGACAGTTATAGATTTGTAATAAGAGACAATTTGATAAGCTCTGTCAGGGATATTTAGGGTGCTGCTGCAGAAGGGTGTAATGCTGGGGTTGAACTCTGCCTTCTGGTGTTCTTCATCTTGTGGAAATGGTTTGTCTCCATTTAGATATTGGCTCCATTATCATATCAGATTTTGGTAAATATTGTGTTCATGCTTGAACCAGCCGTAGTGCATTTAGAATCTGTCCATCAGTTTAAGTACCCCAATGACTATTGTCATGTTAACATCAGTTGTATGTTGCAAATTAAATTCTTTTTTTCTGTTTGAAATGCCACCATGGTATTGGAGGGGGTCATTGTAAGGACATGATTAACAATCAGCAGCAAAGTTACTGATGTCTTCTTCAGTTGCAATGCAGAGAAAAGTGCCCCGGAAAGTGCAAATACTACAGGTCTGGGTAGGGTCTCTTTTATGTTAGGTGATATTAAAGTGAGACGCAATATTACCAAATCTACTGCTCTCACACATCCAGGGACATATGGTTGGAAGGGGTTCTACACTGAGTAATGCAGTCTCCCAGGGGGCAAATTCTTCCATAAGACCTAGTACATATTAGTAGGTTTTGTTATTAAGTATTATGGGTCTAGAATTAGAGATGCACAAATGCAAAGGAAAATGTCAATGAGTATTTAAAGAGGGCCAATTTTGATTGCTGGTTAGATTATATTGTTGGATATTTTATCAATTTCACCACCTGCATGGGTCACGTAGGAGGTGGTCTAACTGGAAGGAAAGTATGGTGTCAAAGTATGACAGACACAAGTGACCACAGTTCAAGGGTGTTTATTGAACTTTCGCAAGGCGGTGAAAAATGCCAATCTAAACCTAAATCTACATAATAATGCAGCCCTTGTGGAGTCTTTGTCAAAATAAAAGAGCCTATACTAAAATAAAACTATTGCCAATCCTTACTTCTACTTTACAAATAGTGTGGGGTTATGTTCATGAAAAAGAAAGAAGTTTTCACAAAATGATAAGTCAGGATGTTTGGGCCTCCCTTCCCCACATTTTCAGCATGGGGCAAGGCGGTTCACTCGAACCAAGCACTCATGATGGCTTCCTCGACAGGAGGATACAGTTCCAATTCCAGCATTAGGGCCTTCTGTACCCATGTCTCTTTTCTCATCAACGTCTCTTTATTCAGAGGGCCTGATCTACAAAACAAACAGAAAGTTATTTTCTTCTTATAATCATGTGATTCTGGTGTCTCTCCCTTGATCCCCCTCAGCCGGGCTCAGATCCCTTTTTATTTATGGTGGATCCCCCTCTTTTGGGCTCAAATCCCTTTATTTTAAGGTTCCAAAAATATTCCTTCTCAGGTGACTCACGATTCACTGCAGATCCCTCTCAGCCAGGCTCAGATCCCTTTTCCACTTTGAATTCATCTCCCTCAGCTGGGCTTGGACCAATTGCAGTTCACTTTATATTTATCGAAGACTTTTTAATATGCACAGGGTTTAGCTTGACCAGTCGCAGAACTACTTTGAGCAAAGTTCCTTTTTTTACAATGCAGTTGCCATTCAGTTGGATACTTAACAGAGACCTGCGAATGAGCCCCTATATGGCACCAGACCACTCTATGCACAGTATCTTATTTGGCTTTTTCAAAGTACATTCACTCCTTTAGTTTCCACTTGTTTGCGCCTCTCATTACATGTGTTTCAAAGAATAGTCTTTGTGGATTTCTTCATATAATGTTGCCGCTTCCAACCTTGGTTCAAACACAAGCTGATTTTGTATCAGTTTCTCAGACTCAACGGCTGTGCTGCTTTTACTGTCTCAGCTTTCTTTCAGGATCCAAGGACAGTAACGCAGCAGCAATCACTCCTCCCGGCCTTGGTTATCGACACTGGAGTCCGTGGATACCTTTGATGCACAATGTAGGATTGTTCAGCTTCAGTTCCTGGTCTTAGACTTCTCACTTTCCAAGGCTTGTAAAAAACGCTTTCTAGAGGTCAAGGGTACTTCCCTCCTTGCAACCCTCCCTGGTCTCACCGCTTTTTTTCTTGTGTAAAACTGCCATCTTGGAACCACTCTTTCCGCATGTGATTTTCCTCGCCCAGAGTCTGCTTTCGTGCTCCACCTTTTATCCATGTGGGGAAGTGTGATGGAAGTCAGGTGTGTGTGTAATGGTCAGTAATTGCCTGACCTTGCCTGACCATGGTTTTGGGACATGTCAGGTATACGGCTCTGGTTTTAGTCCATTGTTGCTCACTGTGAACTTTCCATGAGAAAGTGTTTGTGTTGGGAAAGGGGTGGGGGTTGTGCTTCTAGGTGTCCTTCCTGGTAGGATGGGGAAAAGGTGTTACAGGGAAGTGGATACCGCATCTCACCCTTCGGTGTTCCACTTCCCATTCCTGAAGACCTCTCATCCAGGTGATACTCCTGCACTGATCCACCCCCAGGAACTGGATCCAATAGAGATGGCTGTGTCCTGGCCACCTGGATGACAGTTCTCCGGGGACTGGTGGGTGTGACACCTTCAGGTTTCTCACGCTAACTAGTTCCCCAAGAGTACTAATGCATTGTCCAAGTAAGCAGTTAATATTTTAAAGAGCTACTTTATAGGCGTTCACTTTAATGGAGCCAAATAATTGTGTTGTAGGAGTTGAAAGATGGAAGGTCATGCATTAATCATTACCTCTGGGAAACCTTTCACACCATTGTTTTTGAGGCCACAATTTGTCTGGGGTTGCTTGTGGTCTTGTTCAGAAGGAATGTGACCAAACAGTTTGTCTGTACTGCCCCAAGTCTGATTTGCATATGTTCCTTCTCCTTACAAAATGGTTTTGCAGGCTGTGGGCCTGTTGGGCCTAGGATCAAAGCTATACCTCACTGATGATACTCAAATATGTATTTTGCAACAGGGATGTGACCAAACAGTTTGGGTTGGACTGCTCCGTTTGGGTGGGACCAAGCCTAATATGAATATAGTCTTTGCCCTTACTCTAAAGTCTTGGAGGGCTGAGGAATGGTGGTCTAGAGGGATAGCTAGAGCAATGACAAAGGTTGATAATAATTAAAAACCTTCCAGCACAGCCATCACTCCTTTCATTTTCTGCAGAAGATGAGCGAAACCCAAAATAAATGTGTGTGAAAAAATATTGGTAGGGCGGAGGAAACCCATAGCTTCAGGCTCACCAGTTAGGGTTCTAACACCTGGTCCAATAGAATGAGTGTAGAATAATAACTGTCTGTGAAAAGCGATGTACCATACAAAACCAAATGATAAAAGTGAAACACTGTTTTTTGACTTTATGCAGCCAAAACAGGTAAACTGACCAGAAGAAAAGCAAAATAAAAACTAAATATTGTCGATACTGTAAAAAAACATTGGTGGAGAGGATCAAAGTCATAGCGTATGCTCATAGCTGCTGGCTTGACAGTCAGGGTTCTAACCTCTGCTCCACAAACACACTCACCTAAATGCAAAAGTGCCTGAGAAGGGTATGCCAGTGTGTTGTGGACAATGCAAGCAGACATCTAGTAATAAGTTGATATATAGCTTCTCAAATGGCTGTTTCAGCCATGTACCAGAGATAAATTGGAGCCAAGTAGTGATATAATATGTTGATGAGATGGGTGACATAATAGAACAACATTGAAAAATTCCACTCTGAAAGTCAACCTGGTTCCATAGACAGAGACCTCTCCAAAAATGTATGGGATCCGGTTACAACCAAAGTTGTATTTAAGGTCCAGGTTCACTTTTTTCATGAAAGTTGCCTACAACTCTTTTTCTAAAATTGAGTAAATATTCCATTGGATGGACTAGTCCAAAGGCTGTAAATAACGAGATCGCCATGATGTCAGTTACTCTTACCTGGTAACTACAGTGAAGAAAATACTGAAATAAAATTCAAAGTCTGGCACTTCACGATTGTGATGGCAAAGGTAGGTCTTGCCAACACGTGATCAAGTCTTCATGCTTGTACTAGTCATTCAGAAGGAGTTAACATAAATTACAATGTGCAAACATGAACAAGAATACTAGACTTTGAGAATGTTCTTGCAGAGTTAGGCCTCCATGCATTTGGACAAAATTTCAGGAACGTTCCTGTCTAACACTATTAAAAGTTCCAACAAAGCACTGAATGGTCCAAGCTATTCAGAGTGCATGCTGAGTTTGTGTCTTTCTAGGGTATTCTTAGTGGCTTCTGCCAGCCGTCAGGCAGTGCCTCTTTCAAGTGTTTTTTAGGGTCCCCACTTTCTGGGTAATCCTAAGCATTTGAACTTAGGTGAAGTGTCCCAGGGGTGCCATCTGATATTATACTGTGCTTACAATCACTGATGCAACTCTTGGCGCTTCTAGAAGACTGTGACTGGCCTGATACGTAAGGTCTCATATCAAATTACTTAATCCGTTCCTAGGAGGTGGCTTCCCTAACACTGGTAACCAGCCCAGTGGAGACGCAGAGAGAGAATCTGTTTAAGCTTGATCAATCAAGTCCTCTCTCCAATGAAGACAAGTAGTCTTTGAGGGTCAGTGGACCAGGAAACATGTGTCCCGACCGTCAAGAATCCAGGAGTGTAACAAGTGAGTGATGCATCAGCAGACATTCTTAAATGTCTCTTATGCTAATTTAGGGAAATCTATCCCAAAGGAAAAGATGCAGAAATGTACCATTTTAAAAACAAACATGTGAGCAGCAGCCTGCACACAGTATCTGAAAAACACATGTATAAGGAAAATGGGTGGTTTGTAGCGCCTCTAAAATAAAAATATAAGTGCCAAGGCCCGATATAAATATTTCCAAGCACTAGAAAGTATCCTGCAACTGTTATTAAGATGGAACACTGCTTAATCTAAGACAAAAAGCGGAGAATAAAAGATGTGTCTTGGACAGAACTTTGATCAGCAAGTGCAATGTAATTGTGTTGTTCTGTTTTAAAGTATATATTACCATATGGAGAACCACCACAACTTTTAAATACTACATTTCTGAATCAAGCACCAGCTAGAAGATTGAACTGCTATATGGTATTCTTTCTTCCAACAACCCATCATTAACAAGATGGATACCGAGATGCCTTGCTATCTCAAGGAAATGAAACTCTTTTGAATATGAGCTATGGGGAATGTCTGGAAGCCATACCTGACAATAAAGTCCAAGTTTCCCATTTACTGACTGCAAATGTCTATGTGCTTAGACTTAACGTTTTAAATCTACACTGCAGCTTGGCAGTGGTTTCCTCTGATCTAATCTGATATTTCAATCAACCAGGCCTTTCATGAAAGCAGAAATGCAATACCTTTTGAGATTGAGTGGCTCATCTAAGGCCACCAGGACCTGGGACCATTCTCAGTCGGCAGAACTGAATTCATAGATGTCCTCAGAAACTAAAACCACAAAGGTCTATACCATGGCAACATGTCTCTGGGTCAGAAATACTTCAGCCTTGAAGTAACAGCATGGACAACAGATGTTCTGGTTGCTGGGCAGAAAAAGGCTGCCATGTAATGTTGTGTTAAGTGGAAGAGAAAAAAAAATGCATAGTTGAAATCACATTGGATTCATATTTCTGTGGATAACCTTTGCACACAACCTTGTAGAGAATGTATCGGATTGAAAACACCTATTACATGGAGCCAAAACTACATTTGTAGGATGCTATTTTCATTTTGTAAATTAGGCAAATAGATATTCCGTCTCACAGAAATGGCACATTTTATTGATTTATATATCCTACCGTCCAAACTGGCGAGCCCGTTATGCTAATACAGTAGAATAAGTTGTGCATAAACATATAGGTGAGTTTGTTACACTCATCTGATATCCCCGGGGGTGTCTGGAAGACTCTGAGATCTGGAACCCTGGATGCGTAGTTGCCCAGTGCTGAATAAAGAATCTGCAATTACAGAAGGGAGGATTTGTGATAACTGTCTCTAATGGGTGAATCTCCCACCTCATTCTGACCAATTCCCTTCCCATTGGGTTCTTTTCTCACCATAGTTATTTGTAGGGTGAGCTATCCGTCCTGCGTTTCTTGTGCAGGGGCACTTGACGTTTGTTGGTGAGCTGCCCGAGTTGCTTCACTGGTGCAGTACGCCTTCCTTGGGCCCAGGCCTGCTGTGACCCCGAATCTGTTGGTAGGCAGGTAGGTTTGTTAATTGTAAGTCTTTGTTCTGTTTATGGTGGGAATTCGTTAATGTCTTTATCTTCTTCTTTTCAGGTGCGAAGGTCTTGATGCTGGCGTGCCAGATGGAGAGGCACGTTTCTAGGTAAGAGAAAGTGCGAAGCGCAACGCCTTTATTGCCTTTTAAAGCTAACCTGTGTTTTCTTCTTCTTCTTCTCACAGGACGCTGTGGTGCTGTGAGTGGATGAGAGCGCAATGAAAAACAGGCCCCCGGAATCCGTTAAGGTAAGTACGGCGGTGTGCGGTTGTTTAATAATGAAAGCGAACCTGAATATGTCTCTTTTCCTTTGCAGATGTTGCTGTGGTGCTCTGGATGGAAGTGTGGCATAACGCAATGGAATTCAGGTAAGACTGATGGAATTCGATGTTTTGGTAAGACTGATGGAATTCGATGTTTTGGAAGCATGCGTTCTAATATTGCGTTTTCAGAGGAGTGGTTGAGCTGAGTGGTGCTGTCTCGCTGTGGTGCGTTGTTCCCCGGCGTTTCTTTTGGCTGCCCGTGTCTTCGCGAACCCTTCCAATTAACCTTTATGTGTGGACATTGGATTGTGACCCGCCAGCCTCCTTGCTAACTTGGGTACGTGTGCCGCATTGGGCCGCTGCATTAGGAGATAGTATTTGGCGTGCCGCCAAGCTCCGATTGCTGTATTTTCCTGTTTGTTTTACAGACCGCCCTGTGTTGCTGGCCCCTCCTTCCAATGCCAGCTGACTCCTTATCTTCATCACGCGTGCGCGTTCAGCGTGCGCGTTCAGAGGAGTGGTTCAGCTGAGTGGTGCTGTCTCGCTGTTTAGCTTTCTAGCGAGCGGCGAGCCCCCCCACTCTATGTTCTTCCATTTAGCATTAACCCGTAAGTAAGCTTTCCCCTTTTCCCCAAGATGCAATCTAAGCTTCCTTCTCTAAAAACAGGTATGCCTGCCACACTCATTCCAGGTGGTCATACATTGTCTTTAAATGGTATGCCAACTGCCCTCAGATCAACTTATGCCACGGCTTTTTGCTCTATGCCTGTAACTGAATATGGGGGTCAAGAAGGAAGACCTGACTTTCGGGGGCCGTTTGTATCAGACATCCGCCATTTTTTTCCTAATGCGTTGCCTAGCAACTCACTTCACTCTCCCCTGACGGCAAAAGTTCGCCATTCTGTCCAGCCATTCCAGGCTCCCATTCACTGCCCGGTGGTCGGACCCAGTAGTGTTCTGCCGGGCCTGGGTATTCCTAGCACTCAAATTACAAAAGCTATTACCAACAATCCTGTGAACCTTCCCCAGTGCAATTCCTATACTCATATTTCAGTGTCTGATAACATATGTTTAAATAACATGCTGCCCTCAGCCCCTGCGGAAGCAAAAAGTAGCTCTGAGCGTTGCTCAGGCTCAGAAGTCGCCATAATTGATCTGAGCCTGAGCAAGTCGGACTTTTCGCCACATTTGCTATCTGATGGCATTCCACAAAACTATTCATGCTCACCGATTATGTTCTCAGACATCGACTTAGAATGCTCGGCCATACAAGTGTCTTATCTTGCACCGACCCCGCGTCGTCCCCCTTCCTCTCCAGCAGTTGTGTGCAACAGAGGGAATGGGGAAGCAGATAAGAATACGGACAACACAAATCTTACTTCCATGAATATTGTGTTACAATCTTTATTTAAATTATATGAATCTTTGCATCATAAATTCCAGGCTCAAACCCATCAACTTGATAAAATAATAGCTTGGCAGAACGACGCAAGTGTACTGCTTCAGCAAAGAAACCTTGAACATCTTCCTACTGCTTCTGAATTAATACCCACTGATATACCACCAGTTCCTATAACCCAACCAATCACGGAAACACCTATAGTGGCCTCTTCATTACTTGTGAATCCGGCATTAAGGCCCGCTGTACCGCTGATTACAGGCATTATTAAACCAGCGCCTGCTCAATCTAGCAAAGACGCTCCTAACATAAATAATGCCAACACTACAAGCAATCGAAGTGCATTGTCTACTAAAACCCTTTTTTCAATATTCACTAAAAATTCTTGCATGAATAATAAATCATGTGTTGTTGTGAATACAAACAAAAAGCAGAAGAATCTTCAAATTCCAAAGAAGTTTCATTCATCTGCCACAAAAAACTTTTTGAAACATCTTAAACCTACATCAATGAGTGCCCAAAACGCTTCGTCTGCGGTGACAAAAAAATATCTTCGATTAGCTAAATTTCGGTCTTTTGTAAACAAACAGACTAATAGCAAACTTGTTCTGCCTTACGCCCCTCTTGATGCATTAATTGAGGAAGTGTAAGGCTCTAATTCTGTTACTGAGCGCCTGCCTGACACGGCCAGTGCACTGAGAAGTGCAGGCAGGCAAGAATATGACGCCTCCCCCATCTGAATACCGAATTTCATCGGCAAGAAATCAGACGAGCCGTAGACGCATATATGGATAGGCAGCGTTTAAGTGAGCCAAAATCTAAAATTGCTCGGGAGGCAGTTGCCCCTAAAATAGACCTTGGCCGAGTGTCCCAACCTCAAGTAGTGATGGTTCCCACTCCTAATTTGTCAATTAGACAGTTTCAATCTGCTTCAGAGATTCAAAGCAAAGAAGCTTTCCACCAGCAGGTGAATCATGAAGTTTTAAGTGAAAAGAAACGCTCGCCATTGGCTGAACTAACTCCCGAAATTTTAGAGCTCTTACAGGCTGCCCTACATAATGCTCCTAAGCAAGCGTTTAGCTCTATTTCTACTCCTCCAGCGACCGACAAAATAATTTTACTCAAATTTGCTGAACAAAAACCTTTTGCTAAATACACCTTGATTTTGTCATGCCGTCCGGCTCCAAGTGCTCAATATGCACTGAACCGAATGTCATTAATGTCGATCTTCTCTGATGTCCCTCAATTGGAGGACATCAGCTCTGAGGACATAGAACTAGTAGAATTTTGCAATCAATTGATTTATCATGTGGTTAGAATCTAGATGAATTCTTGAGCTATACAGAACATCATTTGGTCGGATAAAAGACAACTGTTTGATTTGGGCTTTGTTCTGGCAATAGATGTGGACCAGAACAGTGAGTTGGTGAACCATGATTCAAAACCTAAACCTACTTTATTAAATGTGTACAAATATCCATCCCAGACAGTGACAGGTACCCGATTTTCAGATTCTCAGTATCATCAACAGTAACTAGCTTTACCTGTGTCTGTCACAGAGTTATCATTGCTTAGTTGGAATTCGAGAGGGCATTCACATTTATTAAATAATAATGTCAGTGGTCTTGAAAAATTCCATCTTGTAATGCTTCAAGAGACTTGGCTTACGTCCTGTCCTATCTGGAATGCTCATGAGGTACTCATTATTCCTGCAAAAAAAAGTCTCCTTGGGAGACATTTAGCTGGTCTTCTTATAGCCATACGAGCAGACCCCAACTTTCTCTTATTCCATGGGCCTCCACAAACTCATTTATTCAAATGGTTCGACTTCAAACAAGTTCGAGCATATACGACATCATAAATGTATACTGGAATCTGGTGGGGATTACGGATGAATGCTTCCTAAAAGAGCTAAGTGAAGCACTCAATTTAATTACTATGGACCCTGATGTGGAAAAATTCTTGATTGCAGGTGATTTGAACCTTGACTGTGTTTCTAACAGTCTTAAAAACAGCTCAAACAGAGTAAATAAATGGCTGCAATTTGTGAAGCACCATAATTTATGTAGACTTAATGGTGCCTTCTAATCCGACATCCCCGCCGGTTTTACCTGGCAGCGAGGCTCCACCTCGTCAATCATTGATAAAGTCTATACCAATGTTAATTTTTTTTCAGACTTTGTTGAATTCAAAATCATTAATTCTATCCTGAGTGATCACAATCAATTAACGGCAGAATGGACACCTCTCAATGGTCCTCAAATATCAAGAACTAAATATTCTCAAGGGTCACTTATCTTAAATAATGCGGGTAATAGACTTTGATGGTCAGAAAATTCATTGAGTAATTTTTATTCCTGCATGCATAACAAATTTGTCAATATATGCTTGGGCGATGGCTCTGACAACATAACATATCCTGATCTGATGCAGGCATTTCAAACATCATCATCTATTTCAGTTCGAAAATATGGTACTGAGTCACCTAAATTGCATGTATTTGATGTTGAGTTAAACTTACGAAAAAGGTTGTGTAGAAAGCAAAAACTTATGCTAGGCGCTGTTCATACCAAAAATATAGCAAGAATTTGGACGCTTCTCAATCAAGCTACCGTAGGGAATCAAGTCACATCTCAAGCTAATGAAGTATCGGAATTCGCTTGGATCTCACATTTTGTTAACCTTTATAAGGTCCCCGATGAGAGTTCATCTCTAGACTCTGTTAAACCGTTATGTAATTTTCACTTGCAGTTTGACATAGATGATATCCGTTTATTAATCAACAAAGCCAGCAAGTTGGGGGCTTGTGGTCCAGATGGCTTGTCTAATAGAATACTAAAAGCGCACCCTGTGATTTGGTCTGAGATATTATTTAGTATTTTTTCCATCATTAATAAAACTCAAATCCTGCCACCCACATGGACTCAATCGATCATAGTCCGTATTTATGAAAAAGGTGACAGGAAAGATCCACGGAGTTACAGGCCTCTTGCATTATTGGATGCGCCATCAAAAATCTTTTCTCGTTTAATTCTTAGGGAGCTGAACATGTGGTCTGCGCAAAACCTCCTTAACGACCCATTTCAAGCAGGCTTTGTTGCTGGTCTCGGCACCATTCCTAATATCACAACCTTACATATGCTGCAGGCTGATTATGTAGCTAGAAAACAAAATTTGTATCTAGCCTTTGTAGATTTTAGAGTCGCTTTTGACTCAATAGATCGTCTATTACTGTACAACAAATTGCTTAAATACAAATGTCCCCCTTCTCTAGTGGCTCTAATTGTGTTGCTTCACACTAATACCTCTATGCAGGTCAGACTTTCTATGGATGGTGCAATGACTGCAAAATTCAACACATTTAGAGGTTTAAAACAGGGGTGCACTTTGGCATTGACTATATTTAATCTATTCATTTATGATTTAGGAGTGCCTTTAAGCCTCATTCAGAGCGATGCACCTTTTCTAGGCTCTTATAAAATTGCATATCTCCTGTACGCTGACGGTCTTGTGCTCATCTCTCAAACTCCGATAGGCTTGCAGAATTTATTAAATGGTTTAGAAACATATGTAAACGAGAACCATCTCGTTATAAACATAAATAAAACCCAAACATTGATATCCAAATAGCACTCTAGGGCGCAGGTTAAATCCTATAAATGGAAGTTAAATAAGATTGCGCTTGATTTAGTGTTGCAATACAAGTATCTATGTGTAATATTTTCATCTTCCTTACCAAACCCCTACTATGAGTCAAATTTACAAGGCAAACAGCGTTCCTTAATCTCGGAGGCTAAAATTGTCTTGGGAAAATTTGGTAAATTCACCATAAAACATGTTTTATCCTTTTACCATCAAAAGGTCATCCCTATTTTGACCTATGGTGCTGAATCAACACTCCCAAAAAATGTGTCATGGTGGGATAAACTGGAAGCTTTATTCAGGAAACAAGTATTGCATCTTCCGAGCTATTCACCTCTTCCTCTGATTCGTTTTGAGTTGTGCTCTCTTTCATTGCATTCATACGTTGTCTGGAAATGTGCTTTTTTGCGAAAATGCTTGCTATCTGTATCCCAATCGAACATTTTAGGCATAGTGGCCTTCCATCTTGTGTCCCATTAATCTATGTTCTCGAAAAATTGGTGTAATTACACTCTAGACGCCACGGCAGACGCCTCAATAGATTTTGACTTACTATTAACTAACCAAACCCGGGCTAAAATTAAGCTACACCAACATGACTGGTGCAATAATCAAGCTATTTGTTTGAGGTATAAAGACTTTGACCACAGAATTTTTGGGTATAAATCTTACAGATCCACGGCTGATTATCTACTTAAATTCCCCTCATCTACCTTTCACAATAAGTTCCTCCGCTTTCGATTAAATCTATGGCCAACCATAGATGTCTTAGCCAGGAGGAAACTAATAGCAAAGAATGAAAATATCTGTCGGTTTTGCAAAATTCCTAACCAAAGAGAAACATTGGAGCATTGTTTGGTCCATTGTCCTTTACTAGACTCTTTACGCAAAGTCCATTTTAGAGATCTTTTGGACGAATTAAATCTGCATGATGAGTCTGATATTTGGCCACAAATGTTTTCCTCCTCTAGGCTAGCCATCAAAGTTGCGGTTGTTCATTTTCTAGACACGATCCTCCCTCACTCATATTCTGTCTAGAATTATTATTATTTTTTTTTCTTGTTATATGAAAACGCTAAACAGTTTACATACATCAGGTTGATTGGTGTAATCCTAACTTTGTCAAGTTGAATAGTATTATTCTTCCTTTTGTGTAGATGTTTCCATTTTATTGTATCATATGTTGCCAAAGTATTCCTTTGATATGTTGCTTGCTTTTCACACTCCTTTACTAATTTAAACTGAATTTTATATTTATTTTGTATTTGTTAAAGAGTGTTTTTAAGTTGTTTTAATGTTGTTGATTGAACTCACTTGTTTTTTAAATGAATTGTAACATTGTGTAAAATTTGAAAGGTTGATTTTATCAACCAAGCAAGTAATAAAAAAATATATATATCGTTTTTCCCTTTCTCGTTATTGCAGGTGACAATGTTCGAACAGCAGCTGTGGTAGTGGTTCACCGGAAGTCCTTAAGCTAGTACTCACAGGTGAGTGATGTTTCTTCTTCTCTCGGTTTCCACAGATTGCAGCCCAGTTGAGATGCTGAGTGCTGGATGGTGTTTTCTCCGGTAAAACAGAATAATCTTGTTTTTGTTCTTGTCAAGTTAAAGGTAAAATATATAAATCATTCACTATAGATCCAATTTAGATACAATTCATGGCACCAAGAGCAATATGGTGAATCTGTTGGTAACATGATTACATTTAAGGAATAGGCTGTTTCAGAAAGTTACTATTGTTTAATGCAGAAAGCTCCAACATGGCATCACATCAAATGGGAGGCACATTTGTTTTGGAAGTTACTCCCATCAGACTGGTCCCTTCATGGTTATGCCCAATGATGACGGAGGGGTAGGTTTAATATAATGTCACTTTTGGATATCTGTCCAATCACATACAATGACCAATTAGATTAGATGAATTATACACACATCAAACGGATGTAGTTTTTGTTCTATTAAAATTCAAACGCATAGATTCTGAGGATACAGTTTTAGTTGCTCACTCACATCGAGTGGAAGGAGAAAAAGAAGAATTGATAACAACAGGAAGGTATGAATAGATTGTTTTCTTTTGTAACCCATTGATCTATTAATAGCAGAGCACTATAAGTGAGGCCTACTAGTATTTGAAGTCCCAGGTATCCTTCAGTGGAATTGACATTGGACAGTCTGTGGAGGGAAGCTGACACCATCTAGCTGACTGATGCCCGCCAGCTCCTAGAGGATGAGAATTGAACCAATCCTTAAGAGGGTGGCCACCTGTCTGAGACAGGCAAAGCAAATCCAGATGTAAATATAATATAAAGGGGAAATAATCCTGAGGGGAGTGATGCTCTAAAATGGGAATATATTAAATCATAGCCTCTTTCATTTGCAAGTACTGAGGGCAGATTTATATAACTTGACTGTACGTTCATGGAAATAAGCATATATTTCAGAAGCATGTGTACTTCTGGAATTTTTGGTTGAATGAAATACATCCTAAGGTGTGTATGCTGGAAGATCCCTGAATTATTTCTCTGTGCAATGATAACAGGACCTACAACAAATAACACACAAGTAACACAACAATCAGAGACGACACAACAGCATACAGTAGCACAAATACATCCAACACAAGTAACAACACAACTAATGGCACCACCGCCACCATACACAGCACATGGGCAGTCAAGCACCAAAATGCTATGGCAATTCCTCTTTGAACAAGAGTACCAACAGCAACCCCTACACGTGTTTCAGCCTTGTTGGGCCTCATCAGTGAGGTGACGTTGGGCCTCTCTGAGCACAGTGAGCATAGGGAGTCCACATCTGGTTGCCCCCAGGTAACTCAGGGTGAACATAGCAGTTTGGTGCTGAACTGCCCATTTGGGCGGGACAAAGACTGATATGCAAATGGATATTTCCCATCTGTGAAAGGTACAGTGAGCAAAAAGCGTGTGCTGCAAACTCTCCTCTCAGAACATGTTATCATGCCATGTTATTTCTGGACAGGAGTGCCTGCTACCTCTTTTGAAATGTTTACAAAAAGGAAAGAGTGATTATGCAATACTGATTATCCCACCTTAAATTGACCGTTGAAAATGAGAATTGCACACTTTTTCACATTAATGCAATAGAAACATCACTGAAGGGAATTTAGCAAACATACAAGTTGAACATACATTTGCCTTTTACAAGCAATTTACATGGAGGAATCTCAAGTACCTGGTAGTTTAATTGAGTTTTCTAGAATGCTGCTGAAATTCTGACCTGTCTATTGAGTATGTTGGAGGCATCTATTTTCAATAAAGCGAAAGTAGAGAGAGTTAGGTAGGTGGTGATGTTTTGAATGAATTTGCTTTTTAACAAATAAAAGTCTTATCCGGGACCCGCATGTATTTTTCAATGTATGGTGAATGTTTGCCCAGGGTAAACAAAATCTACTTGATGTGTGTGTTATAAAAATCTCTATTTCTAGAACTATAGCATTGAAAACTGACGTGACTAGTGTATTGATAATTTGCATCATTGCCATTTGGCTTTTAATTTCATTGACCCATAACTTGATTGATATTTAAATTGTTTTAAGTTTGTCGATTTTATTAATAAATAGACCTTCTGTGTAACCATGTGTGTTTCCTTTACCAAAAGTGGAGGGGAGCGATAGCAAACCAAAACTGTTAAATTGGTGGTCCCAGATTCATAAAATAAAACTTTATATAATAAAGGAAAATGTGCCCACCTGGTTTGGGGCCAGTGGACAGTTCCCCTGAATTAGTTGTCGCCAGATCAACACATTCTACACTAATTCTATGGATAAAAATAGAGACCATTCACATGTGACCTCTTGTGATCTTCCACTTAGCATTTCCCAAATTATGACCTCACTTCCTCTGCTTGTAGGTCATAGTAAAGTCGCCATTCATAATTGAAGAATATGGTGGTCTTCAGTCATTTAAAAGAGACCTTTAGCCTGGTCTGGCATTCTTTGCAACAAAGAGCAGGACCAGTCTTTGCATCAGGCAGTGCAGATGGCTGCCTGAGTTTCCGGCTTCTATGGGGTGCCAGTCCAACTCCCACCATCATGCATCATATGTAATACAGTAGAAAACCCCCAAAAAGAAAGTACTATTCAATCTCTAACCCTGAGCAGTAGTGCGCATAATATCCCACAGGGCTGCTGTTAGCAGCTGTGCAGATGAAGACTAGCTCCTGGAAGAGACCAGAGTCTCGAAGGACCATCTCAAAGAAAGAAGATATCAGGCCAGAGGTTCTGCTCTCATTTATATTATATTATATTTAGTAATGACATTGCCATTGTAACTTGTGAGCCTACATGCTGCTCCTATATGAAACTGCAAGGCAGGCAGCCCCTTCCTGAGAATGCCAGGGGCCTTTTTCTGAGCAAGTGCAATGCCCCCTCTGAGCCTATAGGAGACTGCCCCAAGCCCCCACACTTATGGCAGGATCACTGCACAGCAGCACACAAACCCTAATACAAAAAATGCACACACTAATGAAAAACACACACACACACATTCTCTAGATATTGAGAAAGAATGAGCAAAAGCAAGAGACTGTTGTAACCCACAACCCCCTGCCTCACACCCCAACAAAGGGGTCCTCACCATAAGGAAACATCAAACCAAACTCTCCCTATGAACCGAGCGCTGAGTGTCCATGAAAATGGCAGAGATTTTTTTTCTTTAGAAATGTGTACAGCCTAGGTATAGAGGAAGATTCTCCGCTCCCCCACTTGCTGCCTCCCACCCCAACATTCTGCACAGGCTGCCAAGTTCACTAGCCTCCAGCTACTCACGTTGCCTGTCCAAGGACTCAATGTCTGGGGAAGCCACCCCTTACATACCCTACGAGTCCCTCAGCCTTGTCGCCTGAAAGCCCCAACACCATCCACAGGATCACCCCTCACTACAGAGAGACAGACAGACATGTCCCACAAATAGACACATGTGTCTGTGGTGTGCAGAATCGGGCAGGAGGTTATAAAAGCGTAACATAAGCAAACACTATTGGCGATACAATAATGAACCATCAGACATAGCATGTAAAATATATAACAGATGAAAACAAAAAAAAATACTACAATTTATAACACAATCTCCTTTATATAGCCTGGAAGAAATCTCAACTGACCAGATGATCTAACAACATTTGTTTGCAGAGTTAGCAGTAGGTAGTGCTTGGAAGCGATTGTCCAGCAGTGTGGTGCAAGCCTAGCCTTTGCGAAATGTGAACTCTGTTATTTTTTTGTGAGTGACAGACCGACAGGGATTCAGATTTCTGAATGTTGCTGGCTTCTGGTGGCACAATAGAAGGTTGGAGGCAGATTGGAAATTGGAGGAGTAAGCACTTTTAGTGTGGTTTAGCACAAAAACCAATTCAGAGAGCTATGATAGTGTGATCTATTCTCGAGTGTCACACAGGCAATCTAGTACAGAATGCAGTCTTGCATTGATAACAAGTTTTATCCTAGCACCGCTTTTGGCGCTTTAGGCGTGTTGAAGAGAGGGCTGTACTAACACTGGATCAGGTGTACTGCATTGAGGCTACATATGAGTGTTGTTCTGATACCAGTCGGAGTGCCTTCTCGGGTGCTCTGGTAAATGATGGTGGTAGTTTTCAAAGCACTTTAAATTGCCTTCACAAAACGACATACAAGTGCTTGTTATGCAGAATGAGTTTGATTTGCCTAGCCCAGGCACTATCCTACTTTTTTTTTCTTTCCTCAAAGACTATTTCATGGGGCAGGCATAAGAGGAGTTTTGTTGGTGTGAATGCTCTCCCAGTGCTGTTGTGTTGCCTTCATGGGTGCCCGAGAAAAATTGGAGTGTGGGTTTGTTAAATTATATAAAGCGTATGTAAAGCGTATGCTGATATGCCATATGGAGCCCTATTTGGTTCTGCGTCACTGAATGGTTAGATCAAATGCCCATTATAATGCTCTGTCTACAAACTTCTGTTACAAAGAGCTGGGCATTCCGACCCACTTATGAAATGGGAAAAACCGAAGTCTGTTTATACTTCTATTGATCCTTATTCAAATGAATTGTATGTGCACATTTTTTGAATTTAAAATATTTCAAAATAAATCTAATGATTTTACAATAACTCTTGTATTTTGAGTTTATTTGTTTTAGACTGCAAGGTCTGGGTGGTAAAAAAAAGGGAAAAAAGAGGTACGGTCGTCCCCTTTGTGGTGTTTATCTCAGCATTTTAGTAGGTGATGGCATGATTGTTCTTTGAGGTATTTTATATATGAAAATAGATATGAAGTGTTAATGCCATCTCACAATGTACCACCATTTAATTTATGCTCTCAGGTATTGCTCTGCCACGGCCCCTTACCTGTTGACACCATAGGGTCACGCCATTTAATGGCACTAGTATATTCCATGCCATGCTGGATGGCATTCGGTACTTAATTAGTAGATGTTGCTGGGAAATGTCATTGCAAGATATCATCCAGGTATTTATGGTTCGAGGGCAAAGGTGATTTTCATGATATAATGTAATTGTGGCACACTTACTTTGACTTTTCCTATTTCTTTTGCTATTCGTACATAGGTATTGTGACGGGTCAAAAGGAGGAAACAGACTCTGACTTTCCATATTAAGAGATTTTTATTCTACAAAAAGATGCAAACTCCTATCTTTCCCTAAACTATGGATGTTCCCTACCTAGGAAAATCAAATAAGGTGTTTGTGCAAGTCCCAAATCAGATTCAGTCTGCAGTCCAAAACGGCACTATTCTGACCCTGGCCAAAGAAATGTTGGCATGATTTCCCTATTGTACTAGCAGAGTCTCCTTTGAAAACACTGGTACGTGCTGGACCTCTGGGGGGCATATCATGTCCTCTAGGAAAGATGTCATACTTTTCCAACAGAGTGTTAAGGATTTCAATCAGGCGATACACCCTGGCCTCAGCTTAGTATGCAGCGCACAAGTGAAATGTGTATTTTACTATATATGTAGGTTCAATATATTTGAGAGATATACCAATCATATCACACCCCTTTTTCAAATACCCCGGGTCACGATGAAACAGGAAACAGGCTGGTTGGTAAAGGTAATATTTATTTATTTATTTAAAATTCAACTCAAACATATACTTTTTAATATATGGGGCAGCAATCACCAGTGTGGTGACAATAACAAATAAGAAGGTATGTAATGCACTGAGGTTCACTCTTTAGCAACACAAAATCGAAAACAACAGAGAATAGAACACTCTTGGCTTGTTTGGAAAGATAGCACTTAAGTTAGGATTTCCCCTGCAAGATTCCTCAACCCACAAAAAATCCATTCTAAATAGATATAAGGAAGCAGCAGGTAATCAGAAATGAGGACCAATAAACACAATTCAAATCCAACTTTCCCTCCTCAAACAAGAGAGAAAAACAGATTTAAAACCTTACATTGTTAAAATGACACTTAAAAATGGCTGAATAAAACACTTAAAGTGTGCAAAAATCCCAAACTCAGTACACATTTCTATGGGAGCAACTTTGGAAAGATACTAGCAGTCATAAGCAATAGTTTGAGCAAAAGTAAACAATTCAAATTTGAATGGAAAGTTTAAAACAATAGGTTGGGGTGTAGCTATAGGTCTTAGGTATAATCAAGTATTGAAATGAGGTCTCTAGCTATTAAACTGAGGGAGATATGCAATGTAGAATAGGAGGCATTGTGAGAAAAAATGGGTAGTGAAAACAGAAACGAAATTCAGTTTGGACAAAAATAGTTTTACTGTAGACTAGAGCATTCAGGCTAGAATACCAAAGAGGGACACAGTAAGCTCTAGAGTTGATTCATGACTTCAACCCCAGATCCCTAGCGCCTGCCCTGGCGGAACCAGTAAGATCACTCGAAATAGGATCTATAGTTTAAGATTTAAATGACAAGATAAAAATATCTAAAGAAATGGCGCTTCACAAAATAAATCAAGGACAGGATTGCAATAAGTATTCTGACAATGTTACAAGTTATTAAGGTACGGATAGGATTATTTAGAGATTGGGATACGGCAAGGCAAGATATGCTATGGTGTTATATGATTTCTATTAATACTTACAGTCCATTTTATTTTAGGATTTTGGAACATCAAGGTTTCGGGTCACCACAAGGATCTGGTCTAACAAAGGACAGCTGGGCAAATCTGGCGGGACAGGATCAGCTGGGCCGTTCTGGTCACCGGACTGCACTAGACTGGCACTTCTGGTTACTGGATACTACAGATCAGCGGGATGGTCGAGTTTGCAGCAGGCATGCATCTAGTAGCAGCAAGCCACGCTGGATCAGGATGCTTCCCTTAGGTTTTTGGGATTTTTTTTAAAATTTGAGGCCTAGCTGAAAATGGGGACAGCAATGCATAGGCCTTGGCTTTGTAATGAACATCTGAAATCAGGATCAGACAGCATGAAGAAATCAGGAACCGGACACAATACAGGAATTCAGGAAGAAAATCAGGAATCAGTGTGTCCCCTGTGTGCTGTCAAGGGCCCTTATTTATCATGCCAGATGACATCACTACAGTATATGGCAGGGGCAGGCTTACTACCCACGCCCCTAATACTAGGATTGGACAAGCGCATATTTTCTGCCTTGCCCACAGCTGATTGGATCACAGAAAAAGGACATCATGTTTATGGGGTGATTTATACAGTGTTTAGAAACCTCCCCTAGCTACTGGAACCAAAATCAAATTTTGCCACAAACACATATTTATGCAGTTGCGACCTCTTAGTAAGTCAGATACACAGGTTACATATTTTGTGTTGCACATTTCAATCCAATTCTCCAGTCTGTGGGACCTGGTTTCACCTTTCTGCTACATTTTGGTAATTTTAAACATGAAAGTTTTGGCCTAAAATTTCCCAATTTTGTACACAGATGTGCATTATCCCCAGGGATGTATGTACAAAATGTTATGTTCACAACATCAATACTTTCCCCGTAATATGTCATTTTTTATGACTTCTGTTCCTTATGCAGCAATGAGTTCTACCAAGTCTTCAAAGAAAGAGCATAAATTAGATTCAGAACTACAAACTTTTCTTATTGTTCCTAATTCTTGCTGCAAAGTTAAACGTCTTTAAAGTTCAGTTACAAAATAGCTTTTAAAACCAAAAGGACTTCCATTGTTTTTTTTTTCTTTTCCACAACTGCTGTCAATTATCAGTTTCTTTGAAGCAGGATGACAGGCCTCTCTCTTGATTCAAGGTTCTATTGCCCCTCACACTTGACAGGTGAGACTCTTAGCCTGCTATTGTTCCAGCCTGGATCAAAGAGGAATGTCTGATGAGCCTGTGAAGTTTCTTTGTCCTGGTGCATTCAAAGTCTTTTAAGATGGCAATTAGCGCTTTCCTGTGTGAGAAGTTTATGAGATGTCACCCTTTCTCAAGGCTAGCAACTGGCAGAGCACGTTTTTTTTATAGCTTGCCAACTTAGTTTTAGCCTTCATTCTCTCATTTTAAATATTGACTTAAACAAAACCTGTGGAATCAAAACAGTTTATAGGTGTACGTTTACCAGCAACAAATCCTTTTACATTGCTAAGTAAGCAGGCCTTCACATAACAATATACTTTTAAATAGGCAATTTCTCTCTTAAGTCAGAAAAAGCACATTTTACTATTTCTTTAAATTTGTTTTTCACCGCCAGCAAATACATACATTATGCAGCTATAGTTCTTTTCTTGAGTGCTGGATTTGTTTTGCAGCATGGATACATTTCAATAGGTATCTATTTAGAGTCTTTCTCTGAACAGCTGATTTTTAGATACTTTTGCAAAGAAAATAGACGCATTTCCTGTGTAAAATGAAAACAAAACCCCTGGTTGATTTTTCAAAGATACTTTTGACAGGAGCTGTCATTCAAGAATTAGACCCAGTTCTGCTGAGACACAATGGATGATCCTGGGCATTGCAGGGCCTTTTTAATCTTTTTAATCACAGTGAGTCATAAGGACTGGATGAGTTTAGCGCCAATCAGTACTTTTAAACGTTGAAAAAGGTGTCATTTTAAAGTGGCATTTTGGGTTTTCCGCAAACTAATGCTGCCTCTTCAACTTCACTTCATGTAAATGTTGCAGAACACACTGGCACATTCCTGTAGTGAGTACTCTGTTCCACCCCACCTGAAATGTGTGTTGCAGGGTGGCACATCCATTTTTCTGGTGGTTACAAAAATGCAGTTTTGAGATGCTGGCACGCACAGGAGTCAGCGAGGCCATTTATTGTTTCTTGCACCACTGCAGCAAAGTGATGTAGTAGAGCACAGCTGAGTGTGTCAATATATCCCACAGATTCCCCTCCTCACTCCTTCTGGACTTCCAGTCATGGGGGCATTGGGCAAGTGGGATTTCTTCCATGGGCCACAGCATGGTCCGGCAGGGCTGAGTCCCTCTTCCATCCATCACAGAACGGTGCCTCCTGCTCCACCTGTTGTCTCTGGACAGAACTTGGAACAACACTTCCTCGCTTTCCCTGGGATCTTCCTTTCATAGTGTGGAGCGACACTTTCGGATCTCCTTTGCTTTCTCCCTTCCAGGTTGCCAGGGTGGTCCTCCTTGGTTATTAGGTAGGCGCAACCAGTATGAATCTATAAAAGATAACACAAACGGTTACGACAAATTCCCACTAATCGGGATGACAGCAGTGGGATACGCATGCATTCAGTGACAATTGAAATATTCTTATGCTTCAGATGTATTCCCCACTGGGTTTTCTATGGACTCCACTATCTGTTGCAAAGTGTGCCTGGGGTGGCAACTCTTTAGCTGATTGATTTGGACCCACTTCTCTTCTGTCAAGCCACCTTTGGGGATGTGGATTCTGTAGGCGACAGGTGAGATTTTGTCTACAATTTCAAAAGGTCCCCGCCAGCTAGGCAAAAATGTGTGGTCTTTGGTCTGGTTCCTTTGGAAATTGTACAAGTAGACCCGGTCTCCTACTTGGTATTCCTTTTTGGTTGTCTTTCGATCATAGTGGGTCTTCATGCTGTCTGCAGATCTTTCTAGATTCCGCTGAGCGTACGCAAAAGCATTTTGAAGGTGTTTTCTCAGATTCTCAACATACTCATGAGTTGTAGAGGCATTTATTAGTGTCTTCTCCAGTGTTCTATAGAGCAAATGCTGAGGTAGTGCCATCCTTCGTCTAGTCATCAGCTCAAATGGAGACATCTTAGTTGCAGAAGAAGGGGTAGATCTGATGGCCATCAGGACAAGTGGTAATTGGATTTCCCAACTTGGCCCAGAATCTGCCACAAACTTTTTTAGTATGCACACAATGGTTTTATTGAATCTCTCAACTCCACCACTACAGGACTTCCGGTATGCAATGTGTAGTTTCCTTTTTACCCCAAGTATCTCCCACATCTTTGTCATCACTTCGCTGGTGAAGTGATTACCTCAGTCTGACTCAATCCTTTGGGGTAGTCTAAAACGCGTGAATATGTGATTGATCATCAGAGCAGCTGCTGTTTCTGCCTTGCAGTTTGGGGCTGGGAGACATTCTACCCATTTAGTAAACAAGCATGTACGATTAACAACTACTTGTTCCCCCTAGAGGAGCGAATCACATGCCCGAAGACATCTACTTGTAAATCTGACCAAGCAGTGTCATCCCCCTATTTTGTAAGGTGTGTGAATGATGTTGGCTGAAATTGTGCACACACAAGACACCCTTCAAGTATTGGTCGAGGTCCTGCCCCATGTGTGGCCAGTATGCAACCTCTCGCAAGATTTCTAATGTAGTATTAAACCCCCAATGACCGGCTGTGGCTGCATCGTGGGCGTGACTTAGCATCAGGCTTCGGAATGAGGTAGGAACCACCCATTGGTCCCAGCCAGATATGGATCTCCTCACCAACAAACCGTCTTGGATTTGGAACATTTTTGGACATTTCATCAACACTCTGAGGTCCTCTTTCCCAATGCAATCGGTATCCATCAGGGGAAAGTTCCCAGGATCCTCAATGTGTTGATAAAACTTACCAATGATTGGATTCCCTTTTTGTGTCGTGATTAAATCAGCATCTGGGGTCTCCTTACTCCACTGGGCAGTTGAGAGTTCATTATGATCATTTTTCTGGGATCTAGTGATAGCAGTGACCTGGATTTCCCCCAACCGGGACTTGATCTCAAGGAGATCCCCTTGGATGGCTCTGGTTTTGGCTAGCTGATCAGCTAGGACATTTCCAGTTTTGTCTGGTCCCTCTATTCTAGAATGACCCTTGATCTTTTTCCAGTAGATGGTCATCCCAGTAGAGGTTACCAGATGATCGATATTGTATATTAGCTTGCCATGCTTGAGTGGTTTGTTGTTAGCTCATAGCATGGCTCTGGTTTTCCAATTACCCAGGTGCTCCACGAACCCATTCCACACATAATCTGAATCAGTGATTGTGACCTGTTCGTGGAGTTGGTATTGGACAGCAGTGAGGATGGCTTGATGAACTGCCATCAGCTCTGCCACCTCACTACTACAGGGACCAATTTTGTACCCAGTGGAGGGTTCCAGGGCATCATTCACCCAGGCATTCCCAACGCCAGCCACTAGTTCTCTTTCCCCTTGTTGTCAACATGGTAGGAACACCCATCCACATTAACAGTGGGAATTCCCTCACACTTGTCTTCTTCATAGACTTTGTGCGGGGAATTCATGTATGCCTCCATGTTGTCCTGGGTTTTAAGACTTTCGTCCTCAAGACAGTTTTCTCTGGCACAATCATGCAAGTCAGCCAGACCTTGTGCGAGGGGACTCTTCTTGATTTGGCCATATTTGATCTCCACAGGATAGCCTTGAATTGACAGAATCCAGGAAGTAACTCTGGAATTACTCACATTTCCAGCCTGGATTTTGTCACTTTGGAGATATTGCAAAGGCTGATGTGGAGTCGCCACTATGATGTGCTCCCCCTAGATGAACAGGTGGTAATTTCTCAATGCCCACAACGTTGGCAGGAGTGCCTTCTATCAATCGTTGAATTTTTCCTCCACAGAGGAGAATGTCTTGCTTGCATAGGAGATGACTTTGTTGACCTTGTCATGCTTTTGATATAATACTGCGGTCAAGCATGTATTCGAGAACCGTGTCTCGAAGAAAAACTCCTTGTTTTTGACAGGGTAAGCTAGACAAGGCACATTTGAGAGGCGTCTTTTGAGTTGCTTTACTGCCTCGGCTTGTTCTGGACCCCACTCCCACTTGACCCCACCCATTCAACAGACGGATCAGGGGTCTTGTGATCTCTGCGTAATCCTTAATGAACTTTCTACTGTAATTAGTCAGTCCAAGGAGGCTCCTTAGCTCACGCAGAGTTGTGTGGTCTTTGAGTTTTAGGAGTGCTTCCACTTTCTTTTCCTGGGGACAGAGACCATCAGGAGTTATCTCATGCCCCAAGAAATTGACACAGTTCCTGCACCACTGTGCCTTTTGGAAGGATAGATTTGCTCCGGCAACCCTCAACTGTGTCAGAACATAACAGATTTCTGCTATATGTTCCTCCACAGTTGAGCTTTTGATCACGGCATCCTCTACATAGGCCAGGTTACCCCTTTCACCCAAGTCGGGCATGGTCTTCTGTAAGAAGATATTAAATTTGTTGCCAGAGTTGATGTATCCGAAGGGAGTCCGGGTCCATGTATACTTCTTCCCCTGAAGGTAAAGGACAGCTTGTATTGGTCCTCCCTACTGACAGGTACAGTCCAGTACCCATTGGTGAGGTCAATGGCAGTGTATACCTTTGACCCCTGGATCTGGGCCAGGCCCTGGTCAATGTAGGGGAGTGGCCATCTGGACATATGGACCCATTTTTTCAGCTCCCTTACATCAGCCCAGAGTCTCCCTGGCCGTTGGGTTTTAAAATCCCCAGCACCGGATTATTAAAGGTGCTGTGGACTGGGCGAATTATCCCACAGGACGCAAGGCTTTTGATAATTTCCGTCAGGGACTCCATGGATGCGAGAGGCAAGCGGTATTGCTTCACAAACACTGGAGTCATACCAGGGTCCGTGGGAATTGTTGTTGTATGGATTTTGGTGCAACCACAGTCATATGAGTCCACCACAAAGAGATCTCGAAAATCTAAGAGAAATTGTTTCAACTTTTGCTTTTGCTATGGAGTCTCACAGGCATCAACTAAGTTGACTCGCTCTTCAACCATTTGCCTGAAGCCTGAAAAGACTTCTGGTTTTGCTATCTCAGCAGCCTCCTCGAGCTGGGTGGAGACATCCCTAGTTAAAGTATTGACCTGGACAGAGGGTTTCAGGCAAGGGAGGCAGTTGTGGACCTGGAAGATCACCTGATCCCACCTGATGTCACAAGGCACCTCTTCCTCACCGTAAGGGCAGGAAGAATACACCAGGAAATTCCCCCCATGCCGGGTGAAGATCCTGTCTGGTGTTATGTCATTGTAACTATCATTGTCAAAATAGTCATTGGGGATTGGTCCTATCAGTTCATTACCTAGATCTTTGGAAAAATGTTGGTCATCAACCGCCATTCCAATAATGGTGCCTGCGCTCAGAGTGATACTCCTAAGGTCGCTGTTATCCATCAATATTGGAATGGTGTTTTGTTCTACATTGACTAATGTGGTTGGGTTTAACCCCAACCCTTACTGTTGCAGATGGGCATTGAGGTGAACATATGCATCAGGATTTTGCAGTTTCTGTCCTCTTTTAATTTTTTTTTCAAGTGGGAATAGTCGTTTCCCTCCTGGGATGGTGACGTCATCTCCAATTTGAACTGCAACTGCATACGACAGCAATTGGGCTGACCGAAATGCTTTCTGTGAATCATCAAAGTGCATGGGATTACCCCCTAATCAGGACCAGGCTTTGTAATTGATCAGGTCCAAATTAATCGCAAACCGATTGAGAATGCCACTGCCTAAATAGAATGCAGCAGGGACATCTCGCACGACCCAACAATCATGCACTATGCTTTTGTTTCCGATAGAGATTATGATCATACACATGCTAGACAGGAGACGTTTGGAATTAGGAGTTTCCAGCCCATTTCCCATATATCAATCAGTTTAAATGTGGGAATGGCTGGATCTTTTGGGAGTTTTCAGAACATGGCTTCGCTGATGAAGCTCTTACCGTTGTTCACGCACACTCAGGCGAGAACAGATTCATTCCCCTTATTTAACTCAATAGGGATGAATAACTGTTCTCTAGTTTTCTGAATGTCAGATAAACTTTGAGCTGGTTTCTCGTCACTCTTGACTAAGGAGTTGGGATTTTTCCGATTATGAATTAGTATGAAATTTCAGTGTATTTCCTTCCAGTGTGGAATGCCACTTGAAACTGGAAGGAAGGTTGATTTTCAGAAATAGAGAGGAGTTCCCATCACCAGTTTGTTGTCCTACAGCAATTGCTGTCACGTCAGGTATTTGGTTGTTCTGAAAATGGAACTCAGTATGATCGTGTTTTTTGAACCGTGTGGCATGTGCCATTTAAACTAACATGGTTGACACTATGTTTCATTTTATGGGCTGGTTAGTCTGGGCCCAGAGGACCTTTTTCACAAAGTCTATTGGGGGGACAACCTTCCCAAGGATGTAATTCTCCAGTAGACAGGGTGTGCCCTCCAGAGACTATGACCGGTTGTTTCACCTTGTATCACCTGATTTTAATTTCCAGATCCGCAGTCCCCTCAACAGGAATTTCATTCCCATCAAAGTTCTGAATTTGTCCAGGAAAAGGGGTGAGAGGGATCTGGTATCCCTCCCCCCTTCCTGAATTCAGCTGATCAAAGGCTCTCTTTGACAGAAGAGTTGCTTGGGATCCAGTGTCCACCAATGCCGGAAATGCACACTGCCCTTGCACTTGGAACAATGGGCTGAGGTAATGGGTATTCTGGGTAAGTTTGGTGGTTAATTGCCTTATTTTTGACTCCGACACAGGGGTAGTCTGGCCATGAATCTGTGTGGGAGTTTGGGGATCTGCAAGAAAAACTTGGCACTTGGATATTTGGGGAATTTGGGCTCCTCTTTTTCTGATTCTGGGCCACCCCCTCTTTTATGGAGGCAGTCAATAGATTTAGTTTGGACAGTGTGGTTTCCTTGATTCTCATTCTGGGGTTCAATAATGGGCGATCTGACTCAGTCCCCACATCCCCACAGTATTTAGATGTGGGATCTCTTGGGACCCATTTTTCTTTGGGCGGATTTCCCCCATCCCTGAAGAAGATCTTTTTCCCAGAATCCTTTAAGGATTCTTCCCCTTCAAATTGGAGGACACTGATTTCCTCCACAAAATGGGCCCTTTTGGGTTCTTTATTTCTCCTACTCCTGTGTTCCCTTGGTTGCAGACTTTTGGGGGCAGGAGATTTTTGTTCCAGTTCCTGTGTTTACAGGGGCTTTTCATGAGTGAGGGAGGAAGCTTCCTCTAAGGCTTTACACCTCCCATCCCACTAAGCCTCCTCCTCTGGGACCGGTAAGTTGTCGGGGTGCTCTCCCTGTCATTGTTCTGGAGTACCAGACCCTTGGTTTGTGACGTTCTGAGCCACCATGTTCATCTGAGTGTTCTGTTGGGCTCTCAACATGTGACCCAGATCCTGGGACAGGTTCTGGACCTGGCGTTCCAGTTTGGACACCCGTTCCGGCTGGTACGGGGATCTCTGGTGAATCCTAGGTGAATCATGGGAAGGATAACTATCCCTTCTCCCATAGTACCCTGGGTTTGGAGAATGTTGGTAACCCTCCACCCTTGGCCTCCCCTCTCCCGGATTTGGTTGTCTGGCCTCTTGAAAGTGGAGAAAGAAAGGAGGGTGCCCCTGTAGGTTGGGGTTTGAGGGTACCGGGGAAAGAAACTCAACCCAGCATTTGGGGATTACTGCCCTCCTGGGGAATGTTAGGAGGGACGTTTCCTGGGGCGGTACCTACTTAGTTGGACCCCCCTTGGGCTGGGGCAGTGCATACCTACCCCAGGATGGGTCTGTTACCCTTGTATCGGGGGCTAATGTAATCAGGGGAGTTAGGGGTCCCATTTGTGGGATTACCTCCCTGACTACCACCTGTCTGGGATTGGCCCGAGGGCCTGCTGGGGCTTTGATTGGCTGGATTTGGTACAGGTATACTTTTAGGCCGCCCCCCCATTTCCAGATCTAGAATGGGGACAACCTTCACCTCTGCCACCTTAGCAGCAGCAGGGGTGTTGGCTGGTTTGGGGTTTTTGTTTGTGTTTTTGTTACCTGCTGGTTTTTGTACCTCATAAATGCGGGTCGCCTGTTCTATGACCCAGTCCAGTGATCTTTTCTCATGAAAGTCCCTCACCAGCTGGGTCATTATATATTTTGGGAGAGCATGAAAGAAGGTGGTGATGAACTCCCGACTATCTGTGCGCACCCTCCTTTTGGTCTGGGCAAAGGCGTGTTTGAGCCCCTGCACAAATTCTTGTGGGGACTGATCTTTCCCGCGCTGCAGATTGTAGGGCGCCTTGCGGGCTTCTTGGGGGTTTCTGTGAGCAGAGAAATGTTTTAAGATGGCCGCCCTGTAGGTGCACCATCTGGAGTGGTTCTGGTCCTCCAGTCCTGCAAAGAAACTGGAGTATTCAGGGGAGAATGCCCATTTCACATACTGTATGCAATTCCGCCTGTCCTTCATATAAAAAGTATCCATCATTTCTTCATATAATTTTAGGTGTTCCTAGACAGAATACTTGGCATTTTATAATATGGAGTTATGATACTTCTAATGGCCTTGATCTGCATAATGGGATTTTTTTATAGCTCTCTTAAGTTTGTGTGCCTTCTTTGTTTGAGTCACCCGAGTCCACTCGTCCTCAGACGCAGAGGGGCTGCTACTGGAGGCTAGGCACTCCTTGATTCTGGGAGTTTGAGAAGCCTACTCCTGGGGTGCTCAGAAGAGTCTTCTGACTCTTCCCTGCTCCCAGGATTGGCGGAGTATCCCCTTCACTGCCCCAACTGGGTAGAGGTCTTCAGGATACTCTTGTTGGGCTTTATTTACTTGAGTTCCCCCCCAAATTTCACAAACTGATCTTTTGGAAGGCGGTGTTTTAGCGGATCCAATTCCCTGACCATCCCCTCTTAGGAGTCTTCCTTGTAAGAGATATCAGCCCTAACATTTGGGTATCTGTACAAGGACGTCCGTCCATCAATTTCTGGGGGGTGTGGATCTGTCAGTCCCATTTTACCAACCCTATTGAATTCTGCCATCAGCATGTCCCCTGGTTCATGTGAGCGAGAAGACATGAAGCTGCATTGTTCATGGTAATGAAGGGGTTTGAGTCCCTGAGTACAGGGGTCGTTATATTATGACTGGGGTTTGCTCTGTCACTCTCTACCTGTTCAGGGTCCCTCCAGTTAGAATTTAGTCTAGCACCCTCTTTCTCCAATCTTGCTACCTTTTATTTTTCAACCCCTATTTCCTGGTAGTAAGCAAAAATATGAGCCTTTTGTTCATCTATCAAGGCCTTACTGGTCTTAATGATTCGCTCTTGCACTGCTACTTGTTGGTAGAGTCCATCAATCTTTTCACAGAGATCCTCATTGCCCCTCTTCCTGCATGTTTTGGGAGCACTAGGACATTCTCTGTCGCAAGTGGTTCATCTCCTGGGTTTGGGTGTCTTTGACTTGGGTGTTCTCTTTCAGAGCACCTTCTACCCGTCTGGTGTGCTCTATTAGTTTCCCAGGCTCAGTTATTAGTTCCTTAGCTCCTGGAGGACCAACGTACTTTCTTGTAACTCGGTTCTAAACTCGCTTATTTTCTGCCCTAGGGTGTCTTTCTCTTGATTTAGGGTACCCCTCTACTCCGCCAGGTCATCTCTTTGTTTTTTGATAGCATGGGATTTCTGGTGCTCCTTATCAAATTTCTCTTGCGAGTGGAGGTCTTTCACAATTAATTTATTGTTTTCATCTTTCAATTTTTCTCTCTGGTCTTGCAGGATAACCATCTGCTTTGTGCAGGCTCTATTAAACTGTAATTGTTGGGCCAGCTTGTGTCAACCCTTTCCTGACACTCCTATTTTAGTTCCTGTAATTGGGTGTCTTGCTCTGCATTCTCTTGCCGTAGGAGAGCCAGATCCTCTTTTAATTTTGTGACCTAATGTCTAGATTCTGCCTCCAATTCTTGGCTCTTCTTTAGCCTTTGTTCTGCTGAGTCTAGATCATTCTGTATTTTCTCTAGTGATTCAATTTGATTCTGTGCCAGAAGTATGCTTTCAGCGTCCTTTTCCCGTATCACTCCTATGTGGAGGTATAGGTAGGCCGCAATTCTGGCAATTTTGCTTTGCTCCTCTTTAACTTTTGGGGCCACGTACAATTCGCTGAGAGCTTGGTGTAATGGGCCATTGTGCAGCCATTTATCCAGGTTCATGGCAGTGAGCTTTTGCATAAGTTCCTGTAGCCAGACATGTTCATTCTGTTCTGGCCACTCACCCCTGACAAAAAGCCTGTGCACAAGGTGCTCCCTAGCCATACCTATTTCTACTGGGATAGCCATTTTGGAAATGTCAATTTCTTTGATAATTATTTCGGGGTTGATTTATTTTTACTTTTACAGATCGGCCTGGTATTAGAGTATTTGTTTGGGAGGCGCTTTTACAGTGTAGCACAGTATACCAACCACAAAAAGTAACACTACCCTCCAGGTTAGCCTGCTGTGCTAGACTGTTACAGGTGGTAATCAAACTCAGATTCACAGCACGAGCCCCCAAATCTGTTAAGAATTTCAATCAGGCGATACACCCTGGTCTCAGCCTAGTATGCAGCGCACAACTGAAATGCTTATTTTATTATATATGTAGGTTCAATATTTGAGAGATACACAACTCATATCATAACCCTTTTTCAAATCCCCCGGGTCATGATGAAACAGGAATCAGGCTGGTTGGAAAAGGTAATATTTATATATTTATTTAAAATTCAAATCAAACATACACTTTTTAGTATATGGGGCAGCAATCACCAATGTGGTGACAATAACATATAAGAAGGTTTGTAATGCACTTAAGTTCACTCTTTAGCAACACAAAAAAGAAAACACCAGAGAATAGAACACTTTTGGCTTGTTTGGAAAGATAGCACTTAAGTTAGGATTTCCCCCTGCAAGATTCCTCAACCCACAAAGAATAAATTCTAACTAGATATAAGGCAGCAGCAGGTAATCAGGAATGAGGAGCAATAGACAACATTTGAATCCAACCTTCCCTCCTTAAACAAGAGAGGAAAACGGATTTTAAACCTTACAGTGTTAAAATGACATTTGAAAAAGGCTGATTAAAACACTGAAATTGTGCAAAAATCCCCAAATCAGTAAACATTTCTATGGGAGCAACATTGGAAAGATACTAGCAGTCATAAGCAATAAGCAATAGTTTGAGCAAAAGTAAGCACTTTGAATTTGATTGTAAGTTTTAAAACAATTAATAGCAAAAACAACACGTGTAAAATTTAGCAAATTTTTGCAGTACACGCCTGGTTTTTAATAAAAATGTGTGAAGTTCATTGATTTTGCGTAGCTATAATTCTTAGGTATAATGAAGAATTGAAAAGAGGTCTCTAGCTATTAAACTGAGGGAGATATGCAATGTAGAATAAGAGGTGTTTTTAGAAAAATAGTGTAGTGAAAACAGAAAAGAAACTTTCAGGGTAATTCATAGAATTTCGCACAAAAGTGGCGCACGCGGCTGGCGCACAGTGTCCCTGTGCGATACACTGCGCCAGCCGCGTGCGATAAAATCCATTTCATCGCACAGCGTATTCATGGATTCCAGCCTCCAAAACCAGCCATGGCACAGAGTGGTGCAGCGACCCTGCAGCAGCACCAGTTACGCCCCCAAGAACGCCCTTGCGCAAGGAAAAGCCTTCCAAATTCCCAATTCATTGCAAAGGGCTGCGCTAACCCTGGACCAGTTCACAGGGCTGCCAAACAGCAAACGGCAAGCGGGGAACGTGTATTTCAGTGGTTCGCGGGAAGTTTCACACGCGATTGTCCTGGGTACGTGTACATCAGGGGTGCGTGTGAAGTAACACACGCGATTCCATCAGGGCACGTGTATTCCAGGGGTGCGCGGGAAGTATCACACGCAAAATCAGCAGGGTACCTGTATTTCAGGGGTGCGCGGGAAGTATCACACGCAATTCCATCAGGGTACGTGTATTTCAGGGGTGCGTGGGAAGTATCACATGCGATTCCATCAGGGCACGTGTATTCCAGGGGTGCGCGGGAAGTATCACACATGATTCCATCAGGGCACGTGTATTCCAGGGGTGCGCGGGAAGTATCACACGCAAAATCAGCAGGGCACGTGTCTTCCAGGGGTGTGCAGGAAGTATCACACGGAAAATCAGCAGGGTACGTGTATTTCAGGGGTGCGCGGGAAGTATCACACGCAATTCCATCAGGGTATGTGTATTTCAGGGGTGCGCGGGAAGTATCACACGCAATTCCATCAGGGTACGTGTATTTCAGGGGTGTGCGGGAAGTATCACACGCGATTCCATCAGGGTACATGTATTTCAGGGGTGCGCGGGAAGTATCACACGCAATTCCATCAGGGCACGTGTATTTCAGGGGTGCGCGGGGAGCACTACACGTGAATTGGCCGTGTGGGTCCTCCCAGGTGTTCCCTCTACACCCTCCACGGCCCCTGCAGGTAGCCCACACCACAGGGGAGCACCCTGCACCCCTGCCCATGTCCCGCAGGCAGCCCATCCACCATGGCCATGCCCCCCAGCCAAGCCACATGTCACCTTGCACTACTGATCAACAACGCATGTCTCCCAGCACCCTCACCCCCCAGCACTGTGGGGCACCTGCCAGCAGGCCCCCACACATGTCCAACTGATGTCCCCCTGCACCCTCACCCCCCAGCACTGTGGGGCACCCTCCACCAGGCCCACACTTATGTCTCCCAGCACCCCCACCCCCCAGCATCCAGGGGCACCCTCCACCAGGGCCCCACTCCTTCCTACCACCCCCACCCACCCCCCAGCAGTGCGATTTGCCTGTGTACGTGTATATCAGGGTTGCGCGTGTAGTCTGACACACGATATCGTAGGGTACGTGTATTACGGGGTTCACGGGAAGTTCCACACGCGATTGCCCTGGGTACGTGTATTTTGGGGTGCGCGTGAAGTTCCACATGCGATTTCAGCAGGGTACGTTTATTCCAAGGTGCAAGTGAATTCCACACGCGAATCCAGCAGCCTATGTGGATTCCGGGGGTGCCGGGCAGTCCTACACGTGAATCGGCCGTGTGGGTCCTCCCAGATGTTCACTCGACACCCTCCACGGTCCCTGCAGGCGGCCCAAACCACAGGGGACTACCCTGCACATGTCCCACAGGCAGCCCACATGTCACCTTGCACTACTGCCCACCAACGCATGTCCCCCTGCACCCCCACCCACCAGCACTGTGGTGCAACCACCACCAGGCCCCCACTCATGTCCAACTCATGTCTCCCAGCACCCCCACCCCCCAGCACTGTGGGCCACCCTCCCCCAGGCCCACACTCATGTCTCCCAGCACCCCCACCCCCCAGCATCCAGGGGCACCCTCCACCAGGCCCCCACTCATGTCCCCCTGCACCCCACCCCCCAGCACTGTGGTGCACCCTCCACCAGGCCCCACTCATGTCTCCCTGCACCCCCACCCCCCAGCACTGTGGTGCACCCTCCACCAGGCCCCCACTCATGTCTCCCAGCACCCCCACCACCCACCAGTCAGGGGCACCCTCCACCAGGCCCCCACTCATGTCTCCCTGCACCTCCACCCCCCTGCATCCAGGGGCACCCTCCACCAGGCCCTCCCTCATGTCTCCCTGCACCCCCACCCCCCAGCACTGTGGGCCACCCTCCCCCAGGCCCCCACTCATGTCTCCCTGCACCCCCACCCCCCAGCACTGTGGTGCACTCTCCACCAGGCCCCCACTCATGTCTCCCTGCACCCCCACCCCCAGCACTGTGGTGCACCCTCCACCAGGCCCCCACTCATGTCCAACTCATGACTCCCAGCACCCCCAAACCCCAGCACTGTAGCGCACCCTCCACCAGGCCCCCACTCATGTCTCCCTGCACCCCCACCCCCCAGCACTGTGGGCCACCCTCCCCCAGGCCCCCACTCATGTCTCCCAGCACCCCAACCCCCCCAGCACTGTAGGGCACCCTCCACCAGGCCCCCACTCATGTCCCCCTGCACCCCCAACCCCATGCATCCTGGGGCACCCTCCGCCAGGCCCCCACTCATGTCTCCCAGCACCCCCACCCCCCTGCATCCAGGGGCACCCTCCACCAGGCCCCCACTATGGCTCCCAGCACCCCCACCCCCCACCAGTCAGGGGCACCCTCCACCAGGCCCCCACTCATGTCCCCCTGCACCCCCCCATCACTGTGGGCAACCCTCCCCCAGGCCCCCACTCATGTCTCCCTGCACCCCCACACCCCAGCATCCAGGGGCACCTTCCACCAGGCCCCCACTCATGTCTCCCTGCACCCCACCCCCCTGCATCCAGGGGCACCCTCCACCAGGCCCCCACTCATGTCTCCCTGCACCCCCACCCCCCAGCACTGTGGGCCACCCTCCCCCAGGCCCCCACTCATGTCTCCATGCACCCCCACCCCCCAGCATCCAGGGGCACCCTCCACCAGGCCCCCATTCATGTCTCCCTGCACCCCCACCCCCCTACATCCAGGGGCACCCTCCACCAGGCCACCACTCATGTCTCCCTGCACCCCCACCCCCAGCACTGTGGGCCACCCTCCCCCAGGCCCCCACTCATGTCTCCAAGCACCCCCACCCCCCTACATCCAGGGGCACCCTCCACCAGACCCCCACTCATGTCTCCCTGCACCCCCACCCCCATCACTGGGGTGCACCCTCCAACAGGCCCCCACTCATGTCCAACTCATGTCTCCCAGCACCCCCACGCCCCAGCACTGTAGGGTACCCTCCACCAGGACCCCACTCATGTCCCCCTGCACCCCCACCCCCCTGCATCCAGGGACACCCTCCACCAGGCCCCACTCATGTCTCCCAGCACCCCCACCCCCCATCAGTCAGGAGCATCCTCCACCAGGCCCCCACTCATGTCTCCCTGCACCCCCACCCACCAGCACTGTGGTGCACCCACCACCAGGCCCCCACTCATGTCCAACTCATGTCTCCCTGCACCCCCACCCCCCAGCACTGTGGGCCACCCTCCCCCAGGCCCCCACTCATGTCTCCCTACACCCCCACCCCCAAGCACTGTAGGGCACCCTCCACCAGGCCCCCACTCATGTCCAACTCATGTCTCCCAGCACCCCCACCCCCCAGCACTGTAGGATACCCTCCACCAGGCCCCCACTCATGTCCCCCTGCACCCCCACCCCCTGCATCCAGGGGCACCCTCCACCAGGCCCCCACTCATGTCGCCCAGCACCCCCACCCCCCTGCATCCAGGGGCACCCTCCACCAGGCCCCCACTCATGTCTCCCAGCACCCTCACCCCCTACCAGTCAGGGGCACCCTCCACCAGGCCCCCACTCATGTCCCCCAGCCAACATGTCATCACAATTTAGATCCCTGGTCCTTATGGTCAGCCTCCAAATGCCAAACACCCACCCGAGTATTGCATCCACCCACTTAGAAATGGCAATTACATGATAGAACCCCAAAGGCAAGTTTGTGAATGAACACATGTCCCTCACATACACACAATGGGTGTCAGTGAATGTCAAAACCCATATCATGATATGCATGAAACCAATGACATGATACTACACATTGAAGTTTGAAGAAAAAATATGATTAAAAGCAACACAAATTGAATCAAAAATAAACAAACAAAAATGGGAATTCCAAAAAAAAAGCAGCATGTCCGTGAAATAATGTAAAACCACAAATCATAATCCAAAGGAAAGGTGTCCAAAGTCACAGTTCACAAAAGTAAATCCAATGGAAACTTAAAATCGAAAACAATTGCTCCATGGGTAAATCATAAAAAAAAAATGAAAATCCAGCAGTCAACTATATACAGAGAAACAATCCAGGGTCCATGATCCCAACAGAAGAAATGAAACCTAACTAATAACACTACCTAATAAAAAAAAACGATCTACAAAAATGTGGCCCATTGTCCAAAAGGTCAAAAAAAAATGCAAAACCAAAGGAAACCTAACACTAACTACAGAACTATTTACAAGGGCAGCGGGCTAGTCCAACGGCTCACTTCGGGATGTTCCGGGCCAGGGCATCATCAAACTCCTGCTCAATGTCCCGGAGGCGGTCCTCCTACATGGCCCCGAGGGTCCGCAGGGCCGTCGACATGTTCACCTCCAACTCCCTGCAGTTCTCCGCCCTGACCATCGTGAGCCGTGCCTCTTCTGCCCGCTGCTGCTCCGCATCTATGGCGTGGCCCAACCGCTGCCACACGGAAGACACTTCCTGTCCTGGGTCCTCCAGCCCTCCGGCCGATGCCTGCCCCTCCGATGTCGAAGGCCCGAGCCATCATGGCTCCCACCTCGTTGCTGCTGCTGTGCCTCTGCCTGTGCCCTGGCTCCTGCTGCCTGCACATCCTCCACCGGCTGGGGTGCAGTCGTTGATGTGGCCACCCCTGCTGGACGTCTGACTGCCGACTGTGGCAGGGATGCCTCCTCCACCAGACTGGCCGCACCGTCAGAGGCAGCTCCACAGGGCACCCAGGTGACTAATGAGTGGGAAGATGGCACGGAGGACGACTGGCGCATAGGGGGTTCAGTTGAGGAGGGGGTCTGAGCAAGCCCCATCAAACAGAGGAATCCGGCCTGGGTGACCTGTCCCAGTTGGTCAACGTGGTCAGTGAGCCATTCGAGATGACGTGCAGTCTCTTCATGAAAAGACTGCAGGTCACCTCGCATGGCCCGTTGACGCAACGCCACACCAGTCAGGACATTCTCAACCCGGACTCGGATAGCCACGTCTGCAGGCAGAGGAAGGCCAGTTGTTGTGAGCTCATCCCCTGCCTGAAAACGGGTCTGGACATAGGCATCCCTGCTGGTGCAAGATGATGCAGTGACAGGATCAGGGACAGGATTGCACACAGGCACCTCCGCGGCGGCCTGTGCTGCCTCCTGTCCCTGGTCCTGCACTGCACCACTAGCACCAGTGGAATCCCCACCTCCAGACCCCGTCTCTGTTGCTTGCACGGCCTCCTCCTCCACCAAACCCCCCACCAACCTGGATGACTCTGTGCCATCTTCCCCCGTTGGTCCCTGTGGGGTCCCAGCTGCCCCTTCTGCTGCCGAGGAGTCCAACTCCGACCTCCGCCTCTTGGACCTCCCCCCGGCAGCTGCGGCCTGGGACGTGGCACCGGACTCCTCACTCCCCGACGAGATCACAACCTGGGAGGGGAACCGGGCCTTGCATCTCCGGCTGGCGCTGCGATCCCCGCCGCTGTGCTCCACAGCACCTTCTCCGCCCTCTTCATCAGTTGACGCTGCAGACAGGGAGAAATAAAACACAGGCATCAGGGCACTGTACAATGGACGCATACACACATGACAGTTGTACATGAGTGGCATTGGCAAACCTCAGACATGGCATCACAATCGCCAACTCACATGTCATTTCAACTTGCACACATGAGCCATACCACAGCCATATCACAACTGCCAGCACCATCCATACACATACAACAGCATGAGCAAGCAAAGGTGAGCCAGACATCACATGCAACACAGGGAGTGCACTACACATGCACACACACCACCACACTTGCATGCATGTGTACACCTCTGCCAACTGTCGCAGTCTTCAGATGGGCATCCATGTCACATCTGCCAATCAGGCTTCCACATCCCGCTGTCACATGCATCCATGTTGCATCACTGTTGCACCCTTGTCAAATACACACACATGCACATGTACACAGTGCTGATACATGCAGCTGAAAACAACATCCATGTGTGACATCACGAACATGCCTACTTACATACACATTCATCCAAACATGTGTGCCCACACAACTGCATTTGGCATGCAAGCCTACACACACAAGCACCATCCATGTCTCACACATGACAGCCCTCGCATGTGTTAGCCTCACGGCCCTGTACACTCCCACCCATACTCGGCCCCATACAAACACATGTGCAACCTGCACACTACTGGCACATCACCACACGCACAGCTTACAATCATGATGCATGTACACTTACCGCTCGACTCCAGACGGGTCTGCCTCTCAAGGACCTGGACGTGGAGCGCTGGGGATATGCGTTCCAGGACCCTCATCTGATTGTCTGACAAGTGGCCACAGCGCCCCTTAGCATCCGCTGCCTTCAAGAGGCGCCGGGCCTTGTTGAGGGTCCTGGACCTGAAGTCCTCCCGGCGCTTCTTGACATGTTGGAAATCGCGGACTGCCACCTCTCCACATTAATGGCAGTCACGATGTCCGTCCAGATCCGAGTCCGTCCTTCCTTGTCGGCGCGCAAACTTCCGAAGAGGGCATCATACTGCCCCAGGACTTGCTCCACCAGGACACCAACTTCGGTGGCAGTGAAGCTGGTGCCCCTCTGCCTCTCTGGCCAGGGGTTGTCAGTGGTGCCAGATGTTGCAGTGCCCGACATGACAACCCCAGAGGCAGGAGTGGGTGGGCAACTGGGTCCTGGGGCTGGGCTGTGGAGCTTGGAATCCCAGTCGGGAGTCTTCGGTTCCAGAAGGGGTGGTCACAGCAACAGCACCCCTGGCTGATGTGCTGGCAGCAAATGGCAGGGCACTTGGGCAGCAGGCAATCAGGCAGCAGCAGATGGCAGGTGGGAGCGTGCTCGGGGCTCTGGGGGGCAGTAATTCAGCCTTCTGGGCAGGAGCGTGGTCTTCTGTGTGCTTACACGTGGCCAGCTTGATACGGAGTGATTTGGCACGTGAAAATCCAGCACATCTGCGTGTAATTCGAGGAAAGGGCCTTAGCGCGTAAGCGCGTCAGCACACGTACGCAAATTCATTGGCCCAAAGGCCAACAGCGCGTATGCGCGTCTGTGACGTGCGTGCGCGGGCATTTCCCTGTACATGGGTGCATGTTACACATCCAATGACTGCACGTCAGAGTGTCAGCATGTGTAATTGGAGTATGGGGCCGTAGCGCGTACACGCGGAAGTGACGCTGGACGTGTGGGCCCATTTAAAAGGTACGTGTAGAACGCCATTTCCTTGTACGTGCTTTTCATGGAGAGCGAGTGGGTGTAATCTGTACTTCTTGTTGGTTCACACGCGATTTACTTCACAGCGTTCCAAGTTCGTACACCCTGTTACCTCTGACAGCTTTTTCTCTTCTTGTCTTTTTCCTGGGCCTGTTTCCTCAAACAGCATTCACTTCTCCTGTTGTCCTGTCTCCTCAGACAGCGTACAATTTTTCTTTTGGCGGGGGTGTTGCCAACGCGCACACGTGCGTATTTTACACGTGAATTTTCCTGGCAGACAGTGAGTCGCGCACGTATTTGACATCTGTGCTTGCCCCGTGTGTTGCCTACCCCTTCAGAGGTCACTCTACGCTGCGTGTGACACGCATACGTTCATTTTTGTGTTTCTGGGTGCCACAGCGTAGTGCAGGTTTTTTTTTTCCACGCACGTGTTCTAGGAGGGGTTGCGTGCACATTATCTCCCTTTTTCGCGGTGCCTGTGCGTTGCGTGACCCATCATCTTCCCCCAGGGGTCACATACAGCCTTGCTAGAGCACTAGGGTACAAATTCCAACAAGTACCCTACCCCTTTGACCCCCAATTGCCCAGGACAATAGTTTACTGCAACTCCCATATGCACAACTACATCAGTGCCATGGTTGGGAGGCGAGCACGCGGTAAGGGTGGCAAAGGTGGACGAGCCACAAAAGGTGGCCATGGTGGATACGGTAGGGGACGTGGCCAGGACTTGCAGGGTTCCCCTATCCCCCCATGTGTGGGTGACCAGTCAGGGACACCCATGCCCCCCCCGATTGAGGGTAACGTGGCTGACACCATCCCTGCTCAGCCCTTGTTGGACCAGCCCATTGTGGCACCAGAACTGGCACTGGGTGACTACATGGCTGACTTCCAGGTCAGCAGGTCTAGGCCACGTCTGGCGGTGCACGTTGGTGTCACCAGCCCACGTGGATCAGGGGCAGCTATGTCATCTGCTGCCCCGAGTAGGCAGGGTGGGGAGGCTGCAGGGGCAGCTGCGGCTCCATCCACCCCAGCTCTGAGTGTCCCAGCCAGGACAGTGTCGGTCCTAGTCCATCCTGCTGACGTTCCCCCTGACTACATCACACTTCAGCTAATGCCTGCACCAAGTCCCAAAGTCCCATGGTGAGTGTTCATTCCCACACTCCTAGTCCACAGTCCACCGGGGCTCCTGCCCCTAGTGTCCAGAGCGGCGTAGGACACTCAGTATCACCACCACCTTCCAAGAGGAAGAGGAAGAGTGCTCGTCCAGTACAGGCTGATGCCCCAGGCACGGCTACACAGTCCGGCCCACCAAGGAAGCCCAGCTTCAATCAGCTCGAACTTGATGCACTTGTGGAGTATGTGTCCTTACATGACAGCGAAATGGTGATTACTGCAGGATGCAAGACCACACCTGCACAACGTCAGGCACACTGGCAGACCATTGCGGAACTCATAAGTGCCCTTGGATTCGTGAGGCGCACAGCTAATGATTGCTACAAGCGCTGGAATGACCTTAAGCGCAGGGCAAAGAAAAAGCTGGCCTCAAGTCATTCCGCAACTCTGGTGACTGGAGGTGGGTCTCCGGCAGAAGACATAGAACTCACTCCACATTAGTATGTTGCTGGGACCTACGTCACGGAGGAACAGATCCAAGGCGTGGGAGACCTGCCAGATTACGAGGCATTGTCCGGTGAGTGCACATGCATGTGTGTGTCATCCATGTGCATGGTGTGTGTGTGAGAGCTTCTGATTGAGTGCCAGGTGAGGGGGTGTGTGCCTGAGTGGTTTGGGTCACCCATGTGCTTCATCCAATACATTCTGCTCACCAGGATTTGGGTGTTGCAGTATCCCTTCTGGCAACAGTAGACATTCAGCCCTACCTCACACCAGTTGCCCTTGAATTGTCATCTTGCCACAACATAGTTGCATGTTATTCTGTGTTCATTCAGGTGATTGTCTGCATTCCACCACTTTCACTAGGCATTTCTCAGTCCTATTGTCACATTTGTGACATGGCTAGGGTACATGCCATCTGTGTGATGGCATGTGTCATGTATGTGTATTGGACTTGCCAATCACAGGCCAATGTGTGATGGCACTGCTAGGCAGCATGCAGCAAATTTGTTGGTCTTCCATCTTTGTGTCATCAATGTGTGCCATTTGCCTCCCCTTCATACGCAGTGACAGTGCATGCATGGGAGGGTTATAGGCATGTGGTACATGTGTCAATGAAGTACTGTTTCTGTTGCTTCTCAGCCCTAATTGTGTTCCATGTTGCTAATGCCTGTTCCCATTTCTTTTCTTCCATGTCTTTGCAGGGGATGACGCACTTGATACTGCTGCGGTTGTGGAGATGGTGCAGACCCAGGAGGGGTCTCAGGCCTGACCGGGCACCAGTGAGGGACGAGGTGTGGTGGTGGGTGAGAACCCACACTTGCTGCAGGTCGTCATCTCAAGGGGTGTCTCTAGGTGCACCTCCCCAGAGCTCTATTCAGGTGTCAGGTGTCGCAGGTAAGTGTTTCTGGGAGGGATTCTGTACTGTCCAACCCACCTGCACCAGGGGTAAAACCCTCAATGGGGATGTCAGTGTTGGTAGGTCCGCCTTTGGTGGTTACGGATGCAGGGTCACACTCCGCTACATCTGATCCTATTCCTGGGCCAGCAGATCAGAGGGGGAATGCAGTCCTGCAGCCTCAGGCAGTGCCGGCACAGCAAGGCACAGTTCGCCTTGCCCCAGACAGGTGTGGTGCCTGCCGACGCGGTGGCCGTACGCCACCTGGCCATACTGCATGGGAGCAATCCATACACGGTATGGCAAACCAACAGGCAGCATCAACTGAGATGATGGCTCAGGCCATGGATAGGGTGGCCACTTCCATTTTCCCCCAAGAAAGGCTAATTGAACAACTACAGTAGGCAACAGACTCCATTAGCCAGTCACACAGGGATGACATGTTGGCATCCAACAGCGACAGACGGGCGGCACTGGATACTCTGCGGGAAGCCATTTCCATTGAGTCCCAGGGCCACAGGGAAGCCCTGAGGGTGGAACTCAGTCATCTCAGGGCAACTTTGGTTGAGGCTTCAGCTAACACAAGGACAGAACAGCAGATGGAGCGGCTCACACGTACGCTCTCAGCTGAGATGCAGGCAACTAGGGCGGAGGTCCGGGCATCCTGTGAGTTGTTGCATGGGGACCTACGCACAATTATCCTCCAGAACCAGACCTTCCACACCCGCATGCTCGCTGCCATGGAGGACCAGACTAGGGCTTTGCATGGGCTGCCTCCCATAGTGCCACCACCTTCTGATGCAGCTGCAGAGGGTGAGGAGAGCAACAGCAGCGATTCTCCCACAATAGGGTAGCCGTGCAGGCCATGAGCCCATGGAGGTATTTCTTTCTGCAAGATCCACACAGGTGGCTTTTGGTGTTCACCCTGTCCTCAGACCTCCTGGGTGGCCTCCCCACCCCCCCCCAGGCCCATTAATGCCCATTTTTGATTTTTTTTTATTTTTTATTTTTGTTTATTTTTATTTTTGATTTTTTGGACAGTGTGTTGCCTTGTGTGGCTCTCGTGGGCATACGCTGTATTGTGGCTGGGCACATGCAGGCTTGTCCTGAATTTGGGTCAGATGCTTGGGTTTGTGTGACACACACCCCTCCTGCTTCCAGTTTCCATGGGCTTGCAAAGGGTGTGCCCAAGTGACATTGACTTACACGGTGACGTTGGACTCCCATTTGATGTGTGGGCAGTCTGTAGTCAATACTGTGTATACATTCCTAGTGCATATTGTTGTTGTATTGTACACTGCATGGTGTAATGATATGTGGCTCTGCATCCACCTCATCCTCCTACTTTGCAGGTCCATTTCTCATGTCTTCACAAGGCGGTCTACTTTGGGACTGGAGTCCATGTTGTAAGCAGTGCACCTACACTCTTGCGTAGCGCTAACACTGTATACTTGTAATTGTTCGAAGTGCTGCCATTATCAGGTAGTGAGGCTACCAATTTTTTAAGTCCGTACTGTCCTGTTTATGGTAGGTTGGAGATTGTGTAGGTGATTGGTATTCTTGGTAAGTATTTGGTAATGTGTGTTGTTGGTCCTGCATTACTGTGAGCATTTCATGTGTGGCCAGTTTCCATTAGGGAAACTGTAGTTGGTGACACTTGGGGCGTGTTGTGGGGATTAATTTGTTTGCTCTCACATTGCATGACATGCCATGGTGTGTTGTGTGGCCGTGCCGGGGAGGGGTTGGGTGACATGGCACTGTTCTCATGTTGTATTTTGGAAGTGGGTATTCATTTTTGCTGCATGGAAGTGTGTCTTTTGATGACACTGCATTGGTGGTGTTTGTGTAGGTAGGGATGCACACATTGTGACACTTCCAGATGAACAATCTCAGGCTGCTATGGTTCTGACAGTTGACTGTCCCATTGTTCATCATAATTGTCAGATTGAGTCATCATTGATTGTCAGATGGTATGTGCCAGGGCTGTGTGCACTCCACAGGGGTGTGCTTTCTATGTGAAGTAATTAGCCACCAGCTGCGTACGGGTTGCCTCACCCCGTGCCCTTTCCCCTCCCATGCGCAGCGGGCGTGCATGTGTTTGGGGATGTGGGGGTACCATCATGTCCACAGCCAGGCCCCTGCGTGTTGCAACATTGTGCAGGACACATGCTGCCACTATGATCCTGCACACTACTGGGGGAGCGTATAACAGCTGCCCGCCAGAATGGTCAAGGGAGCGAAAGCGTGACTTGAGCACTCCGAATGTGAGCTCCACTATGCCCCGGGTTGCAATATGGGCTGTGTTGTATCTTACCTCGGGAGGCATGATGGGGTTCCGAATTGGCGTCATCATGTGTGTGCTCAGAGGGTAGGCACTGTCCCTTGGGGAGGTGGTGATGGGGATCATTAGTGGGGTATTGGTATTACTCTGTATCTGTCATGCATGCGTGTGCTGTGGCATTTATACTCACCAAGTAGCCATGCATCGCCATGCCGCCCAGCTTCCATGTCCCGGTTTAGGGTTGACATCCTGTAAATGAAGCTGTCGTGGGTGGACCCTGGATAGTTGGCATATACTGAGGTGATGAATCCCTTGGCATCACATACTACCTGGACGTTGATGGAATGCCAGTGCTTGCGGTTTCTATAGATGTTCTCAGATGCCCTGGGGGGACGTAGAGCCACATGGGTGCAATCAATGGCACCTAGCACATTGGGGAATTGTGCCACCCTGTAGAAATCCTGGCTGACAGCCTGTCTTTCTGCAGGAGTTCTGGGCAGGTATATGTGCCTGCGGACTGATGGGGGTGCAGTGATGATGGCCAAAACCTGGTGTAAGCACCGTGACTGCATGGCCTGTGACACCCCCCCACTATGGCACTTGTCCGCTGAAATGATCCGGTAGCCAAGAAGTGCAGTACATTGAGGACCTTCTCCAGGGGGCTGAGTGCTTGGGAGCACACAGGGTGGGTGATGTGAGGTCATCCTCCCACTCACTGACCAGGTCGAGTATTATGTGTGGTGGAAACCTGTACCTGTACCTCCCATACACCTGGTTATCAGGCATACCAAATAGGCTGGTTCTGGGTGTGAAGATTCTGGCCCTGACTATCCTTCTCCTCCTCCTGCGGTATCCCACAGCCACTGCTGCTAGGAATGGTATATTCATCCTGGCGTCTGAGCTTGTTTGTTGTTTGCGCACTCTTTTATGCTGCGCGGGACGTGCGCCTGCTTCATGCTCGTGTACGTGTTTCAGGATTGGTCCTTTTTGGCGCGTTGTAGGCGACCGTCTAAATCTTCCCGCCCACCCCAGGAATACACATAACACGCTCTCCCAGGCCCAGTCGCCCAGTCACGAGTAAATATTCCCGCCCACCCCTGGAATACACGTACCCCACTCTCACAGGCCCAGTCGCGTGTGGAACTTCACGCGCACACACCGAAATACACGTACCTTGCAAATTCGCATGTGAAACTTCCCGTGCACCCCGAAATACACTTACCCTGCTGGTATCGCGTGTGGAAGTTCACGCAGACCCATGATACACGTACTCTGATGGAATTGTGCCCCTGACTGGTGGGGGGTGGGGGTGCAGGGAGACATGAGTGGGGGCCTGGTGGAGGGTGCCCCTGGATGCAGGAGGGTGGGGGAGCAGGGAGACATGAGTGGGGGCCTGGTGGAGGGTGCCCCTGACTGGTGGGGGGTAGGGGTGCAGGGAGACATGAGTGGGGGCCTGGTGGAGGATGCCCCTGGATGCAGGGAATGGGGGTGCAGGGAGACATGAGTGGGGGCCTGGTGGATGGTGCCCCTGGATGCAGGGGGTGAGGTGCTGGGAGACATGAGTGGGGGCCTGGTGGAGGGTGCCCCTGACTGGTGGGTGGTGGGGGTACAGGGAGACATGAGTGGGGGCCTGGTGGAGGGTACCCCTTGATGCAGGAGGGTGGGGGAGCAGGGAGACATGAGTGGGGGCCTGGTGGAGGGTGCCCCTGACTGGTGGGGGGTAGGGGTGCAGGGAGACATGAGCGGGGGCCTGGTGGAGGATGCCCCTGGATGCAGGGAATGGGGGTGCAGGGAGACATGAGTGGGGGCCTGGTGGATGGTGCCCCTGGATGCAGGGGGTGAGGTGCTGGGAGACATGAGTGGGGGCCTGGTGGAGGGTGCCCCTGACTGGTGGGTGGTGGGGGTACAGGGAGACATGAGTGGGGGCCTGGTGGAGGGTGCCCCACGGTGCTGGGGGGTGGGAGTGCAGGGAGACATGAGTGGGGGTGCCCCTGGATGCAGGGGGGTGCGGGTGCAGGGGGATATGAGTGGGGGCCTGGTGGAGGGTGCACCACAGTGCTGGGGGGTGGGGGAGCTGGGAGACATGAGTTGGACATGAATGGGGGTCTGGTGGAGGGTGCCCCTGGATGTAGGGGGGTGGGGTGCAGGGGGACAGGAGTGGGGGCCTGGTGGAGGGTGCCCTACAGTGCTGGTGGGTGGGGGTGCTGGGAGACATGAGTGGGGGCCTGGTGGAGGGTGCCCCTGGATGCAGGGGGGTGGGGGTGCAGGGAGACATGAGTGGGGCCTGGTGGAGGGTGCCCCTGGATGCAGGGGGGTGGGGGTGCAGGGAGACATGAGTGGGGGCCTGGTGGAGGGTGCCCATGGATGCAGGGGGGTGGGGATGCTGGGAGTCATGAGTGGGGGCCTGGTGGATGGTGCCCCTGGATGCAGGGGGGTGAGGTGCTGGGAGACATGAGTGGGGGCCTGGTGGAGGGTGTCCCTGACTGGTGGGTGGTGGGGGTACAGGAAGACATGAGTGGGGGCCTGGTGGAGGGTGCCCCACAGTGCTGGGGGGTGGGGGTGCAGGGAGACATGAGTGGGGGGTGCCCCTGGATGCAGGGGGGTGCTGGTGCAGGGTGACATGAGTGGGGGCCTGGTGGTGGGTGCACCACAGTGCTGGGGGGTGGGGGTGCTGGGAGACATGAGTTGGACATGAGTGGGGTCCTGGAGGAGGGTGCCCCTGACTGGTGGGGGTGGGGGTGCAGGGAGACATGAGTGGGGGCCTAATGGAGGGTACCCCTGGATGCAGGGGGGTGAGGGTGCAGGGAGACATGAGTGGGGGCCTGGTGGAGGGTGCCCCTGGATGCAGGGGGGTGGGGGTGCAGGGAGACATGAGTGGGGGCCTGGTGGAGGGTGCTAATAGATGCAGGGGGGTGGGGGTGCTGGGAGACATGAGTGGGGGCCTGGTGGAGGGTGCCCCTGGATGCAGGGGGGTGGGGGTGCAGGGAGACATGGGTGGGGGCCTGGTGGAGGGTGCCCCTGACTGGTGGGCGGTGGGGGTACAGGGAGACATGAGTGGAGGCCTGGTGGAGGGTGCCCCTGGATGCAGGGGGGTGGGGGTGCAGGGGGACATGAGTGGGGGCCTGGTGGAGGGTGCACCACAGTGCTGGGGGATAGGGGTGCTGGGAGACATGAGTTGGACATGAGTGGGGGCCTGGTGGAGGGTGCCCCTGGATGCAGGGGGTGGGGTGCAGGGAGAAAGGAGTGGGGGCCTGGTGGAGGCTGCCCTACAGTGTTGTGGGGTGGGGGTGCTGGGAGTCATGAGTGGGGGCCTGGTGGAGGGTGCCCCTGGATGCAGGGGGATGGGGGTGCTGGGAGACATGAGTGGGGGCCTGGTGGAGGGTACCCCTGGATGCAGGGGGGGTGGGGGTGCAGGGAGACATGAGTGGGGGCCTGGTGGAGGGTGCCCCTGACTGGTGGGGGATGGGGGTGAAGGGGGACATGAGTGGGGGCCTGGTGGAGGGTGCACCACAGTGCTGGGGGGTGGGGGTGCTGGGAGACATGAGTTGGACATGAGTGGGGGCCTGTTGGAGGGTGCCCCTGGATGCAGGGGGGTGGGGGTGCAGGGGGACAGGAGTGGGGTCCTGGTGGAGGGTGCCCTACAGTGCTGGGGGGTGGGGGTGCTGGGAGACATGAGTGGGGGCCTGGTGGAGGGTTCCCCTGGATGCAGGGGGGTGGGGGTGCAGGGAGACATGAGTGGGGGCCTAGTGGAGGGTGCCCCACAGTGCTGGGGGGTGGGGGTGCTGGGAGACATGAGCGGGGGCCTGATGGAGGGTGCCCCTGGATGCAGGGGGGTGGGGGTGCAGGGAGACATGAGTGGGGGCCTGGTGGAGGGTGCCCCTGACTGGTGGGGGGTGGGGGTGCAGGGGGACATGAGTGGGGGCCTGGTGGAGGGTGCACCACAGTGCTGGGGGGTGGGGGTGCTGGGAGACATGAGTTGGACATGAGTGGGGGCCTGGTGGAGGGTGCCCCTGGATGCAGGTGGCTGGGGGTGGAGGGGGACAGGAGTGGGGGCCTGGTGGAGGCTGCCCTACAGTGCTGGGGGGTGGGAGTGCTGGGAGACATGAGTGGGGGCCTGGTGGAGGGTGCCCCTGGATGCAGGGGGGTGAGGGTGCAGGGAGACATGAGTCGGGGCCTGGTGGAGGGTGCCCCTGGATGCAGGGGGGTGGGGGTGCAGGGAGACATGAGTGGGGGCCTGGTGGAGGGTGCTAATAGATGCAGGGGGGTGGGGGTGCTGGGAGACATGAGTGGGGGCCTGGTGGAGGGTGCCCCTGGATTCAGGGGGGTGGGGGTGCAGGGATACATGGGTGGGGGCCTGGTGGAGGGTGCCCCTGACTGGTGGGCGGTGGGGGTACAGGGAGACATGAGTGGAGGCCTGGTGGAGGGTGCCCCTGGATGCAGGGGGGTGGGGGTGCAGGGGGACATGAGTGGGGGCCTGGTGGAGGGTGCACCACAGTGCTGGGGGATAGGGGTGCTGGGAGACATGAGTTGGACATGAGTGGGGGCCTGGTGGAGGGTGCCCCTGGATGCAGGGGGGTGGGGTGCAGGGAGAAAGGAGTGGGGGCCTGGTGGAGGGTGCCCTACAGTGCTGTGGGGTGGGGGTGCTGGGAGTCATGAGTGGGGGCCTGGTGGAGGGTGCCCCTGGATGCAGGGGGATGGGGGTGCTGGGAGACATGAGTGGGGGCCTGGTGGAGGGTGCCCATGGATGCAGGGGGGTGGGGGTGCTGGGAGACATGAGTGGGGGCCTGGTGGAGGGTACCCCTGGATGCAGGGGGGTGGGGGTGCAGGGAGACATGAGTGGGGGCCTGGTGGAGGGTGCCCCTGACTGGTGGGGGATGGGGTTGCAGGGGGACATGAGTGGGGGCCTGGTGGAGGGTGCACCACAGTGCTGGGGGGTGGGGGTGCTGGGAGACATGAGTTGGACATGAGTGGGGGCCTGTTGGAGGGTGCCCCTGGATGCAGGGGGGTGGGGGTGCAGGGGGACAGGAGTGGGGTCCTGGTGGAGGGTGCCCTACAGTGCTGGGGGGTGGGGGTGCTGGGAGACATGAGTGGGGGCCTGGTGGAGGCTTCCCCTGGATGCAGGGGGGTGGGGGTGCAGGGAGACATGAGTGGGGGCCTAGTGGAGGGTGCCCTACAGTGCTGGCGGGTGGGGGTGCTGGGAGACATGAGCGGGGGCCTGATGGAGGGTGCCCCTGGATGCCGGGGGGTGGGGGTGCAGGGAGACATGAGTGGGGGCCTGGTGGAGGGTGCCCCTGGATGCAGGGGGGTGGGGGTGCTGGAAGACATGAGTGGGGGCCTGGTGGAGGGTGCCCCTGGATGCAGGAGGGTAGGGGTCCTGGGAGACATGAGTGGGGGCCTGGTGGAGGGTGCCCCTGGATGCAGGGGGGTGGGGGTGCAGGGAGACATGAGTGGGGGCCTGGTGGAGGGTGCCCCACAGTTCTGGGGGGTGGGGGTGCAGGGAGACATGAGTGGGGGCCTGGTGGAGGGTGCCCCTGGATGCAGGGGGGTGGGGGTGCAGGGAGACATAAGTGGGGGCCTGGTGGAGGGTGCCCCACAGTGCTGGGGGGTGGGGGTGCAGGGAGACATGAGTGGGGGCCTGGTGGAGGGTGCCCTTGGATGCAGGGGGGTGGGGGTGCAGGGGGACATGAGTGGGGGCCTGGTGGAGGGTGCCCCTGGATGCAGGGGGGTGGGGGTGCAGGGGGACATGAGTGGGGGCCTGGTGGAGGTTGCACCACAGTGCTGGGGGGTGGGGATGCTGGGAGACATGAGTTGGACATGAGTGGGGGCCTGGTGGAGGGTGCCCCTGGATGCAGGGGGTGGGGGTGCATGAGGACATGAGTGGGGGCCTGGTGCCAGAAGTTTATGAGGTGTCACCCTTTCTCAAGGCTAGCAACTGGCAGAGCATGTTTTTTTAAAGCTTGCCAATTTAGCCTATGAGTTTTAGCCTTCATTCTCTCATTTTGAATCTTGACTTAAACAAAACCTGTGGAATCAAAACAGTTTATAGGTTTACTTTTACCAGCAACAAATCCTTTTACATTGCTAAGTAAGCAGGCCTTCACACAACAATTTACTTTTAAATAGGCGATTTTCTCTCTCCAGACAGAAAAAGCACATTTTACTATTTCTTTAAATTCGGTTTTCATTTCCAGCAAATACACACTATATGCAGCTATAATTCTTTTCTTGAGTGCTGGAGTTGTTTTGCAGCATGGATACATTTAAACAGGCATCTATTTAGAGTCTTTCGGTGAACAGTTCATTTTTCAATACTTTTGCAAAGAAAATAGACATGTTTCCTGTGTAAAATGAAAACAAAACCCCTGGTTGATTTTTCAAAGATAAATTTGACATGAGCTTTCATTCAATAATTAGTCCTGGTTCTGCATTGACACAATGGATGGTCCTGGGCATTGCAGAGCCTTTTTAATCACATTGGTTCATATGGACTGGATGAGTTTGGCGCCAAGCAGCACTTTTAAAAGTTGAAAAAGGAGTCATTTTAAAGAGGCATTTTGGGTTTTCCACAAAATAATGCTGCCTCTTTCCCTTTACTCCATGTTAAATGTTGCAGAGAACACTGGTACATTCCTGCAGTGAGTACTCTTTTCCACCCCACCTGAAATTTGTGTGGCAGGGTGGTGCAGCCATTTTTCTGGTGGTTGGAAAATGCAGTTTTGACATTCTGGCGCGCACAGGAGTAGGCATGGCCATTTTGCTGTTTGTTGCACAACTGCAGCAAAGTGATGTAGAATAGCACAGCTGAGTGTATCAATATATCCCACAAGAGAACAATGGCAGCTTCCAGGGCTGAACCAAGCCTGATTTGCATGTGGTCTTTCCCTTTTCTGTAATGGCTTGGTAGGCAAACATCGATGGTTTGGATGGTTGACCAGAGCAATTAATTAATTAATTAATTAATTAATTCTAAACCTTTCAGCCATCACCTCTTTTGTTTCACTTTAGTCACCCCAAGCAGGATGGGTATGCCCAGATGTGGGTTAAATGCCTGCTGGGCCTAGAGACTCAAGCTACTCCTCAGTGATGATGCCCAATGAGGCCGAAACATGTCTGGGGATGCTTGCGGTCTTGTACAAAAGGGTTGTGGTCTAGGAGCTTGGGCTGCACTGCCCCTTTAAAGGTGGGACCAAGCCTGATTTGCATGTGGTTTTTCCCCATTCTGTAATGTCTTGGTAGATGAAGAACGCTGGTCTGGACTGTTCCCCAGAGTGATGGCAGAGGTTAACATTAATTCTAAACCTTCCAGCCATCACCTCTTCTGTTTTGCATTATGGCTGAACCCAACAGTTGGTTTTGGGTGAAACACTGCCCTGGACAGTGGCACACACAACTCTGACAGTCATTTCCATCACTAGAAATAGGTTGGAGAATACAATGACATCAGATGGCTTTTAGCCATTTATATATCTAGCTTCCCAAAGGTCCCTATAACAAGGCAGCTACAGCTTATGTTTACATTTACTGCCAGTGTGCCTTACAGATACAGATTTAAATGTATCTTTCCAAATAGGTCAATGTGAAATCTAGAATGACCGAGATGGCAGCACAATCAATCTTTGGAGGTTCAATGCCTGGAGTTGTTTTGAATGCCCCTATTAATGCATAGACCTATCTTGCAGCAGATTTAGCTACCAAAAATGGGTATACAATTTGCAAGTGAACAGATGGGCTGGCACACTTTTGTAAGCATCACATCTGTTTTGCTAAAGATGAAATTAACTTTATAAGATTGTTTGTAATTTCATACCATACTTTCTCTTAGCACTGCAATAATAAGGTGAATTGTTTCAATGGAAAGTGTTTACTAAGTAACAATTACAATTTTAAAAGGAAACCAAATGCTATTCAGTTTCTGCTCGTGCCCATTTCTGGCTGGGCACAATTGTATATTAGATACTGTTAGAAAACATCATGGTCACAGGAAAAGGAGACTTCAAGTCCCATACAGTATCTCAATGTGTTCAATGCAAACAGCCATGAACGGAAAATTGATGAGAAGAAAACCTATTTTCTTTTAAGTTTCTATTTGTTTCTTAAGCCTTTGCATCACTACCCCAGATCAATGGGATAGAGGAGAGTTTCAACAAGACCTTGTAAAGCATGAAGGGTGCTTAGGAAAAGCCACAAAGGTTAAAGTGATATCTCCTGTCACCAAGATAGCTCTTTACCTATATAGAGGAATTGTAGAAATGAGTGGGTTTTAGCATATTTGAGCTCATAATAGTGAACTGGGATTACCGACCCAGCCCTTTAAGACGAGGTAGCAATACTTCGAGATGGATGGGGATGCAGAAGATACTCAAACATCAATAATAAGACTAACTCAGAAAGTTGGCAAAGGTTTGACAGTTTTAATGTCAATTATCTAAAACAGGGAGTACACCGGGCATCAACATCCGTCTCACAGCATGATCTAAAAGCATTTAATAAAAAGTTAAAAAGCAAAAAAACTTGTCATTACTGACATCATCCTATGTGGTTGCTAACGCCACCCTACGTGGCAAACTTAAAACCTTATTGGCAAAAGTGATTGGGTCTAATGGAACATTTCGGTATACGTTCAATACTAGTCTAAGAGGGTGATAAGGTCTTTAATGTCAGGTGGGGCAATTAAGCCCTCCCCTCAAACAGGTCACTATGAATGTCACTAAATACACAACATCCCATTGGCTACACAAACATAGGTCCCTTTTCCACCAACACCCGCAGCATGAAGGTTTGTCTCCAGGTGTTGGTGGATTGGTCTTGAGCATCGCTTCCCACCAATTAGCATATCATCTATCATCACCTCAGTGGTCTGCATGTCAATTAAGGCTTTGAACTCAACCTTGGAAATGTTCTTTGCTCTGGAGAATACAAGGGAGTGGAGGTATGCTCTGCCTCCTTGCATAGGTATGGTTCATCATGATTGTCCAATTTCACCCCTCCATGTGACTGAAGACCATAAATTTGAGCTATTGGTGTATTTCAAATATTATTCAATGGACCTATGACGTATTCCTTGTTTTTGTTTAAGTCTTCTGAATAGGAGTTTGTTCTTTCACACGGTTGTTGCTAATGTCTGATTATTCAAGTTCAAAGCGGTCTTGACTTCTTAGGGCTGGTCCGGACTCTGCTATAATGCGTAGTGGAATCGTCCATAATTCACTCACTCCTATCTATTCACTACATAGCTAGCCTCAACAATACTTTGTCTGCTTGTATTTCTTTTCATCTGTAAACATGTAAAATAACTTGATATCTTCATCATGTCTGAAACATAAATATCTTCATCCCGATCCCAAAATGTTACTTATCTTTGATATTTTCTTTATGTCTATACAATATCTACATCCTGTTGTCTCTGCATCTCTTTTGGGTGCATCAGCCTTGCTTCGTGTGACATCACCAATCTGCTCTTTTGCTCACTTTTAATACCTCTTCTGGTATTTCATTAAAATGACCATCATACTGTCTTGTATGCAGGTATGGCATTCTTAATGGGAACCTTGCTTCTAGGATTCCCCTTGGTATTGGTAATTTCACTGGTACTGCACATACTTCATACTCTAGTTTCCAACATAAAGGCAACATGGGCGAGATGCTTGAGGTGGGGTACTTGGATCATTCTCTACACTCCCCCCTCTCGGGGACTCATCGTTAACGTCGAGACATCTTCGTCTGAAGAAATTCTATTTTTGGGACCCATATCTTTATTACTTCTTTCAGGCATCCAGCTGATTTCACATGCTCATCTTTGTTCCAGGTCATAAGCATACATTGTCCACTTGGACTGCAATAGATCCATCTTCCTACATACTTCTTGTGGTTCTTTGGATACTCGAATTGTGTTCCCTCAGGTGCATGGATGCTGGCTTTCACAAAATCTCTGATTTGTTCATCTGTCAGCTCTTTAGTTTTCCATCCTGACTCAACATCAGTCATGATCTATGGCTTTCTTTGCAGTCTTCTTGCATTGTGGAATAGTTCATCTAATTACACAGAATACAAGCATGATCATCACCAACAGGGCCTCAAGGAATTTAAACAGATCTGCCATCAATTGTGGAACCCACGAAAAGAGTGATCCAAACCAACTGTCATCAGCAATGTCTTCCACTACGTCCACCATTTGAATGTACAGCTCCGTCAGCATCTCTACGTCCACCATTTGGATGTACAGCTCCGTCAGCATCTCTATGGCCTCTGTCAAGGTGCGATTCTCGTCATCATGAGAAAGTATAAAAGTTCAACTTGATTCTCCAATTTTGGCACAAACAACTCCATCCATACCTGTGATCATATCTAGGACATATCTATTCTGCAGAGTCATCAGTTGTATCGCTCTTAGCTCTTCCTTTATGGTAGTGTTGATTGTCTGCGATAAATCCCATCTGGTTATCTGTAACCATTTAGTGTTTACATCTGTCTGGATCCTGGGCATGAAGATTATCATGAATATCGATGAAGTCTTGCTGAACAATCTGTGCTCATAAGGAATAGAGTGAAAATCCTCTATTGATTTGGCTGGGAAATAGTTGTCTCTCTACATTCGATTCAGGAATTCAACAGATCTCTTCTTCCTCAAGTGAGCATCTGCTTTTGAAAAGTTACCAATGTTGAAGTCACTTTTAGGAATCACCAACACTGGAACATGAACGTTTACTATGGAACATCGTCCTCCCCAATACTTGTGTAGCTTCATGTATGCTCTGGATCCACAATCCCAGTAGTGATCAATGATCAGTGCTGTCTCAATGTTAATTCCTGGTACATCAAAGACTCAACCACAATTCTGATTTTCTTCAACCTTTCTTATGCCATTGTTTCTGAAACACAGTTTTGCACTTTCCAAAGGCACTATCTGCAAAGGTCTTCCTTTATCTTCGACCCATGTCAGTTGTTTAGCAAGTTTCAGCCATAAAGGTTTCCATCCATTCTGTATGAGGTCAATGGTTGGCTGATAGAAACCAATGATAACCCACGCTCTGCAGACAACCACACCTTCTTCCCATCCATCTGGTGAAAGCACTGATCCTCAAATCTGCATCTGGCCTCTGTTCTTCCATCTACAAATTTCTTCTGCACAATTTCCTGGACTCTCAAGTTTTCTGTTTACTTCCCATCTGATTCCAACTCATTTTACTCCAGGCTTTTCGTATCTGATCACTTGATTCTTGGTATGCTGTCTTAGCCTCGTCTTTGTGTCTTTTCACATAATCATATTCCTCTGGATTTGTCCATTCAGTTGCCCATTTGAAATAGGCTGTTCGGCCCATGTACTGACCTCTTGTCCGGCAGAGCAAAATGTGTCATAGACAATGTGCTGTATGTACATCTATTTCAATAGCTATGAAAATCTTAGATTTTCCCATACTATAAGGCAGGAGTGCACATACAAAGCATTCCCCCTTCTAGGTACTCCTTCCCACTTCTTTCATATGCTGCTACATATGTTATTTCCCAAATGTGCTGTACTACCCAGGTAATTATTCAACTCATTATTATCCTCCCTAGCACTTCTCTTAGGTTTCCTCCTTTTCTCATGAGATTCTATAATCATCTCATGAAGTATGTCAGCATAATTGCTTCTCACTGGTGAAATCACAGGAACATTTGTCTGTGACACTGGTGTTTTTTTACATGTGCTACCTGTTTAGGAGAAAGCTCCAGAAGCCTTATCCTATTGACATAATATGAAGGTATCAGAGAGTCCCGCAAAACTTCCATGTGTGACCTCCCCCAAAAGGAAGTCTAGATCTATCTATCACATCTAGGAAGATACACTGTGATCCTTGCTTTATTTAGATCCACATAATAGACAATACGTACTGAGAGAAGAATCACAATAAACAAGATGCATTTATAAATAATATACCAGTGGGCCTACTTGAAGCAGCAGCAGCCCCTTGCTCGTCGTGGTGGCCTCTCGTTGTTAGCAACATTATTGGTACTATCGATGTTACCCATTCTTAATCTTTTTTAAGGAAGGAAAACATATTTTTATTCTGCTAACATCATGAAGTACTCTGGCAGCAACTGGATCTGCTCCACAAGTTCTTCAAGCAGCTGGCTGATTCAAGGACAATTAATAGGATTCCTGTTGTAAACAAAGGAGTCGTCCTTTCGCCAGACAAAGTGAGGATGCGTCTCGAGCAAGAAGTAAAAGACTAAAGACAGTAAGTATTGGAACTCTTCCCTCAAACGCCTCATTCAGGATTGTTTTCTATAGTCTCTCAGAAAACAAACACACTTGCTCCTTAATGTCATGTAGCAATTCATTAAGCATCACCAGATTTATCAGATCTCTCAGAAAAGTATGAATGTCAGTTTGCCTTTCAACAAGATGAGGATGTTCTTCAATCGGGAAATAGAAGACCATTCCAACCATTCTATTAGCATTGTCCTCAGACAGGGGCATTTGCGTTTTCCAAACTGTAATCAGGAAGATGGAGTACTTTCTCTATGATAGCTGCGAGCAATCACCTTACGATTGGACCATTTTTAGGATCTTGCAGGAACAGATGAACACTAGTAGTTCTCCCCACAAGTGCAGGATATGCACAAATAATGAAGAGGAAAACAGTAAGAATGATCAGGCAAATGTGGTAATTAGGCACTATCATGCATGCCTTCAAAGCAAAAATCATTGAGAAAGGAATCGGGGAACTGTTCTCTCTTCCAGTTGTCGAAAAGGAATTCCAAATCTGACATGAATACTTGTCGATCAACACAAAAATGTGCCTCATTCCAATGTTAGCAATCTCCTGTGGCTCAAGAACAAATACATTTTCTTTCACTCCTTGTTTAGCAATTTCAAAGAGTGCCCCGAAAGAACCACTGTCCAATGTACTATTTATCTGTCTATTGGACAGTCTCTGCATCCTTCTTCCTTGTCATCAATCTAGTCTTCACTTGCTGAGGTTCTTCCCCAATGCTTGCTTCCGATTGGGTGGGGGTGAAGGGGAAAGTCTGGTGTAGATCTTTACGTCTCTGAGAAATATCCATGCGCGTCTTCCTAGCACCTTCACGGCTGATGGTGTTACGCCTTCCATGAAAAATGGGCATTAAAGTGTGACTCATGCCATTTTTGCAAAATGTTTCTTATTAGGATTTAATCTCCGGGGAAAATTTGGGAAGACATAATTCTACAAGTCCGGTTGTTGTATGGCCTCCATCTGCGTTCTGAGCTGATCAGAAATAACAGAGATACTTGTAGTCATACATGTTAAGTAGGCATATTGCTCCTTTCATAACAATTCTGCTGTTGTCTGGGCATCACTTCTAGTGTCCTCATTTACCTCCCTGTCACTATTTCATGGGACATCAGATGGTGGTCAGAGCCTGGCTGATTTCTCAATACGTACAATGCAGGAGGCAAGCTATGTAACCATCCTTTCTTCAATGTAAACTTCAATTTAGCTATCCTTTCTTTAAGCAGGCAGATGAGTCTCTCCCGGATCCCGTTTGCTTGCAGGTGATAAACCAATGAGAAATTGTGCTTTATGCTAAGCAACAAGGTTATTTGCTCAAAGACTTTGTTGACAAAATGAGGGCCATTATCTGATCTTAATACTTCACATATTCCCCATCTAGGAAACACTTCTTGTACTTCAATTTTTGCTGCGCAGGTGGAATCTGGTTGTGTACATGGACCAGCTTCAATCCACCTTGGAAAGGGACAAACTACCACTATCACATACATGTGTCCATTACAGACCTGTAGCATATTGACATAGTTGATGTGTAAATGCTGAAAAGGAACATTAGGTATCGGGATAACTCCTCCAACTTTATGCAGCATGTGGCCAGCAGTAAACATTTGACATACAATGTAGTTTGCTACATAAAAAGCAACATGTTCTAACATGTTCCGAACAAACCAGTCCTCTGCAATAGCTGTTGCAAGGCTTTCTCTAGTGACATGAGCAGGGCAGTGCAGCTGTTCCAACGCCCCCATAATAAGTCTACAGGCATCACCGGTTTACCAGTGGTTTCCGGTTGCCAGAATGCTTTGGAAAGAGTTAAAGAACACCCCCCCTGTGTCCACATATCTTTCTCATCCTGTGGTGCTTCCCCTTGAATTTCCATTAATTGCATTTTAGACACACTGTTAAAACTGAAATTCACACTCATCATCCCCACAATTCTTTCATTCACATCAGGCGTATCAAACTTCAGAACATGCAACTTGTTTTGCTTCCTCGTCTGCAGCTTGATTTCTGTGCGAGATAAAGTCTGTTTTCTAAGTGTGAGCTGTGCATTTAACGACTGCGATGGCTGCTGGGAGTTGTAGTGCTCTAATAAGTCTGTTCAATAAGGTGGCATGTTGCACTGGAGTGCCATCCGCTTAGAGGTAGCCCCTCCTTTTCCAACATGCTAGCCCTGTATGTGCTGTCGACATCACATAGGCCGAGTAACTGTACACCGTTATTTCCTAGTCTGAGTTTTTCTCAAGCATGACAATCAGAGGCACTCATTCTGCAGCCTGTGCTGAAAAGTGAGACGTAATCATGCACTTATCAATAGTTCAAACTCTCCATTAGCCCTGTGCTTTACCACGCTGTTAAACAGGATATCATGTTGTGCATCCTTTATTGTGTATATTGGCCTAAACCCAGTAGCTCTGTGAAGAAAACCATGTTGCAAAGTTCCGATCTAAGATCAACTTTTCCGCCATTTTAGGTCCGTCTGCCATTTTGATTTCTATTCTAAAGTAATTCAGTGTTCTAAAAGGTGGACAGTGTTTCCCGCTTGTAACTGAGCCGTTCTGAACCTTGTACGTGAGTTAATGTATAAACTATCCGTTGGTCGAATGTTTGGGTCGAGTAAAGAGACCTTGTCCCATGCCTGACTTGTAGACAGAGGATTGACTTCACCAACAAGTCCGATCCGCGGACATACATCAACTACAATATTATACACATACTGAATGTGGACACTAGCTGAACTGTATTGTATAGGACATGTGTTAAGGCTTATTGTTAAACCCGAGAATACACTGTCGCCATTGTAACTTGTTTGTATGTGAATTTAGGATGATCCATGAGTATATTGTAGGACAAGCCAGAAGTGAACTTGGCACGAACTCTAGACCATAGATTATTAACCTGTAGAGGGGCTTGCATTATGATTGGAAATGTATAAAATGTACAACTGTTTAGGTGTCCAGTACCTCTCACTCCTCACACCGAAAGGGCTGGTATTCGTGTGATGTACTGAGGGCCAGATAGCTATCTGTATCTGATACTTTGTTTCTTTGTAAACTGTAAAGTTTTTAGAATAAAGATCTGTTAATCTTTATAAGCCTGTGTTTGGTGTGTTTCCTTTTGGGGCACTCAGACTCAATATTTCCTTTTGCTTTTACAGTGCGGGCACCTGTATATCTTTGTCCATCATTCTGATTGATTTCAGAAGAACCGCCAATAAAGAGAATTTCACCAGCTGCCAAAACATTTTCTTTCAGCCTTGCAATCTCATCATAGAATTCCTCATAATTCAAAAAATCATTTATGTGCTTGTCTTCTCCCAGTGGTTCTGCTACAAACATGGCAGGATTCACTATTCTACATTTGACTATTTTAATCAATGGATTTGATATGACCACCTCGTAGGCAGAAGCCCTTGAGAAGAAAAAGTACTCTTAGGTTTTTCCAGAATGACAAACAAGGCATGATCAACAAACAAAGTAATGGTACACCCCATTACTATGCTGGCCGCTTTCTCAATGGCGAACACGGCGGCTGCCAAAGATTGTTTGCAAGGAAAGTGACCCCTCATTACTGGGTCCGAAATCCCATGGTAATATACTAGAGGATTATACCCCAAAGTAGTTCTCTGCGTGAGCACTGCTGTCACGACTGTGCCATTTGTATGCGAAAATAAGAAGAACTCCTCAGCAAAATTGGGATTCCTTAAAACTGGAGCTGTGCAAATTGCCTTTTTCGACTCATCAAATCCTTCCTCTATTTCCTCAGTCCAGACAATGTTTTCATGAATTTCCTGTGTGTTTTTCAGAGCCTGCAACAAGGGCTTTATATGTGGACTATAATTGAAGACCCATGCTCTAACATAATTGCATAGCCCCAAAAATCTTAGCATGTGCTTTATCGTGTGCGGCTTTGCTGTCTTCAAAATAGCCTTAGCCCTTTCAGGATTAACTTTCTTTCCTTCATGCAAAATTAACTGACCTATGTATAACAGCTCTTCTCAGCAATATTGCAATTTTTTCTTGTCCACTTTATATCCTTTCTCTGCTAGAATAATCATTAGCTGAACTGAATAATGTCTGCACTCTTCTTCTGAGGTGTACAAACAAATATGTCATCTACGTATTGAAGAATAACACTTTGCAAATCAAGATTGCTTAAGTCCATTTGCAGGACTCTATTGAAAATCGATGGAGACTCACAGTACCCCTGAGGTAACCTTGTGCCTTTCAATTTAGTTTGTCTGAACATAAATGATGTCAGATCTTGAGAATCCTTATGCAACGGGATTGAGAAAAATGCATTTTTCAAGTCAATCACAGTGAAATAACGTGCCTCAACAGGTATACTACATAAGATTGTCACTGGATTAGGAACTAGAGGAAACTCTGCCTCTATAATATGATTACTTGGGTGCATATCTTGAATTAAATGTCAAAAACCCCCTTCAGATTTTTTTTAAGGATAAACTGCGGTATTGCATGGTGACTCTGACATCACTAAGATGCCTTGATCTATTATGGCAGATACCATCTTAAGAATACCTTCATCTGCCTTCTGAGACATGGGATACTGTCGTACTGTAGGCAAAATTGCTCCTGGCATTAGTTTGATCTACCTCTCCAACACCTTTTAATAGGCCTATGTCATAAGGGACTGCTGTCCATGAGAGCAAGTGGATCTAGGTCACCTGGCCTATGCCCGCCCACCTGGCCCCTTCCAGGTTGCTGCTCTTTCTCCCACTTAGCAAGCCCCACCCACCTGGTGCCTTCCTGGTTGCCGCTCGTTTTCCCTACTTAAGGAGCCCTCTAGCCACTTCTCCTTTGCAGATGGGGAGCACATGCAAGTGGACCTGCGCCACCTGGCCTAAGCCCCACCCACCTAGTGCTTTCCAGGTTTCCACTCTTTTTCCCAAATTAGCAAGTCCCACCCACCTGTTGCCTTCCTGGTTGCTGCTCTTTTTCCTGTCTTAAGGAGCGCTCCAGCCTCTTTTCCTTTGCAGATGGGGAACAGGTGCAAGTGGATCTAGGTCACCTGGCCTAAGCCCCGCCCACCTGGTGTCTTCCTGGTTGCCCCACTTTTCCCCTACTTAAGGAACACTCCAGCCTCTTTTCCTTTGCAGACGGGGAGCAGGCACAAGAGGATTTAGGTCACATAACCTAAGCCCAGCCCACCTGGTGCCTTCCTAGTTGCTGCTCTTTTTCCATGCTTAAGGAACCCTCCAGCCTCTTTTCCTTTACAGATGGGGAGCAGGTGCAAGTTGATCTAGGTCACCTCGCTGAAGCCCCGCCCACCTGGTACCTTCCTGGTTGCTGCTCTTTTTCCCTACTTAAGGAGCCCTCCAGCCTCTTTTCCTTTGCAGATGGGAAGCAGGTGCAAGTGGATCTAAGTCACCTTGCCTAAGCCCCACCCACTTGCTGCCTTCCTGGTTGCTGCTCTTTTTTCCTACTTAAGGAGCCCTGCCACCTCTTTTCCTTTGCAGATGGGGAGTGTCAAAATCACACTTTGTAAGGGAAGAGAGTTCGACACCCTCTCCCGAACCACAGAAGCCGAATGAGTCGACCCCTCCCACCGTGGTTGGCACAGGTACTTGATATAGATATATACAGGACACAACGTGGCAGCCAATGGGGGGAAGAGGGATTAGGGAGAGGTTGTGGTTAGGGTGGGGAAATGAGGAACACCGGAAAGAGGGTAAGGAAATACCTAGTTTGGATAGGACTGGGGAAACACAGGATAAAACCTAAACTATACAACCCTGTCATACATATTCAGACATGTGATACCTGTAGAACTAACACATACACACATAATGCAAATATTTCCTGATCATCCTGCCTCCTAATCCTGCCTAATACATGTATATGGAAATTCAACATGAACACATTACGAACACTTTGCCATAAGCAAGATGAAACAAACAAATGGGAAGTTTCCCAGCATGATAAGACACACACATGGCTCTTTGGGCAACCATAAGCGACATGTAACAGAACGTAAAACACATGTAGTAGCAGACTCTAGTTAACAACACTAGTTTTGCTAACACACATAACTTCCTGATTCCAGGATCTGTTGTATCTTAATCAACAATGACTCATGGCACTGGCCCTTTTTCAGTTGAGAGTTCATAATTACACAAGTTCCATCAATGGTGCTTATAACCCAACAACTAGGCCTAAGCCCCATCTCCCTAGACCGCCATGGAAATGCATTAGTCTGTCTGTCAAGGACTGTAATATATCACTGTTCCCTCCCGTACTTATCTTTAGTCCGGGAGACCCACGGGACTACCCGGACGATGAGAACTTCTGCAGAAAGGGGAGAGTCGGCAGCGTTTCTGTCCTCCTGCCGAAATGCTAGTCCTCCAACCGTCAGCATACCAGTGCGCTGGGCGCACCCTGAACTCCTGCTTCCTCCGACAGCATAACGCCTAGCAAACCAAAATAAGCCGCACCTGTCTTGCGCCGTTGCCGGTTAATAAGCTGTGAGTAATCAGAGACAGCTGGAAACGCGTGCACAACCCAGGACTACAGGCGGCCGCTAATGCTGTTGGAAAATTTAGTCTTTGCTTCCCCAGCTTTCCAATGCACTACCTCGTGCATATTGTAACACTCCCCGTCTGTCCCATCCTCTATTCCTGACAGTACCTCCTCTCCCAGGGCTCTTCCCAGGGCCAGGTTTATCCGGGTGGCACAAAAGAAACTGTCTCACCAACCTGGGGGCATGCACAGCTCCTGCAGGATCCCAAGAACAATCATCAGGGCCATAACCTTCCCATTGAATGAAATACCATCATTTCTTGCGTCTTCTTCTGACGTCCATGATCCGTCTTACTTCATATTGTTTCTGACCTTCCTTAATCACAGCCAGCAGTCGTTTCATAGTCATCCCCGGAGCTGCGGGTTTAAGTAAAGACACATGGAACACTGGGTGTATGGGTAAAGGTTTTGGCAAACATAATTTCATTGCTGTGGGATACACACATTTTATTACCTCATATGGTCAAATAAATCGAGGCATGAACTTACGCGACCCCACCAATGATAAATTCCTTGTTGACAGCCAAACCCTATCTCCAACTTGATACTTGGGACTCTCCTGCATTTGTTTGTCCGCTTGTTTCTGGTAGGCCGTTTTAGCCCGTTCCAGATTTGCACGTGCTTTCTGTATGATCTCAAGAAGCAACTGTTTACGCTCCTGCAACACCGGAATTTGTTCCATCTCTGGCAAATGTTCAGGTATCATTTTCTCTTCATGGCCATACAAACATTCATTAGGTGCCATCCCCAAAGAGGCATGTTGGGTATTAGTATATGTAAATTCTGCCAACCATAGTGCTTGCACCCAGGATTCCATGCCATCTCCTAAATAACACCTCAAATATTGCTTACGGGTCTGATTTACCAATTCCGTTTGCCCATCTGTTTGTGGGTGGTAATTTGTGGACAGGGCACACTCGATTCCCAACATCCTACAGGAAGCACGCCGAAATCTTGAAGTAAACTGTGGCCCTCTGTCAGATACAATACTCTTCAGAAGACCATGCAACCTCACTGCATGTTGAAGAAATCATTCTGCTAATTTGCCTGCCCCCGGTATCCCTATGCATGGAATAAAATGGGCTTGCTTAGACAGATAATCTACCACCACCCAAATGGTATCAAACTGATTGTCAGGGGGAAGATTGGTAATAAAATCCATGGAAATGTGAGTCCATGATTTCTCTGGAGTAGGTAACGGTTGTAACAAACGTCTCTTCTTGACATGGTCTGTCTTGTTGCGCACACATGTTTCACATTTTGACACAAACACTCCCACATCCTTCATTAATTCAGGCCACCAGAAATATTTTTCCAACATAATTTGCATCTTTCTTTTACCAGAATGTCCCGCTAAAGGAGAGTTATGACACCAATACAACGCCTTACATTTAGTAGGCAAATACAATCGTCCCTTATGATAAGGCAACCCCTCCCACACTGTTGTTGCAGGATGACTGTCTCACCATTTCTGGATTTGTGGTGGAGGTAGATCTTTCTTCAGTTGATCAACCAATTTCTTTGTAATAGTACCAATGACCTTTTCAGGAGAAATAATTGCTTTTACTTCCACTACCACATTCTCGGAATTCTGTTGTCTAGATAATGCATCTGCCTTCCCATTCTTGCTTCCTGGCTTGAAGGTTACAATAAAGTCAAACTCATTGAATTACTGGGACCAGCAGAGTTGTCTGGGACTGAGTGTTTGAGCAGTCTTAAAATATTTCAGATTTTTGTGATCTGTGACTACTACCACCTGATGACTTGCCCCTAACAGGTATTGCCGCCACTCAAGAAAGGCAGCTCAAACAGCCAACAATTCCTTGTCAGTGATGGAATAATTTTGCTCACAACTGGATAATTTCCTTGTGTAAAAAGCCTCTGGATGCCATACTCCTTCCTCATTTTTCTGTGATAAAATAACTCCTAACGCTACATTACTTGCATCAGTCTCCACCTGAAGTGGCCTCTCCGTATCTGGATGTTTTAAGACCGCAGCGGTAGTAAATGCAACCTTTAATTCTTGAAATACTTTCTCTGCCTCTTGATTCCAGTCAAAGCGCACTGCTTTCCTAAGTAACCGTGTAGTCAGGGCTACTATCTTTGAGAAATTGCTAATAAAACGTCTGTGGTAATTGGCAAATCCTAAAAAGGATTTTATGTCCTTTATGCACTGGGGGGAAGGCCATTCTGTCACTGCCTTCACCATTTTAGGGTCCATAACAATGCCACCGGGTGTAATGATGAAGCCTAAAAACTCAACCTGAGTCATGTGAAAATTACATTTCTCTAACTTCAAAACAACTGGTACTCCTGCAACCTCTGTAGCACTGCCCTCACATCTTTTACATGTTGCTCCTGAGAAGATGAATAAATCAAAATGTTGTCTATGTAGACAATAACAAACACATCAAGGAAATCTCTCAATACTTCCTGCATGAAAAACTGAAATGCTGCTGGAGCATTGCACAATCCGAAAGGCATGAGAAGATATTCAAACAAACCAAACTTGGTACGGAATGCAGTCTTCCACTCATCACCCTCTTTCACTCTTATCAAATGGTATGCTCCCCTTAAGACCAACTTGGTATAAATTGTAGCTGACCTCACCTGATCTAACAAAACTGAAATTAACGGTAAAGGAAACCTTGTTTTCACTGTGACCTTATTTAAGGCTTGGTAATCAATGCATGTTCGCATTGATTACCATGGGAGGTAGAATGTCTAATAAACCCCTTCTCCAGCATCTCATCCAGATACTCTCCTAGGTATTGATTTTCCTTTTCAGTGGGGGCATAGATCCAACTACAAGGCAACTTAGCCCCTGTCTCTAATTCAATCACACAATTATATGATCGGTGTGGCGGTAACATTTCCGCCCCTCTTTTATCAAATACCTTGCTAAATTCCTGGTACTGCAGAGGAATTACTGATCCTACGGCCCCCACCACCTCATCTAATTGGCCCTTATCTGCTAACAAAGCCCTAGGACTCACCTTTGACACCATGTGGGACTGACACCCATTCTCCTCAAAAAACACTATCTGTTTTTCCCAGTCAATCCTTGGATTGTGTTGTATTAACCAAGGCATTCCTAAAATTACACCAAACTGAGGAGCCGCTATCAAATCGAAAGTAATCTCTTCACTGTGGCCTGATTCACATACCATCTGAAAGACTTCCATCTGTTTCCGAATAGGTCCAGACACTAAGGGAGACCCATCTACAGACTGTACTCCTTCCACCCATTGCTTGTCCTGTACAGGCAATCCCAACTGCTCCACCAATGTAATATCATCAAAGTTACCAGTGGCCCCTGAATCCACCATCGCCCACACCACCTGCTTGGTCATGGTAAAAAATAGAGTCACGAAAATGTATAAAAGGGATGTCTTACTCCCTACAGTATTTGCCGCCCACCTCGGGAACCTTGATTCCTTCGGACCTGTAACCTTCGTTCCCCCTAAGGCCGGCCCATCTCTTTTACTGCTTCCTTCTTGCTCCGCTCTCCCCCAGCCATCTTCTGCAGAGTATTGGGACATGTGCAAATAAAATGACGTGACTGCCCACAATATAGACACAAATTGTTAGTTTTCTCTTGCTCCTTTTCGGCAGCAGACAACGGTCCTCTTATACTTCCAATCTGCATTGGTTCCACCTCACCAACCCTTCCACCCCTACTCCGCTCTATTCTTACAAAAGGTACTGGATGCGGTCTTTTCTTGTCTCCTTTGCTTCTGGCCAATCGGTCTCAATCACCAATCTATTGAACTGTGTCACGTATGTTACCAGATCGTGTGATCCCTGTCGTAATCCTAGTAACTCCTTATCTTGTGCGAGTGATACTTCTCTTCTCGCCTATCGAACAATCTGCCAAACTCAGCCAAAAACCTATCCCAATTGTATAACAATGGACCGTCCTTTTGAACCAGTGGCATAGCCCAGGCTGCTGCATCTCCTGTCAAATATGAGATTACAAACACTGTTCTAGCCTGAACGGTCTCAAACACTCTAGGTTTACACAAAAAATTGAGTCTACATTGAGTGATAAACATCATATATTTCCGAGGGTACCCTGAAAACCGTTCCGGAGCTGCCAACGGTACACTACTGGGAGGCTGAACAATTACCGTGGAATTTCTACTAGTAGATGCTCCCATTGCAGGATTTGCACTAGTCCCTTCCAATGGAGTCCCTTGAGCTACTAGACTCTGGACTGAGCCTTTAACGTAACAGATTCTTGCCTGGCCTGAACTAATTCCACCTGAATCTCTTGCAGAACCTTTAGCACGTCGGCCAAAGGCGGAGGAGTCGCTTCCATTTGGCTTGAGTGGTTGTCAGTATCCCAATATGGGGGCAACTTATTATGTCACAATCACACTTTGTAAGGGAAGAGAATTTGACACCCTCTCCCGAACCACAGAAGCCGAATGAGTCGACCCCTCCCACCGTGGTTGGCACAGGTATCTGATATAGATATACACAGGACACTACGTGGCAGCCAATGGGGGAAGAGGGATTAGGGAGAGGCTGTGGATAGGGTGGGGAAATGAGTAGCACCGTAAAGAAGGTAAGGAAATACCTAGTTTGGATAGGACTGGGGAAGCACAGGATACAACGTAATCTATACAACCCTGTCATACATATTCAGATACGTGATACCCATAGAACTAACACATACACACATAATGCGAATATTTCCTGATCAACTTGCCTCCTAATCCTTCCTAATACATGTATATGGAAATTCAACATAAACATATCACGAACACTTTCCCATAAGCGAGATGAAACAAACAAATGGGAAGTTTCCCAGCATGATAAGACACATACATGGCCCCTTGGGCAAGCATAAGGGACATGTAACAGAACGTAAAACACATTTAGTAGCAGACTCTAGTTAACAGCACTAGTTTTGCTAACAAACATAACTTCCTGATTCCATGATCTGTTGTATCTTAATCAACAATGACTTGTGGCACTGGCCCTTTTGCAGTCGAGCGTTCGATATTACACAAGTTCCATTAAGGGTGCTTATAACCCAACAACTAGACATAAGCCCCATCTCCCTAGACCGCAATGGAAATGCATTAGTCTGTCTGTCCAGGACTGTAATATATCACTGTTCCCTCCCATACTTATCTTTAGTCCGGGATCCCCACGGGACTACCCGGACGATGAGCCCACCCCGAACTCCTGCTTCCTCCAACAGCATAACGCCTAATGCTGCTGGGAAATGTAGTCTTTGCTTCCCCAGCTCTCCAATGCACTTCATCGTGCATAATGTAACACTCCCCGTCTTCCACATCCTCTATTACTGACAGGGAGCAGGTGCAAGTGGATCTAGGTCACCTGGCCTAAGCCCCGCCCACCTGGTGCCTTCCTAGTTGCTGTTTTTTTCCCTACTTAAGAAGCCCTCCAGCTTCTTTTCCTTTGCAGATGGGGAGCTGGTGCAAGTGGATCATGGTCACCTCGCCTAAGCACCACCCACCTTTTTAGCCCTGCCTCTTCCTTCCTGCTCTTAACTCTTAGTTCAAGGGCGTATCTCGCCTGGGCTTCCGAAGCGAAGGGCTGACGAAGCAAAGGGCTGATGAAGAAAAGGGCAATTCCTGTTTGGACCTGTTCGAACCAGGAGGACCCAGGACCCGAACCCCTTCTCAGACTGCAGGGAAGCATGCACCAACATGTGTTTACTCCCTCTGTCCCCACAGGCCACCCCAGCCTCTCTGGTTGCTAGTGATATTCCCTTGTGCCCCCACCCTTCTGACACACAGGTGTTGTCTGTTTTGCTTGATTCTTCTATCTTGCTCCCCCTCCCTCCCCTCCCTCCCCTCCAGCCTACTTCTGCAGGAATCTGTCTGATACATTCTGGTTTGACCATCATCATCTTGCCGCCAATACTGGACTTGACTTTTATGGACTTCATTGTTTCACAGTGCATCACCCTTTCTCAACTATCATGCTGGACTTTGCACCTTGTACTCATGGTGGCCATGATTCATGCTGTTCACATCTTCATCTTGTAATCTGGCCTGCAACATTATGTGTTAATTCTGACTTCTGCCGTTGTATTCTCTCTCCCCTCTTGATTCTCAACTCTTTTTGACTACTTACTCTCTGTTCTCTCCTCCTCTCCCTCTCTCCCTTTTCCTATCTCCTCCCCTCCTCCCCTTACATTCTTTTATGCACTTACACTATCAGAATTGTCCCTGGGCCTAGTATGATAGCAACCTTGTCTGTCTACTCCCCTCCTTACTTGCCCCCCCCCTCCAGCACTATCTGAAATGTCATCAGGCCTAGTACGTTAGTCACTTGTTTTGTGCCTCCACTCCCTTTCTGCACCCCTCTCCCTCACCTTTTGTTTTTTCTCCGGCTCTACCAGAAATGTTGTCAGCCTAGTATGGTAGTCGCCTGTCTGTTTCCATTTCCTTCCCACTCTCCCCCTCCCTTATCTTAGTCTTAGGACTTGCACTATCTAAAATGTCATCAGGCAGAGTATGATAGTTAATTTCACATCCTTACTGTTCATGGCCTGTAAGAATGTCACTGTATATTCCCTTGTTCACTCCCTTGCCTTGAAGCACTTGCAAATACATTGGGCCTCATTCCGAGTACGGCGCTAACCAATGGCGCTATTAACGCCTTGGTTGACGCCGTACCCGGACCGGCAGCGCCTTGGTGGATGGCGGAATTACCGCCCCATTCCAAGGTTGGCGGGCCGGTAATTCCCCATTCACCAAGGCTCTTCCCCATTCCCAAATGAGCCCCCATAGGGCTCAATGGGAATGTGGAAGATGCAAATAACGGTGACCGTTCATTACGGTCACCTTTATTGGCTTGGAGGCCCCTTTGCGCCCTCGACTTTAACACCTGCTCAAAGCAGGCGTTAAGGGCGAGGGCGCAAAGGGAACTCGGAGTATGGCGGTAAGGGATCACCACCACCGGTCTCGTTACCGGTGGCCGCTATCCCTTACCGCCATACTCGGAATGAGGCCCATTGTGTATAGGTGCTATAAAAATAAACTATCACATCATATCATAATGAAACTGGCACTTTCACTATGTCTTCATCAAAAAATTTGGGACGCTTCTGTGCTAACATAATTTTCTGAGGAACCTCACATCTTATTGATCTTACCCATTAAGTAATACTCATTCCAAATACTACTTCGTCATCTGATGGGTGGTCCCTAAACATATCCTCATCAGTGACACCAGTCAATCTGTAACCCTCTCCAATGGAAATCACTGTGCTCCATCGTCTGCCTTCTTAATCGACTCCATCAAGCACAGCTAACTCTCCTCGTACTATAGCTGCTTGAAACTCTAAGGGAAGGATTTGTCCCCCCTCTTCACCCATAAGTATCCTTGGCCTAAATAAGAACTCATCAGGTATTCTCACAGTCTTACCCACTAAACTAGGTAGCCATGTTAACAAAATGCGTACCCCATAGTGAAAGACCTCTCGTTAAAACGGTACTCCTCATACGGCCATTTGTACTGTAAATACCATGATAAATTCACTCACGTTTAAATAATGCATTCCTGGCATTGAACACACTATAGCTTCATCAGTAAATGCAATCTGCATATTCAAATTTGTCATAAAATCTAGACCCAGTATATTAACTGGCATCTGTCTTAAATACAAAAATGCTACAGACATTGTAAAAGCAAAAGGAAATATCGAGGCTAAGTACCCCGAAAGGAAATTCACCAAACACAGATTCACAGATCTTTATTCTAAAACTGTACAGTTATAAAGAAACAAAGTATCAGATACAGATAGCTATCTGGCCCTCAGTACATCACAGCGAATACCAGCCCTTTCGGTGTGAGAAGTAAGAGGTACTGGACGTCTAAACAAATGTACATTTTATACATTTCCAATCATAATGTCCAGCCCCTCTACAGGTTAATAATCTATAGCCTAGAGTTCGTGCCGAGTTCACTTCTGACTTGTCCAACTATATTCTCATGGATCATCCTCAGTTTACATATGGACAAGTCACAATGGCAACAGTGTATTCACGGGATTAACAATTAGCCTTAAAACATGTCCTATACAATGCAGTTCAGCTAGTGTCCACGTTCAGTATTGGTATAACATTGTAGTTGTTGTATGTCCGCGGATCGGACTTGTTGGCGCAGACAATCCTCTGTTTACAAGCCAGGCATGGGACAAGGGCTCTTTACTCAACCCAAACATTCTGCCAACGGACAGTTTACACATTAACTAATGTACAAAGTTCAAGATGGCTTAGTTACAAGTGGGAAACACTGTCCATCATTTTAGAACACAGAATCACTTTAGAATAGAAATCAAAATGGTGGAAGGACCTAAAATGGCGGCGAAGTTGATCTAAGATCGGAACTTTGCAACACGGTTTCCTTCGCAGATCGACTGGGCTTAGGCCAACATATACAATAAAGGAGGCACAATATGATATCCCATTTAACAACATATCACATTCACCTATGGCAATTTTTCAGTAAAAGGAACTCTACTTGTAGCTCCTGTGAAACCTTGAGCATTCATGGCATTCCTAGACAATGTACATTTCCCCTCTCGTATACATGAGCGTGTTGCACCCATGTCAACTAAAAAAGAAAAAAAAATGTCTCCTATAGTGATGTCAACCCTCGGTTCCTCTTGAGGATTGGGAGTCACTCATAGCACTGAACACATCAAGTCACCCAGTGAGCTGTCCTATTGTGGGTACATACTTATTCCCGTGCTTGTGAAAGGATTCCCTCCCTCAAAAGTGATACCCCCTATCCCAGGTGTCATTAACTGGCCCGTGCTTGAGCCCTGCTGTATCTGCATGGGTGAATGCTGTGACTGCCTTTGTGGCGGATTCATTGTTGTCTGCTGTGTTTTCAAATCTTGTTGCATTAACGGCGCTTGTGCTTGCTGCAATGTTTGATTTTGGGCAAACCCTTCTCCACTTATGTTGACTATAGTGAGGCAGATGAGTAGTCCCCCCTGATGGGAACCGCCTGTTCTGCACAAACCCTTGACTTCCAAACATATGTGCAATGTGCCCTGTCATTCCACATGTCCAACATACAGGAGGTCTTCTAATTTGCCCTCCCTGCATGCCTTGACTATCATTCTGCATGCTTTGAAACCCACCTTGATTATTCTGGAAACTTCCCTGATTATTTTGTAAGCCTCTAACTTGGAAGCCTCTCCTACCCATTAGTATGAATCCATTATTACATTGATCAAACTGCCTTTGATTATTCACCCGTGGCATGCCTGTTACTTGCTTTGGACCTGACCCCTCTATGGCGTATTATGACAATTTCTGCTGAACTCTTTTTGCTTCTTCAACTTTCCTGACATCACCTTTCTTTTGATTTTTCTCCTGCAGGAATCTGCAACAATGTGAAATGGTCAGCTGTATCTCTGACCACAGTTTTGCCTCCATACCCACCAATTTCTTGAGCTGCTTCTGCCCTGGATCTGGCAACCCCTGACATAATATATGGTAGAACACAGGTATAGATTTACCCCACAGCTTGCACGTCCCCAAAAACCACTGCTCTTGAAAATACTGAAGGTAAACAAGAGGATCCTCCCCTTCCTGCATCTTCTGTGCCATTATAGCTCCTTTATCTGACGTATCTGGATATTGCACTCGGAGCGCTTTCCAGACTGTCACTCGACCGTTATTAAACAGCGCTCCATCATGCGCAGTGTTCTGCACAGTGACAGTCGAGTATTCTGCCCTCGAGCAAATGTCGCCTGCTCTTTGCCCAAGAATGGTGGCTAGAAGACCTTTAATGTCTCCTATAGCTAACATATTTACTCCTGTCATTTTCTCTAACTCATGTATCCATTTCCCATCACTAAAAGTTAAACTCAGAAGTTTACACCTTAAGGTGTCCTTATCCATCTGTGGTGTTCCCATCTTCATCTTGTATCTTGGCTTGCAACATTATGTGTTAATAATGACTTCTACAATTGTATTAGCTCTCCCCTCTTGATTCTCCACTCTTTTCGACTACTTACTCTCTGTTCTCTTCTCCTCTCCCTCTCTCCCTTTCCCTATCTCCCCTCTTCCTCCCCTTACTTTCTTTTATGCACTTACACTATCAGAATTGTCCCTGGACCTAGTATGATAGCAACCTCGTCTGTCTCCTCCCCTCCTTACTTGTTCCCCCCCTCAGGCACTATCTGAAATGTCATCAGGCCTAGTACGATAGTCACTTGTTTTGTGCCTCCACTCCCTTTCTGCACCCCTCTCCCTCACCTTTTGTTTTTCTCCGGCTCTACCAGAAATGTTGTAAGGCCTAGTATGGTAGTCACCTGCTGTTTCCATTTCCTTCCCACTCTCCCCCTCCCTTATCTTTGTCTTAGCACTTGCACTATCTAAAATGTCATCAGGCAGAATATGATAGTTAATTTCACATCCTTACTGTTCATGGCCTGTAAGAATGTCACTGTATATTCCCTTGTTCACTCCCTTGCCTTAAAGCACTTGAAAATACATTGTGTATAGGCGCTGTATAAATAAACTATCACATCATATCATAATGAAACTGGCACTTTCACCATGTCTTCATCAAAAAATTCGGGATGCTTCTGTGCTGACATCATTTTCTGAGGAACCTCACATCTTATTGATCTTACCCATTAAGTAATACTCATTTCAAATACTACTTCATCATCTGATGGGTGGTCCCTAAACATATCCTCATCAGTGACACCAGTCAATCTGTAATCCTCTACAATGGAAATCATTGTGCTCCATCGTCTTCCTTCATAATCGACTCCATTGAGCATAGCTAACTCTCCTCGTACTATAGCTGCTTGAAACTCCCCTCTTCACCCATAGGTATCCTTGGCCTAAATAGGACCTTATCAGGTATTCTCACAGTCTTACCCACTAAACTAGGTAGCCATGTTAACAAAATGCATACCCCATAGTGAAAGACCTCTCGTTACAACGGTACTCCTCATACGGCCATTTGCATTGTAAATGCCATAATAATATCACTCAAGTTTAAATAATGCATTCCTGGCATTGAAAACACTATAGCTTCAACAGTAAATGAGATCAGAATATTCAAATTCGTCATAAAATCTAGACCCAGTATATTAACTGGCATCTGTCTTGAATACAAAATGGTATAGACATATCACATCTCCCATGGCAATTTTTCACTAAAAGGAACTCTACTTGTAGCTCCTGTGAAACCTTGAGCATTCATGGCATTCCCATACAATGTAAATTTCCCCTCTTGTATACATGAGCGTGTTGCACCCGTGTCAACTAAAAAAGACAAAAAAATGTCTTCTATAGAGATGTCAACCCTCGGTTCCTCTTGAGGATTGGGAGTCACTGATAGCACTGAACACATCAAGTCACCCAGTGAGCTGTCTTATTGTGGGCACATACTTATTCCTGTGCTTGTGAAAGGATTCCCTCCCTCAACAGTGACACCCCCTATCCTAGGTGTCATTATCTGTCCCGTGCTTGGGCACTGCTGTATCTGCATGGGTGAATGCTGTGACTGCCTTTGTGGCGGATTCATTTTTGTTTGCTGTGTTTGCAAATCTTATTGCATTAACGGCACTTGTGCTCGCTGCAATGTTTGATTTTGGGCAAACCCTTCTCCACTTTGTTGACTATAGGCAGGCGGATGAGTTACCCCCCTCTTGGGAACCGCCCGTTCTGCACAAACCCTTGACCTCCACACATATGTGCAATGTGCCCTGTCATTCCACATGTCCAACATACAGGAGGTCTTCTAATTTGCCCTGCCTGCATGCCTTGACTATCAGTCAGCATGCTCTGAAACCCACCTTGATTATTCTGGAAACTTCCCTGATTATTTTGGAAGCCTCTAACTTGGAAGCCTCTCCTACCCGTTGGTATGAATCCATTATTACATTGATCAAACTGCCTTTGATTATTCACCTTTGGCATGCCTGTTGCTTGCTTTGGACCTGACTCCTCTATGGTGTATTTTGACCATTTATGCTGCACTCCTTTTGCTTTTTCAACTTTCCTGACATGATCTTTCTTTCGATTTTTCTCCTGCAGGAATCTGCAACAATGCGCAATGGTCAGCTGTATCTCTGACCACAGTTTTGCCTCCATACCCACCAATTTCTTGAGCTGCTTCTGCCCTGGATCTGGCAACCCCTGACATAATATATGGTAGAACACAGGTATAGATTTACCCCACAGCTTGCATGTCTCCAAAGACCACTGCTCTTGAAAATTCTGAATGTAAACAAGAGGATCCTCCCCTTCCTGCATCTTCTGTGACATTATAGCTCCCATTTCTGACGTATCTGGATATTGCACTCGGAGCGCTTTCCAGACTGCCACTCTACCATTATTAAACAGCGCTCCATCATGCGCAGTCACAGTCGAGTATCCTGCCCTCGACCAAATGTTGCCTGCTCTTTCCCCAAGAGTAGTGGCTAGAAGACCTTTAATGTCTCCTATAGCTAACATATTTACTCCTGTAATTTTCTCTAACTCATGTATCCACTTCCCATCACTAAAAGTTAAACTCAGAAGTTTACACCTTAAGGTATCCTTATCCATCTGTGGCCATTGTATACATTGTGGTCTGGCTCCTCCCTTCTCTAACAAAGGAACTTTGAGATTCCAAATTCACATTCATCCCCCATGGTCTGTCTGTTCATAGCAGGGACAATGGTTCTGCACTGCTTTCGTCCTGTTAACAACCTTAACCTGCTCAAATAAGGTGGCAAGTACCCCTCTCAATATGGGATTACCCTCTGGATCGACCTAGTCGCCTCAGAGATTCTGACGCCCGTGATTTGGGTAGATCTAGGACTGACCATCTCAATTCTCTGTCCATCGTAGAACATCCTTCAGGACCTCATGCGTTATCTCCCTCTTCCCTACAGAAGGTTTCTCTATCCTTGTATGACATCTACTGTCCCCAACTCTGGTGACTGCCCTCTTTTTCATCTCTATTCAGAGTTAGCCTGTCCTTTATGCTCCAAATTATACTGAAGAGGGAAAATGGGACAATCCCTTCCCCCGATTCCTGTCCAGACCATGGCCTATGACGTCACGACCTAAGCACCCACCGTGGGATGAATTCAGCCCTGTGACTGCTGCCCCGGAAGTCAAGATCCACCGTGGCCATGCCACGCACACCCAGGCCAGCTGCGCGTCATCCAAAGCATGTGGTGGGACCTCGGGTGGAGCTGAGACAGACCATATGGACCAACTCGATTAGACGTCACCCACCAATTTCGCCATCATTACACATGACATGACAACATAGCCAACGGACAATAACACACGTGCCACCAAGCACCTGGATCAGACACACACCAGCCCACACAAAGAACATACTCAGTGCTATGACATACAGGACCGCTCACGCTCACAGCCATGCATTGTTGTTATTTTCCCATAGGCTAACTACTGCACCGCAGAAACGCAAGACGCCAAAAGAGCTTGTGTATATGCTTGCAGACACTTCTTTGCTACTAAAACCATGAAGATGTCACCCTGTAGATGGACTAATGTATAAGGACCCAAGTCGTCCCTCGGAACCCCAGTGTTATGGATTGCATGCTGCCACCCATTGACTACGCCAAGGTAGGCTGCAAACCAGAGTCCCTAGGCCCGGAGCAGCTCAGACGGAGCTGCAAGCTGCTGATCATGCAGAACAAACCCTGACGGTAGCCCCACAGCCAAGGCCACGAAGTTGCAATCTATACGCTGCGCTCCCAGTGCCAAGGTTACACCTGCCACTGCTAAACACTCCTCGGAGCAGAAATACGACCTGATACAATGCCAACCTCCAAGGACCAGAGAAGCTCTGGGGTCTCACGTCTGGGACCCAGACTGCAACAATGAAGTTACAAGTTGGACATCGGCCGCGATGGGAAAGGGACACACAACAGACAGTAGTAAGAACTGTCCATTGTCCGCGACTGACACATAGTCAGACATTGTTGCCAACACCAGGTACATCACAAGCTGGGAACGGCAATGGTCCAAGGCTTGGGAGCTCTTGGATGAACCAACCAGAATACAAGAGGATAACCACTGACGACACTATAATTTAACCAATCACTAACTTTCCCCATGTAACTATTTTCATGTAGCAATTCTTAGGGACCACCCAAGCGTACCACCTGACCCCTTCTCTACCAATAACATTTCATTCTATACGGGTCTATATTGACCCTACCACTCGGGGAGCCAACCCGAGGTAGCGTTAGGCTTAGGGGCTAGTTTTCCCAGGTGACACACATAGTTACGTCATCCGGTTAGAAAAAGGGCCTGCGAGCCCATCACAATTGAAATGTTCCTTGGGTACCTATGCTCCAAGAACCTGTCCCTGTCTGTTTTGTGCAATAAACAGCAGTAACTCTTTGCTCTTGTGTGTATCTCATACTCCTTTGGGATGCGGGAGGAGTTGGGGCATCCCCAACCCCAGAGGTCTACAGATGGTTCTGCCGACCCCCGGGAAATTACCCCGACAATACGATATTCCCTCTTTGTCGTACAACAGCGTACTTTCGAGTAAATCATTTTTACCCTTTCCTTTTGGTTCTTTCTTAGTCTTCATATTATGATAGACATTATCGATAGCGTCCCCAATGCTTCCTGCATCAAACTCATCCTCTAGATTTGTTCTAGATGGACCTGGTATTGGCTCATGTGCTGGGAAGAATTTTTCTATATCCTCTCATGCTACTACTGGATTAGGCTCCATTAATTCTCTTTCTAGGCGATCAATGTTGCATGCTCTGTGCCTTCTCTTATGTTCTATTTCCCCATCAAGCTCTCTTCTCTTTCTTGCTTCTTCTCTTACCCTTTCTTCTTCCTGCCTGCTCATCTCTCTTCTCTCATTTGCCCTAAGTATTTCTTCGTATCTACGTCTTTGTATTCTTTAATCTCTTAATTTCTTGTCTTCCTCTTCCTCTCTTTTCCTTTCTAGCTTTTCTCATTCTTCAATTGCCCTCTGAATGTTATCTTACTTTCTTTGCTCCTCTGCCCTTTCTTGCTTTTTTAGCTGCTCATCTTGATACAGCTGTTCCCGTCTCTGTCTATCCTTTCTTCTAGCCCTGTCTCCTTTCAATTTTTCTTTTCTTTCTCTGCCTTTTTTATCTTGTTCATTTTGATCTTCCCTTTGCCTTACTTCCTAAATGCTCTTTCCATCAAGTTTGAGCAAAATCTGACCGCCCGTGCATTTGTTCTGTATCAGCGCTACCTCATTAGCCTTCTCTTTCTCTCCTTTGCATCTTTTTATTTCCCATCCTATATCTAAGGATGTACTTGGTGGATCACTTCTTTCCTTGGACATCTCTTTCTGGAGTCTTCTCTGGACTCTCGTCTCTGCTATGCGCAGATGACTCATATGCCGGATTACTGTACCCTATTTCTGCCCTAAGTTCTCTCAATGGATACACTGTGTTATCCTTTGTACTATCGCCATTTACTTCAGGTGTGGTGGGGGAGCAGAAGGCTCCTCACCCCCCTCTTTGCACTGGTTAAGCATTCAGTCATCAGGAGGCAGATCTTCCCTTTCCTCCTGGTCCATTTTTCAGAGCTCTTAGCTCGGTAACCTCTTGTATAACTTCTTCCGTGTATGCTCCATGCAAATACATCATCATGCATTGCAAAACTACCTTTAATAGTTATTCACCTTGTGGCTATGGCATGAACATCTTATTTGCTGTGCCCTTTACCCATTCCGCACTGTACTGTTTAAGCTTGGGTACGTGTTTTGGCAACTGCTTGTATAGATGTATAACATCCTCCATTTTTACTCATCACCCTTGACTGCCAATACTCACTGTTTCGTTTTACACTATATAAATATGTTTCAGAAAAATAACACAATATGAGCGTGCACCAATCGTTGCAGCTCCAAGCCTTTTATATCTTATTCTTTGTGACAATTCTTGCCCCTAAAAACACTCCTACGGAGTTTGAGTCATTCCCTTTAGGCAGTCTTTAAACGTGTCCGTAGTCTATGTCATCCACTATTGGGACTCTGGATATGACTCCTTCTGATACGCTCTATGACGCAGGATACTGGGTTTAATCAAACTCTGATGCTCCTTGTCTCACAGTTTCTCAATTGCTTGGCAATCCTCATCTCAAGTCAATTACTTAATAACTCGCTGCTCATCATCTCCAGTTGTTTACCCCAACCTCCCTCAGTTACTTATTTCCCCTTATCACTCTCTCCACTCGCTGGCCATTCACAATTTGCCACCTCACTCAGTTCTACTCACCATTCACTTTTTTGACTTCCGACTCTCGGGATCGTTGCCTCCTCAACCAGCCGCTTCAGCCTTCTCTCCATGCAGCTTCTTGTAGAAATCGGAAGGGGATTCTGTCTGCAACCAAGGGACACGTCCCACCTTTACTTGCAAGTTTTGCTTTAAATTAACTACCGCTATATACAAGGAGCATCACGTTCTTTCAGCTAAATGGCAGAGGACCTCTGATATTGCCGGAACCCCAAAGCTTTAACCATCCTCTCTCTACTATCATGTGAACCGCGATTACCAACCCAGCCCTTTAAGATGACGTAGCCATACTTTGAGCTGGATGTAGATGTAGAAGATACTCAAACATCAATAATAATTTTAACTCAGAAAGTTGGAAAAGGTTTGATTGTTTTAATGTCAATTATCTAAGACAGGGAGTACAATGGACATCAACGGACATCTCACAGCATGAATTATATAGCAAAAATGTGTAATTACTGATGTCAACCTACGTGGTTGCTAACGTTATCGTACGTGGCAAACTAAAAACCTTATTGTCAAAAGTGATTTGGTCTACGGGAACATCTAGGTATACGTTCCATACTAGTCTAAGACGGTTATAGGGTCTTTAACATCAGGTGGGGCAACTAAGCCCTCCCCACATACAGGTCACTATGAATGTCACTAAATACATGACGTCCCATTCATTACACAAACTATAGGGGCCCGTAACTACGCAGTCCTCTACAATTGGTTGGCACCCTTACATCCGTCAGTACTTTTCCACCTACGCAAGCAGCACGCAGGCTGAACTCCAGGTGCTAGTGGGTTGGTCTTGACCATCGCTTCCTACCAATTAGCATATCATCTTACAACACCTCAGTGGTCTGCACGTAAATTAAGACTTTGAACCTGGCCTTGGAAATGTTCTATGCTCTGGAGAATTTGAGGGAGTTGAGGCATGCTCTGTCTCATTGCGTAGGTGTGATTCGTTATGATAGTCCATTTTCAACCCTCCATGTGACTGAAGACCATGAATTTGAGCTCTTGGTGTATTTAAAATACTATTATTTAATGGACCTCTGACATCTTCCTTGTTTTCTTGCATGTCTTCTGAATAGGAGTTTGTTCTTTCACATGCTTTTAGCTACTGTCTGATAATTCAAGTTCAAAGCGACCTTCGCTTCTTGGGGCTGGTCCAGCCTCTCCCTTCTGAGATTCAGTCCTGTAATTCAAGTGCTTTTTAACTGTGACAGAATGGAAAAGGCCTTTCTTTTTCTGATCCAGCTCTGCTATAATGTGTAGTGGAATCATCCATAATTCACCCACTCCTACATATATATATATATATATATATATATATATATATATATATATATATATATATATATATATATATATATATATATATATATATATATATATTACATGGATGCGGTAGCGTCCATGTAGTTATGGTTAAGTTGGTGTTTCCATAGGAAGAACATTTTTTGGGTGACTTACAACTTCGCTCCCTCTGGACGAATCCTCACCAAACTTTGCAAAAAAAGTGTATGGCCCACTCTGAATTGCAAAGTTTGGAGAGGTTTGGTCCAGGGGGGGCAAAGTTATAGGGTAGTCCCAAAACTTTTGTTTTTCCCATAGACATAATGGGAAAACACTTTGTGCACGCCTACAGCCCAAACCGCTGGAGGGATTTACACCATGCGGCAGGAGCGGGGGCTTGCTCCCGAAAGCGTGCTTTTGCAAATTTGGTGTAAATCCGTCCTGTAGTTTTTTTTAAAATGACCAAAATGTAAGGCAAAGAAATTTGTGATATCTCCGTTCGCTTTGCGGACGGACTTCCCAGTTCGCTCTGCGGACAGTGCCCTGATTGGCCGAGCAGCTTGCGTGATGTCCGTGGACATGCAACGTGTTCACTGATTGGATGGCGTGGTGCGTGAAGCGTGTCAGATTTTCTGTGGCGCCCACCATCTTGCATTCGCGGACGACCGCTGACAGCGCGAGAAACTTGGATTAAAAAATTGTATTTAGTGAAGTGTGTTGGTGTGTAAGAGTGTTTGGGGAGGGTGGGGGAGTCTGAGATAGGTTCAATGTTCTGTTTTTTTTATGTGCTAGACACTTTTGTTGTGTTCGATTTTTCTGCGGACAACACGGCGGTTCTGAAATGTTCGTAAATAAACAGAATGGATTTGGTGTCAAGTTGAAAGCATACTGTTGAAAGTGTTCTAAGAAGACTTGTGGGGTCCTGGAATATTCGCAGGGGGTGTCCTGAAGACATTGTCTGTATTGTTTGTTGTCAAGCTGAAAGTGTTCTAAGAACACTCGCGGTGTCCTGAAATGCGAAAATAAACAAAATGGGGGTGTTCTGAGGATGTTCTGTGTATTGTGTGCCTGGTTAGCTGTATCCAATGAGGGAATGGCACAGAGAATGAAGTGGAAATGATAGAAGGGCTGTCTAAGAGTTATGCGGTCTGCGGACAGGGCGTGCTACATCCGGGGTTTTCCAGCAAATCCAGCATGGAAAGAAGACTGTAGGGATCAGCCAATCAGATGTTGAGGTTGTGGATTTGTGTTCAAAGAGACTGTGTGTAGTGAAGATGGCAGAAGTGGAGAAAGTCAGGGTGTTGGTGCTCGGAGATATGTTTGTGCATGGTTTACAACAGTATGCTCAATGCAGGCATGTTGCAAAGAATTTTGATGTTAAAGGAGTGGAGGTGGTGTGGAGCACTGTGCCTGATTGCAATGTACAGGGAATTGTACAAGTTTGTGAAGATATGGGCAGGATCAACAGTCCCCATGTGGTAGTTTTGCACTATGGTGCTTTCCATTTGGGCTATGTCAGTGCCCCTATTTTGTTGGCAGATTTGGAACACTTGGTTCAAGCAGTAAAGAACATCCTTCCAAATGCCAAAGTATTTTTTCTGGATCAGTACCTAGGGCAATATGGGACAATAGTTCAGTTTTCTGTCCTCAGCAAAACAATGCTAGGTGTGTAATCAACCGAGGCATGTGTGCCTTCATGCTTAGAGCTGGTATGTTCTTCTGTAATAACGAGAATATTGATTCCAGTAATGCTGTTTATTTTAAAGAAGATGATATTACCTTATCTTTTATGGGAAATGCCATTCTGTTTTGGAATGTAAGGGTTGCTTTGGAGAAGGTTATGTGAAGATTTTAGGAGTAAAGTTAGAAAAATAAAAAAATAAATACAAAATAACAGGTGTCTGTCAAGCATCTGCAAAAAAAAACAAAAAACGTCTCTTTTCAGAGCCAACCTCAAAGGAGAAATGGGGCACACTATTTAAATTTACATTCACCACGCTCAGATTTTCGACATGTCCGCGGACATGGCGGTAGTCCACGGACGTCGAAATCACTATCTAGGGGTTCAGTATGTTCTATGTTACATGTATATAAAGTCAGGGATATTATGGTTAAGTTGTGCTACCAAAAACATATGAAATTCAATAAAAAAACGTTGTTAAAGGGACGTTATGGTTAAGTTGCGCTACTAAAAACCTATGAAATTCAGTCAAAAAACTTTGTTAAAAGGGACGTTATGGTTAAGTTGCGCTACTAAAAACCTATCAAATTCAGTAAAAAAAACTTTGTTAAAGGGACGTTATGGTTCAAAGTAAAACCGAAAAACCCCTGAAATTCGGCAGTTATGGTAAGATAAGCAACCATAATTCGCGCCACCGTGCACTGCTAACACTAACACCCAGGACATCAAAGATGACATCACAAATGTCATTGATGACATCACTGATGACATCACATGGCTGGCTCTCCCTTTTTTCCTTTACTGACATATCTAAGCCACATAGTTTTCTTAAGTAACAGTCAGGAAGTAAAAATTGAAAAGGTACTACATTTGTAGACTTAGGGTCAAGTCATATCATATGAAACGTATATATAGCGGAAGACACAGGCTTGAAAGAGAGCAATCCTTTCTGTGCATGAAGATAATCATTAGAGTTATCAGCACTTTCTCATAGTTTTATTTTTATTACTATACCTTCCCTGTATATGCTCATATTTGTATACATTGTACTCACACTCCTTTCCTTAGGGTTCACTGACATCATTTGATACACATACATACAGTAAGTAGCACCTTTGAAACAGAGCAATCATTTCTCTGCATAAAGATGATCAGTTAGGTTATGAACTCTTTCTGCTACTACTTCTGCTTTTTTGCTTACTTCTCTGTCCCTGTATATACTCATAATTGTATGTGTTGTTGTCTCTTTGTGTTTTGTCTGTATTAAGTGAAATTATGTATTAAGTGGGTTTTATTAGCTACTTATTACTTGTTAGATTATGAATATTGCACCTTCATCATGTATACTGCACACACTGCCTACGTTTCTGCATGAGTTGCTTAGTATACTGGATAGAACTTCATAATATAATGCTATTTATATCAATGCATTGCCACAATCTATTCACTACATAGCTAGCCTCAAGAATATGTTTTCTGCTTGCATTTCTTTGCATCTGTAGACATGTAAAATAATTTGATATCTTCATCATGTCTGTAACATAAACATCTTCATCTCGATCCTGAAATGTTACTATTCTTTGATGCTTTCTTGATGACTATAGAATATTTACATTCTCTTGCCTCTGCATCTCTTTTGGGTGCATCAGCCTTGCTTCGTGTGACATCACCAATCTGCTCTTTTGCTCACTTTTCACACTTTATCTGGTATTTCATTCAAATGAGCTTCATACTATCTTGCATGCAGGTATGGCTTTCTTAATGGGAACCTTGCTTCCAGGATTCTCCTTGGTATTGGTATTTTCACTGGTACTGCACGTACTTCACACTCCCGACATATAGGCAACATGGGCGAGGTGGGGGTACTTGGCTCCTTCTCTACAATAGGGACCCTGTGAGGAGCCTTCTGAACATTGTGGAGGAGTACTGGGAACGAGAATCCTGAAATCCAACCCATTATGTGGTGGACTATCTGATTGCTAAACCTCTGTAAAATGTTAACATGTATCATGGCTAACAACCAAAAAATCCTCTAAATTTAAATTGTATGTTTGATGCTGTGCATATTTGCTGTGAAATAGAGCTATGTTATATGTTTTATGTAGAGATAATATGGTATTTATTTGCTGTAACCATCATCATATTCTAAGATTTGCTATTCAGACCCCAAGGTCAGAAACCTCCTCCCTCCATCTGTCAGAAACATTCAAGACCACCTCCTTGTTCACTTCATAACATTGAAGGGATACAATTACACTACGTGCGTGCATTTTCAATGTATACACTTCAATTAGAACCAGTTCCGATATATTTTCGCAGAGAGTCCACGTTATTTGCACTTCCACTAATGCAATTGTACATGGAAAACCTTCTTGAACACAAACACGCATCTCATAGTTCCCATTGCAAAATCTCTTGCTTAACACATTAGTTTCCCACCTGTATTCTCTTGCCTTTCACCCTGTTAGGGAGAATTCTCTGTTTAGGCTGAATTTCCTAACCTAGTGAGTCCCCCAGCAGCTTTGCTGGATTTCTGGAGTTTGTTTTTTTCCATCCTGCCAAGAGTGAGACTCTTTTCTCCCACACTTGGACATGAATGTGGTTGATTCCTGTGAATGTCAATGTGTTCTAGGGGCTCTGGGGTCTTTTACTCCATAGGGTCTCATGTGTTTTGCTATGTGTGTTACACCGCACCCTCCGTGCCGTAACACTGGGGCGTCCTAGAGGATCCCCACCATAGACTCCATACCCCGGGACTGACTACTGTCTCCCAGGGCATGTAAAGTCACCATTGGCTTTACTAGAACTACATTTACTAACAGAACTAGTACAAACCATCCTATTGTGGACGTACTAGTAGGAGTAATTCGATTACCCCTGGGTCTGTTATTCGAGGGGTCACTGTCCCGTCCCCCCTCGTCGAGTTTTGGCTGGTGGCAGTGGAAACTACTTGTTATATTCGACCCCGAATATAACTCTATGGGATTCTTCCCATTGTTGGAGGCTAATACTTTTTTCCATTAGTCTCTAACATACCGCCGGTTTATTTGTCTTAAATAAATCTACCGGTCGGTATTTTCTGCCACAACTCGGTTTATTAAAATGGCGTCTGTGTTCACCTCTGTAACTCCAAACCAAAGGTTGAGCCCTTTTCTCCGCTTTTGGCGGGCTTCTACACAGAAGCCCTCCAAAGTGGTGCCATTCTGTATGGGTACCACAGGGGGTGTGGGTGGGGGTTTAGGCACCCTGGACTGAGTTGCCTTTCCAACTCAAGTCACACTCTGGTGTGATTGGCCCAAGTGGTGAGCCACCCCGCTCACCACTTAGCGTGTTTTGATTGACAGCTAGGCTTGTAAGAATATTTAGCAAACAGTACAGAGTACAGCACCACTGCACAGGTAGCAAACAGCACAGAGTACAGCACTACTACACAGGTAGCAAACAGCACAGAGTACAGCACTACTGCACAAGTAGCACATTTTTTTTTGCAGCACCACCACCACAAGGGTGCGGTACATTGCTATATGGGTTACCAGATTAACAAGGAAAGACAGGCTATTCAGTCAAAAACGATTTTAACATATAAGATGCAAATCTATTTTTACAGTTAAAAGCACACGTGCTCATTTAAAAATGCACACTATTTTTCACCTGAAATGCCTATGGTGCGAGAGACACATTTGAAAATTAACAGCTAACCTATTAACCATTAACCTGACTAATAAAACCTTATTTAACATAACCCACTAATAAAATGTGTTCTCCACTGCAGAATTAGGCATACTCTGAAAACCATTTAAATGTGTGTGCAGATTTTTTTTTCTTCTCTTCTCTGCCTGATTCTCTATGTTTTTGTGCACAGTAACTGCAGGAAGAAGGAAGTCAGATTTGCAACAATTGCAAATGTATAAGCGAAGCTATTGTTGAAGAGTAGGAGGATGAGAGATGATGGATTTCATTGGGACACGTCATACAGAGGGCTGAGAGGAAAGTTTTAGTGGGCAGTAACGGGGAAAAAGACGGGGGACATTTTTCTGCACTACTGGGGAGAAGACCTGGCTGTGGGGCTCCTGACTGAATGCAGATTCCTGTGTCCTGCTGCAGTCGAGATTGGGGAGAGCTGAAAGAAGGACCTTTCCACTGGCTGAGGCATTCCTATCTGCAAAAGCTGAGAATTCCAGGCAATGACCCCGGTTTGAGAAGGCAAGCGTTCCTTTTTGCTGGAGTTAATCCAAGGGAGCCACATTCACAAAGAGAACAGCCAAAGAGAACAACTAAAAAGATAAGGTAATGAGAAGTGTGGGAGCTGAGAGTGTACGGTAATATGCAGTCAGTGTAGGATTCCTGTGCGTGTCTTAATCAAGTGCTAATGTTGCAATTTGAGTTCTGTTCTCCGCCACTCTCTTTGCAGTGTGTCACAGACAATGCTTTGACTGTACCATTTTATTTCTGTAAAGAATGAGATCGTGTTTAAATACAACTTTTATAATACAGAAAAATATTTGAAAACAGACGGGTGATGTTTATTGTTTACCATTACAATGCTGATGATGTGGGGAGATTTTTAAACAGTGCAATGGTCATTTTAAGACAGATGTGTGCATGTCAGAATCAGTATGAATAATTGTGAGTGACTGTAGCATAGCTCGTTGGAGGTACATGAGCCAACGGGAAGAGAGACTCTCTGAACATAGCTCCCTACCGTATATAAGGTAGTGGAAAATACCACAAGACTACCATATATAGCTCTCTGTCGTAAATAAGTCAGTGAGTTCGCCCATGGTGGCACACCAACACTATCACTGGAAAATGTGGTATTCCTAGAATGCAGGTCTGAGGTCTCTCTAGTGATCACATGAAAAATCTAAGCAAAGATAAGGGATTCTGGACATTGGGGCCACAAATAAAACAAGGGAATTATGCTCACCAAAATACCACCAACCACGTATACCAAATATGCAGGTCTGGGTGCTGAAATAATGCATGTCCATTGTATTATTGTTGCACATGGCCAAATCTGAATACAAAGAGTGATTATTGCTAAGTTATTTTTCGGCGGTAATAAAATACTGTCAGGCCCCAAATCTCCACAAAATACCCTACAGGCTGAATGAATGGGGGTTTTCTGCATAAAAGCAGGGCTTTTGGGACTGGATCTTCAGAAGTCGCCACAGGACCTAAGAATCCAAAGAGGGTAAAGCTGAGCCGACCTTCAACGACGACACCTTCGGTGGAGCCCTGCTGAACCGACTCACCACTTCCCGATGACAGAGGAGATCTCCCGGCTGGAGAGTCTTCTTCCCCTGACTGGTGGGAACCACCAGTCCCTTTGCTTTTTCTTCGCTTCCAGGGCGTAGTGGTCGAATTGCCCGTGCTGAGCACCCCGGCAACCGGATAGCCACTAGCCCATACCGTGACCGAAAGGTGGTGCCTTGTGACTGAGCACTCTGCGGCTGGTCTCTTCCCTGGTGGTGCAACGATCTTCAACTTTCCTTCGACGACGAGATCATCTCATCTCTTGGCAAAGCCCCGACTTGCATCCACCACCAGGAACAACTGCCCCTGCCGGAGCTGTCTCTGCACTTACAAGGTAACGTGTCCGCCTGGCTTCCCTGGTGACGGTTAGCGTGAGGTGTCTTAATCCTTGCCTACCCATCGGGTCGCCTCCAGACCTTCTTAACTGTTTGTTCTAAACTGATCCAACCTTTCTGTGACAATTTGCTACAAAGACTTGAAGTGCATTTCCAAATTTGATACTTTTTTGGGACATATCACTTTGCCTCTCTCCGGGTGGGCCTGGCCTTTGAACTTTGTGATCCACAGTAGACCCTGCCTTACTTGCCTTGCATTTGCTTCGTAAAAGAGTTGATACCGAGTTGGTTTCATACCCTGCCTTTTCTCTCCCGTTCTAACGAATATTGGAGTGCCATCTAGGTTAAAGCATTCACCTCTGTCTGCAAATAAGTGGTGCCATTGAACCTAGACTTGTCGAACTATTGTTAGAGGAGTGATATACGTATAGTAATTGTAATTGAAGTTGTTTGCCGTATTAGTGCCAGTGTGTTTTTCATAGATGTGTTTTTATAAATAAATAACTATATATCTTTACACCCAAACTCTGTTCCGTGTCTGCTTGTTCTACTGTGTAAATTGCCCTATTTTGTATACTCCACATACTGCCTAACTCTTCCTGAGGGAAGTCTGACTGCTCAGCCACAGCTACCAAGTGAATCTGTGTGGTACAGACTGCTACCAAGTGGGTTTACTGCCAAACACCTGTAGGCCTAAATCTTTTGCAGTGGTTCCAGTGGGAACTGCACAGGTTTCCGCTTAACACACCCCTACCATCTCTCCCTCCTATCAAAAGGTCCACCGGGAATACCAAAAATGAAGAAATCACTTCTTCCCAGCAAACCAGAGACACAATCAGAGAGACCAACCAGTGATTGTCAAAGCAATCTGGTGAAGAGAGAGTGTGATGTCACTTTTGGTTTGCGGTGTCACTTCCTGTCGGTGTCATCACTCCCTACCCAGGATATCACTTCCTGTGGTCATCTCAATTCAATCCATTCTCCAGCTAAAGCTGACAAATGACTCCTCTGGTAACACCAAACAAGAAGATATCACCTCATTTCCGCAAAACACCAGGGACAAAATCAGAGAGACCAACTATTGACTGACTAAGCATTCAGCTGACAAGACTGTGTGATGTCACTTTCAGTTTGTTGTTTCACTTCCTCTTTGTAGCTTCAATTCTTGTTGGTGACATCACATTATGTCAGTAACATCACTTCCTGTTGGTGACGTCCCCTTCTGTCCATGATATCACTTCCTGTGATAATCTTAATTTGGCTCAATCTCCAGCTAAATGCCACAAGAGACTCCTCTGGGAATACCAAACAAGAAGAAATTACCTCATTCCAGCAGCACTAGGGTAAAAAACAATCAGAAAGACCAACCACTGATTTACTAGGCAATGTGGTGACAAGAGTGTGTGATGTGGTATCTGAACTCCTATCCAGGGTTGTCCAGCCCAGGGCATCCCAGTTAAGGGGCAGAACAATAAAGAATGAAGATTACTGCTTAATTTGTTAGAAAATAAGGCCCTGAGCCCAAATATCTTCTTGCATTCAGGGGGAAGGGCAGCTGCCCGCCTTCTTGTGACACACTCCACTGATGCGCCATACAGTGTCAACATATTTGGAGATAAAGCTCCAACTGCCACTGGTTCATAGAGGGTGAAATCAACATATCATATTAGTGTGTCTTGAAATTATAGAAATGTTTAAGTGTTTCCTTAAAACATATCATCGTTTGCATTTTGCTCTAATGAAATATGTGTCAAGTGGAGGATGTTACCCATCTAACCACAGGAAAAAATAACACAAATGCTTTCCTCCTATTTGATGGACGAATGCAGGCATAATCATGACTACACTGACGAGTTGCCTGTCAAACACTGCAGCAAGATTGTCTTGCTTTTCACTGACTTTACCCCTGCAGTGGGGCTGTTGGCTAGTGACTGAACAGTTGTTGGCAACCCACCCTGTTGGTTATTACACTAGAAAATTTGAAGACATTTCATGCAGGCTGAGTGGAACAGTATGTGGCCTTGGCCAGCATCAGCGCCCAGGATTGTCACCTTGCATCTCATTGTTTTTAATGAAAATGGATAAATAGACCTGCCCTGCTAACCTGGGTCTTGAGGTTTGTGAATAGCAGTGTGCCAGTCCAGGATGGAGAGACCCTGGCCACTGCACACTGTTGTTGATTGTTATGTTACTATGACTGACCGACAGTTAAAATAATAAAATCGCCAAAGCATCACAACATAATCAAGCTGGTCATAAAATAAGTGCCAGGGATCAGTAATAAGTACTGAGGCTGAGCCCTGCCAAGCCCCCCTCACAAAGTAAGCAGTGGGGAAGGCCAGCCATTGGCCAGACTCTTTCAGGAACACTAAAGGGTGAAGACCAGCCATTGCCCAGACTCTTAGTGGAACAGTAGAGGGCGAAGACCAGCCATTGACCAGACTCTTTGAGAAACAGTAAAGAGCAAAGACCAGCTACTGCCCAAACTTTTAGCGGAACGATAGAGGGCGAAGACCAGCCATTGACCAGACTCGTTGACGAACAGTAAAGGGCAAAGACCAGCTATTGAACATGCTTTTTATAGAACAGTAAACTTGAAAGACCAGCCATTGACCAGCCTCTTTGTGAAACAGCAAAGGATGAATACCAACTTTGAACAGCTTCTTTGCGAAGACCAGCCATTGACAGTTAAAATAATAAAGTTGCCAAAACATCACAACATATTCAAGCTAGGCTTAAAAATAAGTGAAGTACACGAAGTACGGCTGTTGGCTGGGAATGCTGCTCGAACGCTCGTATTGAATTGGAAGCCCGTGAACTCGGAGAGGACGTACTTTAAAGCAACACGGAAGTTGCCTGCCCTTCACAAGACACAAAATACCTTTGATTGGCTCCCCGCTCTCCCACCCCGTCCCTGACCCTGCCCACCGTGCTTGTGATAAACGTTGTGTGTAGCGCACCCGCGCACGCACACGTGAAGTACACGAAGTATGGCTGTTGGCTGTTTGCTGCGTTGCGCAGTGTGCAGACTAACAGTTATGGAATGAGTACGATCTATGAGCCCCACTTTGAATAAGGTAATAAGGCTTGGTAATAGTCTGGCACTAATTGTAACTGAGTGATCTGGCCTTCAGAGGCGTGTTTGTTTAAGGCCTGATGAGCTGCACAGAGTGCGCACTTTCAGGCGTTGAAACTGTTTTGTTTAATCTGAGTTCTTGCGGAGTAATGAAAAGAAAGCTTGTTGGTGGTAAACAGGATTTAATAATGTCAACTAATAATATGAAAACTCGGCGCATGAGCATAGCTCACTCCAATGCACTAGCACTTCCTCTATCCTCTGACTCAGATGAGGACTTGCTTGTCTGTGCACAAAATGAATCTGCAAAAATGATTACAGAAAGGCGAGAGGATGATATCCCTGCCTCCTCGCAGTCTCTTTTCAATGAGGAGCCGAGATTGGAAAAAGGAGTTGGGATTGAAACGGGTGTGAATGACCCTATTGAGGGAATACAAAGGCAGACTGCCATGTCTTTTATGGACACTCCCCCTATATTTGCTTCAGGAGAAATAACCATGCTGGGATTATCTGAGCATTTTGATTCATCCGCACAATGCCCCACTTCAAGATGTAGCATAGCAAATCCAGCTGATGTGATGATTGAGATTAGGAGGATTGGTATGCCTCGAATTGCTGAGGGATCAGATGGGATTCAAGATGACATATTAAAAGAAGTGAAATCACAGACTTGTATTTTGAAAGAAATTTTGCTAGCCATGATAGCATTTCCAGAAATGTTAGCCGAAAATATGGCAAAGATGTATGTTCCCACAGGTGAAGGTAACTCTAATAAGCCAACTGACACCTCAGATAATGGATTACTAGTTTCTAGTGATCTTCAATTGCTTATACCCAGTACAGAGTTGGTAGTCAAAGACCACAGTATTATTGAAGTACCTAACACTTTAATTACCAATAGCCATGCGGAAGATTTGCAAATTCCAACTGCAGCTAATGGAGCGATTAAGGTAGCGGAAATATTTAACATTAAGTTATCCAAAAAAAAAATGAAAAAAAATAGGCAAAAACAGGTGCGTGCTCAAAAGGCACTGAATGCATCCTCTCTAAAGTTCTTGAGAGATATTAATATACGCGACCAAGATGTAGTTATTGTGGAGAAAAATGTTACACAACAGTCAAAGATTGGGTCTGATGGATACTTGTATGCCGATAAATTGGGTAATGGTGGTTCAAGGGCTGTGGACCCGCTTATAAATCCTTGCATTAATAAATCAGACATGCATACTGTTAAGCCAGTGCTGCAAACCGGTAAAGGTACTGAAGAAAATGTGACTGGGTATGCTGATAATACCATAGTCAATGAAACAAATGTAAATGGATATTCTGATGCGATAAATAAACTATCAGATGCTATGAAAAATAAAATTGTTACGGATAGAATTGACACAAATATAAAAAATATTGAGCTTGGGATGCTTGACATCTTTGATTTATTTAAGAACCCTGATGCTCCAATACGAATAATGATACCTCCAAGAGACGGGAATGGGGTTCAGAAGTCCTATGTGGATAATGAGAGTAATAGAAAGGTAAATCCAATATATGTGGAGCCAATAGGTAATACATAAGAAGGTATAAAGGAAAAGAGATACACTGACGGTACAAATAAAACAATCATAGCTAAAGTACAAGCGGGTCTAAGGAATGAGGCTCAGGCTAATATTGACGCTGTGCTTAGTATCCCTGACCGTACTGAAATACCTACTATAATCCCTGATCATACTGAAGTGCCTATTATACCCCAAATGATGGCAAATAAAGACCATTTATCACTAAAAAAGGATGATTCTTTTGATAGAGATCGACCCCTGAATGACGAACATGTAAGAGCATTAATAATGGAAATACTGATGAATAAATCAGGTAGGATGCCTGTCACTGAAACTGCAACTACTGGTAACAGCATTCCTAATGACATTAGTTACTGTGAACCTGGTAAAAGTGCAGGTTTAAACTCAAAATATGATTCTATAGTCCAGGCGTGTGCAAAGACTCATTTTGGTGATGATGTAAGGGACTGGGTGGTACCTCAGGATACTTCGAATGTCAATAGAGCTCAAGAGCTTGCGTATGAGAACTATATGAAAGGGAATAAACAGATCAGTAACCCCAGTGAAAAACTGTGTAGGCCTCAATGGCCCAATGAACCAAGTTTGATTTTATACGATGTGTTTGAGGACGGATATTCCCCTATCCTTAACAGACCATACATTTTGAGTCTGTTTCATGATATATCAGAGCTAGCCCTCATATCATCCTGTGACATCCAATTAATGGATTATATCCTCCCATTTAGGATGGATTTGTACGACTAGTGATTGCTTCACCAATTGTGCATGCCCTAATTCTTAAGGAAGCTGGGGCTCTGCAGAAGCGGGGTTTCTATACGTATGAGTATGTGGATCATAGTGTTAATGTGTCAATGAGAAATGAGGATCACTTACCCCGAAATAATAGTTTTAGAGAGAATCAACGGGATATGAATCAAGTAGGAGGGGATAACCTAACCTTGATTGAAATGAAAGAATGGAGATCAATGGCGGTTTCTCTTAGGGAATCTCTGGAACAACTAAAATGTATGGGTAAATCCCTTTAGCGCTGATAATTCCTTTAAATTGGTGTCCTGGAACTCTAGAGGACATACGCATTTGGTCCAAAACAAAATAGTCTGCAAATCTTTAGAGAAATTTGATTTTGTTTTACTACAGGAAACTTGGGCTTGCGGACCGCTATTATAGGATGGTTTCGTTGTCCTTTGCCTGTTTGGGACGAAGGGACTTAGAGGGCGTCCGAAGGTTGGTTTGGTGCTTGCCTATTGCAGCAACCAAGATATATCATTGGTAAATGAGTTACATCTGCACACGTCCTGTATTGCTGCTACCTTCCGAATTGCAACTGTGAAGGATTTTATCCACTTGATGATAATCAATGTTTATTGGAACGATGCAGATAATGATGTGGGCAAGCTAGAAAAATTACTTTATGATCTGAATAAAGTGTTAGAAGAATGGATAGTATCCACCCGAGGGTTTAATAATCTTGGCAGGCGATATGAATGCTGATTGCACCCTAATAAGTAGCGAGAGAGCATGGAGACTAAGTGGACCTGGTAACAAAGGTATGCTAATAGATAACAAACTGCACAGAGGGGCTTTGTGGTATAACTTTTCAAAATCTTGGGGCTTGATACGGTTGTACAATGATAAACCTACATGGAAAGCTTGAGGTGTATCCTCTACCATTGACTAGATTTTTGCAAGTGAACACTTAATTGGAAATGAGGCAAATATGTTGTGGAAGACAATGCTGCAAGCGATCATGCTATGTTATCCATGAATATGAATATAAAGAAACAAAACAAGTTTACCAATGGATATTGTGCTCAAACGGTTGTAAACATCAGGGGATCCCGTATAAAGTGGAACAGTAAAAAAACATCCAAATTTAATAATCTAATGCAGGTTGACTTTGAGAATACCGCTTTAGAGGAGAAAAAGAATCAATATTCGGTTGATAAATTTGGTGACAATGCTAGCAAAGTTCGATTATCCACGTTCGGTAGTAGCGTATCATAAAAAAAGTCATAAACAGGCATTTGATCTTGAAACTAAGATGCAAAGAGGAAGGTTAAATAGGGACTTGCGTACCCTAAAAAAACAGAAGATCGCCGAAGAAGAACTTAAGGAGCTGTGTAGAGTGAGGCGACATGCTTATAGGAATTGGAGGATCCATCATCATGCCTGTCTATTACAGAGGGATGGTGAAATAATGCTTAAAGCCATGAGGGAATCGAATTCGAGAAATTATTGGGCTCTGATCAATAGTACGGAGATTGCACAAACTCAACTAAAAGCTAATCCTATTAGTGAGAAGGTGTGGTGGCAATATTTTGAGAAATTATATGCACATCCTAGTAATGACGACTTTGTGTTAGGACAAAAGCACTATATTGGATTCTTGATGTTTCCGTGGGTAAAATATTATCAATAATGAAGAAAATTAAAGCTTCCTCTACCCCGGGACCCAATAATTTGTCTATGTCCCTGATTAAGGAAAATGAACTTCTGTGGGCAAAAATAATGCATAGGATGTTTAAAGATGTAATTGAGCTACAAACCATGCCTGAATCTTGGAAAGTTTCATATGTAATATTGATATTTAAAAAAGGTAATCGACAGAATCCCAAAAATTACAGACCTATATCCTTGATTAATATTGAGACAAAGATATTTTCTGCCATAATATTAGAAAACCTGTTAAAATGGATAGAGGATAAATATATTCTTGACGTCCGTCAAATCGGATTTTGGAAAGGTCTGGGTACTGATGCCGGGAGTCTATTAGTCACCATTCTGCAGAATCAAACTTCCAAAATGGGGAATGCACCTATTGATGCTGCGTCTATGGACCTTTCGGCAGTGTTTGATATGGTGGACAGGCCGCTTTTATGGCAGAAACTTGTAACACTAAACATAGAGGGGGGGTTGCTCGCTATGATTATTCACCTGTACTCAAACACTGTTCTAAAGGTTCAAATTAACAATGAAGGCTTGATGTCTAAGGACATCTTCTCTAGGAATGGATTGAAACAGGGCTGCGCCCTGGCAGCAATCTTATTTAATCTGTATGTTTCTGTAGCAAATGCTAGACTGGACGCCTCAGGCTTACTAGCTCCTAAGGTGGGAGGAATTGCGATCAAGTGAGTGGCCTATGCGGACGATTTTATGCTCTTTGACAAAATGAAAATCAGTCTACAGAGGCTTATAGACGCTTTTGCCTGTTTTGTCAAAGATTTGAATTGAAAAATTAATCCTCAGAAAACAGTTGTGATTAATCTGGGGGATAGTAACAAGAAATGTGTAAATCCAGTATGGTTAGTAGAAGGCACAGCAATTTGATTACAAAAAGCATTCAAGTATCTAGGCTATTCTTTCGCAAGCAATATGTCCTATAATTTTGTGAAAAAATGTCTGGAACTTAAAGCTATTGATGCTGCGAAAACAAATAAGAGTAATCGGAAGTAAATATGGGAAATTTTCAATGGGTGCATCTAGGGATTTCTACCTGATGAAGGTGATCTCAAGATTGGCATATGGCCTAGAATTCTACCCTGAGAATGAAGTATTGCAGCTAAAAACCATTGAATCCAAAATTTGGAAAAAGTTATTATTTTTTCTGCCAAAATGTATGCAGTTTGAATTAATAAGATATGAGTTCGGCCTTAACTCCTTAAAATGCTGTATGGACTGTAAAAAGGCAATGCTATATAAAAAGTGTGTATTGGCTAAGCATAACTCTCTGTATCTAGTATGTTGTAATGAAAAAGGGAAATACATGATGAATTTGAAAGTGGAGGTGAAAAACATTCTAAGCAATATTGGTGTCACACTGAAATGTCTTTTGGAGAGACCTACCAAAACCAAAACTATGATTAAAGCATTTGATTGGGTTGCGAATAACTTGGTTATAATGAATTGAAGTCTTATCAGCATGGAAATGGTTCCCAGAACCAGAACTATATCTTATAAAATGTCCTTCACAAAAATTACGTCATAGTATTATGCGATTTAGATTCAACGTGATGAATACTAACAAAATTGGTGCAATAAGGAAGCTAATTCCCGAGACTATGAAGGTGTGTAGATTTTGTGTGAATGAGGAATTCCCAGAAACACTGTCGCATTTGTTATTAGGCTTCCCGATGCTGATGAAAGAAAGACTTGCTTATTTTGCGGATTTTGTATATGACACTTCCTATGTATTAAGAGAGCAATTTTGGTCTGAAATTCTTCATGGACATAATATCATACTGCAAATGAGGGTTATAGCGTCTTTGACTAATGTCTGCAAAGTGACATAAAAAGAGTAATGATTGTTGTGAACGGAAATGAGTATATTTAGGCATGAAAACCTCGGTCTGTGGAAAGTGTACATCAGTGGTTGAAAATCAAATTAATTTTAATTGAAATACATGATTTTAAGAATTGTTTGTGAGATATTTTAATGTTAAAATTGGTATTGGTGTTTGTAATGATTTTATCGTGTATGGATAAAAATAATATTATTTTTTTTACTATGTTTGTATAAAATGATAATTCTATTGTAATGTTATATGTTTTGATACTGAAAATTTGTAAAGGTTTTCTTAAACCAATATACAATAAAGAAAAAAAAAATAAGTGCCAGGGCTGTGAAATAAGTGCCAAAGCCCTGGCTAGCCCCCCGCACAAATTAAGGAGTGGTGAAGATGAGCCATTGACCAGACTCTTTGAGGAACAGTAAAGGGGCGAAGACCAGCCAAAGACCTGGATCCTCTTCTGCTTTCTAACTTGCGTCTTATCTCTCTTTTATCTTTTCCTATGAAACGGTTTGAACCTCTGTTCACTCCTCTCCTTTGCTCCTTTCTGGAAGGCTCTCACTGTCTGGATCCTTTCCAATCTGGATTCCGGCCTGGTCGCGGCATGAAATCTGTTATTGATGACCTGGCACAGATTGCTGATGAGGGAGGATCCAGTATTTTGATCCTCCTTGATCTCTCTGTGGCGATCAACATCATTGACCATTCCATACCGGTCCAGAGACTTGCCTCTGTGGGAACCGCTGGCTGGGTCCTTGATTGATTCTCTTCTTTTCGTGTTGACCATTTTAGGTCACTCTTTCTCTCCCCTTTCACTTCTGCTCCTCTTCCACTAATCTGTGGGGTCCCCCACGGTTATGCTCTGCCCCCTTCTCTTTAATATCTACATCTTGCCTCTGATCTCTTTGATTCACTCTTTTGGTTTTTGGTGTTATTCTTAACTTACGATACCCAGATCCTTATGCACTTGGATCTGGCTCTCTCTTCTGTGGCTGAGCGCTGTTGTTGCTGCCTTTCTGCAATCTCTGTGTCTGTTGCCTTAGTGCCATGAATCCTTTGGGGTGAAAGCTTTGCTTTGTAAATGTTTATAGCATAACATAGCATTGACCAGCTTCTTTGCGGAACAGTAAAGGGTGAAGACCAACCATTGACCAGACTCCTAGCTGAGCAGTAAAGGGTGAATACCAGCGGTTGACCAGACTCTTTGAGGAACAGAAAAGGGCAAATACCAGCCATTGAACATGCTTTTTGCAGAACTGTAAAGGCCGAAGACCAGCCATTGACCAGCCTCTTTGTGGAACAGGAAAGTTTGAAAAACAGTTTTTGAACAGCGTCTGTGCTGAACAGTAGAGGCCAAAGACCAGTCATTGACCAGCCTCTTTGCCTTTTCACCTATGACCTTTACTTTTGCCTTCCTATCTGCTGCATCTATGAGTACCCCTAACTAGCTAATTAATTTTCTGTCTCTCCACTCTGCATTACTAACCTGTAATGCACTCACTCCTGCTGCTTCTTACTCACTTCTCCCTATACTTTCTACAATCACATCACAATTTGCTATCCCTATCATAAATCTCATGCCTCAAAACTCCCAAAACTCCATCTCTCTTACACCTCCTACTTCCAACAAACAAAGCTGATGAACAACCACACCTCTCCTAACACCTATCTATCTCACGTTTCTTCTGTGATAATCATCGGCTCTACTCTTCCTTACCACATCAATTGAACATTGCACTCTGGTATGTTCAGTCTGTATGCAGCAAATGTTCCTTTGTCACTGACTAGTTTCATGCCAGATATTCTCCCCTAGACCTCCTTACTATCACATAAACCTGCATTTCTCCTTCTGCCACTGCTGCTCTGGTGACCCTACATGCCTGCAAACTATCCTTCATTTACTCTCATTTTCTGACTGGTACAGGTGAGGAGTCAGGCACCTACTCTCTTCCCGCCTCATTGTCTCACACATCTCCAATGCCACATCCTCTCCTACCACTTTTCAATTCACTCATTCTCTCAGGTGACTTTAACCTTCCCCCTTCAACCACTTCTCAGAAATCTGAACTTCAGTCTTTTCTTAGTGACCATGCTCTCCACTCTTTCCATAGCCTACCTACCGACACTAGGGGTAACTCTTTGGATCTTCTATGTATGTCCACCTCTCTCTCAGCCACTAATACTAGAGTCACACTATCTGACTACTTTATTTATTTATTTAGTCATTTATATAGCGCAAAAAGCAAAAAGCCATCTAGGTGCTCTTAGTTTATGAGATTGGTTATCTCAGGTTTGGAAAAGCCTCACCTCATGGTACAGGGTGCTACATCTAATTATGCAGTTACAGTCAGGTACGATGCAAATTAGTTTTAAGAACACAGTTTGGAAAAGCCCCACCTCAGGATACGGGGCGCTACATCAGAATCATTAAAGTCAGCAGTTGCAGAAAGGTGGATAGCATGTCGGACACAAGCTAAGGCAAGCTAGTGGACATTGACATTACAATGCAAAATTAAGGCAAACATGCAGAATACATGTTGGAGACAAGATTAGGTGGTAGACTGTGTAGCAGGCACATAGTGCATGTAGAGGCATTTGAGGGATGGAATGTCAGTGGCTATAGGCATAATAGTTGAGCATTAACATGAAATAAGTGAGACAGGGGTTGAAAACAGTGAGCAAGAGAAAGAACGTTCAGGTAGCAGGAAGGCAGTTTTGAAGTGCATTATACGGCAGGTACTCGTAGTGATGTGCCAAGGTTGCAGTAAAGCACTGCAGATCAGCAAGCAACAGTCACAATGTGTGAGGTCAGTACCTTTTCTTTGTCGAAGACTCATGAGTGTCAAAAGGAAGGTGCCAAGTCGGATATCATTGAAATCATTTGAGGAGTCAGCTGTTGGAGTCGATGACTATCGCAGCAATGTGCATGGAGGAGTGTGAAGCAACAGAAGGAGGGATGAAAAGGCCATCAGAGATTCACCGCACGGTGCATGTATCGATACAGACAGGGCCTTAGAGAGTGGGTCTTCAAATGAGGGGGTCGGCTAAAACCTGCCCGTCCCCAATAGGCCAACATAAACTTGAAGGTGTCAAATAGGATGGGGAATGTAGGAGCCTCTACAGCAGCCTCTGTAGCACAACAAAGGCAGCGGCCATTTTAGAAAGTGCTGCGAAGTCAGCAAAAGAGGCCAGGGTCACATACAAATGATAATTTCCTACACATTGCAGCCAAACTAGGAAAGCTGTATCAACAGAAAAACGAGATCCCAGGCAGTACGGCACAGAAGCGCAAATGTTGAATTTTTTTGGGGCAAACTGTAAACTTCATCTTAAAATTGTTCTTTTTTTCTAGCAAATTGTCGGGAGGTGCAGAGAAAATGTAGCTTTTCCTTGGAACTCCTTGGCATTTTTTCTATTATAAGGAATGGGGACTGCATTATGTATTATGAAATGTACTCAAGTTTACAAAAATTTCAATCGAGGTGCTGGTAGTAAAAAGGATTGGCTCCCAACCCCTAATTCATACCTACACTACTAATGTCTGGGCTTGTACTGCCCAGAACCCTACCTGCAAACTCACTATTAGAGTGGACCAATAGTTCTACTACCTTCAAATAATTTCACAAACAGAATTCTTTTAAAAAAACGTATTGTTTTAATGCAAATAAACACAGCATGTATTATTTGTGTTCTTATTCAACATCAGATTAACCAAAAAAATCATAAAAATATTTTTTTGCCAACTATACAAAGAATATAAATTATAATCAATTCACCTTGTATTGTATCACCATATAGGGTATAGACATATATCATTTTGCTACATGGATACTCCACATTTTATATCACATTAGTCAGCAAACATGTCAGTGAAAATATTCTACGTGTTTCAGGTCCTTGTGTCCCATCATCAGGGAAATACCCTCATATACCTAAAACAATATTAGAGAAGATATAGTTATTACCATCTATATGTAAATTAGTTTAGTCTCACTTTCAAAACATTTCCAAAGATTACTAAAGCTAAGGTGCAAATACCTATAAAGTCTTACGTCAATCACCAGTTATTGCTAACATTATCACCAGGTGTTACTGACAACACCAATATCATCACACGGTAGTCTTACATTGATCAAATCTCTGAGAGATCCTCTATGGGGAAGCCAACAAATAAATAAAACAGAAAGAAAGATAATAAAGAAGAAAAGTCAATTAATAAAAAAAAATAGGCCATTCACACGCAGTGCTCTTTATTAAACTCCTGCACCCCATGTAAAATTATATGTGTTGGATACCTGTGGATTCTCTGTAGAGTATTGGCATTCAATCACCATTGCTTAAGTGTACCCCACCCTGCTCAAGACAGAACACACTGTGAGAAAAATATCTTTTTCTCACAGTGTGTTCTGTCTTGAGCAGGGTGAGGTACACTTAAGCAACAGTGATTGAATGCCAGTACTCTACAGGGATCCCACAGGTATCCTATGCATATATTTTGCATGGGTGGTACGTGCAGGAGTTTGATAAAGAGCAATGCCTGTGAATGGTCATTTTTTAAATAATTGACTTTTCTCCTTTTTTATCTTCTTTCCTTTGGTTTTATTTACTTGTTGGCTTCCTCATAGAGGATCTCTAAAAGGTTTTGTCAGTAGAACACTACTGCGTGATGATATTGGTGTTGTCAGTGACACCTGGTGATGATGTTAACAATAACTGGTGATTGGCGTAAGGCTTTATAGGTATTTGCACCTTAGCTTTGTTATCTTTGGAGGTATTTTGAAAGTGAGACTGAAAAAATGTACATATATAGGGTAATAACTATATGTTTTCTATTATTGTATTAGGTATATGGGGGTATTGCCCTGATGGGACACAAGGTGCCGAAACGCGTAGGGTTTTTTGACATCATCATAACCCTCATTTTTGTACAAAAATACTGACTCATGTGTTATAAAATTTGGAGTTTCATTAGTGACAAACAGCTACATATGTATATACCCTAGATGGTTATACAATGCCGGGTTGATTGATTATAATTTACATTCTTTGTATAGTTGTCAAGGATTCTTTTTAGGATTCTTTTGGGTAATCTTATTTTGAAAAAGAACACAAAGAATATGTGCTGTGATTATTTGTATTAAAACAACACTATTTTTTTTTTAACAAATGTCTGTTTTGGAAAGGATTTGATGGTAGAAGAGCCATCAGTCCACACTAATAGTGAGTGTGCAGGTAGAGTTCTGGGCAGTACAAGGTTGGATATTCGCACGCAACCACTAGAGAGCATCGTGGTCTTCTCGACTTCACTGATCCTCATAGCTCTGTGCAGCCTGCTCGTCCCAGTGTATCTATATACAAGTGAATAATAGGCAGGACTATGGGTGGTTGAAGGCAATTGTCACAGTATGCCATGAAAGCCTGAGAAATGGAGTCCCCTTTGGGATATCCTTGAAAGTGAAAGGGGCATATGTATTTTCATCTGATGATGCCTGGCCATCCGCCTGAGGGTCACTTCACCCCATGTGGTGCTCCCTCATATAGCTGCCCCCAAGGTCAGGATAAGGTAGGGGCTGCCATCCCTTGCTCTCATGAGGAGAGGCCACCTCTGGGAAAAGAGTGATGACATCATCAGATCCATCACACAGCTTTGACTGTTCTGACACATTCTCTACTTCAATCTCTGAAACTGCAACAGCGGATCTCCCCAACCTCCAAAATATCTGGAAAATCAGGCACCTCCTTCCTTTCCTAAGCATCTCTTAACCGCTCTTGACTTCTCTAAACTGGACTACAGTGCCAGCATCCTTTTTGGTCTCCCCAACTATGTGTTCTGTCCTCTTAACAAGATCATTCATTTCACTACCAGGACAATCTTTGAACTCCCTCACTTTCACACTTACCTTCTTTTAACATCCCCAGGCTGGGTGGCTGCTTATGCAAAACGGGGCCAGATTTTAGTTTCTTCTATTGGCTCATATATCCATCCACAGTAAGTTGCCACTTCATCTCTTCAAGCCTTCCCGTAATCTCTGCTCTGCCTCTCGAATACACTCGTGGCACTTTGCCCTCTCTGTGCTTCTTCCTGCTTATGCTATTTATCTTGCTACACTTGCACAGAATTCTCTTCCCCTGGACATTTGAGAAACAGTCCACACTGATTTGTTCAAAGCCAAATTGAAAGCCTACCTCCCCATCTCTGAGTTACCCTTTTACCCTGCCTCTCATCTACGTTCAAGCTAACATTTGTTTTAGCCTCAAATCCCCCTTTCTCTGTCCCTCACTTTATCTGCCTCCACTCTAGCACTTCATTCATCATGGTCATATCCTTAACATTGCAGGCCCTGGCACCTCCCTGAACTTTAACATGTCTAATGTTGATTGCCCTTAATCTATGTAAGTCCACCAATGTATTGCTTCCAATGGCCGTTCCATTTACTCCCCACCACATCCTGGGCAGAATGTTACTCAAACTCATCACATTTTAAGAAACTCGCTGCTTCAAATCAAATCTGATATCATCTCTATTGTACATTCTTCTGTGATCAAAAGAGCATTGTTCTTCCTTGTCTTTCGTGTAAATAAATACATTTTCATCCCTGAAACCTTCTTTTTCTGCACGCTTATCTTACAAATGTTAAATAGGTGAATGGTAGGCAGACATCATTTATACAAGATAATTAACATTCCAACATGCGTTTACGTCAAAGTAATGCCTTCTCATTGTTTTCCAAATCTTTTCTGGCAGGTCCACTTCGAGGAATAACAAAAAAAAAAGGACAGAAAGCGAGAGAGAGCTGCCACAACCGCCCCCTGCCTTATCAATGCAGTATCTCTCTACCGATCCTGACACTGATGATGGTAATTTATTCCAAGGGCTTTGTTTTTATGTTATTATTTTGTCTGCAAGTCTGCTGGGAACAGAATACACAACCCTAACTAATTTCAAGTTGTCCACCCTCAGAAAATAATGACCTGTGTACACTTTCAATCTGAGCTGAATTTGTATTGGCAATTTAAAGATGGATACCTCTATATTCCTCCGCCGATCCATTATATATTAATGAGAAACGTGTGTTTGATTAGCTCCTTCATCCCATTTGAAACGCGACTGCGTGCAGGACGATTCAATGTACTGTAATATTATATTGAATGATGTGTTATTACTTTTTTTTTAATTAAGAATAATAAAAAGAATGGTAATGGAAAGCATTTTAATATATACCAATAAAATATACATTAAGTTTACTATGCAAAATTCGATGAAAAAATCTGTTTTTATTTTAAATAATGAAACGCTGTAGCAGCACATATATTTTGAAAAAAAATAAAAAAGAAGCCATTACGTTGACAACCACGCCAGTTTGATTGTTAATGACCGTTTATGAATCATTTCTGTAGAAGATTCACTTAATTAACATGTGTAGCATACTTGCAACAGACAATGGGCCTCATTCCGAGTATGGCGGTAAGGGATAGCGGCCACCGGTAACGAGACCGGTGGCGGTGATCCCTTACCGCCATACTCCGAGTTCCCTTTGCGCCCTCGCCCTTAACGCCTGCTTTGAGCAGGTGTTAAAGTCGAGGGCGCAAAGGGGCCTCCAAGCCAATAACGGTGACCGTAATGAACGGTCACCGTTATTTGCATCTTCCCCATTCCCATTGAGCCCTATGGGGGCTCATTTGGGAATGGGGAAGAGCCTTGGTGAATGGGGAATTACCGCCCCGCCAACCTTGGAATGGGGCGGTAATTCCGCCATCCACCAAGGCGCTGCCGGTCCGGGTACGGCGTCAACCAAGGCGTTAATAGCGCCACTGGTTAGCGCCGTACTCGGAATGAGGCCCAATACTTTAAGAAAAGCACGTGGTTAAACAAGAGGGGTGGAATCGACATTATGGAACATTTGTGATTGTTCAAGCACGTTTTCCATGCATAGTTGCAGCAGAAGGAGGGCATTGTCAGGGAACATGCATGTGCACTGGTTCTACTTGGAATACCAAATGGTTTCGAAGTTTTCAGAAAAAGATGACTATGAAGCTGAATATTTGTTTTTTGTAATACTCCGTGATCCAGCCTTGAAAAACACACATAAAATGAAATCTCTACTTAAAGTCTGCTACTAAGTGTAATTTATGTCTCTCATTGTTATCTAAACATAAAGCACATAAGCCAGACAATAAGACATTGGGCCTCATTCCGAGTACGGCGCTAACCAATGGCGCTATTAACACCTTGGTTGACGCCGTACCCGGACCGGCAGCGCCTTGGTGGATGGCGGAATTACAGCCCCATTCCAAGGTTGGCAGGGCGGTAATTCCCCTTTCACCAAGGCTCTTCCCCATTCCCAAATGAGCCCCCATAGGGCTCAATGGGAATGGGGAAGATGCAAATAACGGTGACCGTTCATTACGGTCACCGTTATTGGCTTGGAGGCCACTTTGCGCCCTCGACTTTAACACCTGCTCAAAGCAGGCGTTAAGGGCGAGGGCGCAAAGGGAACTCGGAGTATGGCGGTAAGGGATCACCGCCACCGGTCTCGTTACCGGTGGCCGCTATCCCTTACCGCCATACTCGGAATGAGGCCCATTAACAAAAAAGCAGGGTCCAAAAATACAGAAAGACGTTGCAGAGGCAAAACATGTGCTACACAAAGTGGCAGGCCTCATACATATAAAGAGCTAGGTCGCAATGAACAAAAGGGATGCTGCTACTTGCAGTTACCATTGTGAATCTCAAACATTGCAATCTCTTAGAAATTGCAAAGTAGCAAAGTGGAAAGTGAGTTTTGCAGCTCAAATAGAAAGGTATACATGGTTTATGCCCATTCATGCAGGACACAGGCTCAGAGCAGGGGCACCTCCAAGGGGTGGCCAAGGGGTGCCACGGCCACCCTTACGAAAGCACGGGCCACCCCACCGGCCCATTCATTTATGCATGTTTATTTTGGTGTGCCACCCCAAGACTTCAAGTGTGGCCACCCCTATGAAAAATGTCTGGGGGCGCCACTGGTCCAGAGTACATTTGAGTTACCACTAGAGGATGGAAGTTGGCTTCTTCCATATCTCTCACTCTTCAACTCTCCCCACAACAGCAACAACAGATGTCCGCGTTGAGGATCACTCTCATTCTTCACAACGTTTCTTTTGGGGAAGAGTCAGTCACCCCAAAAAATCAAAATCTGCCATTTTGAAGAAAAAACCTCATCCATGAAACAGTCCTTTTCTTGGGCCAGAGAGTGGTTGAGGATGTGAACAGTTACACGATAGGGGATATCTGGTGGCCCAGAGAAGGCATCGGGATGGGAACGAGTGGGCTCACGTGATGGACCAGAGAAGACATACACTCTGAGTCAGAATGGGTATCAAAGTAGGCCAGAGAGGGTGTTCCGGGGGAGCCAGAGGGGGCCCAAATGGAGGCCCAGAAAGAGCACATGTGGTGGGCCACAACAAGCAAATGCATTGGACCAGGGATAGCTCAAGTGGTGAGCCAGAGTGGTACCAAGCAGCAGATTGGAAGAGAGGATAGGAGGGAAAGTCTGATAGACTGGGAGAAAGGATGCAATATAATAAACAGGAGACAGAGAGATTGGGAGAAAGAAGGACTGGAGCCGCCAAGTGGATCTTAAACGCACACTGGTGAGCATAAGGTTAGTTTCTTCAGCAGAGTTGGAAAGAACACCTACATCTGAATTTTGCAGAAAGGACTCAAAACAATACAAAACAAAATGGTTGCACAGTTGGAGAGTACACCCAAGATTGAATTTTGCAGAAAACACAGAAGAGCAATACAAAAAAACGAAATGGCTGCACAGTTGGAATCAGGCTAGAAAGGGTAAGTTATTGATTTTCTTTTTGGAGCATGGATCTTAGAGAGCAGTAGATTAGCAATCTTACGTAATACTGTTGGTGCTGAGATTAGAAGTTACAGGCAGTCAGTGGGGAAGGGAGCAGGCAGCAATTTGAACAGTTGTAGTGTCAAGGAGGGTGGCCGGATCAATGTGGTCAACAGTTGCTTATCAGGGCAAGTGGAAGTCCTTAGGAATCCTTAGAGTGATGCCCAAAAGTAGTTACAGGGATAGGCGCTTCATCCAGCTCCAGACAGGCTCAGACAGGGGCTTTAGTTGTTGGGCCTTTGTGTCGGGGTAGGCTTTCGTATGCCGGCTCTTGAGTGGGCCTAAGAAGAAAGGTTTGGCCAATCACAGCAGGGCTGCAGGTGTGGGACAGGCACTCCAGTGCATGTAGCTTCAGCAGTGGTCATGATGACAAGAGGCCCAGCTAGATTTCAAAATGCAAAGCTCGGCTCTGCTAAGGTGAAAGCACATAGCAACATATAGAGGACAAGTGTGGGCTGCAGTAAATAGATTCCCACAATACTGGAAAATTGGCTCAATTTGGAATGTTATGAGTGCTCGATGCAATGCTTCACATGGGAGTGCTGCAATGGGCCAAAAATCCATCAGGGTTTACCTTGCTTGCTGGTAGTATGAGACTCCTCCAGAGCGTCATAGCAATGGTGTTGGGCTCTGTGCTGGATCAAAGCCTGCACATCTGAAATGGAGGCAGGGGAAGGATCAGACAGGGACCTTAGTTGGTGCGCCTTTGTGTGGGGCAGCTTTCACCTGCCGGTTCTTATATGGGCCTAATAATAAAAGTTTGTCCAATGACAGCAGGGGCCACAGGTGTGGGACAGGCACTCAAGTGCATGTAGCTTCTGCGGTGGCCATCATGGAAAAAGGCCCAGAAAGATTTCAACATACGAAGCACTGCTGTGCCATGGTGAACAACAGCACACAGAAACACATAAAGCACATTGGGGGGGGGGGCTGCAGTAAGTGGACTCCTGCAACGTTGGAAGATTGGTTCAATTTCGAATATTCAAACCCCTCTTAAGAGGATCGTCTTCCCTCTGCCCATGTTACCACACAAGTGAAGGAGGTATATCTCCTAACTGTGCCTGTTTTACCTTTATGATTGTGTTGGTTCTTGGTTTGTAAACGTGTAAGGGCTGAGTGGGTGGTTCTATGAACAATGATTTGCCACCCTACTCTTTCACCAGTTTTGTTTACCAACCTTTCCACTTTTGTAGTCCAAAATGCAGTGGTAGATCCCCCACTCTTACTACCACCACATCCCAACCAAATATACACCTTACCCAAACTTACCATCTGTGTTTTGCAGCAAAAAGACTGGAGAAAAAATCCATAAAAATGCATTAGGTGAAAGTGCATGTGGGCAAAATTGGGCTAGAATGAGTGGGTGCTTTAGCCTCTACTTATACTCCTGACTAGGAGAAGCCAAATTGTCACAATCTTGCTGCTTGAATACCTCATGTAACAAGCCCTTGACATGTGGGAAATGGCGTGGTGGACTGGGCACATCTTCCCACGTTACCCGCAGCCCCTGCATTACGTGTTGTGTGTTGGTAAGTGATCCCCCTAGGTTACTCCCTCCCTAGCTTGTATAGCAAGGCAGGACACTTCATCACATTAATGCAAAATGAATGTCATCATGGATCATGGTCATTGTATGACTCATGCATGGATGCCAAGGGGTATCGAACAAAGACGTGACAGGGCTAGGTGAACCATCGTAGAATAAGGAATGTTTTACCTCCCTCTCAAGTGAATGTCTGTGAGACACATGTCTCTGTAGGCTAACATACTACTAGGTTATTACTAACATCGTGTCTAGTTGTTCAGGCAATTTAATCCCAGGCAGGGGGAGAGCTTGGCAGGGGGAGAGCTTTTTTTTTTTTAATGAAGTTTAAAGTGTTTTGTCTGTTGACAATTTACCAGACATAGCTCACCCTCATAGACTAAGGGTTGTGAATAAGAACAGTGCAGAAGAGTGTCTCAGAGTGCAATGTGATTATTGGTAATTCATGTGCGCCTCTAACTAAAACGGTATTTTTTTGCCTATTTCAGCTCGGCCATGTGATTTACATAGTACTTTACACTTAGCTTGCTTTATAAAGATGTATAGAGAGATTGTACATACATCATTTATACTCAGCAGATTTAACAATGACTGGGCAGGCCGATCGACAACGGCCAGAAAATACTGCCGTTTAGCTGCAGTACCTTATACTAACTATAACCGTACCACTCTCCCCGGCCCTATTTTATTTTCATTTACTTAATTATTGGTGATTTGTAAGGTATGAATGAACCCTGCTTAGAACTGCTTCTGCAGAGCAAGATTGCAGTACATGTTTTATAGCGCTCTGGCAGGAGTTTAATAAAAAGATTTCCATTCCACAAATGTATTAGGTCAAACAAAACGGTGTAACTATTATGCAACATAGGGATAAAAAGCAGACTATTTTGTTGGTACAGTATTAAGTCTGAATTGTGCTGACGAAGCAAGACATAATAAAACAAAGGCTCATTGCTTTGGCTTCCGCCCATCTCGCCTTAATGACAAAGCTTTTAGATGCTTTACACTTTGAAATATGGTAAATTATTCGAAATGAAATATTTATGATCTAGAGGAAGCATATCTTTTTAATAACCCATCTAATAAACTTCTGATTTAACTTTTCTTCATCAAAAGAGCAATATCCCATATTCATACATTAGCCAGCTTCTGGGCGGAGAATAATCGTGGAAAAAAGTGTATATTTTGAAAAGAAGCAAGTCGTTCTGCTCTGCAATCCTGGTTTTCAGAAGTTGTGTACCAAAGTCAATGAGATATCTGAGATCTTCCAAGAATTCTGAAGCTTACATGTCTTTATATTTGATTAGACTGCTTAAAGGTTAAAGGTAAAGTGCACTGCATAACAACAAACACAATATAACAAATTAATACATTATGCATATAATGTATATGAAATGACAATTATAATAGATTAATAACATATCCAAGACTGCTTCCATTGTAGTGACCTGTAGGAAGTAATGAAAATAGATTTGATGAATGTAAATAGTGTGGCCACGTACAATGGTAGTACGTCATGTTTGGACAGTTTATCGTATCCTGGGAACGTGGCGGCTATTCAATCCAACATGTGACATAGTGAAGGGCCATGGCTGTATTTATAAAGTGTAAACCTAGTTCACAAGCAGCAGAGCACTGGTTATTGAGTCATTGGGCCTCATTACGACTCAGGCGGTAAGGGGTTTACGCCGGCGTAAACAGCGCCGACCCTTACCGCCTGAGTACGAGGTCCCTTAGCGCCATGGCGGATTTAACACCTGCTTTTAGCAGGTGTTAAAATCCATGGCGCTAAGGGACCATGGAGTTAATTACGCCACCGTAATTTACGGTGGCGTAATTAACGCCTTCCCCACTCCCATTATGCCCTATGGGGCAAAAATGGGAATGGGGAAGGGTAAATGGGGATTGGGGACTTACCGCCCCGCCAACCTCGGAATGGGGCGGTAAGTCCGCCAACCACCATGGCGTAAACGTAGTTTACGCCATGGTGGTAAAGTCACGGCCCAGGCGGTAATTTACCGCCTGGGTCGTAATGAGGCCCATTGTTACTGACGTTTTGTTGGAGCTATGCAGTAACAAGAGCAATGCGGTGAATATGGAGAATGTGGGTAGTGGATGAGTAAGCAAAGCCTGCATGCAGGTATATGTTCAGATAGGGTCGATCGATCATCAAAGCCCAGTGGTTCCGGAAGAGGATGCCTTTGGTGGGGAAGTCTCCACCTGCAGGAGACTTAAACAATGGGTATTCTGGAGCCGGTCTGGAGCCGATCATATTGATTTAGATTATTGTTTGGCTTGATTGGATCCGGCCAGATTTTGTGGGGAGCCTACTTCAATAGTAGATAACCTCACGGAACCCCCTTTTTCGAGCCATAGGCCACACAGTGAATCATTTAAGGTACCACGTGGCTCCTTTTACCTATAGATGTCAGGCTGGAATAATTGACCATTCATTTCATGTTCCTTCCAGTCTGCTATAGATGGAGACATATTACTGAGGCATTCCAAAGCTGGGGACGGGGCTGCATCAGCCATTATCCGCCCACACACGAGTAATGGGCCTGATGTGAAATGGAGGACACATAGTGAGGAAAAGGGAAAATATCATCTGCATAGACCTGTCTCCTAGATCTGCAATATTAATATTGTGGCTAAATCACAAACCAGGTGATTAAAAGCAAATGAGGATAACGAAAAACAGTTGGAGAAGGTGCTCTGGAACCTCGCAGTCAGAATTGTCCTGGTGGACTATTGACTAAGGGAGACTCTGATCATTTAAGTGGAATGTTGAGAGGAGCCACCCACTTTGTAAACAGTGATTAAAGTTCAATGCACACCCATTGTTAACTATGACCATACCAACATTCAAATGATACAGTGTAGTAATACACATTATTGCAGTTAAGCCATGTGCACCTACATTTCTCTTAATGTCTGGGGTTGGCCCAAATCATTTATCCCGGTCAGGGACTAGATATAGTAAAGTGTTAAGCAGCTACACACCGGCTGTGCGATTGAACCAATTTACATTCTGGTAAATAACCACCTTGCTTTTCCCAATAATGAATCTTGAGCCTTTTTATTCCAAAAGATTGCATTTATCAATTGAAATTGCATCATTTAGGGCAGTGCTTTTCGTATATATAATGTTGGACACCATATTATAGTTATAATCCTGTGAACGCAGGCTAACACGGGTGGTAACAGACCACCATCCCGAGTTGGATCATTATGCACCCGACAATGGGGTAGTTGCTATTCACTTCCCTTAAAAACAAGATGCCTGCCCCCACAGCAAATAGAAAAGGTACTAAATCCCCTTTCTTTTACAATGGGTGGCCCGACGTGGACTGGTAAGGATCATTGCAGTCAGAGATGGGTGCCCCAAGCCATAAGGTAAGTCAGATGATGTCATTTGGGATGTCCTCTGCTTTGTCATGTGCGTCGGTATGAACAATGCATGGCAGCGGGTCAAGTTATGCATGTGTATCTAACCGTAACTGGTGAATTTCTTTGGTTGCTAGATTTTTCACTGCAAACATAACATATATTTAACAAAGTTGTTACCCTGAATTTCAGGTTTTATTGTAGGGCAACCTATCCACAATGACCCCTTAACAACTATGAATCTGAGAGGTACTTATTAGAGCAAGTTAATCATAATGTCCTTGCAACAATCTCTCTACACTCACATAAGTCTTAATAAGTAAGATGTATCTGACATTTTTATCCTCTCTCTTCCATTATACATATAATCCGCAAACAGACATTCTTGTGTGTGGACAACAAATCAGGTCAGCTAAAATGAATGATACATTACTATCAGTGTTGTATGCAGTGTATTGCAACCACAGTAATACAAATGGCACATTTTGTAAACATAATATCGTATATTGACCTTGGTTGTATTAATGGTAAGAAATGTATATTTTTTTTAAATGATAACACCATCTTTAGGAATATACCCCATACTGAGATGAATTGGAGACCAGGCATTGGGGTGCAACATTTGTTTCCAGCAGCAAGCTGTCTTCTTAAACATCTCAATAGTTTTATGCTCCTGAAGAAATGTAGGGTATTTTGTGTAGATTTGGGGCCTAGCGGTATTTTCTTACCACCAAAAATAAAAGTAATTTAGCAATAATCACTCCTTGCATTCAGATTGGGTTTGGTATTATAGTGGTATCGTGGCTATGCATTATTTCAGGACACAGATACATTTAGTTGGTATGCATTTTGTTGTGGTATAGTGATGAGCATAATTTCTTTGTTTTATTTGTGGCCCCAACATACAAAACCCCTTTCTTTTGTTTAGACTGTTCTTGTGATCTCTAGAGGCCTCAGGCTTCTACATTATTCAAGAACACCACATTTTCATATGAAGTGCCACTTATGCCTGTTATCACTGGTTTATCTACACCAGTGAGCTATGCTTCCATAAAGTATTCACAATAACATGTGGTATAATCACTAATGTATTTACATTAGTGAAACTATTTCCAGAGGCCTCTCTATCTGCTGACTCATGTACGTCCAGCAGACTATCGCATTGTGTTCCACTCAGAAGTCACACACACATGTGCACTGATTGGAACCACACACACATCTATTTATAATTACTCATAACATAACTTTTTCCACATGGGAGGCTTGGCATACATTACCTAATAACCTCCCCTTTTATCAGGTGATATGGGCTAACTGCGCCAGAGAAAAACAGAAGCAAATAGAAGCCTTTACACAGATTGTGATTTACATCAGTTTCATTTAAAAAAACATACATTACCAGTTTTGCGAGGCAGTCTTTTCTAGAATAAACACAAGAGAAACAATTGCAAAATACATGGCATTTCATTAGATTCTTTGCAACAATAAATAGAACAGTGCATCAGTTGACTTGCATTTCTGAATGGACAATTAGAATGCAACTATCGCTACGCTGCCTGACTGAAATAGATTTCATTCACACACCGCACTCTCACTTTGTGTAAGATAATTACCAGCAAATTGTAGCTGTTCAGCACGCAAACTCTCTGGACTGGTCGCTTTCTTTAAATGGCTTAGGGCTTCCTTTTAGAGCACCCGGCGAGGACATGCAGTTCCAATCTGCACTCTTTGGTCCTCAAGCCGGTGCTAATTGACTGGAATCTCCAGCCTATGTAGGTCAGCAGTGCACTGGAATGACGCCCCTCAATCAGGCAACCCCACAGCAACTCCCGCCAAGTCCTCACCGAAGCTGTGCAAAATGTCCGCTGCCTTTCTTCCTCCCCGAGATGCACCAAGAGACCTCTGTTACAGCCCCTAACGTAACGTGCATACAATAAAAGTCTATCATGTCATACCTTCCTTCTTCAAACAATAGCTCACTTTTCAGTAAGAAACTGTATCCACTAATTTCCTGCTTATTTGAGTTTTGTTTCCTTAGCAAGGACCGTGAAAAGCACAAAGAACGAGAATGGAAAAAAAAATTCGGAATGTCCATTTAAAATGAGTTTCAGACTGCCTCATTTTGCACTTGGAGAGCACATTATGATATTAAGAAGTTTGAATCATGTTAGTACTGTTAATTGTACTGGTTATTCAATCCTCTAATGTGTCTCCTGCAACAGAGGCATTTCAGGTGAGAAAAAAATGGTGCATTTTTAAATGTGAAAAAATGATGTGTTTTTGATTGAGTAGCCTGTCTTCATTTACATATCCATATGTTACACCGGCACCGCATGGCTTGCTGTACCGCATTATAGCAATACATTGATCACATGCAGTGGTGCTGCACTCCAAAAACATGCTATATATTGATCCCATATAGTGGCGCTGCTCTCCAAAAACACACTAAATAATCCTACATATCCCCCTCCTTTTTCTGAGAATTTTGGCCATGGTCCAAGCAACAATTGGAAGAAATCCAACTTGCCCCTTTTTTTTATTTTAACATGTATCAATCCAACAAAATCAATATTTATATGTGAAGAAATGAAAATTGAAAAGTCACTGTTCAATCATCATAATATCAAAATTCATCTTTGAGTCCATCAGTTCTCATAAAATATTTTACATTTTTCTTCCCAATGGAAGTGTCCATATTCCAGTGTTTTAATTTTATACTTGAAGTTAATCACAAAACAATAAAAGAAAACAAATAGTTAAAATAAATAATTAACATAACAGATTAAAATAATTAATTAAAATAATAAATACTTGAACTCCATAATCCGGGACACTTGTCTGCCTCTGATATGTCCCGACCGGCGATGTCACATAATTTGGTTCATTCGGGTGCTCTTCCATCTTGGCACTCTTGGATCCTTTTTCCATAGAAGTCATCTTTTCTTTGGCATTCCGGTTATTTTGTCTTCACCTCCACCCGGAGGCAGGCATCATTTGATCTTCTTCCAGGGGACTCCAAGACTCCATCGTCTCCCGTGTCCTCTGGTCCCGTTTACTCCAAGTAAAAATATGTTAATATTCTAAATCAAATAGAAAAGAAACAAATTAAGTATATAGCACAATACTAACTTCATCCTTTTGCCAAAAATAAAACGTGCTTTGTAAAACATTTCACCCCTTTTCTCTCGCCTTCTGAAAAAACAGGTTAGAGAAAACAAACTTACATAAAACAACATTCAATATATAATACATTTTCATTTTGCACACCAACTTCATAAATTTCAGCCTCCATTTTTTTTATTATATATATTTACATATATTATAGTGTTTATGTGCCATTATTATAATCAACCATCTTTATTTAACTTCTATGCCACTACCTTCTGACCTATTTACCTTACCTTTTTATGTTCAAGCGACTTTATCTGTTTGTACACGCTCAAGTTGTTTAATCTCATGTCTGGGGTGGCATGGTTTAATTTGATTCACATGAACAAACTGTTCTGTTGCTGTTTCACCTTCAGTTTTCAAAATTTTATAGACCACAGGAGAGACCTTATCTATAATTCGAAATGGCCCCTGCCAGGCTGCTAGAAATTTGGAATTTTTCTGTTTACCTTTTCCAAAATGAAATTTATACACCTGATCGCCCACACAATATTCCTTTACTGACATCTTTTTATCATAATATGACTTTGCACTGTCAGCAACTCTTTCTAAATTTTTCTGTACAAAAGCAAATGCATGTTGTAAATGCTTCCTCAGTTCATCAATGTATTCATGAACTGTGGATGCGCTCACAAGCGTTTGCTCATGTGTCCTGTATAGCAGGTGTTGTGGTAACACCATTTTCCTACCTGTTAAAACTTCATGAGGGCTAATACCTGTTGCTTTGGCAGGAGTTGATCTGATTGACATCAGAACCAAAGGTAAGCGTAAATCCCAGCTGGAACCTGCTTCTGCCACAAATTTCTTTAAAATGTCCACAACAGACCTATTGCAGCGTTTAATTCCACCCGAAGAAGCCGCCCGATATGCAATATGTATCTTTCTCTTCACACCCAGTATTTGCCATACCTTACTCATTGGAGCACTTGTAAAATGACTTCCACTGTCTGATTCTATTCTTTGTGGCACCCAAACCTTGAAAACACACGATTCACCAGCAATGCAGCTGCTGTTTGCGCACTACAATCTGCTGCAGGAATACACTCAATCCACTTCGACATCAAACACACCACACTTAAAATATAACGGTTCCCCCTGCTCAACCTCTTTACAGGCCCGACATAGTCTATTTGCAAATCTGACCATGGAAGAGTAAGGCCTCTTTTCATTAATGGAACTCTATGCATTGGTGAAGCAGGTTTAAATTGGGCACATACTAGACATCCTCTAGTATATAATTCTTCATCTTGGGACATATGTGGCCAATAAGCATCATCTTTTAGTATTTCCATTGTTTTCTGTGAGCCTCTGTGGCCTGCAGTTATAGCATCATGTGCATGGTGTAGCATTAACCCTCTGAATGAAAGGGGTACCACCCACTGTATCTGTCCTGTTATGGACTCTCTAATCATGAGTCCATCTTGTAGTCTTATTTGTTTTTTTTATTTTTTAATAGCACCCTCAACTCTTCTCTTCCCATACAAACATTTTCTGTTAAAGGGTTTTGTTCAGGGTCTATCAAATGATTATAATAGATTCCCAAAATTCAATCATTCTTTTGTTCCTCAATCAGATCTTGGTCTGGTGTATCATAACTCCACTGTACCACTGGTTGATCTGTCTCCTTTGGTGCTTTAGAACGTGTTACTGCATCAATTTGTAATTCACCCAGTAAATGTTCAATAGGTAGCAATTCTCCCATCACAGCCCCAATTTTAGCCAGGTGATCTGCCTTATCATTTCCCTCCTTATCCTCTCCTGGAGTTTTTAAATGCCCACGAATTTTCCTCCAGTATATTGTTAAATCATTTTCTGACACCAATTTGTCTATGGCTTGTATCATTTTTCCATGTTTAACTGGCTTTGTGTTGTATGTAATCATGCCTCTCGCTTTCCAGCCAGGTAAATATTCCACAAAGCTATTTTGTGCGTAATCAGAATCAGTCCCCAGGACAATTTCACTGAATTTATTATCAACTGCAGTAGCAATTGCTTTATAAATGGCTGCCAATTCCGCTACCTGACTGCTCCTAGCACCAATTCTCATCCCTATACTCGGGATACCTTCACACTTCAACCAGACATTTCCTATTCCTGACACTAATTGTTTATCACTGTCATTTTCAATGTGAAAGGCACAGCCATCAACATATACAGTTGGCAAGTCCTTGCATGTTTTTTCATCAAAAGCTTTGTGTGGTGATTGTTCAAATTCCTGTAAATTAGGTTCCACTTCTATTTCATTTGATACTGGTTCAGCTGCACAGTCATGTAAATCTGCTAAACCTTGAGCAATTGGGATTTTTTTTATTTTGGCCATATCTCACTTCTACAGGAAAACCCTATAATGCTAGCATCCATGAAGTGATTCTGGACTCTGCTAAATTACCTGACCTAATTATTTTACTCTCTAAAAATTGCAAACGTTGATGATTTGTCTCAATAATCACCTTTTCTGCCTGAACAATGGGGTGGAAATGTTGTAGCGCCCACACAGTGGTTAATAGGGCCTTTTCACATTCATTGAATTTAATTTCAACTTGGGAAAATGCCTTGCTTGCATATGCAATGGTTTTGTGATTCAAATCATGTTTTTGTGCTAACACTGCTGACATACAATGTTCAGAGAAACCTATTTCTATAAAGAAATCCCTATCCTTTATCGGGTATGCTAAACATGGTGCCTTTACAAGACATTCCTTTAATTTAGCCACTGCCTCAGACTGCTCTTTTTCCCATTTCCAGGGTGTATTCGGTTTTAGTAGTTTAGTCAATGGTTGAGTGATTTCAGCATAATTTTCAATGAACTTTCTGTTATAGCCTGTCATTCCTAATAAACTTTTTACCCCTTTCACATTTTTAGGATCTTTTAGTTTCTGTATGGCCTCTATTTTCTTCTTTTGTGGATTTAGCCCATGTTCAGTCACTTCATAGCCTAGAAAATGCACCTTTTTCTTGCACCATTGTGCTTTTTGTAAAGATACTTTGGCGCCTGCTTCCTGCAATTGGCCAAGAACATGTTTTATTTCATCAAATTGGCTTTTCAAGCTATCATTTTTTATCAGGACATCATCCACATAAATTATGGTTCCTCTTTCTGCTGCTTCAGGCATAGCCTTCCTCAAAAATATGCCAAATTCACTCCCACTATTGACATACCCGAATGGAGTTCTATCCCATGCGTATTGAGTCTTATCAAATGAAAAGGAAAATAAATTCTGTATCTCCTCTGCCAATGGCACACACCAATATCCAGAGGTGACATCTAATGTGGTGAACACTTTTGAACCATGTACCTGAGCTAATCCCTGATCATTGAATGGCAGTGGCCATCTGGATACTGGCTCTCTTTTATTTAACTCTCCCAAATCTGCACACAGTCGCCATTGGCCGTTTGGTTTTAACACACCTAAAATAGGTGTATTGGATGTGCTATGAATGGGCCTGATGATTCCCCACGACTCCAAGTTTTTAACAATCTCTGCCAATGATTCTAAACATGCCAGTGGTAGTCCATACTGATGTACAAATACTGGGCTTCTGCTACACCCTTCCGGAATTGTGACCACATGTAAATTAGTTAGCCCGCAATCATATGCATCTTTTGCAAATACATCTTTAAACTCCATAAATATCTTCCTCAATTCATTTCTATCCTCCTCGTTGTCACATGCATCCGCTAACAAAATCTGCTCCTCTACCATTTTGGAGAATTCTGGAAAATGTTCTGGCATGGGAATCTCAGAGCTTTCCTCTAATCGTGTGGCTGTGTCTCTTTGTAAAGCTGCAACTTTTAAATGTTTTGGCATATCATCTTCCACATCAATGGGCTGATTTTCTGTTTCATTTTCATTTAAGTTAAATGTTATGCAATCCTCTTGATGACAGCACACTGTCTCGCTTGAATCATAAGGGTACACAGAATGAATTTTAAACATTCCTTTGGGCTGTGAGTCCAGGTATTCTGGCAACTCACCCTTGGCATCTACATACTTTTTAGGGATATTTCCAATCACCATGTTATTTAGATCTGCTGTGTAATGTGATTTTTGTATGGCCATTCCTACTGGGGAGTTTTCCTCTAAATGAATATTCTGACAACCTCTATTATTCACCATCATTTTTACAGACCCTTCGCCCACATCTACCAATGGAATGTATTCATAATCCAGGCCTTGCTGTTTTATGGATTCATTCAGACACACAAATGCATCAGAATCTTTCATCTGTTGTCCATTTTTGCATTTCATTGTTATTGCAAACTGCTTTGTGAATGCAGGGATGACAGTATCTTTCCTCATTTCAAATTCAATTGCATAAGGCACCAGCTGTGCGCAAAGATAAGCCCTTCTTTTGTCTTCAAATTCAGGTGCCGGCCCACCTATGCGTGACCATATCTTTTGATTAAGGAAATCTAGCACCATACACATCCTGTGCATGATGTCATTGCCCATGTAAAAGTCATTTTCTGTTCCACACACTATCCAAACATAATGGTAAATTGTTTTTTGTCCAATTCTAATTTTCAGCATGCATCTACCTGCAATTCGGTTTTCAAAGTCTGGACCGTCCAAACCAGAGACATAATGGTTTTTAATCCTAAATTTCAGGATCTCCTCCCTTTCCATTATTATTTGCAATAATTTCTCAGTACTCCTTTCCTGTTCAAGCGCTAAAATGGCTTTTATTGTTTTAGAATAGTCATTTATCCCAACATGAACCCATGTTGTTCATCTTCCATGTGTATTTCAGCAAGAGTGGTAATGTGTTTTTCTGAACCTGCTCTAGGAGCAGTATTCTGTTTACATGTCTTCTATTTTAAATAAAAACGTAAGATGTGCTCATCTATGGCAGTTTGCCATTCTTTCCTTGGGTCTACGTATATTTGTACAGGTAATTTTTCATTTTCACTCTGCATTTTGTCTTGACACATTAATATAGCAGTGACGCTAGGTATGCAACTATTCTGGAGATACACCTCCACTGAATCATTTGTTTTTGCAACGGTGTGACATTCATTTATATTGCTGTTTTGTGATTTTACTTTCTTAGGTCTCAGTGGTTTTTTGGTTAAGGACCACAGTACTCCATTCACCCCATCTATGAGCGGAGATAATCTTTCAGGCAATCTGTTCCCATCAGAAATGAAATATCACAAATGGATGTGACCAATATCTCCTGTTTCATTCTGTGTTTACCTATCTTTATGTCAACCTCAGTGGCGCCTATAATAGGCACCTCCTCCCCGTTAAAATTATGCACTGGACCTTGATTCTCCTTTACTGTGATCTGATTCTGCAGGGATCTCCCTTCATTGATACTCTTTACCAGCTCCTTAGACATAATTGTGGCCTGTGCGCCAGTTTCAATCATTGCGAATGTTTGGCATTTTTCTTCTACAGTGATGGGAGCATAATACCTGTCTTCAACTTCCTCTAACACAAATAAGAAGTGTGAATTCTTACTGATTTCGGGGCTCACCTTTCTCAGGCCTTCTTCACTTTTGGCTAAGCACATTGGTAAATGGAAAAACATGTTTCCCTCCTTTTTGCTCATTCTTGTGTGAAAGACTTTATTCATTTCCCCAAGTTCAGAGGTTTTTTGGAGTGTGGCCACCGTTCGCCCATCCATCCAGGTATCATCAGAGGTCACACTACAACCCTCCAACTGAACATGTGTAACAACATCACTTGGCAATTTGGCATTGTCTAATTCTGTGCATTTGTGATTATTCAGTATGATACCAGCCCTTTTAACCTCTTAAAAAATATGTGGTTCAAAGAATTCTTCAGATGATTAACCTGTACCCTCCTTTTAAGCATTTCTTTTTCCTGCCTGGGTTTGGTCATTGTTTGGATTGCCCAGGGAAGGAGTTATAGCATCGCCACTTACTCCCGGTTCACTGGTATTCCCCATGCATGAGTCACTTTTCTTAAAGCTGTCTCTTTGTTCTTTTGGATTTTCAGGTTTTCCTATTTCATTTGTACATATCGCCAATGTTTGATTTAGTTCTAGGTTAAACCGTACCTCTCTTTTAGAAGTATTTACATGTTCTGTTACATGTTCATGTACTGGTATTTTCACTTTTAAATCATTAGGCATCTCAGAGTCATTATGCAAAATTACATGAGAGCAAACTGTCTTTTTGGCGCTGTAGGTATCATAAGTACTTAGTCACTTTTCAGAAGCACCCCGATCATTGCTATGGCCTTCTGCCCCCTCCTTTGATGACTGTTGTTGTGTTGTACAGAGCTTTCCTATTTGCTCAGCCAACATTTTCACTTGGGCCTCGAGGCACTGGAATCTTTCCATCTCTCTAGAATCCTCTCTCTGTGGCCTCGATCGATATTGGTTGTTTTCTCCCTGATTGGATCTATTCTGATACCTCTCATGAGAATGATTTCTATTGGGATGGTTCCTGAACTCTTGATTCATTTGGGGAGGGGAGCGGGGTGCACCCATCCTTTGGTTGTAGTCCCCTGGTGGGAAATCATTGTACGAACGTGAAGTGCAGTTCATGTTCTGCCTCATGTCTTGTCTCTCAGGTTGTGGGTACTGGCCCCTACGTTGATTCCCATCATCAGCATCGATCCACATATCGGGGGTCTATCCTGATTACCATATATCATGGTATTGGGATCAAATCTGCTTTGTGTCCCCAATGTCTGATAAGGACCATCATTTCTTTGATCCTGATTTTGTCTCTGGTTATTGTTCATACCGGACATCTCAAGTTGATAGCCTGCCCAGGGCCTATCTCCTAAGTACCTGGGGCTGATGTAGCTCTCCCTATTACTAGGATCATGTGATTGGAACATTGGTGCAGTGTGTGATGACCTTTGTTGATTACCCCTCTGTTCAGGTGCCAAATTATTTTTACTTGGACTTTGAGCAGACTCAAGGGACATTTTGGCTGACCTGATTTCCATCACTGTTGCTGAGGGTTCTTTAGATTTAGGTCTAGTATCTCTCATTTTATCACTTTTTCTACCCTGACAATAGAGTACCTCATTTAGTTTTGTGCTTTGGTGTACAATCCATTCCAGGGACTTGTCACGGTCAAATTCACGGACCAATTGGGATATGATGTTTTTCTGCAGCCCATAGAAGTAGGCAGTTTTAAATTCATTGGAATTGGGGTAAAAAGATACATCAAAGTGAGAAAATGCTCTTTTTAAGTCTTGTAAAAACTGGCGAGGGGATGTATTAGCCCCAGCAGTGATTGTGTGACTGACTTTCTTTGCCTCCTGCAATGACTGGAAAGGAGAAAAATGACACCTAATCTCTTTTTCGAACTCTGCCCATGTCATATTCTGCTGTTCATTCTATCCTCTTATAATACTGGCCGTCAGGGCATCTAAGGTTAAATGAAAATATTGCCTGTACTGTTCCTTAGGTATCTGGAGGGCTTTAAAAATGTCATGAACCGCTTCTAAGTGATCCTCTATGCAGCATTCCCCTCCTTTTTTAAATGGTTTGATCAGGGCTTTAATGGATTTCATTATCTTTATGGGGCTACTTGGTGACTCAATCCTGGTTCCAGGTGTATGGGGTTGGTGGCGGAACCCAATGGGAGTATCAAATCCCCCAAGGGCGCTGCAACCAAGTTCAGTCACCGGCCTAGTCACTGGGGCACCAGCCCTTTGGGTAGAAATAGAATTCACCTCAACTCCATTGAATGTGGTACCCTGCCGCCTCTCCTGGGACATGGGAATGCACATTTGCTGTTCTAAGTCCTTACAATTTTTAAGGAGCCTGTTTGCTTCGTTTTGCAAATAGTTGTTTTCATCACTCATTTTATTAATTACCTCCTGCATGTCGCACATTTGCATTTGGCACTCATTAAATTATTTATTCTTCTTGTCTCTTTCTTGAAGCATTTTAACCATTTCTTGTTCCACATTTTGGAGGTCACTTTCTTTCTCATAATGTTCTTTTTGTAATATCTGCATCTCTGACACAACCTCATCTTTATCTCGTTTAATGTCGTCCACCAATGCTTTTAAGTGTACCAATTCTTGTTCACTGTCCTCAAACTGTTTCTTGCTTTTGGACAATTGAACATCAAAATCTCTGCATTTTAACTGCATGTCTTGTTGGCATAGATCCAATTCTGCTCTTAACATTTCCTCTTTTTTACTTGCCCCATCTAAGTCAGTCTTTAACCTGCTAATTAGCTGGGTGTGATTTTCTTGCATTCGCATAGCCGTATCAAACAGTCTTTCTCTGCATTTTTATCGGCTGCATTCAATAACCTTAGAAGGCAGAGCTGAATTATGCTGCCTTCTGCAAAAATATTGTCTAGTTTTTCTTTCTGCACCTCACCCTGAATGCGGTCATGCCATTCTGAGGTACTATTCGATGACCACGTCCCATGTGCAAATACCTTTGCCTCTAAATATTGCACTAGGTCTGAGAATGTGGTTTCCCTTTGAGACATTCTGAAATTCGTTTTTAGTGACACACCTGCTATTATGAAATGGGTTCCCTTTAATGTACAGATGGCAGTGTGAGACACACTTGCCATGGCCAGTATGTGCTCTATGATCACTTTCCCGGCCTGCAATGCACCATAAATATGTAGGGTATTTTGCGTAGATTTGGGGCCTAGGGGTATTTTCTTACCACCAAAAATAAAAGTAATTTAGCAATAATCACTCCTTGCATTCAGATTGGGTTTGGTATTATAGTGGTATCGTGGCAATGCATTATTTCAGTACACAGATACATTTTGAGGCCGATTCATGGAATAATTAGCGCGGCGCAAATGGGCAAAAACGTGCGAATCGCAGTGGAATAGCGAAAATCGCAGTGCAATTGCGAAAATCGCACGAAAAGCAGCGTACGTCGATTCATGGAAGGCCGTGCGCGAGAAAACCAGCGGATGTGCGATAAAAAGTGCGCGGCGCACGTTGGCGCACAGGCCATCTAACAGCGTGCGCCAGGTCACTGCGAAAATCGCACAGGCCACAGCGAAAATCGCACATAGCGCGGCGCACGCAACAAAAGTAGGCGGAACACGGGCGTAACACTCGGAATGGGGAACAACTTGCCAAAACGTGGGCGTCACGGGGGAAGTACAGGGCACAAGTGCGCGGAACCCCCACACGCTCGCCTACAACACGTATTCATGGAATAGAATAGGGGAAAAAAGCGCACGCTCAAACCAGCGCACAGGCACAAACACGACCGCCACAAGAAAGCAGGCGGTAGCGTCTCTGCGGCTGTAAGAAATGTGCGCCAAAAGGTGCGCCAACAAATCGCACCTATATACTGCCATGATGAATGTCCCATACTGTGGCCCTCCAGGAAAAAAGACGTGCAAAGGGGTACCCACAAACACGGACACCCGCTGACAAAAAATACGTGTGCGTGTATACCGGGGTGCGCGGGAAGTCTAACACGCGATTTCAGCAGGGTACGTGCATCACAGGGGTTCGCGTGAAGTTTCACACGCGATTGGGTCTGGGGGAGCGGGCTACGTGTATATCAGGGGTTCGCGTGAAGTTCCACACGCGAACAGCCTGGGCGCGTGTATTTCAGGGGTGCGCGGGAAGTTCCACACGCGAATAGCCTAGGCGCGTGTATTTCAGGGGTGCGCGGGAAGTTCCACACGCGAATAGCCTAGGCGCGTGTATTTCAGGGGTGCGGGGGAAGTTCCACACGCGAACAGCCTGGGCGCGTGTATTTCAGGGGTGCGCGGGAAGTTCCACACGCGAATAGCCTGGGCGCGTGTATTCCAGGGGTGCGCGGGAAGTTCCGCACGCGAATAGCCTGGGCGCGTGTATTTCAGGGGTGCGCGGGAAGTTCCGCACGCGAATAGCCTGGGCGCGTGTATTTCAGGGGTGCGCGGGAAGTTCCACACGCGAACAGCCTGGGCGCGTGTATTTCAGGGAATAGCCTAGGCGCGTGTATTTCAGGGGTGCGGGGGAAGTTCCACACGCGAACAGCCTGGGCGCGTGTATTCCAGGGGTGCGCGGGAAGTTCCACACGCGAATAGCCTGGGCGCGTGTATTTCAGGGGTGCGCGTGAAGTTCCACATGTGATTTGACAGTGTGGGTCCTCCCAGGTGTACCCTGTACACCCTCCACGGCCCCTGCAGGCAGCCCACACCACAGGGGACTACCCTGCATCCCTGGTCATGTCCCGCAGGCAGCCCACCCACCATGGGCATGCCCCCCAGCAAAGGCACATGTCTCCTTGAACTAATGAACACCAACTCATGTCCCCTTGCACCCCCACCCCCCAGCACTGTGGGGCACCTGCCAGCAGGCCCCCACCCATGTCCAACTCATGTCCCCCACCCCCCCCACCCCCCAGCACTGTGGGGCACCTGCCAGCAGGCCCCCACCCATGTCCAACTCATGTCTCCCACCCCCCCCACACCCCAGCACTGTGGGGCACCTGCCAGCAGGCCCCCACCCATGTCCAACTCATGTCTCCCACCACCCCCACCCCCCAGCACTGTGGGGCACCTGCCAGCAGGCCCCCACCCATGTCCAACTCATGTCTCCCACCACCCCCACACCCCAGCACTGTGGGGCACCTGCCAGCAGGCCCCCACCCATGTCCAACTCATGTCTCCCACCACCCCCACACCCCAGCACTGTGGGGCACCTGCCAGCAGGCCCCCACCCATGTCCAACTCATGTCTCCCACCACCCCCACCCCCCAGCCACCAGGGTCACCCTCCAACAGGCCCCCACTCATGTCTCCCACCACCCCCACCCCCCAGCCACCAGGGTCACCCTCCACCAGGCCCCCACTCATGTCACCCACCACCCCCACACCCCAGCAGTGCAGGGTCACCCTCCACCAGGCCCCCACTCATGTCACCCACCACCCCCACACCCCAGCAGTGCAGGGTCACCCTCCACCAGGCCCCCACTCATGTCACCCACCACCCCCACCCCCCAGCAGTGCAGGGTCACCCTCCACCAGGCCCCCACTCATGTCTACGACCACCCCCACCCCCCAGCCACCAGGGGCACCCTCCACCAGGCCCCCACTCATGTCACCCACCACCCCCACCCCCCAGCAGTGCAGGGTCACCCTCCACCAGGCCCCCACTCATGTCTCCCACCACCCCCACCCCCCAGCACTGTGGGGCACCTGCCAGCAGGCCCCCACCCATGTCCAACTCATGTCCCCCACCCCCCCACCCCCCAGCACTGTGGGGCACCTGCCAGCAGGCCCCCACCCATGTCCAACTCATGTCCCCCAACACTGTGGGGCTCCTGCCAGCAGGCCCCCACCCATGTCCAACTCATGTCTCCCACCACCCCCACCCCCCAGCCACCAGGGTCACCCTCCACCAGGCCCCCACTCATGTCTCCCACCACCCCCACCCCCCAGCCACCAGGGTCACCCTCCACCAGGCCCCCACTCATGTCACCCACCACCCCCACACCCCAGCAGTGCAGGGTCACCCTCCACCAGGCCCCCACTCATGTAACCCACCACCCCCACACCCCAGCAGTGCAGGGTCACCCTCCACCAGGCCCCCACTCATGTCACCCACCACCCCCACCCCCCAGCAGTGCAGGGTCACCCTCCACCAGGCCCCCACTCATGTCTACCACCACCCCCACCCCCCAGCCACCAGGGGCACCCTCCACCAGGCCCCCACTCATGTCACCCACCACCCCCACCCCCCAGCAGTGCAGGGTCACCCTCCACCAGGCCCCCACTCATGTCTCCCACCACCCCCACCCCCCAGCACTGTGGGGCACCTGCCAGCAGGCCCCCACCCATGTCCAACTCATGTCCCCCACCTCCCCCACCCCCCAGCACTGTGGGGCACCTGCCAGCAGGCCCCCACCCATGTCCAACTCATGTCCCCCACCCCCCCACCCCCCAGCACTGTGGGGCACCTGCCAGCAGGCCCCCACCCATGTCCAACTCATGTCTCCCACCACCCCCACCCCCCAGCACTGTGGGGCACCTGCCAGCAGGCCCCCACCCATGTCCAATCCATGCCCCCCTGCACCTGGGTCCCAACATTCCCCAATCATGTCCGTAATGCCCATCCTCCCCTGCCAAAAGGCCCAACCAACTATCACACCCACCCACATATCAAAGGCAATTACATGTTACACTCCCAATGTAAATAATGCAATTTAACACATGTCTGTCACACACAATGGCTGCAAGTGAATGACAAAACACCCAACATGACATGCTTGAAAGCAATGAGATGATACGACACATTGAAGATTAAAAAAATAATATGTATTGAACAGCAAATAAGAAAAAACACAAAGCAAATCAAACAAAACAAGATGAATGTCCAAGAAAAAATTCTGAAAAATTAAAATAAGCCAATTAAGAAGATCATCCTGGGTCCATGAGCCCTACCAAATTAAACCTAACTGACTACTAACTAAAAAGTGAACTATATACAAAAAAGTGGTGCATTGTCCAATCGCAACCAAAAAAAAATCAAAAAAACAAAGGAAACCTAACCCTAACTATACAACTATATACAAAGGCAGCGGGCTATTCGGACGGCTCACTGGTTGTTGTCATGGGCCAGGGCATCATCGAACTCCTGGTCAATGGCTTGGAGGCGGGCATGTTCCTGGCCCCGAGGTCCCGCAGGGATAACGCAGTGTCAAGCTCAAACTCCCTGCGAAGACCCTCGAGGCACTCAGCCCGCCTCAGCGCCCTCCGCATGGAGTCCTCCGCCCTGACCATCGTGAGCCGTTCCTCCTCTGCCCGCTGCCGCTCCGCACCTATCCGCTGGCACAACCTCTCCCACACGGAAGCCACTCCCATTCCAGGGTTCTCCTGCCCTCCGGCCGATGCCTGCACCCCTGATGTTGATGGCCCCGAGCCATGATGCCTCCCACGTTGAGCCTGCTGCTGCCTCCGACGCAACTGCCTGTGCCAGCACGACGGCATCCAGGCTGATGGAAACCACCGACGCCGTCGTGCACGTGCCCTGCCCGATGATGCCGTCACATCCTCCATCTGCTGGGGTCCAGTTGCTCTGGTGTCCACCCCTGCTGGATCTCTGACTCCCGACTGTGGCAGGGATGGGATCCCCACCGAGCTGGCTGCATTGGTCGGGGCAGGTCCACAGGGGGCCCTGGTGGCATCTGGGCTGGAAGACGGCAAGGAGAACGACTGGTGGATAGCCTGCACAGAGGAGGAGAGGGCCGCCACATTGGCCAACACATGCAGGAAACCCCCGAACATGGCCGATCCCAATTGGGCCACGTCGGCACGGTGCACTTCGTGATGATGTGCGTGCTCCTCCCGGGAAGCACGCACGGCATCACGAATCACAGCCGTGCGCATCGCGACCCCAATCAGGACCTTCTCCGCACGGCCAGGGGTTCCCACGTCCGCAGGTGGAGGGGAGTCAGGTGACATGGACATCCCCTCTACCTGCGGACAGGCCTGGGACGGGGCATCCCTGCTGGTGCATGGTGGTGCACTCACAGGGTCAGGGACAGCGACATGCACAGGCCCCTCCACGGTGACCTGTGCTGCCTCCTGCCCCTGGCCCTGGACTGCACCACTTGCACCAGCAGGGATGCCCCCACCAGGCCCCATGTGTGCCCCAGTGGCGGCCTCCTCCTCCTCTGTGCAAACCACCAACCTGGATGGCTCCTCACCGTCTCCCACCGTAGCAGGCCCCTGTGGGGGCTCACCCACCCCTTCCGCTGCAGCCGTGGGGGCATCCCCGCCGCCTTGCTCCACAGCGCCGTCTCCGCCCTCTTCTTCACTAGCCGCTGCGTAGAGGGAGACAAAGAACACAAGCATCAGGGCACTGTACAATGGTCCCCTAGACAGGAAGCAATAGCAGATGAGCACCACTGTCAAAGTACACTTCCATCATGTCCCTCCACAACACATGGGTCAGTCCAGGCAAAACACACACAGTAACAGGCATGGTGCATGCCATGGACATTTCCATGCATGTCCAATGGACTCTTGAAACATTCAATGATATGTAACTCACATGCATCATGCCTCATGCCCATCACATGCACACACTTCACCTCAGTCACATCCATCTGGCCCCAAACACACCAAACACAGCGGATACAAGGGTAATTTGGCTGCTTTACTGAATCTCTGCATTGTCACACACATGTGTCATGCATCCATGGCATGCACAAGTCACAGACACGCAGGTCAGGCACACAGACATGGCTACCATATATGTACCTGGCATCAGCACCCATCCCTCACGCCCACCCATGTCCAGGTACAGAGACTGGCATGCTCTCATGTTCAAAATCTGAATAGGGCTCACCATGCGGCATTTCAACACATGAAACAACCATGTGCATCACACATCACTGGTCGCACATGCATTACCATGATGTCCCTGCACACATACATGCATACATGGCCTATGGCACACATACAGGCAAGTATCATAGAACCAGCACACCGCAACATGCCCTGTCTCACACTGTAATGCATGGACACTTACCGCTCAACTCCAGACGGGCCTCCCTCTCAAGGATCTGGGCGTGGAGCGCTGGGCGTACGCGTTCCAGGACCCTCATCTGGATGGAACTCATGCGGCCCCGGCCCCCCTCCACGAGGCGCCGGGCCTTCACAAGGGTCCTGGACCTCAAGTCCTCCCAGCGCTTCTTGATCTTCAGGACGTCGCGGGTTGCCACCCCCTCCGCGTTGATGGCAACCACACAGTCGGCCCAGATCCTCTGCCGTCCTTCCTTGCTGGCGCGGGACGATCCAAAAAGGGCATCATACTGCCCCAGGACATGCTCCACCAGGACACCAACTTCGGTGACAGTGAAGCTGGTGCCCCTCTGCCCCTCTGGCCTGGGGTTGCCACTGGTGCCAGATGTGGAAGTGCCCGACATGGCAACCCCAGAGGCAGGTGTGGGTGGGCAACTGGGTCCTGGGGCTGGGCTGTGGAGCGATGTAATACTAGTCGGGAGTCTTCAGTTCCAGCAGGGGTGGACACAGCAACTGGACCCCTGCAGATGGCTGATGTGCAGGCACCAAATGGCAGGGCACGGTGGCAGCAGGCAGGCAGGCAGGCAGGCAGCAGCAGATGGCACGTGGGAGGCTGCTCGGGGCACTGGGGGGCAGTAACTCGGCCTTCTGGGCAGGAGCGTGGGCTTCCGTGTGTTTTCGCGTGGCCAGCTTGATACGGAGTGATTTGGCACGTGAAAATCCTGCACGTCAGCGTGAAATCCGAGGAAAGGCCCTTAGCGCGTAAGCGCGTCAGCACGCATACGCGATTCTATTGGACCAGAGTCCCTCAGCGCGTAAGCGCGTCTGTGACGTGACCCGCACGGGTGTTCCCCACTCAGCACGTGATGACGGGGCACACGTGGAGATACTGCATGTCAGAGTGTCATCGCGTGTAATTGGACAAAAGTGCGCATACACGCGATTGGCCTATGTACGTGTATTTAATGGGTGCGCGGCCACTTACACACGCAAGTACGTCAGCGAACCTGTATCACGAGGTGCGTGTGAATTTCCGCACGCTATTGGACTGGGAACTGGATTCCAGGGGTGCGCGGTCACACGCTGTATCCCGTGGTGCGTGTGAATTTCCACACGCTATTGGACTGGGAACTGGATTCCAGGGGTGCGCGGGTCACACGCTGTATCCCGTGGTGCGTGTGAATTTCCACACGCTATTGGACTGGGAACTGGATTCCAGGGGTGCGCGGGTCACACGCTGTATCCCGTGGTGCGTGTGAATTTCCACACGCTATTGGACTGGGAACTGGATTCCAGGGGTGCGCGGGTCACACGCTGTATCCCGTGGTGCGTGTGAATTTCCACACGCTATTGGACTGGGAACTGGATTCCAGGGGTGCGCGGGTCACACGCTGTATCCCGTGGTGCGTGTGAATTTCCACACGCTATTGGACTGGGAACTGGATTCCAGGGGTGCGCGGGTCACACGCTCGCCTAGAACACGCGCTAAGCATAAATTGCGGACTTTAACAATAACAAGCTCAGACGCCAGGATGAACATACCGTTCCTAGCAGCAGTGGCAGTGGGCTACCAAAGGAGGAGGAGGAGGATAGTCAGGGCCAGAATATTCACACCCAGAACCAGCCTTTTCGGGATGCCTGATGACCAGGTGTATGGGAGGTACAGGTTTCCACCACACATCATACTGGACCTGGTGAGTGAGTGGGAGGATGACCTCACATCACCCACCCTGTGCTCCCAAGCACTCAGCCCCCTGGAGAAGGTCCTCAATGTACTGCACTTCTTAGCCACTGGATCATTTCAGCGGACAAGTGCCATAGTGGGTGGGGTGTCACAGGCCACCCAGTCACGCTGCCTACACCAGGTCTTGAACATCATGACTGCACGCCCATCAGTCCGCAGGCACATATACCTGCCCAGAACACCTGCAGAAAGGCATGCTGCCGCCCTGGATTTTTACGCAGTGGCATGATTCCCCAAAGTGCTAGGTGCCATCGACTGCACCCATGTGGCTCTACGTCCCCCCAGGGCATCTGAGCACATCTATAGGAACCGCAAGCACTGGCATTCCATCAACGTGCAGGTAGCATGTAATGCCAAGGGAATCATCACCTCAGTATATGCCAACTATCCCGGCTCCACCCACGACAGCTTCATTTACCGAATGTCCACCCTAAGCCGGGACCTAGAAGCTGGGCGGCATGGCGATACATGGCTGCTTGGTGAGTATGTATGCCACTGCACATGCATGCATGTTGGATACTGAGCAAGGTCACAACCTCACCAATGATACCAATCCCCACCTCCACAGGGGACAGTGCCTACCCTCTCAGCCCCCACATGATGACGCCAATTCGGAACCCCACCACGCCACCCCAGGTAAGATTTAACACAGCCCACATTACAACCAGGGGCATAGTGGAGCGCACATTCGGAGTGCTAAAGTCACGCTTTCGCTCCCTTGACCGTTCTGGCGGGCAGCTGTTATACGCTCCCCCAGTAGTGTGCAGGATCATAGTGGCAGCATGTGTCCTGCACAACGTTGCAACACGCCGGGGCCTGGCCGTGGACATGGTGGTGGCCCCACATCCCCAACCACATGCACAGCCGCTGCGCATGGGAGGGGAAAGGGCACGGGGGGGGGCAGCCCGTACACAGCTAGTGGCTAATTACTTCACATAGAAATCCCACCCCTGTGGAGTGCACACTGCCCTGGCACATTCCATCTGACAATCAATGATGACTCAACCTGACACTGATCCTGAATGTGTGGAGAATGAACCGGGAATTCCATGTCAGCCTGAGATTGTTCACCTGGAAGTGTCACAATGTGTGCATCCCTACCCACACAGACACCACCAATGCAGTTTTGTGAAGTTACACATTGAAGCAGCTAAAATGAATACCCACTTGCAAAATGCAACAAGAGGACAGTGCCATGTCAGCCAACCCAACCCCAGCACTGCCACACGACACACCGTGCCATGTCATGCTAATTGCAGGTAAACAAAGTAATCCCCACAACATGACATCACTCTCACTATGTACAGTGGCACTATTAGAAACCTGCAACACCTGAAATGCTCACAGCAATGCCGGACCAGCAACATACTTGAGCACGTAGTACCATTAACATGACATCAAAAATGTTACATATTAGTAGTCTCACCACCTGGAAATGCCTGCACTCCCACCACTACCAACTGTGCAGTGTTGGCGCCATGTAGAGTTGTAGGTGCACTGCTGCCAACATGGTCCCCATCGCCAGACTAGAGGTCCTTGTGTGGACTTGAGGAAGGGACCTGCAAATTGGGAGGTAGACACAGAAGAAGAGTTACACATCAATGCAACATGCAGTGTACAACACAACAGCAATATGCACTATGAATGTATACACAGTATTGACTACAGACTGGCCACACAGCTCATGGGAGTCCAACGTCACTGTGTAATTCACTGTCACTTGGGCACACCCTTTGCAAGCCCATGGAAACGGGAAGCAGGAGGGGTGTGTGTGACTCAAACCCAAGCATCTGAACCAAATACATTACAAGCCTGCATGTGCCCAGCCACAATGCAGCGTATGCCCACAGGAACCACGGAAGCCAACACATCGAAGCCAACACATCGGAGCCAACACATCGGAGCCAACACATCGGAGCCAACACATCGGAGCCAACACATCGAAGCCAACAGATCGGAGCCAACAGATCGGAGCCAACAGATCGGAGCCAACAGATCGAAGCCAACAGATCGTCCCAAAAAAATTGGGAATAAAAGAAATCAAAATAAAAATAAAATTAAGAAACAATCAAAAATGGCCATTGATGGGCCCGGGGGGGTTGGGGAGGCCACCCAGGAGGTCCGAGGACAGGATGCACACCAGAACCCACCTGCGTGGATCCTGGGAAGATAAAACACCTCCATGGGCTCATGGCCCACACGGCTACCCTATTGTGGGAGTATCACTGCTGTCGCTATTATCACCCTGTGCAGCTGCATCCGGAGGTGGTTGCACTATGGGAGGCAGCCCACGCAAGGCCCTAGTCTGCTCCTCCATGGCTGCAAGCATGCGGGTGTGGTAGGTCTGGTTCTGGAGGATGAGTGTGCGGAGGTCCCCATGCAACAACTCACGGGATGCCCGGACCTCCGCCCTCGTTGCCTGCATCTCAGCTGAGAGCGTACGGGTGAGACGCTCCAGCTGCTGTTCTGTCCTTTGGTGTGTTGAAGCCTCAAGCTCAACAAGAGTCGTCCTGAGTTGTAGGAGCTCCTGCCTCAGGGCTTCCCTGTGGCCCTGGGACTCAATGGAGATGGCCTCTTGCAGAGTCGCCAGTGCCGCCCGCCTGTCCCTGTTGGACCCCAACATGTCCTCCCTGTGTGACTGGCAGATGGAGTCGGTTGCCTGCTCTAGTCGCTCCATCAGCCTTTCTGGGGGGACAATGGAAGTGGCCACCCTATCCATGGCCTGAGCCATCATCTCGGATGATGCAGCCTGTTGGGTAGCCATACCGTAAATGGATTGCTCCCATGCGGTATTGCCGGGTGGCGTACGGCCACCACGTCAGCGGGCACCACACCTGTCTGGGGCAAGGCGATCTGCGCCTTGCTGTGCCGGCACTGCCTGAGGCTGCAGGACTGCATTCCCCCTCTGATCTGCTGGCCCAGGAACAGGATCAGATGTCGCGGAGTGTGACCCTGCATCCGTAACCACCGAAGGCGTAGCTGCCAACACTGACATCCCCATGGAGGGTACTGACCCTGGTGCAGGTGGGTGAGACAGAACAGAATCCCTCCCTGGAACACTCACCTGCGACGGCACGTAGGTCTCATCCGAATCAACACCTGAGTACAGCTCGGGGGAGGTGCAGCCAGAGACACCCCTTGAGAGCACGACCTGCAGCACTTGTGGGTTCTCCCCCACCACCACACCACGTCCCTCACTGGTGGTTGGTCGGCCCTGGGACACCTCCTGGGTCTGCACCATCTCCACAACCCCAGCAGTATCAGGTGCGTCTTCCCCTGCAAAGACATGAAAACAAAGTAATGGAAACAGGCATTAGCACCATGGCACACATTGAGGGCTGAGAAGCAAGAGAACCAGTACTTGATTGACACATGTCCCACATGACTAAAACCCTCCCATGCATGCACCCTCACTGCGTATGAAGTGCAGGCAAATGGCACACACTGATGACACCAAGATGGAAGATGAACAAATTTTCTGCATGCTGCCTGGCAGTGGCATCACACATTGGCCTGTGATTGGCAGGTGAAACACACATGCCATCACACAGATGGCATGTACCATTGCTATTGAGTGAAGATGGAGAGGAGGGCAGCACCTATTCATTCAGTCCAGTTCCCGCATGTAATAGCTTTTCTGATTCTAACAGGTCAGATTTTTCACCTGGAGCTGCCAGTCTGAAATGGTCAAATTGCACAGGGACATGTGTGTACAAATGATATCCAGGTAACAAAGTCACTCCACTTTACCATAGCCATGTCAGACATGTGACTAGTGGACAGCGACATGCCTAGTGAAAGTGGTGGAATGCAAACAAACTGACTGAATGAACAGTGAAAAATAAGCAAATATGTTGTGTCAAGGTGACACTTCAAGGGCAACTGGCGTGCAGTTGTGCTAGATGTCTACTGTTGGCAGAAGGGATACTGCTATGGCCAAATGCAGCTGCGCATGAAGTATTGAATGAAGCACATGGCTGACCCATACGAATGAGGCGCACACACTCTCACCTGGCACCCAAACAGAAGCCCTCACACACACACCATGCACATGGATGACACACACATGCATGTGCACTCACCGGACAATGCCTCGTAATCAGCCAGATCTCCCACGCCTTGGATCTGTTCCTCCGTGACGTAGGTCCCAGGGACTGACTCATGTGGAGTGAGTTCCATGTCTACTACTGGAGACCCACCTCCAGTCACTAGAGTTGCGGCATGACTTGAGGCCAGCTTACTCTTTGCCCTGCGCTTTAGGTCATTCCAGCGCTTATAGCAATCATTGGCTGTGCGCCTCACGATTCCAAGGGCACTTACGATGTCCGCAACGGTCTGCCAGTGTGCCTGGCGTTGTGCAGGTGTGGTCTTGGATCCTGCAACAATGACCATCTCGTTGTCATGTCCGGACACATACTCGACAAGTGCATTCAGTTCGTCATCCGTGAAGCTGGGCTTCCTGGACGGGCCGGACTGTGTAGCCGTGTCTGGGGCATCAGCCTGTGCCGGACGAGCACTCTTCCTCTTCCGCTTGGAAGGTGGTGGTGATCCTGAGTGTCCTGCGCCGCTCTGGACACTAGGGGCAGGAGCCCTGGTGGACTCTGTATCAGGAGTGTGGGATTGCACACTCAGCATGGGAGTTGGTGCAGGCATTCGCTCTAGTGTGATGGTGTCAGGGGGAATGTCAGCAGCATGGACTAGGACCGACACTGTCCTGGCTGGGTGTGTGAGGGCTGGGGTGGATGGAGCCGCAGCTGCCCCTGCAGCCACTCCGCCCTGCCTCCTTGGTGCAGCAGATGACCTTGCTGCCCCAGATCCACGTGGCATGATGGCATCAACGTGCACCAGCCCACGTGTCGTAGCCCTGCTGACCTGGAAGTCAGCCATGGAGTCAGCCAGGTCTGGTGCCACAATGGGCTGGTCCAACAAGGGCTGAGCATGGATGGTGTCAGCCACTTCAGCCTCAACGGGAGGGGGGGTGGGGGGGGAGGGGGGGGATGATGGGTGCCCTTGACTGGTCCTCCACACATGGGGGGACAGGCTCACCCTGCAAGTTACGACCACGTCCCCTACCGGATCCACCACGGCCACCACTTGTGGCTCTTCCACCTTTGCCACCCTTACGGAATCCTCGCCTCCCAGCCATGGCACTGATATTAATGTGCGTATGGGAGTGGCTGTAGACAATTGTCCTGGGCAATTGGGGGTCAAAGGGGTTGGGTACCAGATGGTAATTGTACCCTAGTGCTCTAGCACGGCTGATTGTAACCCCTGGGGAAAGATGACGGGTCACGCAACGCACAGGAGGCCCAAAAAAGGGAGATGACGTGCACGCAACCCCTCCTAGACCACGTGTGCAGAAAGAAAAACCTGCACTACGCTGTGGCACCCAGTAACACAAGAATGAACGTATGCGTGTCACACGCAGCCTAGAATGACCTCTGAAGGGGTAGGCTACACACGGGGCAAGCACAGAAGTTGGATACGTGCGTGACTCACCGTCTGCCAGGTAAAAGAGCGTGAAGAATGAGCGCGTTTGGCTGGCTAAACCCCCGCCAAAAGAAGATGTGTACGCTGTCTGAGAAGACAGGACAACAGTAGAAGGGGACACTGTTTGAGGGAACAGGCCCAGGTAAACCAGTAAAAGAGAAAAAAGAGAAAAAGCTGTCAGAGGTAACAGGGAATACGAACTGGAAACGCCGTGAAGTAAATCGCGTGTGAAACGACAAGAAGTACAGAATTCACCCACTCGCTCTCCACGAAAAGCACGTACAAGGAAATGGTGTTCTACATGTACCTTATATACAGGCCCACACGTACAGCGTCACTTACACGGCGTGTACGTTCACCAATCACACGCTTTGTCACTCCTGCGTGTAGATCCATTTTCACCAATCACACGCTTTGTCACTTCTGCGTGTAGATCCATTTTCACCATTCACACGCTTTGTCACTTCTGCGTGTAGATCCATTTTCACCAATCACACGCTTTGTCACTTCTGCGTGTACATCCATTTTCACCAATCACACGCTTTGACACTGGGACGTGTCACTCAACAATTTCCTGCACGTGCAGGTGACTATAGGCGCGCATATGCTGTTGACGGGTTTACGCGCTAAGGGCCTTTGCTGACGTGTGGGATTTCACTCCCTATCAGGCTGTCCATGCGTTCACACACGAGAGACCACGCTCCTGGCCAGGAGGCCAAATTACTGCCCCCCAGAGCCCTGAGCACGCTCCCTCCTGCCATCTGCTGCTGCCTGACTGCCTGCTGGCCACGTGCCCCACAGTGCTGGTGGGTGGGGGTGTTGGGAGACATGGGTGGGGGCCTGGTGGAGGGTGCCCCTGCACTGGTGGGGGTGGTGGGAGACATGGGTGGGGGCTTGGTGGAGAGTGCCCCTGGTGGCGGGGGGGTGGGGGTGGTGGGAGACATGGGTGGGGGCCTGGTGGAGGCTGCCCCTGGTGGCGGGAGGGTGGGGGTGGTGGGAGACATGAGTGGGGGCCTGGTGGAGGCTGCCCCTGCACTGCTGGGGGGTGGGGGTGCAGGGGGACATGAGCAGGTGTGCAGGGTAGTGCCCTGTTTTGTAGGCTGCCTGCAGGGGCCGTGGAGGGTGTACAGGGAACACCTGTGAGGACCCACCCAGCCTAATCGTGTGTGATGATTCCCACGCACCCCTGTAATACACGTACCCTGGCCAATCGCGTGTTAAACTTCCCGCATACCCCTGTAATACACGTACCCTGGCTAATCGCGTGTTAAACTTCCCGCGTACCCCTGTAATACACTTACCCTGGCTAATCGCGTGTTAAACTTCCCGCTTACCCCTGTAATACACGTACCCTGGCCAATCGCGTGTTAAACTTCCCGAATACCCCTGTAATACACGTACCCTGGCCAATCGCGTGTTAAACTTCCCGCTTACCCCTGTAATACATGTACCCTGGCTAATCGCGTGTTAAACTTCCCGCATACCCCTGTAATACACGTACCCTGGCCAATCGCGTATTAAACTTCCCGCGTACCCCTGTAATACACGTACCCTGCCTAATCGCGTGTTAAACTTCCCGCGTACCCCTGTAATACACGTACCCTGGCCAATCGCGTGTTAAACTTCCCGCGTACCCCTGTAATACACGTACCCTGGCTAATCGCGTGTATAACTTCACGCGTACCCCTGTAATACACGTACCCTGGCCAATCGCGTGTTAAACTTCCCGCGTACCCCTGTAATACACGTACCCTGGCCAATCGCGTGTTAAACTTCCCGCGTACCCCTGTAATACACGTACCCTGGCTAATCGCGTGTTAAACTTCCCGCGTACCCCTGTAATACACTTACCCTGGCTAATCGCGTGTTAAACTTCCCGCGTACCCCTGTAATACACGTACCCTGGCCAATCGCGTGTTAAACTTCCCGAATACCCCTGTAATACACGTACCCTGGCCAATCGCGTGTTAAACTTCCCGCGTACCCCTGTAATACACGTACCCTGGCTAATCGCGTGTTAAACTTCCCGCATACCCCTGTAATACACGTACCCTGGCCAATCGCGTGTTAAACTTCCCGCGTACCCCTGTAATACACGTACCCTGGCTAATCGCGTGTATAACTTCCCGCGTACCCCTGTAATACACGTACCCTGGCTAATCGCGTGTATAACTTCACGCGTACCCCTGATATGCACGTTACCCGCTTTGCGTTCCTTGTTTGGCAGCCCTGTAAACTGGTCCAGGGTTAGCGCAGCCCTTTGCGATGATTTAGCGATTTTGATGGCTTTTCCTTGCGCAAGGGCGTTCTTGGGGGCGTTACTGGCGCTGCTGCAGGGTCGCTGCGATACTCTGCGCCACGGCTGGTTTGGGAGCATGAAATCCATGAATACGCTGTGCGCGGAAATCGGTTTTAGCGCACGTGCCTGGCGCAGTCAATCGCACGCGGACACTCTGCGCCAGCCGCTTGCTGCACTTTTCAGCGAAATTCTATGAATTACCCTGTTAGTTGGTATGCATTTTGTTGTGGTATAGTGATGAGCATAATTTCTTTGTTTTATTTGTGGCCCCAACATACAAAACCCCTTTCTTTTGTTTAGACTGTTGTTATAATCTCTAGAGGCCTCAGGCTTCTACATTACTCAAGAACACCACATTTTCATCTGAAGTGCCACTTATGGCTGTTATCACTGATTCATCTACACCAGTGAGCTATGCTTCCATAAAGTATTCACAATAACATGTGGTATAATCACTAATTAATTTACATTAGTGAAACTATTTCCAGAGGCCTCTCTCTCTGCTCACTCATGTACGTCCAGCAGACTATCGGATTGTGTTCCACTCAGAAGTCACACACACATATACACTGAGTGGAACCACGCACACAGCTATTTATAATTACTCATAACATAACTTTTTCCACATGGGAGGCTTGGCATATATTACCTAATAACCTCCCGTTTTATCAGGTGATATGGGCGCTAACTGCACCAGAGAAAAACAGAAGCAAATAGAAGCCTTTACACAGATTGTGATTTACATCAGTTTCATTTAAAAAAACATACATTACCAGTTTTGCGAGGAAGTCTTTTCTAAAATAAATATAAGAGAAACAATTGCAAAATACATGGCATTTCATTAGATTCTTTGCAACAATAAAAAGAACAGTGCAGCAGTTGACTTGCATTTCTGAATGGCAACATTAGAATGGAGCTATCGCTACGCTGCCTGACTGAAATAGATTTCATTCACACACCGCACTCTCACTTTGTGTAAGATAATTACCAACAATTTGTAGCTGTTCAGCACGCAAACTCTCTGGGCTGGTCGCTTTCTTTAAATGGCTCAGGGCTTCCTTTTAGAGCACCCGGCGAGGACATGCAGTTCCAATCTGCACTCTTTGGTCCTCAAGCCAGTGCCAATTGACTGGAATTTCCAGCCTGTGAAGGTCAGCAGTGCACTGGAACGACGCCCCTCAATCAGGCAATCCCACAGCAACTCTCGCCAAGTCCTCACCGAAGCTGTGCAAAATGTCCACTACCTTTCTTCCTCCCCGAGATGCACCAAGAGACCTCTGTTACAGCCCCTAACGTGACGTGCATCCTATAAAATTCTATCATGTCATACCCTCCTTCTTCAAACAATAGCTCACATTTCAGTAAGAAACTGTAGCCACTAATTTCCTGCTTATTCGAGTTTTGTTTCCTTAGCAAGGACCGTGAAAAGCACAGAGAAAGAGAAAGGAAAAAAAATAATCTGAATGTCAATTTAAAATGAGTTTCAGCCTGCCTCATTTTGCACTTGGAGAACACATTATGATATTAAGAAGTTAGAATCATGTTAGTACTGTTAATTATATTAGTACATTAATCCTCTAATGTGTCTTCTGCAACAGAGGCATTTCAGGTGAGAAAAAAATAGTGCGTTTTTAAATGTGAAAGAAAATGATGTGTTTTTGACTGAGTAGCCTGTCTTCATTCACATATCCATATGTTACACAGGCACCACATGGCTTGCTGTACCGCATTATAGCAATACATTGATCCCATGCAGTGGTGCTGCACTCCAAAAACACGCTATATATTGATCCCATGTAGTGGCGCTGCACTCCAAAAACACGCTAAACATTGATCCCATGTAGTGGCGCTGCATACCAAAAACACGCTAAATAATCCTACAGAAACCAACAATGATGTTACAGATTATTCATGATCATGCATGCAAGTTTGTTTAATGCAGAGAGCTTGTTTAAAAACCTAATTATAAGCACATACCATTTTCTATTTTCAAAACACTGTTTTGGAATCTCTTGAAAACATTATATAAAACAATGTGATGCATATTTATTTAGAATTAGCATATTCAAATCATTGGTATCACAACAAACATATTTCTCAAGAAAAATGCAACGTGAAATATTCAAAACCTGCTTTAACTATGCAAATATAGTTACATGAGCATTCTTCTGAAACATACCTTTAAGACATAAATAAAAATATAAATGGTGCTTATGTCAAGTATATATTTAATATATTTCAGTACTTCACACAAAGACATGTTCTCTATTAGGAATTAGAAATACCTTGGAATGGTTAGAAATGTACTTTGCACAGGCCTCACAACAGCTAATGCCACATGGGGGATTGGCAACTCTCCTACTTAGTGGGTACTCAATATGGTGTATCCAAAAGGAAGGGTACTAAAGTGGTTCAACCTACATTCACAACTGTGAATTTACACTCAGTACTCGTAATCTTTATTTAAAAATATCTATATTTGGAATTGTATTATACATATCACACACATAAAACACTAAAATTCATGCCGAAGACAATAAAACACTATAAAAAACTCAACACTCCACAGAACTACACAAATGTATACACAGAAGACCACAATATCTCAAGGACAAATGGTTTCCAATCACTTCAATGTGTACATTTCTGAACAATTCTATTGAAACACATAGCCTGACTTGCACACGTTTCTGTCCTAACACCAAAAATAACAGATGGACATTCATCATGGGCATAGATAACTTCTTCTGAGTGTTTTGTCTGGAGGCCAACGTATGGCATTGAACTTCCTGGGGCACTGGTCTTCCTATAGATTCCTAATGGGATGAAGGCACAATTTTAATATACTCAAGTCTTGTAATTAGACCACTAAACAACTCTGCCCCCTAGGGTATGCAGTAAAGCTCTGAGTGAAATGCCTACTTGATAAGCTTGGACTTGATTATCCAATCGCTTGGTGCAGCCAATACATTTTGCTGTAACTGGCTTCCGGAATGTCAGTCCTCCACCCGCTATCCTAGGAAAAAAAACAACCTAGGTTGTGGATTCTAGTAATATCTTACAGTACCTGTTCAAAAACCTTAAAACCCGCAACAAATGTCTCAAGGACATTTACAAGGACAAGGTAAGTTACTGCCTGGGTTGTACCCTTACCACCATGGTGTAAACTATGTTTACACCATGGTGGATGGCGGATTTACCGCCCCATTCCAAGGTGAGTGGGGCGGTAAATTCCCATTTCCCATTTTACCCTTCCCCATTCCCATTTTTGCCCCATAGGGCATAATTGGAGTGGGGAAGGCGCTAATTACGCCACCGTAAATTACGGTGGCGTAATTAGCACCATGGTCCCTTAGCGCCATGGATTTTAACGCCTGCAAAAAGCAGGCGTTAAACTCACCATGGCGCCTCGGAATCAGGCGTTAAGGGTCGGCGCCGTTTACACCACCGTAAACCCCTTACCGCCTGATTTGTAATGAGGCCCAAAGAAACTCCATGTCTTACCTTCCCATTACGTGCAATGGCCTGATTAAGGGTCTGATAATAGTGCTAGGTTGGCTGCTATCCTGATGTCATGAACACCAATCTAATATGAACGGAGACATATAAATACTGAGTAACCAGAAATTACTCCTTAACATCATTCTCAGGATATAACAAACACTGTAACACAGTCAATTAGGTGAACTTACTTGAGTGATTTCCATAGTATGACCCCGGGATTTCATCAATAGCTGTACTTCATGTATCAATGTGGCAAGACCCAAAAATCCATCCCTCTAAAGAAGGCACCGCTGAATGGATACTGAAAAGCAACATGCCAAATATCACTAATCCACTGGGAAATTATAATTCTCAAATAAAAAAAGAGGGGGGAATGTTACCAGTAAAATAATAGTGACAACATACCCGATAAAGGTAACTAATAATCACAGTGTCTGCCGGTTTTCTGCTGGGCAGAAGCATTTCTGCAACAAAATGGCCACTATTTACATGCTACGGTGTGATGATGTCATCGTGCATGATGTAATGACTTTATCAATGCGGCCCTCGACTGGCTTTGAAACACCACAGGCAGTGGGCTACATGAATGTGGATGGGCAGCACAAGGCCCAAAATGGCCAAGCACAGAGCTGAAAAACCTAATTAAATATAACGGGGCAGCGCTAGGCCTGGAGTATGGCCATAGTAATCAGATAACTCTTTTGACTCTTTTAGACTTAAATCAAATAATGAGCCATATCTTCCAAATTACATGGCGCAACATGATGATGCGGTCAATGTGACCCGAAACGGGCCTTAGTCCGTAGTGAACATGGAAAGTGGGCGGAATAAATAAAACAACTCCAAAGTAAATGTGCAGCATTTATTGGTTGCACCAATTGATTGGATAATCAAGTCAAAGCTCAGCAAGTAGGTATTTCACTCAGAGCTATAGCGCATACCCAAGGGGTCAGGGTTATTTAGAGTTCTAATCACAAGACATTTTGAGTTCAATTTCATACATTGCCCTCCAGACAAAACACACAGAAGAAGTTATCTACACCCCTGATGAATGTCTAGCTATTAATTAGTTGTTAGGACAGAAGCATGTGCAAGTCGGGCTATGTGTTTCAATAGAATTGTCTACAAATGTGCTCATTGAATTGATTACAAACCATTTGTCATTGAGATATTGGGTCTCATTACAAGTCTAGCAGTAATCGTGCCGGTTCTACCGGCGGTTTGCCACCAGATTGCAATAATTACCAGGGCCTGGCTTGCCAGAATCACAGAGGGATTACGACCCAGGTGTTCCAGGAAGTTAGGCGCCAGTAAATGTTAATCCCCATTCCCTTTTGAGTGCCATAAGACTCAATGGGAATGGGGACCACAGAAGCAGCGGCACCATTAACAATGGTTCCGGTGCAGCCGTGAAACTCAGTGGGCAGGTGCCGTTCCGCCCGCCAGGTCTGACCCTGGCGGGTGGGACAGCACCCGGCCGCAGAGTCGTACTACGGCGGTCTGGTAACAATGCGTTGTTACCGGACCGGCATGGTCATGATGAGGTCCATTGTGATCTTCTCCAATATTGATGTGTTGTGAATACATTTGTGTAGTTCTGTGGAGTGTTGAATCTTTTTATATTGTTTTATTGTCTTCAACATTCATTTTAGTGTTTTATGTGTGTGATATGCATAATACAATTCCAAATATATTTTATTTACATAAATATTATGAGTACTGAGTGTAGATTCACAGTTGTGATTATAGCCTGAAACACTTTAGTATTCTAGAAATGTACTTTACCTTTCAAGACATAACTCAAGAAGTATTAAATACAAATTATACAATAAATGTGTATGTTGATGTGCTGCATTTAGAAAGAAAAACGACAAGAAAACAAAATACAAGCAGGCCCCCATTACAATGATGAAGCAACAACATCAGCATAAATGTATTTTAAACAAGGACTCCATTAAATAAAAAAACTAATTACAACAATAAAAGAATTATGTAATTAATCAAGATAACATTTGGTCAATGCCAAAATATCCATGCTAATCGTGAAGTGCTTATGGTGCCGCTCAGCAGAATTGCTGGAGTAGCACCAGATCTCCAACTTTGCTTTCCTTATACAGGACTCCACACTCATGCATGAGCGGCTTCCACTGCTTCAGCATTACATCCTATTCTTGGTTTCAAGAGACAGCTCTTGGTAGCTTCATTACCATGGTCTTGGCTTCCAGAAATACATTGATGCCAGGGTCTGCTAGCTGGAACAAACAGATCTCATCCCAGTCAGACGTTTTATCTCATACACTTTCAGACTGGTGATGTTGCAGTAAACATCTGGCACAGCTTCAGCTTGTGATCCTAAACAGTTGTAGGAATGTAGGCTCTGCATTTCAACATTCACATTTTAGTAAAGGTTTGAATTTTAATGAGGGCCAACTGTGTGAGACTCATACATGTGAATCAGGGTATGACTCAGGCTGAATATAAATAGAAGCTAATTCAGAGAACACATGCTAGAAAATAATCACTTTGCTCCATGATGCTATTTTAATGGGCTGAGTTGCACTGAAAAATGAAACTAACATGAAACGAACATACTCATTTAACCAAATACATTTAACATGTAATAATAACGTGTAGTGGAAATCAGTCCATTATATAAACTGGATGCAGGTTGATGGTAATGCATGATGCTCTGGAAATGGAAAGGAAAAATAGACTTTAAACGTGCAGGCTAAAAATCTGAGCTGTTTGTAAGATGTGGAATGTGAGATCCATTCTGCTAAAGACATGGCATTGTCTTGGTGCAGGAAGCGCCGGAGAGATGCAACATTTTCTCTTCAGCAATGAAGTTTGCACATTGAGAAAGGCACAGAGGAAATCGTGTGCTATTTTAATATGACGAGTTGTCATGGGGAGGTGGTTTTTGAGTGAAAGAGGGGTTTGCAAAAAAGGTTTGAGGCAGAGAGGGCTGGGTCATTCAACCACTCGCTGGCGAAGGAAGCAGAAAGACTGGAGAGAGTTTGCATCCTGGGCAGGCTGAGTCTCATGTGTTCTTGCAAGCTGCCTGTCTCCTGGAATGGCATTCCCTGAAAGTGTGGCAGTCTCGAGCAACCTTATCTGTGATTTTGATGTGATTCTGAGTGATTGCGACTCTTCCGCTTTGTGGCAAAGTCAAGGTCAATGACACACAGAGCTCTGCACTATTACACAGATAAAAACCTTGCTTATATTTGAATTTACAATGTGAGCGCACATGTCATTCTGTGTAATTTGCATAGTTCTAGTTGCTGAAAAAGAATAATAATTTGAAAAAAGTAATTTAATTCTGTGTATTTATTCTGCATTCAGGCTCATTGAGATGGCATGCACAGAGATGTAAAATTTGCAGTAAGAAAAATCTCAAAGAAAAGTTAGCTATAGTAAATAGTTTTACTTTGAGAGGCCGAATTCATGTGTTGTGTTTCATTTGCATGTTTAATGTATTTTGAAACACAGCCAAAAGGGCATAAGAGTGATATTGTAGATAACATATCACAGGAGAACATGAACTAATTATTCAGAGTGTACTTAGTCCAGTATTTGTTTACCGTTAGTGACCCTTGTGAAATAATGTTTAGGCAGTGTTCTGAAATTAGTCTCATCACTATAAAAATACCTCCATAAATGCACCACAATATATTGCCAAGAGCTAAGAATATACCAAAAATTCCACAAAATACCACGAGATACTAAATATAACCCAAAAGATCTCTTATAGATTTGGTGCATTGGCCGGGAATAGCAAAATAATTACGGGGCCTGGCCTTGCATCCTAAAGCATAACCATATTGTGCACTAATTAATTGAATTAGTTCTGTGAGGTATTGCAGTACTGTGTGCTCACTTTACTCTTGTTATAGCGTCACTGGCTATAGTGCCGCCATGTCCCAGATTCAGGCTCAGTTTTCTGAATTGTCAGATTACCTCAAGACAAAGCTTTAAGCCCATGCAAATTGGTAATTGGAAAATGCAACAACATGGAAAAGCAGGATTACCACGGACATGGAAAAAGAGGCATTTGAAAGTATTTTTGATGAAAGAAGCATTGTGCCTCCTTAGGTTATTCTGAGGGACAGAATGCACAGAGGAGAAAACTGCATCTTCAGACTGTGCGCAAAACGTTGGTCCGTAAAGATGCAAAGTATAAACAGTGAAGTCATATGAAAATTGCAGCACAGTTTGGAACATGCATGTGATTGGGTGCAACAATTAAAAGCATAATTAAAGCAGACAGAATTAGACATGGAATTGCAAGCCACATGTAGTGATCTTGCTACTCAATTGGCTCAGAGAGAGAAACAACATTTTGAGAGTGAGCAAGAATTAACCCATTGAAAAAGCAATAATGGTGGATATAAGGTAAGATAGAGATGATACAGTTTGCAAAATACAAACCCTTAGAGAATATGGCAGGGAGAAAGATAAATAATTCCATGCTATGGAACCGGAGATATTTAAATTACTAGAAGAAAATGAAAAAGGCCAAAATTCTTAATCATTCTCAGACACAAATCAATGAATTGCAAGCAATAATCAATAAGGTCAGGGATGAGAATTCTGCTCTCGTTCATGAAACAGGACAACTTCATGGGCAGTGCAAGAGCTTGCAACAGCAAATGCTTAATTTCAATTCTCAGGAAAAGTGACAGGGTACTATATTCCCTGGAGCTGAACTCAATCACAGCCCTAGCCAAGGAAATGTACCAGTAGATGTCTCCTTGGCCACACCTGATTATAACCTAATGTAAGGATCTGAATCACCTGCAAATATTTACACACGTTCTTGCTCACAAGGGAATAGGATTGAGCGACAAAATGAATCATACAAGAATACAGTATGTAGCCCTATAAAAATAATGAAATCTATCAAGACTTTGATTAAACCATTTAAAAAGTGAGGTGATTGTTGCATGGAAGACCATTTAGAGACCATTCATGATATATTCAAAGTACTTCAGATCCCTAGGGAACAATATAGACAGTACTTTCACCTCACTCTAGCTGCAGCATCTGCTAGCATCATTCGTGGTCTCAATGGACAGGAACATTTGTCATGGGCAGATTTTGACAAGGAGAATAGACACCAATTCTCACCTTATCAGTCTATACAGGATGCCATGAAAGCCGCACATAGTATGACGGCGAAGCAAAATCAGCACCTTACCAGTTCTTTCCAAACTTAAAAAGAGCATTTTCACGCTTTGAGGTAACCTTTAACCCTAACTCTGTATAATTTAAAACTGCATACTTTTACAGGCTCCAAAAATAAATTGTTTCCAGTGAATGTGTGAATTTGACAGGGAAAACCACTCGAATGGATAATAGAACATGGGACCAAACTGCATGAAGTGATCTATGGTCAGAAAGAGGAGGAGCCTAAGAATAAAGAGACAAAACCAAAGTCTAAGGAATCCACACAAGTAATTTTGGAGGTAAAATCTCTAAAGATGCCGCTAGAATCCGGCCAAACTCAAAAGGCAAAGAACGACATGCCACCTAATCAAAGAGACATGCCTCCACAGAGGGCATAACCCCAAACTACTTTGTTTCAATGCATTGATCCCAGCGATAGAAGCTCTTACATTAGTCCTAGATATCTTGGTAGTTCTCCCAGAGTGGGATTTCACCACAATATGCTAAGCCTAAATAACAATCAAAATGAAATGTACAATAGCCCATACCAGACACTGTAAGAATATTCAATTCAACACTACAGCTAAGTCAATGCCTAGTTTGGGATACTGAATGGAAACCCTTATTGATATATCTTTATGTCCAGTTCATGAGTTCTGGATGACTACCCCTATATAACACCCCTCTCTTGGAACCCCCTGACCCCACTGAGCCAAGAAGTAGTTCTGTTTTGCAAGTTTAAACGGTTTATTTGAGAATGTAAACAATATACATATATATATATATCACACTTTATAATAAATTAATAATTAATATCACACTTCAGAACATGAGCAGTTAACAACAATGGGTAATGTTCTACTAATAAACTGATTTGATTACCCATGAGTAGTATAAAAGATGAGGTAACACGCTTGGGAATAGGAACAGAAGAATGAGGTGGTAGAGAATGCTTCATCTAGTTTCAGATGGAGGCAATGTTGAATGAAAATGCAATACAGAAAATACTCAATATGATTTCAACAAAACAATGTAATCACTTTTCTCTGGCAATCCACCCCCCCCTTATGCAATGTAAGGAAATGAAGAGGAGAGCACACAGTTCTTAGAAATGCAATCAAATAGAATTCAGTTCAATTCCCTCTCAGCAGCTTATACAACAATAGGAGTTTTGAAACACAGGCAAAATGCTTTGAATATGGTGACAATGCAGTGAGAAATATGCTGAAAATGCTTTTAATTCCCTTCAGGAGGTTCAGGGTGAGTGGTATCTAGTTAATATGAGTTCAGGCTCACTCTAGCAATGATTCAGGGATGGTTCTTAAGAGGCAAACGAAATTTGAGCAGTTCAGGCAGAAGCTGCTGTTTTTTACAGTAAAGAAATCGGGCCAAATCGCAAATCGCGACAAAATTCGCGAATGCGTGAATCGTGATTGCGGAGAAAGTATAAGGAGTAGGAAGTCAGTTACGGAGTTATGAACGATTTTGTGAAGGTTGTTTTTCGGATTTGAAATTTTAAAAGTTCAAAGCGACAGGTTACAGCTTGCAGCTAGAAAATGACAGGTGACAGCTTTGCAAAATAACCAGTGACAACTTCTAGGAGGCAGTTCTGGTTAGATTAAAATAGTTTGGATTAGATTATTTTAACTAAGAGATTGGTTCTGCACAGTTCTGCTAGGTACTCACAATATATTTTTGAAATAGGCCTCGCCACGGATCTGGTCAGGTTTTGGACTGGACTCCGGTTCTGGTCTCAGCACTTCACAGTGATCTGGATCAGCTCTCTGGTTCTGCTAACAGCGGTCAGGGTCACTCTGGATCTCTGGCCTCTGGTTCTGGATACTGCTCTGCTTTCTCTGGGTACAGCACTGCTTCTGGATTTTTCTGGCACAGGGTTTTAGGCCAGAATCAACAGCTGGGTCCGGCTGTGAATAGTCTGCAAATGATTTTTGGGCCTGCTGACAAATACTTTTGCTTGCAGTGGGCCTTCTTGCTTCCAAGTTCTGTAGTCTCTGTTTAGCTTGGAAGTCTAAGTGTAGGATCTCTGGATGTGAAGTCGTCGGTCAGCATGCTCCGCAGCAAATGGAATTGAATGTCTCTACCTGTCCCAGCAGTCTCTTTTTATGTGTTTTGAAAGTGGGTGTGTGCCTGGGCCTAGCTAAGCCTGCCCCTTTCTACTTGTCATTGGCCCAATTCTCCCCTCTCCCATGATTGGGGGAAGGAAATGCGAGTCACAGTGATGCTGTAGGTTTTATGGGTCAGAGGATCCTCCCCTGGTCAGTTTGCCCACAATTCTATATTTGACCTAAAGACATATTTCATAGATACACAGTGGTTTGAAATTACATGCACCCATCACGTATCACATGAGGTATACTCTGTTCAAACTCTGATGTTTCTAAGAGCTTGCATTCAGAAACGGCAACATTTTGCGTATTTTAACTGGTTTTGCAATATTGGTCTTTCATTACAAATAATACACATATACACGGCCTGTCCATACATACTCCAGTAAATTCCCATGTCTCTAGCTTAAACACAGAGTCTGTTCTATCCATAAATAGCAGGGTTTTGCCCCAGAACATCACACAAATTGGAGTTTGGGCTTGAATCGAAGGTACATTTTTTAAATTAAGGCTCTCAAAGTTATACATTCCTGTCATTTGATTACAAACAGTTATCAGTGTTTCTGTAAAATATATATTTTGCTTTCAGTTCAGTTCTCAGAGTGTTGGAGTCCGCCTCCAAGTCTTGGGTGGGTCAGTGATCACATGGGTCTTCTGCTGGGAGCTCTTTGTGTACAGTCAACAGTCAACATCAGCATATTCTATTCAAGTGCAAGAGCCTATTGTGTGGTCTCCAGGAGGCTGCCAGCCAGTTTGCCTTCTATCAATCAAGAGGTCATGTGAGATTCTGACTCCTGGTGTGAATCTCTGGAGGTGAGAGGTTTCCCAGCCTTTGGCCTGTTAATTAAATCAGATTGTCTTCTGGGAACAGCATGTGGTTAAGATTTTAATTAACTCCCAGCCTTTGATGTAAAGGCCTCTCCTGCAACTCCTGACATGCAGTTTCCCTGTCAGAGTTTAGACCGCTAGCGCCGCCCTCAGTCAAAAGCGGGTACTGCATGCATTTTTTTGGATCAGTCTTGAATTCAAGCATTTCAAACAAGAGATATTACATGGAAGTATATTGTCAAGGTTCAACAAATGGCATTGGTGTACTTCTGCAGTAAAATAATTTTGTGCCCATAAATTAGCCATGTTTGACCTGAAGAAAACGAATTCCCAACAGTTATGGGTTTCTTTTGGCAATCAGCATTGCCCCTTTTACAATGGTTTTAGGCTCTGTGCCCTTCTGTGCTCACAACATAGGCAAAAATGGGTGGCACCTTGGGTGACCATCTTGGTGTGCGCACAAACTGCGTGGTTCTCCTGGATTCTGGCGCACATGTGGGCTTTTTGGCCATCTTGGATTTTCTAAGCCCACAGCACCAAATGTTGCAGCATGATAGCTCAAACATGGGTGAGGACACCCAACAAAGCCCCCCCACCGACTGCACTTTAAATCTGAGTCGATGGGGAGTCGGATGCAAAGAGTGTTTTGACCCATGTACTGGTATGTCCGCATAATCTTCTCCCAATTCTGCAAATGGCACAGTTCAGCATCTTTTCCTCCATCCGGTACTGATCGATCGGTTCTCCTCGCCGGTCCTGGTGGGAATATTGGGCGGTACCCCGGGCCCCTTGCGTCTCTGCTCCCGTTCTCCGGATCGTCCTCCTTGGCCAGTCTCCAGGTTTTCTTTCTCCTAGGACGACAAAGGAAGAGCGGCAATACCTATTCATGGACATTTCTCCCCCACCATTGATATAGTGGGGTGGCATATATATTTTAGAACTCAACAGATATGAACATGCACATTTTTTTAAATTAAGAGACAGGAACACATAAACTTGAGAAACACAGAATTTGATAGGCTATATGTAGGATCTTTTAGGGTTGGAATTGAATTACTCTGGAGCGGTACCCTCTGGGATTACCGAAGACTCCTCCAGTTGCTGCAAAGTGTCCCTGGGATGGCAACACTTCAACTGGTTTATGTGGACCCACTTGTCTTCCACCTCTGCCAAACCGCCTTTGGGGATGCGGATCTTGTAGGCCACACGGGAGATCTTGTCTATAATCTCAAACGGTCCCTTCCATGTAGGCAAGAATTTTCGCTGTTTGGCCTGGTTCCTTTGGAAATTGTATAGATAGACCCGGTCCCCCACCTGATATTCCTTCCTGGAAGTTTTCAGGTCATAGTGGGTCTTCATACTCTCAGCTTATCTTTCTAGATTCCGCTGAGCTTAGGCTAGGCAAAAGCATGTTGAAGGTGTTTCCTTAAATTCTCCACATACTCATGAGTAGTGGAGGCATTTATTAAGGTCTGCTCTTGGGTCCTGTAGAGCAAATGCTGAGGAAGCACCATCTTGCATCCAGTCATCAACTCAAATGGTGACATTTTGGTTGCAGATGAAGGGGTAGATCTGATGGCCATTAGGACCAGAGGTAATCGGATATCCCAACTTGGCCCAGAATCTGCCACAAACTTTTTTAAGATGTTCACAATTGTCCGGTTGTAGCGTTCCACTGCTCCAGAAGAAGCTGGCCTGTAAGCAATGTGTAGCTTTCTCTTGACCCCCAGTATCTCCCACATCTTTGTCATTACTTCACTGGTGTAGTTGCTACCCCTGTCTGACTCAATCCTTTGAGGTAGACCAAAAAGGGAAAAGATGTGGTTAATCATCAGGGCAGCTGCTGTTTCTGCCTTGCAATTTGGGGCTGGGAGACATTCCACCCACTTGGTAAACAAGCATGCAACGGTCAACATGTACTTGTTTCCTCTAGACGAGCGAATCAGAGGGCCTACAAAGTCGATTTGCAAATCTGACCATGGCAGTGTCATCCCCTCTTTTGGAGAGGTCCCGGTGTGTGAGGGATGTTGGCTGAAATTGTGCACACACAAGACACCCCTTCAAGTATTGGTCGAGGTCCTGCCCCATGTGTGGCCAGTATGCAACCTCTCTTAAGATTTCCAGTGTTGTGTGAAACCCCCTATGACCGGCGGTGGCCGCATCATGGGCGTGACTTAACATCAGGCTTCGGAATGAGGTAGGAACCACCCACTGATCGTGGCCAGCTTTGGATTTCCTTAACAGCAAACCGTCTTGGATCCGGAACATTTTTGGACATTTCATCAACACTCTTAGGTCCTTTTTCCCAACGTGATCGGTATCCGTCAGGGGAAAGTTCTCAGGGTCCTCAAGGAGTTGGTAAAACTTACCAATAATTGGATCCCCCGTCTGAGCTGTAATCAAATCAGCATCAGGGGTCTCCTTGCTCCATTGGGCAGTTGAAAGATCATTGTGAGCATTTGTCTGGGACCTAGTGATAGCAGTGACCTGGATGTCCCCCAACAGGGACTCAATCTCAATTAGATCCCCTGGGATGGCCCCGGTTTTGGCCAGCTGATCAGCTAAGTCATTTCCAGTTTTGTCTGGTCCCTCTACTTTGGAATGACCCTTGATCTTTTTCCAGTAGATGGTCATCCCATTCGATGTGACCAGATCATAAATGTTTTGGATCAACTTCCCATGTTTCAAGGGTTTGTTGTTAGCACATAACATGCCTCTGGTTTTCCAATTAACCAGGTGCTCCACGAACCCGTTCTGTACATAATCTGAATCTGTGATTATGACCAGTTCGTGTTGATGCTGGACAGCAGTGAGGATGGCCTGATGCACAGCCATCAATTCTGCCACCTGACTTCTTCGGGGACCAATTTTGTATCCAGCGGAGGGTTCTGGAAACTCCTTCACCCATGCATTCCCTACGCCAGCCACCAGTTCTTTCTCCCCATCGTTGTCAACATGGTAAGAGCATCCGTCCACATAGACAGTGGGCATTCCCTCACACTTGTCATCTTCAAAGACTTTGTGTGGGGAATTAAGGTATGCCTCCCTGTTGTCCTTGATTTTTAGACTTTCGTCCTCGAGACAGTTTTCTCTGGCACAATCATGCAAGTCAGCCAGACCTTGCGCGAGGGGACTCTTCTTGTTTTGGCCATATCTGACCTCCACAGGAAAGCCTTGCATTGACAGAATCCAGGAAGTAATTCGGGAATTACTCACATTTCCGGCCCGGATTCTGTCACTTTGGAGATATTGCAGAGGCTGGTGTGGAGTCTCCACTATGATGTGTTCCCCCTGGATAAACGGGCGGTAATTCTTCAATGCCCACACCGTTGCCAGGAGTGCCTTCTCACAATCGTTGAATTTTTCCTCCACAGAGGATAAAGTTTTGCTCGCATAGGAGATTACTTTATTGACCTTGTCATGCTTTTGGTATAATACTGCCGTCAAGCACGTATTAGAGAACCCCGTCTCCAGGAAGAACTCCTTGTTTCTGACAGGGTAAGCTAGGCAAGGCGCTTGTGAGAGGCTTCTTTTGAGTTGTTTTACCGCCTCAGCTTGTTCTGGGCCCCATTCCCACTTGACCCCCCCTTCAGGAGATGAATCAGGGGTCTGGTGATCTCTGCGTAGCCCTCAATGAACTTTCTGCTGTAATTAGTTCCCGCAGAGTTGTGGGGTCTTTCAGTTTTTGGAGTGCTTCCACCTTCTTTTCCTGGGGACAGAGACCCTGAGGAGTAATCTCATGCCCCAAGAAATTAACACGGGTTCTACACCACTGTGCTTTCTGAAAGGAAAATTTTGCTCCGGCGGCCCTCAACTGGGTCAGAACATAACGGATCTCCGCTATGTGTTCCTCCACAGATGAACTTTTGATGAGGACATCATCTACATAAGCCAGGTTACCCCTTGCACCCAGGTCGGGCATGGCCTTGTGTAGGAAAATGTTGAATTCATTGCCGGAGTTGAGGTATCCGAAGGGAGTCCGGGTCCATGTGTACTGCTGGCCCCCAAAGGTAAAAGCCAGCTTGTATTGGTCCTCCCTACTGACAGGCACAGTCCAGTATCCATTGGTCAGGTCTATTGCTGTGAATACCTGTGACCCCTGGATCTGGGCCAACCCTTGGTCAATGTAGGGCAGAGGCCATTGGGAAGTATGGACCCGTTTGTTGAGCTCCCTGAGGTCGGCGCAGAGTCTCCACTGGCCATTTGGCTTCAATATTCCGAGCACCGGGTTATTGAAGGTGCTGTGAACTGGACGGATTATCCCCCGGGACTCCAGGTTCTTAATTATTTCAGTAAGGGATTCCATTGATGCGAGAGGCAAGCGATATTGCTTCACAAACACTGGAGTCCTGCCAGGGTCCGTGGGGATTGTTGTTGTGTGGATGTCGGTGCGACCACAGTCATATGAGTCTACCGCAAAGAGATCTTGGAAATCCAAGAAAACTTGTTTCAACTTTTGCTTCTGTTCCAGAGTCACACAGGCATCAGCTAGGTTGACTCTCTCTTCCACCATCTGCCTGAAGCCTGGAAAGACTTCTGGTTTGGCTATCTCAGCGGCCTCCTCCAGCTGGGTGGAGAAGTCCCTGGTGAGAGTGCTGATTTGGACTGGAGGCTTCAGGTGGGAAAGTCAGCCCTCATGGACCTGGAAAATCACCTCATCCCTCCTGAAGTCAAAAGTCACATCTTCCTTACCATAGGGGCAGGAAGTGTACACCAGGAAGTTCCCCCCATGCCGGGTAAAAATCCTGTCTGGTGTTGTATTGTCATCACTGTCACTGTCAAAACAGTCCTTGGGGATTGGTCCTAACAGTTCATTTCCTAAATCGATGGAAAAATGTCGGTCATCAACCGCCATTCCAATAATGGTGCCTGCGGCTAGAGTAATACTCTTTAAGTCACTGTTATCCACCTCTATTAGAATGGTGTCATGTTCTACGTTGACTAATGGGGTTGGGTTTACCCCCAACCCTTGCTGTTGGAGAGAAGCGTTTAGATGTATGTAAGCATCAGGGTTTTTCAAATGTTGTCCTCTTTTAACTTTCACTTCCAGGGAGAATTGTCGGGTCCTTTCTGGGATGGTGACTTCCTCTTTGATCTGAATTTCAACTGCATAAGGTAGCAATTGAGCTGACCTAAATGCTTTTTCTGGATCATCAAAGCCCATGGGATTATCCGCTAATCGGGACCAAGCTTTGAAGTTTATTAGGTCCAAACTAATGGCAAAGCGATTGAGAATGTCACTGCCTAAGTAAAAAGTGGCAGTGACGTCTCGCACGACCCAACAATTGTGGACTATGCTCTTGTTGCCAATGGAGATTTTGAGCATACACGTGCTTGGCAGGAGATGTTTGGAATTAGGTGCTTCCAGGTCCATTTCCCATTTGTCTATCAGTTTGAATGTGGGAATGGCTGGATCTTTTGGGAGTTGGCGGAACATGGCTTCGCTGATGAAGCTCTTACCGTTGTTCACACACACTCGAGCGAGAACAGAGTCCTTCCCATCATTTAACTGAACAGGGATGAACAACTGCTCTCCAATTTGCTGAATATCAGCCAGGCTCTGAGCTGATTTCACATCTTTCTGGACTATAGGAGTGAGAGTTTCTGATTGTGGATTAGTAAAGAATTTCAGGGTGTTTCCTTCCAGTGTGGAATACCACCTTAAACTGGAAGGAAGGTTGATTTTCAGAAATAGAGAGGACCCCCCATCACCAGTCTGTTGTCCTACTGTCATTACTGTCACATCGGGAGTTTGGTTGTTCTGGAATTGAAATTCTACTTGGTCAGATCTTTGTTCAACCATGTGGCAGGTGCCGTTTAAACTAACATGGTTCACACTCTGTTTTAATTTTGTTGGTCGGCTAGTCTGGGTCCAGAGGACCTTGTTTACACAATCTATTAGGGGTGACAACCTTCTCAGGAGGTCATTCCTTAGTAAACAAAGGGTGCCCTCTGGAGTCACTACTATGACCGGGTGTTTCACCTTGTGTCGCCCAATTTTAATGTCCAAGTCTGCAGTCCCCTCAACGGGAATTTCCTTTCCGTCAAAGTTCTGCAGTTGTCCAGGAAGAGAGGTGAGAGGAATTCGGTAATTCTCCCCCCTTCCTGCAATCCTCAAAGGCCCTTTTGGACAGAAGGATAGCTTGGGATCCAGTGTCCACCAGTGCCAAAATTGTACCCTGCCCCTGTACTTGTACCGGGGCATAGTATCTTCCCTCCTTCTCCTCATGGGGGCACAGATAATGTACATTTTTGGACAACTGGTGGGCTAACTTTCTGGTTTTGGACATTGCAAGCGAAGAGATTTGAGCAGAATTCTGTGTGGAGCCTTGGGAATCTGAAAGAAAAAGTTGGCAACTGTAGATCAGAGCCATTGTGGGTTCCCCTGGTTCCGTTTCTGGGCCGCCCCCCCCTTCTTGGAGGCAGTCACCAGGATGGGTTTGAACCAGGGGATTTCGATATTGTGGGTTCTGGGATGAGATGATGGGCAGCGGTAGCTCAGTCTCCATATCTCCCCAGTCTGGATTGGAATCCCTTGGGACCCATTTTTCTTGGGAGGAGTTCCCCCATCTCTGAAGGAGAAGATCCTTTTCCCAGGATCTTCTGAGGATCCCTCTCCCTCAAATTGGAAGACCTGTACCTCCTCCACAAAGTGGGTCTGTTTGGGTCCTTTGTTTCTCCTATCCCGCCTCTGCTCCTTGGGAGGCAGGTTTTCAGGGGCAGGAGATTTCGTTTCCGGTTCCTGGTTTTCCAGGGGCTGTTTACAAGTTGGGAAGGAAGCTTCCTCCAAGGCTTTACACCCCCCTTCCCCTTGTGCCTCCTCCCTGGGAACCGGTGTGTTATTGGGGTGCTGCCCCCGTCATTGTTCTGGAGCACCAGGTCCAGAGTTTGGGGCATTCTGCGGTGGCACGCTCATCTGAGGGTTCTGTTGAGCCCTCAGTATGTGACCCAGATTCCGTGCCATATTTTGGACCTGGCGCTCTAACTGGGAAACCCGCTCAGGCTGATACGGGGCTCTATTTTCTCCCCTGGGCTGATCCCGGGAAGGGTAGCTATCCCTTCTCTGGTAGTACCCCTGGTTGGGAAGATTTTGGTACCCCTCCACCCTTGGCCTCTGCTCTCCCGGATTAGGTTGTCTGGGCTCAGGGAATTGGGGAAAGAAGGATGGATGATTTTGGGGCTGGAAATTGGGTGGATACCTGGGGAAAAAGTTCTGCCCAGGATTTGGAGAATTTCTGCCCTCCTGGGGGAAGTTAGGAGGGAAGTTCCCAGGGTCAGGTGCTTGGCTGGATCCCCCCCGCTTGGGCTGGAGGAGTCCACACATAACCCAGGATTGGTCGGTTTCCCCTGTAGCGGGGACTTACATAGTCAGGGGAGCGGGGGACCCCATTTGTGGGACTACCTCCTCGACTCCCTGTCTGTGACTGGCCCGAGGGCCTTCTGGGCTGTAAATTATTTGGTGCAGGCAGGTTTTTAGGCCCCCCATCTCCAAATCTAAAACGGGGGCGACCTTTACCTCTGCCACCTTGGCAGCAGCAGGGGTGCTGTTGGTTTTGGGGTTTTTCGGTGCGTTATTTTTATTTTCGATAGGCTTCTGCACCTCATAGATCCAGGTAGCCTGTTCAATGACCCAGTCTAAAGATCTTTTCTTGTGAAAATCTCTCACGAGCTGGGTCATGATGTATTTGGGCAAGGCATGGAAAAAAGTATTGACAAACTCTTTGCTGTCTGTGCGCACCCTTTTCGTAGTCTGTGCAAAAGCACGCTTCAACTCCTGCACAAATTCTTGTGGGGCCTGATCCTCCCCACATTGTAAATTGTAGGCTGCCTTGCGAGCCTCTTGAGGATTTCTGTGAACAGAAAAATGTTTCAAGATGGCCGCCTTATAGGTGGACCATCTTAAATGATTTTGGTCCTCCAGCCCCGCAAAGAAACTGGAGTATTCCGGGGAGAAGGTCCACTTTACATATTGAATACAGCTTTGGCTGTCCTTCAAATGGAAAGTCTCCATCATTTGCTCATAGAGCTCCAAGTGTTCCCAAACAGAATACTTGGCGTTCTTATGATAAGGCGTGATGACACTCCTGATTGCCTTAATCTGTTTTAAGGGGTCCTTACGCAAGGCCTTTTTTGCCTTTTTGGCCTTTTCGGTTCGGGTAACCCTGGTCCATTCATCTTCTGACTCAGAGGCACTGCTCCCAGAGGTACTCGTCAGATCTTCCAGGTTTTCCCGGATTCTGCGAGCCTCGGAATGGCTAGCAGAATGTGGGGACCTAGTCTCCGGTGTCCTGGGGTGCTCAGAGGAGTCTTCTGATTCCTCCTTGCTCCCAGGATTTGATGGGTACCCTCCCCCACTGACCTAACTGGGCAGAGGTTTTCAGGATGCCCTTAATGGGCCTACTCTCCTGGGGTTCCCCACTAAATTGCACTGTGCTTGGGTGCCCATACCCGGATGCCCGCCCCTCCATTCCTGGGAGGTACTGGCCTATGAGCCCCATACTTCTGGTTGGATAGTAATCTGCCAACCCCGTGGCCATGGGCTCATGTGCGCGAGGGGACATGGGGGTGGCAGAGTCCAGGGACTGAGAGATATGAAGGCCTCTGGTACTAGGGCTCCTGAGGTTATGCTCAAGAGTCTCCCTCTCCCAGCGAACCTGGTCTCTATCCGCCCCTGCTCCCTCTTGCAATGCAAGAGCCTGCGCTTTCAGTTCCTCAGTTAAGGCCTTACTAGACTCTATCAGCCTCATTTTCTCTCTGTGCCTCCTAATTGGTCCTGGAGTACTGAGCTAGTCTTTGCTGAAGGAGGGTTACCTCCTGAGTCCCATCCCTACTGGCCTGCTCCTTTCTTGCCAGAGCATCCTCCACCCTCCTGGTGTGCTCTAACAATTTCTGGTGTTCTTTTTGGAGGTCACCCAGTCCCTAGAGGGCCAGGTGATTTTCTTCCATTTTCCTTTTTAAGTTGCCTAAGGTATCCCTTTCCTGACTAAGAGCCTGCATCTGTGCCGCCAGGTCGACCCTTTGCCTTTGGAAGGCACCAGCTTTCTGGCGCTCCTGGTCAAACTCTGCCTGGGTATCCAGGTCTTTCAAAATCAGTTTATTGCTCTCTGCCTTCTCCCTATCTAGGTGGCTTTGCAGGGTGCCTACCTGCTCGGCACTTGCCCTATTGAAGTCTAATTGTTGCTCCAGCTTTTTCTGGCTCTGCAGTAGGGAGTCCAAACCTTCTTGGTACTCCTTCTGCAAGGCCAGAAATCTGGTATCCTGGTCAGCCTTTTCCTGTTGCAGCACATCCATGTCCTCCTTTATTTTAGTGATGTACCATCTGCTGTCATTTTCTGACTCCTGGCTCCTGAGCAGCCTCTGCTCAGAAGAGTCCAGATCAGATTGGGCCTTCTGTAATGCCAGCAGTTGCCTATTCGCCAGATCTTGGCCTTCAGCACATTTGTCCTGCATGACTCCCATATGTAAATATAAATATGTCGCTACCCTGGCAATCTTGTTGTGCTCATCCTTGGCCTTAGGGGCCATGTATAGTTCATTCAGGGCCACATGTAGGGGACCCTGATCTCCCCATTTTTCTGACCCTGTTTCAGTGACCTGTTGCGCGATTGCCTGCAACCAGACCGTTTGGTCCTGATGATCCACTCACCTCTCACCTCTCACAAATAGCTTATGTAAGAAGTGCTCTCTGGCTATTTTGATGTCTACCAGTGTCGTCATTCTGGAATTTGAGTTCCTTCCTGACTTACAGAAGTTTGTATTTTATTTTTGCAAAACAGACCGTTTCCTTAGAGCGTTCCTTTGAGGAGTGCTTTACAGCGTAACACAGCGTGGTGATCCGACCGGATGTATGTCTCCTGTCGGTTAGCACACTGTATTAATCTGCACAAGTGATAAATCTAACCCAGACGTCCGGCTTGAGCCCCCACCTTGTAAGAATTTTCAATTCAACACTACAGCTAAGTCAATGCCTAGTTTGGGATACTGAATGGAAACCCTTATTGATATATCTTTATGTCCAGTTCATGAGTTCTGGATGACTACCCCTATATAACACCCCTCTCTTGGAACCCCCCTGACCCCACTGAGCCAAGAAGTAGTTCTGTTTTGCAAGTTTAAACGGTTTATTTGAGAATGTAAACAATATATATATATCACACTTTATAATAAATTAATAATTAATATCACACTTCAGAACATGAGCAGTTAACAACAATGGGTAATGTTCTACTAATAAACTGATTTGATTACCCAGGAGTAGTATAAAAGATGAGGTAACACGCCTGGGAATAGGAACAGAAGAATAAGGTGGTAGAGAATGCTTTATCTAGTTTCAGATGGAGGCAATGTTGAATGAAAATGCAATACAGAAAATACTCAATATGATTTCAACAAAACAATGTAATCACTTTTCTCTGGCAATCCACCCCCCCTTATGCAATGTAAGGAAATGAAGAGGAGAGCACACAGTTCTTAGAAATGCAATCAAATAGAATTCAGTTCAATTCCCCCTCAGCAGCTTATACAACAATAGGAGTTTTGAAACACAGGCAAAATGCTTTGAATATGGTGACAATGCAGTGAGAAATATGCTGAAAATGCTTTTAATTCCCTTCAGGAGGTTGAGGGTGAGTGGTATCTAGTTAATATGAGTTCAGGCTCACTCTAGCAATGATTCAGGGATGGTTCTTAAGAGGCAAATGAAATTTGAGCAGTTCAGGCAAAAGCTGCTGATTTTTACAGTAAAGAAATCGGGCCAAATCGCAAATCGCGGCAAAATTCGCGAATGCGTGAATCGTGATTGCGGAGAAAGTATAAGGAGTAGGAAGTCGGTTCTAGGCTTGTTGGAAAGGTAAGATTCTAAGCTTTCAGAGGAAAGTTCCTAGCCCAAACAGTTACGGAGTTATGAACGATTTTGTGAAGGTTGTTTTTCGGATTTGAAATTTTAAAAGTTCAAAGCGACAGGTTACAGATTGCAGCTAGAAAATGACAGGTGACAGCTTTGCAAAATAACCAGTGACAACTTCTAGGAGGCAGTTCTGGTTAGATTAAAATAGTTTGGATTAGATTATTTTAACTAAGAGATTGGTTCTGCACAGTTCTGCTAGGTACTCACAATATATTTTTGAAATAGGCCTCGCCACGGATCTGGTCAGGTTTTGGACTGGACTCCGGTTCTGGTTTCGGCACTTCACAGTGATCTGGATCAGCTCTCTGGTTCTGCTAACAGCAGTCTGGGTCACTCTGGATCTCTGGATTCTGGTTCTGGATACTGCTCTGCTTTCTCTGGGTACAGCACTACTTCTGGATTTTTCTGGCACAGGGTTTTAGGCCAGAATCAACAGCTGGGTCTGGCTGTGAATAGTCTGCAAATGATTTTTGGGCCTGCTGACAAATACCTTTGCTTGCAGTGGGCCTTCTTGCTTCCAAGTTCTGTAGTCTCTGGTTAGCTTGGAAGTCTAAGTGTAGGATCTCTGGATGTGAAGTCGTCGGTCAGCATGCTCCGCAGCAAATGGAATTGAATGTCTCTACCTGTCCCAGCAGTCTCTTTTTATGTGTTTTGAAAGTGGGTGTGTGCCTGGGCCTAGCTAAGCCTGCCCCTTTCTACTTGTCATTGGCCCAATTCTCCCCTCTCCCATGATTGGGGGAAGGAAATGTGAGTCAGAGTGATGCTGTAGGTTTTATGGGTCAGAGGATCCTGCCCTGGTCAGTTTGCCAACAAATCTATATTTGACCTAAAGACATATTTCATAGATACACAGTGGTTTGAAATTACATGCACCCATCACGTATCACATGAGGTATACTCTGTTCAAACTCTGATGTTTCTAAGATCTTGCATTCAGAAACGGCAACATTTTGCGTATTTTAACTGGTTTTGCAATATTGGTTTTTCATTAAAAAGTATACACATATACACGGCCTGTCCATACATACTCCAGTAAATTCCCATGTCTCTAGCTTAAACACAGACTCTGTAGTATCCATAAATAGCGGGGTTTTGCCCCAGAACATCACACAAATTGGAGTTTGGGCTTGAATCAAAGGTACATTTTTTTAAATGAAGGCTCTCAAAGTTATACATTCCTGTCATTTGATTACAAAGAGTTATCAGTGTTTCTGTAAAATATATATTTTGCTTTCAATTCAGTTCTCAGAGTGTTGGAGTCCGCCTCCAAGACTTGGGTGGGTCAGTGATCACATGGGTCTTCTGCTGGGAGCTCTTTGTGTACAGTCAACAGTCAACATCAGCACATTCTATTCAAGTGCAAGAGCCTATTGTGTGGTCTCCAGGAGGCTGCCAGCCAGTCTGCCTTCTATCAATCAAGAGGTCATGTGAGATTCTGACTCCTGGTGTGAATCTCTGGAGGTGAGAGGTTTCCCAGCCTTTGGCCTGTTAATTAAATCTGATTGTCTTCTGGGAACAGCATGTGGTTAAGATTTTAATTAACTCTCAGCCTTTGATGTAAAGGCCTCTCCTGCAACTCCTGACATGCAGTTTCCCTGTCAGAGTTTAGACTGCTAGCGCCTCCCTCAGTCAAAAGCGGGTCCTGCATGCATTTTTTTGGATCAGTCTTGAATTCAAGCATTTCAAACAAGAGATATTACATGGAAGTATATTGTCCAGGTTCAACAAATGGCATTGGTGTAGTTCTGCAGTAAAATAATTTTGTGCCCATAAATTAGCCATGTTTGACCTGAAGAAAACGAATTCCCAACAGTTATGGGTTGCATTTGGCAATCAGCATTGCCCCTTTTACAATGGTTTTAGGCTCTGTGCCCTTCTGTGCTCACAACATGGGCAAAAATGGGTGGCACCTTGGGTGACCATCTTGGTGTGCGCACAAACGGCGTGGTTCTCCTGGATTCTGGCGCACATGTGGGCTTTTTGGCCATCTTGGATTTTCTAAGCTCACAGCACCAAATGTTGCAGCATGATAGCTCAAACGTGGGTCAGGACACCCAACAACACAAGGGACCTAGAGTAGACTTGACCCTAATACAATGGTATATGGCCACCAAGAAAGACCAAGATATGTGGATAGATTTATTGAAAATGGAAACCAGCATAGGGAAAGGTTCCCACCCAATATAAGACAAAATATGAATTAAGTCCCTCGCCAATATAATCAGTCACTGCGACTGGTCAACCATGGTCAAAGGATGGTCACTCCACGTTCTCCACCTCATGTGTCACGTGAATTCAGAGGTACCACAAATAGAAATACATTTCCTGAGAGATATCAGAACAGGCCTAATCACAGTGGGCCTCATTAGGACCCAGGCGGTAAGGGGTTTACGGTGGCGTAAACAGCGCCGACCCTTACCGCCTGATTCCGAGGTCCCTTAGCGCCATGGAAGTTTTAACACCTGCTTTTAGCAGGTGTTAAAATCCATGGCGCTAAGGGACCTTGTTGTTAATTACGCCACCGTAATTTACGGTGGCGTAATTAACGCCTTCCCCACTCCCATTATGCCCTATGGGGCAAAAATGGGAATGGGAAGGGTAAATGGGTTAATGGGGACTTACCGCCCCACTCACCTCGGAATGGGGCGGTAAGTCCGCCAACCACCATGGCGTAAACGTAGTTTACGCCATGGTGGTAAAGGTACGACCCAGGCGGTAACTTACCGCCTGGGTCGTAATGAGGCCCAGTGAGATTAATAATTTCTGACCCAGACCTCAAAGAGAGTAATTCATAGATATGGACAGGTTTCAATGCTTGGAGCCCGAGTCAAAATAATGTCTACAAAGAGAAGGAAATTATGTGCAGTCCAAAGGCAACATCTAAGTGAAGGTGCAGACGATCACAGGAGTGATTTTGTGCATAGTGACAACAAGTGACTAGCTATTCACTACTATAATGATGAAAACACAGACACCCATACATTGCCCTTGAATAAAAATACTGAATTGCTTGCCGATTTAAAAATGAGAAAACAAACGAATGAAGGTCAGGCAAAGAATGTCATCCACACAAAAAAAGAGTGTGGTTCAATTTAGAGTTGAACCAGACCATTCAGGTGTGTGACGATGAAGAACAGGAAGGGGAAAATGATCAAGAAAAACCCAAAGAACAGAGAAGCGGATTTAAAAGGAGCATCCAATGCGAAAATAAAACACAAAATGAAAAATTAGGATCAACAGATTATGCTTAATTGATCATGAAAATACTGTTGATGCCCACACAGAGGAAACTATTTTCCAAAAAGGCAAGTGCAGGTCAGGCACCTGAAGAGTATTTTGAGCCATGGATATTCCAAGGGACAGAAATGACAGTGTTAGGCGGAAACCTGTGCAGTTCCCTCTGGGACCACTGCAAAAGATTTAGGACTACAGGTGTTTGGCAGTAAACCCACTTGGTAGCAGTCTGTACCACACAGATTCACTTGGTAGCTGTGGCTGAGCAGTCAGACCTCCCTCAAGAAGAGTTAAGCAGTATGTGGAGTATACAAAATAGGGCAATTCTTCACAGTAAGACAAGCAAACACGCAACAAGGCTTCAGTGTAAAGATATAAAGGTACAAAATAGGGCAATTCTTCACAGTAAAACAAGCAAACACGCAACAAGGCTTCAGTGTAAAGATATAAAGGTACTTATGTATAACGGCACATCTATAGAAAACACTTTGGCACTTTCACGGCAAACACTTCAATTACAATTACTCCACGAAGACAACAGATCAATCCCCCTAACAATAGTTCGACAAGTCTAAGTTCTACCAGCATCACTTATTTGCAGACAGAGCTGTATGCCTCAACCTAGATGGCACACTAGTATTTGTTAGGACGGGAGAGAAAATAAGCAGGTTACGAAATCAACACGGTCCCAATACTGAACGGACAAATGCAAGGCAAGAAGACAAGAACCACAATGGATTATAAAGATCAGAGGCCAGGCCCACTCGGAGAGAGACGAGGCAATATATCCCAAAAGTATCTTAGTGGAAATGCATTCGAGTCTTTGAAGCAAATTGTTATCGGCAGATTGGACCAGTTCAGAACAACACGCTAGAGAAAGCTTGGAGACGACCCTATGGAGAGGCGAGGATTAAGACACCTCACTCTATCCGGCAACAAGGGAAGCCAGGCGGACACAGTACCTTGATTGTGGAGAGACAGCTCCGGCGGGGGCAGTTGTTCCTGGTGGTGGATGCACGTCTGGTCTTTGCCAAGAGAAGAGAGGATCTCGTCGACAAAGGAAAGTTGAAGATCGTTGCACCACCAGGGAAGAGACCAGCCGCGGAGTGCTCCATCACAAGGCACCACCTTTTGGTCGCGTTACAGGGGTAGTGGCTATCCGGTTGCCGAGGTGCTCTGCACGGGCAATTCGACCACTGCGTCCTGAGGCGAAGAAAAAGCAAAAGGGACTGGTTGTTCCCACCAGTCAGGGGAAGAGACTCTCCGGCAGGGAGATCTCCTCTGTCGTTGGGAAGTGGTGAGTCGGTTCAGAAGGGCTCCACCGGAGGTGTCATCGTTGCAGGTCGGCTCAGCTTTACCCTCGTCGGATTCTTAGGTCCTGTGGCGACTTCTCAAGATCCAGTCCCAAAAGCCCTGCTTTTATGCAGAAAACCCCCATTAATTCAGCCTAGCTGTCAATCAACACATGCTAAGTGGTGAGCGGGGAGGCTCACCACTTGGGCCAATCACACCAGAGTGCGAACGGAGTTGGCAAGGCAACTCGGTCCAGGATGCCTAAAACCCCTCCGACACCCCTGTGGTAACCCAGACAGAATGGCACCACTTTGGAGGGTCTCTGTACAGAAGCCCGCCAAAAGTGGAACAAAGGGCTCGACCTTTGGTTTAGGAGTCACAGAGACGAACACAGACGCCATTTTAAAAACCGAGTTCTGGCAGAAAATACCATCCGATAGACTTATTTAAGATAAGTAGACCGGTGGTATGTTAGAGATTAACGAGAAACAGTATCAATCTCCAACAATGGGAAGAATCCCATAGGGTTATATTCGGGGTCGAATATAACAAGTAGTTTCCACTGCCACCAGCCAAAACTCGATGAGGGGGGACGGGACAGTGCCCCCTCGAATAACAGATCCAGGAGTAATCGAATTACCCCTACTAGTACGTCCACAATAGAATGGTTTGTACTAGTTCTGTTAGTAAATTTAGGTCTAGTAAAGCCAATGGTGACTTTACATGCCCGGGGAGACAGTAGTCCCGGGTATGGAGTCTATGATGGAGGTCCACTAGGAGGCCCCAGTGTTACGGCAAGTAGGGTGCGGTGTAACACACATAGAAAAACATATGAGACCCTATGGAGTAAAAGACCCCATAGCCGATAGAACACATTGACATTCAAAGGAATTACACACATTCATGTCCAAGAGTGGGAGAAAAAGAGTCTCACTCTTGGCAGGATGGACAAAAACAAACTCCAGAAATCCAGCAAAGCTGCTGGGGGACTCACTAGGTTAGGAAATTCAGCCTAAACAGAGAATTCTCCCTAACAGACAGGTTCCATACAAAACACAGATAAATGTCACACAACAGAAACTGACATGCTGTCACATGACACTTATAAAAATACCCAGCCAATAGTGTGCAATGTGGAAGTAAGTAGAGAGGAACCAACCAATGGGGAAGGCACAATGAAAAATTGCGGTGTTAACACCAGTGGTCCAAAGTCAGAGGGGCAGTCAGTGGCTATACTCCAAATTAGTTCTAAGCCCAGGGAAGTAGAACAAGAAATTTCAAATGAAGTGGGCAAAAGGGAGGGTAAAATGACATCTCATATGGCAATTTGCCTAGCAAAAAGTAAATTAAAGTTAAGAAAAGTAAGTCCTGAAATTAGCAGAAATTCACATTTTCTATGTGTACTAGAAGAGGTTGAAGATAGGTACTATGCTGCTATCACTATTTGTTAGGAAAGATTTCTTAATTGTGGGTAATTTTCCTTCCATGTGGCAACCCCTAAACTTTTTGCTGTTGTTTTCACCATGATCTAGACTTTTCCAGAGAAGTGCAGCCTTCTGCCGCACTCCTCTGGGCTTTTGCTCCATTCTTACGGGGAAACTGACATGCCCTTAAGACAGTCAGTACCGGGAAACGCTGTATCCCATAGTTTCTTTATCATGTTGCAGCTTTCGTGCAACATGACACAAGAGGGCACTGTAAGCTAAGTTACTGCTCTCTTGGGTCTGTAGCCTTCTGCAGGCCCTAGATACTCTTTTTGGATTGTAACTGATCGGTGCAAGTGAATCGGGGACGGGAATGGTGGCAGCAATCGTTTCTTGTGTTTTTGAGCTCCTTTTGGCGTTTTAAGCGCGTTTCTCGCGCTTAGCCCAAAATGGTGGCCTGGCTCCCAAAATGGCCAGACCACGAGGCTCCTTTGTCCTGTCTGCTGACCGTCTTGCCCCCTTCACCTTCCCCAAGTCGAGCCGACCCGGGGCCTTCCTTATTTGGGCATGTACTTTCCCGTGAAACACAGATGCTTTCGCGGGCTTCTACAGGCCTTGTGTGTGCCTCCAGGATGTGGGCTGGGATGTCTGGTCCCAATACACATCCTGGGTGCCAGAGTCTAGTGTGGTATGAATGCCTGGGACCACCATGGTCCGTGATAGGTCCACGTATGGTGTGAGTGTTTGATGAGCGGATCTCCCATTGGGTCCCCTCCGTTTTGGAGCGAAGGGAACCGTGGATAGGATGGGGCTGGAAATGCCACTACCATGTCGATCTCCTGAGTTCTCAAGAACAAAATAATACAGGAGCCAAGTATTCTGCAACCACGAGGATGAACCAAGGAATCGCTGGTGACCCGCTGAAGGACTGCTCCTCTGCACTGCTGTCGCTTTGTGAAACCCTTTCTACCTCTGATCGAACCAGAAGGCCTGTACTGGTACTTCAACCCTTGGAATAGCGGGGACAGCTATTCCCAGCATCTTCACCATCTCTTGCACGTAAGCCTTCGGAAGTGTCTCTGGGCCATCCAGCAGACTGATCAGCCTACCTAGGAGTCTTGCTCTGTAACCGCCGCCAGGTTGTGTTGTATTTCGATTCCTTGTCACTCTCACATGATTTGTACACTTGGCATTCCCAGGTCTGAAGTGAGCAGTGTACATTTGGCTGAGATACATACGGCCACTCTGTTGCCCTGCTGTGGTAACAAACTGTGCAGGTTCACTTCGTTTGGGACATCTTTAACTCAACTCTGCTGCTGCAGAATCTACACGACGACGAGATGTCCCCTGCTCCCCTGAACCTGCCAGCACTGAAACTGACTTGGAGAAGCCTGGGTCTGCTTGCATCGGGGACTGGTGAGTAGCATAGCTAGGAACTGGTCGCCCTCCTGCAGGAGCCCATAGCTTTTCCCCGCTGTGTCGAACAGCACGCCTTTCCGTACTCGCGCTCTGCTTCTGCCCACAGTGGAGGCTGCGCTTGAGTCGCAGAACTCTGTTCTTCTTCATTTGTGCACCAAATTGAACTGCCTGACTCCCTCGAAGAGACTCCCCTTTTTGCCCGTTGGCACCAGCGTGTGCAGGTACTTTTGAGCACAAGGCTCCACTCTTTGTAGGGCTTGGACTTCCTTTTAGTTAGGTGCCTCTGAAGGCGGACTGGGTCTAATCATTATTTTGCACTGCCTGTTTTCCTCCCCTTCTAGGTGGACTACACATTTCGTGCATCTAACGCTTTAGACTCATTTGTATTTGTATATATATTGTATTGGTTTGGTATGTGTTGGTTTACTAGAGTTTTATTGTGATTTTCTTGCTACGGTCATTGTTGCAAAGGCCTTGGAATAAATTTGTATATATTTTTAATATAACACCTGTTTGGAGTAATTTGTAAGTGTCCTTGCTTTGTGTGCTCATTGTGGGCTTTCAGTCACCCTCACCCCTCTTGAGACCTAGTCTTGACTGCCGTGATCGCTACCCTGATTGGTCTGGCTTGTCCAGAGGTTACCCTGTTCCAAGTAATTAGGTTGGCCTTCTGAACTTCTGCGCCGCCAGGACAGAGTTCAAAAATTGTCTTAACACTATTGAAAAAAAAATGCATTTGCAATGATTGACACAGGTGGTCAGGCAACTATAATATCAAAAGTATTGGTGAAAAGAATCAATGAAGGAAGGTCCCCACAAAATCATGTGAAAGTGAGCTAAAATGAAGGCCCTGTGCACAATTTCAATGGGGAAGAAATACCGATTGAAGGTGTCACTGATGTTGAAATAAAGATAGTGAAGCATTGGATGAGAAAGGAAGTGTTGGTCACATCCATTAATGAAATTCCCTTTCCAATAGGAACGAATTGCCTGAAGAGGTTATCGCCCCTCATTGATGGAGTAAATGGAGTATTGTGGTCCTTAGCCAAAAAGCCATTGAGACCTAAGAAAATAATGACCCAAAGCAACAATGTAAAAGAATGCCACACCGTTGCTAAATCAGAAAATGTAATGAAAGTATATCTTCAGAATGGCTATGTGCCTAGTGTCACTGTCATTCTCATGTGTCAGGATGAAATGCGAGGAGAAAAATAGAAGCAGTCTTCATAGATTTATTTGGATCCCAAGAAAAAATGGCAAACATTGCATTTTTACCTAAATGAAGAAAAGTGCAAAACAAATATTACTCCAGGGGTAAATCATGGAAAACACATTTCAACAATCCAAGAAATACACATGGGAGAAGGGCAGCCATGGATCCCTGTCCATATGAATGGGCATCCTGAAGTGATTGAAGCCACTTTGGTGCTTAAACATGAAAAGAGTTTCATTAGTGAAAAGATATCCAGGCAAATACTTGACAGAGAGGAAATCCCAAAGTATAAAATAAAGAACCAAAACATCTTTGGCCTAGATGACCCTGAGTTGGGACAAAGAATTGTAGGAAGGTGCATGTTAAAGATTACAATTGGCTCAAAGAGCATTCATCACAATGTGTAGCTTGTGAGCTGAATACCAAACACATTTTATTTGAAAAATGACATCTTGCACAGAACGTATATGGTATTAGACTTTCTAAATCAAAAGGAATGGTCCAGGTTGGGTGGAGCCGCATTTGAATTTGAAGACAAAAGACAAGCTTACCATTGTGCCCAAATGATGCCTTATGCAATTGAGCTCCAGCTGAAAAAGGATGTTACTGTTCCTGCATTTACCAGAAAAATTACAGTAGCATTAAAATACAGGAAAGGATAACAGATAAAAAGTTCTGATGCATTTGTATGCCTAAATGAAGTCATAAAGAAGCAAGGGTTAGAATGCAATTATACACCACTGATAGAGATTGGGGATGGACCCATTCAAATCCTGGTAGACAATAAAGGGTATCAAGACATTCATTTGGAAGAGGATGCAGCATTTATGATGGCAGCACAGAAATATTACTACACTGCTGATTTCAGTAACCCAGTGATCGTTAATACCCCTGAATGCTATGTGACTGCACAGGATGAGTTACCAGAGTCATTAAAGTCGAAGCCTAAAGGAATTGTTTACATTCCGTTTGTGTACCCTTCTGAGCCAAGTGAAATGGTATGCTGCCATCAGGATGATTGTATCCTATTTGAATTAGGTGAATCTAAAAGAGAAAAACAGCATGTTGAAATGGAAGTCAATATTCCAAAATATTTCAGTTTAGCGACTCTCCAAAGAGACACTGCCACACGATTAGAGGAAAGTACAGAGGTTCCTCCTTTGGAGTACTTCCCAGAGTTTTCTAAAATCGTAGAGGAGCAGATTCTAGCTGTAGATGATTGCACAAATGAGGAAGAAAAAGACCAATTGGGAAAAATATTCATGTAGTTCAAACAAGTTTTTGCCAAAGATGCCTATGACAGTCGGCTGACCAATTTACATGTAGCCACACTACCAGAAGTACATGGTAGGGAGCCAGTATTTGTGTGACAATATATATTACCCCGGCAAGTTTGGAATCACTAGCTGAAATAATCCGAAATGTAGAATCTAGAGGAATTATTAGGTCTATTCATAGTGCATCAAATACTCCTATATTAGGTGTGCTAAAACCCAATGGCCAATGGTGTTTGTGTGCAGATCTATGAGGATTAAACAAAAAGGTACCTGTTTCAAGGTGGCCTCTTCCGTTTATTGATGAGGGTCTTGCACAGGTTCACGGATCAAAGGTATTTACCACATTAGACCTTACAACTGGATACTGGTGTGTGCCACTAGCTGAAGATATTCAAAATGTATTTGCATTTTCATTTGACAAATCACAATATGCATGGTTCCAGACCCCTTTTGGGTATGTCAATAGTGGGAGTGAGTTTGGGATATTCCTGAGCAAGGCACTCCCGGATGCAGCTGACAGAGGTACAATGGTCTATGTGGATGATGTGCTAATCAAAAATGAAGATCTGAAAAGCCACTTTAATAAGATTAGACATGTGCTCAGTCAGCTCCAGAAGGCTGGGGAAAACATATCTTTACAGAAAGCACAGTGGTGCAGAAAAAGGGGTATCTTCCTAGGTCATGAAGTGACAGAGCATGGGTTAAGAGACAGCACAACCACACAGAGTAGGACTGCCATGGTGTCAGGCAGAGCAGACCTAAGAGCCTGGGGGGGAGGAAGCAGGTCCGATTTATGAAATATCGACATTAACTTGAAACCCAACACAGACACGACAACTAGAAGGCTGAGCTTCATAGATTACCTTTCCAGTAACAATGGCTCGGGGTCTGATGATGAAGGACGGTACAGTGGGGATGAGAGGGGGTGAAACATAGACCCCAATCCATGGGAACGGATGCGGACAAGTGGGTGACAGGGGAGAGGGGGTCTGGTACAGGGGTGGGCAGGAGGCAGCAGGAACAAATGGACACCACGGTGGATGGACGACTCATGTAACATCAATGACATAGCACCATATGCAGAGAGGCTTATATACCTCCCAGGATGAGGCAAGGGGGTAACAGCTAAAGAATGCTCAAGAGAAAGGTTAACGGCGAAACATGATGACAGTGTCCGAATACCCATACCAGAACAAATAGATGTATACACTGACATTAGAGATGCGGACAGACAGGTCAGGCTGACTAGAAGTGCGAATGGACAGGAAGGGTTTCTACAGATGTCTCTGCCAGAAAAAGAAGGGGAGTGACCTCAGTATATACCATAGAAGGATATTGACAAGGAAAACATGACGTGTATGTGACCATTGTTATCAGCGGGGACTTGGAAATGGGTATACAAAATGAAAAGGATGACGGTGGGCCAAAGGCTAGCAGTGGGGGACATGAAAGGACTGTTAGTAGCGATCCTTGGGAAGCTGCTTATGGCATATGGAAAAGGGTAGGGTTCCCCAGGGTGACAACCCACAATACACAGACAATGGTTTTCTGTTTGCAAATTGTAGGGTGGCCGTATGTCAAGCCTTAAGGACACAATACCTAGACATGTCAGACATTGAAGAAATTATGTCTCGCAAAATGGAGATAGACGAAGATCCATTACATTACATTCAGGGGATTCAAGAGCTTATGCGCCTTGAACCATGGGACAAGACAGTAGCAGTATTTTACCACATATTATGTCAGGGGTTGCCAGAACCCGTTCAAAAGCAGCTAAGAAAGCGGGTAGGCATGGAAGCAAAATCTTGGCCAGAAACACAGCTTGCGATCATCTACCATTGTAGGCTATTACAAGAAAAGCTAAAGAAGAAAGCACACGAAAGAAAGTTTGAGGAAGTGAAACTAGTACAGAAAGAAAAATCGAAGTACGCCGTGGACGGGGCTGTGCTGACAAAGGACAGCTGCAGCAGTACACACAGCCACCCACCAGGGAAGGATTCACAGGGGGATACACTCAACAAGGGTTTTGAGGAAGAGGGGAGCCAACGAGAGAATGCAAGTACGGACCACAGATACATCATAACCAAGAGGGTCCCCCAGCAGGGTTTTGGGGACAGGGACTGCAGGTGCAGCAGGGTCGAGGGGATTATGCAGAGTGTTTCCAAGGGCAGGGGAGAGAGCCACCACAGTGCTGGATGTGCAAGCACATAGGACACATTTTGAGAGCATGTAACCGTAAGGGGAAGCAACAGAATTGGGGAGCACAGTAGCAGCAGACACATAAAGGGGACTAGGATGATTATTACATACAAGACCAACCACAACAAGAGCAAGGACAGACACGCAGTGCACACTAGCCCATAAAACAGGTACCACAGATGCAAGCACCCATGCCACTGATGCAGGCACCAGTACCACAGTATTTGCAAGCACCACAGATTCAGGGAAACGCACAGCAGTTGCGACAGATACAGAACTGTATGGAACAAAACAATGGCACAGTGTCACACATGGACTCCGTAGCAACGGTGCCCATTAGAAACCTGGGAGGGGTCACCATGGTGGGAAACAACCCCTTTACAGGGAACAGTATGTCCCTATATCCCCAATAGGACAGCCCACAGACAGACTTGATATGTTCTATCCTGTTGCTCACGCCCAACCCTGCGGAGGAACTTCACATAGGGGTAGCGATAAGTGACTAAACCTCTTCCTTTCTTATAGACAAAGGGGCGACTAGGTCCTGCATCTGAGGTGGAGCATTTAGATTGTCATGTGATGCCATGAATAATTAAGGATTCTCTAGGGCTCGGGAAGTGGTTCCTTTCACAAACGACATATCCCTTTCCCTAGGAGAACATGATTTATCTCTACCTTTGCTTTACTCTCAACAGAAACCTATAAATATATTGGGACGAGATATTATGAGCAGACTAAACATGACCGTTTCCTTCACAGATAATGGGATTGTGGGCTCCACACCAGGAAAACACATGCTTAAGGTAAGAGAGATCATTCAAGCCTATTGTGGATGGACGGTACAGAGGGGGGTGTCAGTAGACGAGGCGCTGTTCCAGTACGGGACTGAGATTGCAATTGCATGGCTCCCAGGGATTGCAGGGAAGATGTGGCGTGTCCCAAATTACTATCTGTCCAGCCCAGGGATACCATTGGATGAGGCAGAAGGGACAATAGTTCCCATCGAACTAGAGGCATTGGCTGTGAGAGACGAGTGGATAGCAGTACATGGAACGGACGACACAGGACGACTATGGCGAGCAGTCATTGCAGTAGTAGAAGGGTGCAGGTTAACCACAATGACAGACAAAGAGCTATTCAGGAACAAAACATTAGAGGCAGACAATATGTTCAAGATGAGTGTAACGTATTGGTTGAGAATACACTACAGAGAGGTACCACTGAGGATGGCAATGGCACAGCAAGCACTACCATCCTTCTGCGAGGAGGATCTGGCCAAGGTGCCCAGCATCCTATGGACCACACATCCCTATGATGTGGGGCTTCTGAAAGGAATAGGGGGCGTGAAGATAAAGCTGAAACCAGGAGCAATCTTACCTAGAGTCAAATAGTACCCACTCACAAAAGAAGCAGATGAGGGCATTTATTAAACAATTGCAGCATTAGTGGAGCGAGGCATTCTAGTACCATCAGAATCCCCATTCAGTACGGCGGTGTCCCCAGTCAAAACATTTAAAGGGGGATCGTGGTGTTTTATCCAGGATTTACGCCCTCTAAATCACATTGTAGAAGCAGAGTATCCTCTGGTTCCAAATCCAGTGACAATTCTGTGCATCATTCCGATGGAAGCTGCCTGCTTCACAGTCATAGACTTGTAGAATGCATTTTTCTCAATACCACTACACCCAGACTCACAAGGCTTGACTTCCTTTATGTATAAAAATCAGAAGTGGGATATTTAATAGGGTTCTCCAGATGGACCTAGGAAATGTACAGATGGAAAGCACGGCCCTGTAGTACGAAGACAACATTTTGATTTGCAGCATGACTGATGACCAGTGCAGCAGTGACTCGGTACACATGCTGACAGTGTTAGCTGTGAGCTGACTAGGGATACAAGGTGGACAATGCCAAGTTACAGTACTGTCAGAAGGAAGTTGTATACATTGGTCAGAAAATTTCCCAAAATGGCAGACAGATCACACCAGAAAGGGCAGAGACAATATGCAAGACAGCCAATCCCACAACAGTGAGAGAAATGCAGCAGTTCTTGAGGTTGTGCAATTACTGCAGAGCATGAGTTTTTGACTAGAGCACATACACAATGCCTTTGCTGGGCTCTCTGAAAGAAGCCCAGAAGGGACACAAGACAATAAACTGAACAACAGAGATGACTGAGGCACTCAACATCCTGAAAGAAGCAATATGCACAGCTCCAGTGTTAGGGATCCTAGACCATAAAAAGGAATTCTTTCAGTTCTCACACACTGATGGTGTAGTGATGAAAGTAGTACTGACACAGAAGACAGCTGGGGGCACAAACCCATGGCCTACTACAGTGGAACACCTGACCCAGTAATCAGAACACATTTATTTCTTTATTTTTACATTTATTTCAATGCTCAAAGCCCTCAGGCATCCAGGCGCTAGTTACAGGAATGTGCATGATACATAAGAAGTGCATGAAAAGAGCATATGGTTACATTCATATACAGGTATGTGAGTACAGACTGGCAAAGCCTCGTGTTGTGGACGGCTACATCAGGCAGCAAGAGAGTCAGATAGGTATGGTTTCTCAGACTGGCAAAGCCCTGCGTCATGTTAAGCGGGGCTACATCAGGCAGCACGAGAGTCAAATAGGTATGGTTTTGTAGACTGGCAAAGCCTTGCCTCATGTTACGGGGGCTACATCAGGCAGCAAGAGAGTCAGATAATTATGGTTTGGCAGACCGGCAAAGCCCTGCGTCATGTTAAGAGGGGCTACATCAGGCAGCACGAGAGTCAGATAGGTAAGGTTTTGTAGACTGGAAAAGCCTTGTTTCATATTATGGGGTCTATGTCAGGCAGCAAGAGAGTAAGACAGGGATGTTATGGCTGCCTCTCAAGCAAAAGTGGAGTAAATGCAAGAAGGGTCTCAAGCCCTTAATGCCTTAATACCCATGGTACAGTAATAGCTAGAAGTGGGATTATTAAGCAGATAAGGAGTGGCTAGATGCAAGATTTCACTAAAGCATTTAGGGCAAGGAAATGGGAAGTATGTTTTAAAGATCACCTAAGTGCAACATATAAATAAAGGCACTTTGAGATAACACTGGCGGAGATAAATGTCGCTCTTGAGCTGCATCAGACAATAGGGAATGGGCACCGGTTCACTGTGGTGGCGAGAATAGGGCGAGAGTGTAGGCAAGAGGCGGGGGACATGATTCTTGGTCTCTGCTTACCAGAGCAGTTGCTGTATGAACTCGATCAGAGGTTATAGGAAGACAGGGATAATGTTGTAGTATGGAGGGGCTCCTTCACGCTGTGACAGGCTCAGACAGGAGTCTTAGTGAGGGCCTTCGGGCGAGTGGCCGGCATCACCTGCCAGTTATGGGCATCCAGTTATCAAATAGCCCAGCCAATCCACGGGCAGGGAGGTGGTCTTCGGGCCTCTATAGTCCAGGCAGCAGCATCCGAGGCAAAAAGGCGGGTATGTTGGAAAGGTCACTCCAGGATGCTAATGAAGGAGCTTGCAGGCTCTACAGTGCAGCAAGCAGTTTCCTCTGAGGTGGTGGGGCGACAGAGAATGAGGGATGAGCAAACAGTCCATAAGAGAGGACCTGGGGATAGGGGCAGGCATCACCTGCCGGCCATGGGCATCCAGTTTTCAAATAGCCTAGCCAATCCAAGGGCAGGGAGGCTGTCTTCGGGCCTCCATAGTCCAGGAAGCAGTATCCGAGGCAACCCGGCGGGAATGTTGGAAAGGCCACGCCAGGATGCTAACGAAGGAGCTCACAGGCTCTACAGTGCAGCAAGCAGCCTCCTCTGAGGTGGAGGGGGGACAGAGAATGAGGGATGAGCAAACGTGCATAAGAGAGGGCCTCAGGAGAGGGGCCGGCATCGCCTGCCGTCTATGGGCATGCAGTTTTAAAATAGCCCAGCCAATCCAAGGGCAGGGAGGTGGACTTCGGGCCTCCATAGTCCAGGCAGCAGCATCCATGGCAACCAGGCGGTCATGTTGGAAAGGCCATGATGGGATGCTAACGAAGGAGCTTACAGGCTCACAGTGCAGCAAGCAGCCCCCTCGGAGGTGGAGGGGTGACAGACATTATCAGTTCAAACAAGCATTGGCTGCTGCCGCATTTGCAGTGGGGAAATCAGCAGGAACTACCATGGGGTGCACTACCACTCTTTACATGGAGCACGCCCTCTTTGCAATACTGCAGAAGCCAAAGAGTACAGTGACAAAACAGAGAGCGTCAGGGTATGAGGTGATAAAATCAAATGCATCACTCGGGATGATAGCTCAGGGGCAATGTGTACGCCTTAAAAGCAAGATGACATGGAGCACCACAGGTTCGATCCCCGGGTCCGTGCTTAGAAATCTCTGGGTATTAAGCATGTTATAAATAACCTATCAGATCATATCATAAAGAAAGTGAGGTGCAGACTTATACTAGCATTGGAGCATAGCAAAGGAAAATAAGTGACAGTGTACTCTGACTCTGCCTACAGTACACTCAGGACTGGCGCGATGGCTGAGGAGAGGTTTCAGGAGAACAGATGGGACACCTGTACACCTTTATAGCATGCACTTTTAATGGGTTACCTAATTGACGTTCTACAGTATCCCAGGCAGAACCCAAATTTGGGATCCTCCCATCCACTGCACACTTTCTACATATGCCCCAAGGGCGGTTAAACATATAGATATTCAAAAGACATACAAATCAAATTCACAATTGGATACCACAAAGGGTTGTGAACCATCATATTTCTTTACGAACAATGATTTATTGCTTCAAGCATAATAGATGTGAGGAGAAACACAATGTACAAACAATAGTGTCCAATGTAGATCAGCCGACGCGTTTCGAGGATTCGCTCTTCTTCAGAAAGGGTATAGCAATAGTGAAGTGCCAGGTGAACATGCAAGGGGAAGTGCCTATCTCAAGGGGAAAAGAAGCAGCAGACTCAAAAGCAAAATGCGCTGCATATTTTGGAGAGCTATTGGAATTAGAGACAGCATCAAAGGCTAAAAAAGGTGCAAGGAACATGGTACTAAAGGAAGGGTACAAGGCATTACCAGAAACACAAATTATGGAGTTGCAAGGAGCTGCACCCAGAGAGGAGAAAGAATTGTGGATTAGGAGGGGATGTACTGTATCTCCGACAGATGCCCTATGGCGACAAAACAATACAGAGTAAGTTGTGATGCCACTAGCATTATTGAGCACTGCACTAACACAATCACACTATCCAACACACACAGGAAAGGGGGTAATTGCTGCCTATATTGGAGAAACATGGTTGTGTTCTAACTTTGCAGAACACATGGCCAAATTTCTAAACAATTTTTTGACATAGTAGCATTATACTGCAGGAAATAACTTGAGAGTTGTGAGAGGAGCCATACCTCAGCCGTAGGCCCCTTCCAACATCTACATATTTACTATGTTGAGATGATATAAGTGATTCAAGGATACCGCTACATGATAGTGGTTGTGTGCCCATTCTCTAAATGGATTGAGGCAGGCCCTGTTCACATCCTGATGCTCACAGAACAGCAAAAATTCCTGGTCAGGGAAGTTTTCCCAAGATGGGGTTTGTGTGAGGTCCTGCTGTCTGACAACAGCCTGCACTTCGTCAATGAGATGTTCAAGCACATAACCAGGTTGCTCGGCATTCAACATAAATTCTCCTGTGTGTACCATTCACAAGCAAATGGGATGTGTGAACGCCTGAATGGCCTCTTGAAGGAGGCAATATCTAAAACAAAGGAGAGCACAAAGAAGAACTGGCTCCACTGTTTGCAACTGGCACTCTATGCATTATGATATGATATTTTATTTGTATCGTGCCCATACACATGTGTTTCAGAGCACGACAAGGCAAGGGGGGCAAAATCAACAATTTTACTAGGCCCAGTGAGTGAAAATGAGAATGTGCAAGTGCAGGGGAGAGGGAAGGGGGAAAGTACAAGCAATAGGGGAGAGGTGGAAAGTTCTGAGCAGGGGATAAGAACAACAACACTGGTAGTGCAGCTGGCATGGTGGCAAGTGCAAGGTTTAAAGTGCAGACAAGGGGTGTCTGATAAGTGCAGGTGAGGGGCCTGTAGGGTTACATCTACAGACCCAAGTGCAAAGGTTGCCAAGAGGCAGTTCTGGTGTGTGGCTGGGTGGGCAGGGACCTGGGCCCATAATCAAAGGGTAGCCAGGTGCACAGAGCCAAAGCAGACAGATCAGCAAGGGAGAGGAAGAGCAAAGGCAGAAGCAAAAAGGAAGGTCTTGATGGGCTTCCATAACCGTAGATGGTTCTCCTCAAGTTTCAGAGTCGCAGGGATGCTGTTCCAGAGTGAGGACCCAGCCAAGGAAACAGATCTACCCCCAACACGTTGCTTGGAGAAGCGATTGACCCTGAGGGAGATGGAGGTGGAGGAGCGAAGAGATTGAGTGGGAAGGTATTTACGGAGGGAGAGTTGAAGGTATTTTGGACCCAGGCCCCTAAAAGCCTTGTGGAAAATGCAGATGATCTTGAATTTAACCCTTGCAGCCACTGGGAGCCAATGAAGAGATTTCAGGGCTGGAGAGATACGATCCCAGGGCTTGAGGCCAACGACAAGTCTCACAGTGCTGTTCTGGATGAGTTGTAGAGGGCAGAGAGTAGAAGGAGGCACATTTAGAAAGAGGCTGTTGCAGTAGTCTAGCCTAGAGAGAACCAGAGCCCTAGAGACAGTACACTTCTGAGGGGAAGGAGAGGAAAGGAAGAATACCTCTGAGGAGGTGCAGTTGGTAGTTTGACTTCTTAGAGACATCAGAGATGTGAGGCGAAAAGGAGAGTGTTGAGTCAAAGATGACCCTAGGTTCGTAGCCTCATAGGCGGGAGCAGGCAGAGGGCCAAGGGAGGTGGCCAGAGAGTGACAGAGATAGACAGTTTGGGTGTGCCGATGAGGAGAATCTCTGTCTTACTGGCATTAAGGCAGAGCTCATTGGTGGCAAACCACTCCTGGGTGGCAGACAGACAGTCAGAGATGAGGGAAGGAGAAGAGGTGGCAGAGGGAAGCCCAAAAACAAGCTAAGTGTCATCCATATAGCACTGAAAGTTGGAACAGGCAATGGCAATGCGGTGGGCAAGGGTTGCCAGGTATTGGTTGACCAGCCAGAGAGAGAGGTTGGATCCCTGGGGAACACCACAAGTAGAGAATGAGATGGAGGAAATGAAGGACCCAAGTTGGACCTTCGAGGGTCGATCAGAGAGGAAAGAGGTCAGCCAGGTCAGGGCCTGATCAGTGATAGCCAGGATATCACGGAGATGGTTGAGCAGGATGGCATGGTTGACCGTGTCAAAGGCAGAAGAGAGATTGAGTAGGATGAGAACAGAAGGGATGTTAGAGTCAAGGTTGGAGAGCAGGTCTTCATGGATGTTCAAGAGAGCAGTTTCCATGCTTTTGGCAGCTCTAGAGCCAGACTGATGGTTTGGTGAGACAGCCAACAGAGTCTGTGTGAAGAATAAGCTGAGAGATGGCCAGCTTTTCCAAGAGTTTGCCCAGGAAAGGAGTGATAGAAATTGGGTGATAATTAGCAGGGCAATATGGTCCTGCTGTGGGTTTTTTGAGAAGAGGGTGCCCAAGAGAGTGCTTCAGAGGGGAAGGGAAGACTCCACAGGCAAAGGAATGGTTACAAAATTCGGCAAGAGAAAGGGTGTCAATGTGGTCCTTGATGGTTTTGGATGAACAGGGGAGAACCTGTTTTGACGAGACTGTCATAGATCGGACTTGTCTGGAAATCTTGTCGGTGAGAAGAGAGGAAAAGATGAGAAGGAGGGTGGAGAGGTGGCTGCAGGTGGAACAGAGGTATCAGAGAGAGAATGGGGGAGGATAAGAGGATGAGAGGGTGGGCAAGATGTACTCGGATTTTTAGATGAAATAAGAGGCCAAGGCTGTGCAAAGGTCCTGGGAGGTGACAGGAGAGGTAGAGGGTTGGCCAAATCCTTACAGATTTTAAAGAGTTTGGCCAAGTTGTTAGATGCTTCAGAGATGTAGGCTTGGATATGGGCTCTCTCCTTAGTTTGGACAAGTATCCGGTAATACCTTTGGAGCAGGCGACAGACCATTTTGTCAGGGGATGCACAAGAAGCCCGCCATTTCCTCTCAGCCACCCTACACTTGCGTTTAAGGGTAGCTAGGTCAGAATCATAGCAAGACTTGCACTTCGCTATGGGCTTCAAGTAGATCTTCATAACAGGGGCAAGAGCGTCAAGAGTATCAGAGATAGAGAAATAGGGGGTGGAAAGGGCAGTGTCAGGATGTGAGTCAGCCAGAGGTGTAGGAAGAGGAGAGAAAGTGGTAGCGAAAGCCTCAACTGACACACGCTTCATGGATCAGATGACCGAAAAGGTAGGTGGAAGGATTGGAGTTGGCTTGGCCTGAGGGGTAGCAAGGGAGAGATGAGAGGGGAGGAGAGGAGAGCGTGATTACTCCAGGAGAGAGGAGTGGTCAGAGAGATAGAGAGGGGGAGGTCTGAAGAGATCAGAGCATCCAGATTGTGTCCTACAGAGTGAGTCAGGCCAGAGGGGAGAGTAGAAAGAGAGAGAGAGTCACAGAAGTTGTGAAAGATTCCAGATGAGGGACAGGAAGCTTCCAGATGGATGTTGAAGTCTCCAAGAAGGAGGAGTTGAGTGGTCGAGGCCAGGAAGGAGGAGGAGAGGTCCGCCCACTCAGAGAGGAAGGAGGCGATCTGACCAGGTGGCCTACAGATAGTAACCACCGTAAGAGAGTGGCCAGGAGAGAGAGAATGCCTAAAGACAAGGCATTCAAAAGAGGTGTATGCCTGCATAGGAATGACAGAGGCAGGAATCCACTCTGGGAAGATCAAGGCTACACCACCTCCGGAGCAGTTGGATCTGGGTGCAGAGAGGATCTTGTAGCCATCAGGGAGGAGAGTGTCAAAGCTTGTGACAGAGCTGGCCCTGAACCATGTCTTGGTGAGACCGAGGACATCGAGGGCAAGTTCTTCCAGGAGGCTGCACATGTTAGAGGAGTGTTTGACAGCTGAGCGAGAATTGAGAGTGGCAATATGAAGAAGATTCCCATCCTTAAAGGACTTCCTGTGAGGGGTACAAATCAGAGGTATGCCCCGCGGAGGAGAAGAAATAGGAGGAGAGGTCAAGGTAGCCAAGGAGGCAGAGAGGGGAGATAAGGAAGCTGAAGAAGGTAGAGACCAAACAGCAGGAGAACAAAGAGAATTGATGAGGTGTGGGAAGCATCTGTCAAAGAGCATCTGTCATTAATGCTGACCTTAGAGGAGTGGAAGGGGTCCAAGAGTGCCTCCCAATGGAGACCCCCATTAATGGGTGAGGAAGGGAAAGGAGAGAGCACAGAGACCATGTGAGCAGTCCAAATGTCTGGTGAAGGAACGATAAAGAGGATGTTGGTGCGGGTCTGTCTGGAGGAAGCGCTGGAGTAGGTATCAGCGATAGGGAGACCAGGGTAAGAGGCCAATGTATTCTTTTTGAACCTCTACCTGCCAGACTTAGTGAGAAGGGTAGGATAGTCAATGGAGAAACAATTAGAATAAATGGGAGGGACAGAGATAGGTGTCATGGGGGAAGAAAAAGAGAGAGTAGGTGAGGGGTAGATGAAATGTGGGGAAAAGCAGGCAGGGGTAGCACAGGGTAGTCACTGGTCATTGCGCAACAAGCCTGCGTCTAACCACCATTTAATGTCCCATGAAGTGGTGACAGGACGGTGCATGCAACTCCCACTGTCTCCACCCACTAGGGCACTGAAAGGTGCTGAAAGTAGTGCAGAAGTGTTAGGTTAGGAAATGTTCAATTACATTACTTATTTGCTTACTATTGCCTTTTTTATCTCTCGCCATGTACAACGACACCAGGGAGGCCCAGAAGACAATGGAGAAATCAACAATACCAACAAACAAAAACACTCTGAGATTAAAAGACAGATTAGTGTTGGAGACAGAGTGTTGGTAAGGAATTTCATCTGATAGTGGGATGTGCCAAGGTTCCCTGGTCCCCACCCCGTGGGGAAAGTAGCAGACAGAGCTGTGAAGCTCGAAGGGAAAACTGTCTCGAACCCCCTGTCGGACGTCAAGCCCTACCAAGCAGTGGCCTCACCTGGCAATGAGGCAAGGAGCAAAATGACGATTTTGAACTTACACTGCCAAGTGGAGGACACCCAATGGTTACTCGCTCAAGGGCAGCAGATCTAGGGAACAAACTACATATACATTTAGAGTGAGGGTAGACTGTTTGTTATTTTGTTCTCTACATACATTCTTCAAGAAAGCCGACTGTGATAATTGATGATTGCTCATGTTACCCACTGACTACCACCCTGATACTTTCTCAAACCAATTTGCATACAATGTGAGAAGACACAGCCAATTCCCAGCACAATCGCCCAGAGTGTACTACCTTGCTTTCATAGAATATTTGGCCCAAGTTTACCCACAGCTCAGACAAGGAATCCCTTCTGTTCTCGTCACACTAAGAGACATAGGAATTAGAGACGTGTGGTAGCAGGTGTTCATCTTTGCCCGCAATGATTATATGGTCCAAAGGGCTTACAATATTAACTTGGTACTAACCCAATAACCCTCATTTTTGCGCATTTCAGGCGGGCAACAATATCTTCAAGCTGCATGGATGCAGCAGCACAGGTAAAGATGGATGAAATAATAAAAAATTAATGTGCTTATATAGTTGTGTCTTTTTATTCCAAATGTCTTATGTGAATTCATATTTTGGAGAATTTCATTTGTTGCTAGCAAAGTAGCTGTATCCTCTACTAACATTACCCCGACCCCAGCAGGTGGAAAGACCATGTCAGGTGGACAGGAGGGCATTGCAAGCACGGTAAGGGGAGGCAGGCACAGTGTTGAAAGAGACATGAAGGGGGTAAATCTCTATCTCACAGAAACTGCTTGAATGTCTAAAAACATGTGGTACAAGAAAATGACAAAAGTAGGTATGGAAACCACCGGGGAGAGTTGTTATGTCGCTCATTAATCCCCTATACCATGAGGGCCTCCAGAACGTTTTATAGCAACTGGAATACCGGCAGCAAGAGCACAGTGCCTGATGTACCTGTCAATGGTAACAACTCGAGGAAGATTTCAAGGGAAAACAGCAACATTGAGATGGATGCCTCAAGCAACAATCCTGTATGAAGACAATTGCATAAAGATTCTCGACATGATGAACAATTATTGGCACTTAAACAAAGCAATACTGTATATAACTGATGGGCCACAGAAAGGAGACACAAAGACTATAACCTTGAATCAGTTGCCCTGCAAATGGACATGAGTGAAGGAGACAGGGGGAGAACTTGGGTGCTGGGAAAGACTGCAAATGCTTGTGTATGGTCAAGTGTACGCAGAGGGTGGATGGAAGGATAGAGTGGTGGGGAGCAAGGCGCTCACCCTAGTGTAATCACCACTGAATAAGGTACAAAATGACAAATGCATAAAGGATTGGGGTGCAAGTGCAAGGTTGCTCATTTGGCTGGAGAATGAAGCTGGACCAATGCCTATAATACCGCTGAAGGCACCAGCACTATGCTATCAAAATAACGGTGAAGTGGGCGTTGGAGAAAATACAGGATGCCGGACCATAGAAAATCATTCTGCGATGAGGACAGGCACAGCAGTATTGATGAATCACTACTGGGCACATGGATCCAAGGCATATGAGAAGCTGCCATGCAACTGGGGAGGAGTTTGCTCGCAGGTACACATCAATATGGATCATTGGTCGTGCCACGGAAGGATGTAAAGCTCGATGACTTTCCGAAGATGGACACCTACAAAAGGAGGAAAAGGTCTGTGGAAGATGGACCAATAGGCGAGGGGGAACGGCTGGCGAAGATGAACAGAGTGAAAAGAAGCAACTACTTCTCATTGAAATTAGAAGCAGCTCTGGAATGAAGTACCTGCAGGGCACAGGTTGTTCAGCAAAACGCAAATGTTCTTTGCATCAATGGTCCCATCACTTCAGATGTACACAAATGCGAAGTGGCTACAGATTACCCATTGGGAACTGATGATGCCGATAAAGTCCACAGTGAATGGGTTCAACGCAATACAGGAAGAGCTCCGAGCAGTAAGGTTGATGGCACTCCAGAATAGGTATGTTCTTTATCTGCTCACATGAAGGGAGGTGTTTGTGCAAACATTGGGATCTCCTGTCACACATTTATACCTGCCAATGATGAAGATAACTGCACACTGACAGAAGTGGTAACACAGTGTAGAGAAAGAGCCAAGTGCCCCCACCTCAACCATCTTGCCCATATTGCTTAAATGTTGGGAACCAGAGTTTGAGACACATGTAGTACCAGTGCAAATACTGATAGCAAGGAGAATCTTGGAAGCAAGTTTCCCATTAAGAAAGCCATACTTGCATACAAGACAGTATGATGGTCATTTGAATGAAATCCCAGAAGAAGCAGGACCAATAAATGAAAGAGCAGATTGGTGATGTCACACAAAGCCAGACTGATGTACATTGAAGAGATGCAGAGATGAGAGAGTGAAGGTATTCTATAAGGCATCAAGAAAGTATCAAAGATAAGTGACATCTCGGGCTCAAGATGAAGAAACTTATGCTACAGAAATGATGTAGATATTAAGTAATTGTATATGTGTACAGATGCAAAGAAACACAAATAGTCGAAGTATTCTTGAGGCTGGCTATGTAGTGAATAAATTGCGGCATGCAACAACGTATATATATATAGGAGTAAGTAAAGAATGGATGTTTCCACAACACCTTACAGCAGAGCTGGAACAGAGAAGGAAGGCCTTTTCCAGTGTGTCGCAGTTGAAAAACAACGAAATTACAGAAGTGAATCTCAGAAAGGAGACGCTGGATCAGCCCCAAGAAGCCAAGGATTTATGGGACTGGGATGAGCAGACATATGGACGAAAACAAAGAAGATGTCAGAGTTTCATTAAATTGTAGTATTTTAAAAGCACCAGAGCTCAATTTTGTGATCTTCAGTCACGTGAAGGGATGAACTTGGACAAACATGACGAACCACACCTACACAGAGAGGCAGAGCGTTCCTCTACTCCCCTGTATTCTCCAGAGCAAGGAAAATGTCCAAGGCCAAGTTCAAAGGCTTAATTGATGTGCAGACCACTAAGGTGATGATATATTATATGCTAATTGGTGGGAAGTTCTGGTTATGACCAGCTCACCAGCACCTGGAAGTCCAGCCTGCATGATGGCCGCATGATTGAGAGCCCTATAGTTTGTGTAACCAAAAGGATGTTTTGTATTTAGTGATGTTCATAGTGACTTGTTTGAAGGATGGGCTTAGTAGTCCCACCTGACGTTAAGGAGCCTATCACTTGTTGGACTAGTATGGAACATATACCTTGATGTTCCCTTAAGCCTATCACATTTGCCACTAGGTTTTTGTAGTTTGCCACATAGGATGACGGCAGCAAATACGTACGTTAACGTCATTTACTATAAGTATGATTGAGAGACCATGCTATGAGATGTCCATTGATGTCCTTTGTACTCCCTGTTTTAGATCATTGATATTAAAATAGTCAACTTTGCCAACTTCCTGAGTTGTTTTGATTATTGATGTTTGAATATCTTCTGCATCCCCATTCATCTCAAAGTATTGCACCCTCATCTTAAAGGGCTGGGTCAGCTGCCCCAGTTCATGTGGTAGCAGAGATGATGGTTCAAGAGCCATCGACCTAAGTGAGCTTTGGGGTTCCGGCAATATCGAATGTCCTCTACCATTCGGCTGAAAGGACGTGAAGCTCCCTGTAGATAGCAGAAACACTTTTTAAACTAAGGCTTGCTAGCATTGGTGAGATGGGTCCCTCAGTTTGTACAAAGTCCCTTCCCAACTTCTACATGAAGCTGAATGAACAGTAGGTTGCAGCGGCTGATAAAGAGGCATTGATCCCGAGAGCTGGAAGTTGAAAAACCGAATGGTGAGTAAAACTGAGTGAGGTGGCAAAATTGCGAATGGGTAGTGAGTGGAGAAAGTGATAAGGGGAAACAAGTGATGGAGGGAGGTTGGGGTAAACAATTCAAGATGATGAGCTTTAAGTTATTAAGTAATTGTCTTTAATTGAGAAACTGTGAGACGAGGAACGTCACAGCAGAGTAAGGCCAGTGTCCTGCGTCATAGCACTTAACAGAAGGAGTCGTATCTAGAGTCCCATTAGCGGATGTCGTAGGCCACAGACTTGTTTATAGACTTGTCTAAAGAGAATGATTCACATCCCAGTTGTGGTATTTTTAGGGGCAGGGATTAGTCTTGAGGATAGCAAGACTGAGATATATGTGACCGGTCGAGTTTGTCAGTTTGTTTGTTTGTTTCATGATTTACATAGATGTATATGTGGTAAAGAAATAATAGACAAATTAAGAGACGTGAAAAAGAAAACACTAGATTTAAGTTAATTATTTATTTGTTGAAATGTAATTGGTGGTGTGTAGTGAATAAGTAGATTGGAGTAAAACGTGATGTAAAGGGTTTGGAGCTGCAACAATTGGTACATGTTCATATTGTATTATTTTTCTGAAAATGTATTTTCGAAAAAGTACAAAGTATAAAGATGAGTATTGAAAATAAAGTGTGACGAGTCAAAATGGAGGATATTACTCCACTTATACATTTATGCAAACAGTTGCCAAAGCACGCACCTAAGCTTAAACAGTACAGTGCCGAATGGGTTAAGAGCACGACAGACAAGATGTTCATGCCTTGGCCACAAGGGCGATCACTTTCAAAGGCAGTTTTGCAACACATGACGACATATTTGCACGTAGCATACACAGGAAAAATGTTAGATAAAAGGCTAGCAAGCTTAGAGCTCTGGAAAATGTACCAGGAGGAAAGAGAAGAGCCACCTCCTGAAGACTGGATACTTAACGTATGCAAAGAGAGGGGTGAGGAGCCTTCTGCTCCACCCACCGTGCCTGAAGTAAAAGGCGATAGTATAAAAGATGATGGAATGTACCCATTAAGAGAACTCAAGGCAGTGGCAGGGTATAGCAATCCGGTGTATGAGTCACCTGCACATTGCAGTGACAAGGGTGCAGAGAAAATTCCTGAAAGAGATGTGAACTCTAAAGTCCTGAGGGACAAAGAGAGTAAGGACAAGGAGAGAAGTGACCGACCGAGTACATCCTTAGATATAGGAAGGGAAATAAAGAGATGGAAGGGAGAAAAAGATAAGGCTGATGAGGTAGCGCTCATACAGAATAAATGGATGGGTGGCCAGAGTTTGCTCAAACTTAATGGTCAGAGCATTGAAGAAGTTAGGCAGACGGAAGATCGAGACGAACAGGACAAAAAAGATAAAGACAGAGAGGGACAATTGAAAGAAGATGGGGCAATAAGGAAGGATTGACAAAGAAGGGAACAATTGTATCAAGATGAACAACTGAAAAAGCGGGAAAGGGCAGAAGAACAGAGGACAACAGACAGAGGGCAATCGAAGAACAAGAAAGGCTATAAAGAAAAGAGAGAGGAACGGAAGAACAAACATTAAGGGATAAAAGGATTCAAACACGTATAGCGATGAAGAAATATATGAAGGGCAAATGAGAGAAGAGATATGTAAAAATGGAAGTAGAAATGGTCAGAAAAGAAGCAAGCAGACAATGTGAGTATGATGATGAAATAGAATGAAAGAGAAGGAAGAGAGCATGCAACATTGAGCAGGTAGAAAAATAATTCATGGATCCTAATCCAGTAGTAGCATGGGAGGACATAAAATAATTCTTCCCTGCACATGAACCGATCGCAGGTCCATCTAGAGCAAATCTAGAGGATGAGTTTAACTCTAGAAGCATTGGGAAGCATTGTAAAGTCTGTCATGATATGAGGAATAAAAAAGCACTGAAAGGGAAGGGAAAAAACACAATCGACTCGAGAGTACACCATTGTACGACAGAGAGGGAGGCTTGGGTAGTTTTGAGCCTAAAGAGTTGTCTTTAGACAGGCTATCTCTGAATAGTGATGAAGAGGAAGTAAGCCACACAAGTTGGGGAAAGGATATGTCGGACGAAGTCAGAGAAACCTTCCGTGGGGAGGAGGGAGGTAACGCATGTGGTCCAAAAGGATGTTCTCCGATGGACAAAAAAGTAAGCAGGTCATATCTAGATCTACCCAAATCGAGGGCACCAGAATCTCTTGCGTGACTAGATTGACCTAGTGGGCAGTCCCATAGTGAGAGGGGGACTCACCACCTTATGTGAGAAAGTTAAGATCACTGCCAGGAAGAAGGCTGTACGGAACCATTGTCCCTGCTATGGACAGGCAAAGGATGGGGATGAGTGTGAGTTTGAGAAATCGCAGTTTTCTTTGTTCAAAAAAGGAGGAGCCAGGCCACAATATATACTATGGCCACAAATGGATAAAGACAATATAAGGTGCAAACTTCTGAGTTCAACTTCTGGTGCTGAGAAATGGATACATGAGTTAGAAAAAATGACAGGAGGAAGCACATTAGCTATAGGAGACAAAAAAAGGTCTTCTAGCCACTATCCTTGGGGAGAGAGCAGACAATGTTTGGTCGAGATCAAGATACTCGAGAGTCACTGTGCAGAACACGGCTTACGATGGAGCATCACTTAATAACTGTATAGCGGCAGTCTGGAAAGCGCTCAGAGTGCTGTATTCGGACACATCAGCTATGGGAGCTATAATGATGAAAAAGATGCAGGAAGGGGATGATCCTCTTGTGTACATTCAAAATTTCCAAGAGCAGTGGTCTTTGGAAACTCGTGAGCGTTCGGGGAAATCTATACCTGTATGTTATCATATATTATGCCATGGGTTGCCAGCTCAAAAAATTGGAGGTCATGGAAGCAAAACCATAGTCAGAAATACAGATGACCATCGTGCATTATTGCAGATTATTACAGGAGAAGAATCAAAAGAAAGATGATGCTAGGAAAGGTGAAGAAGTGAAATTAGTGCAGAAAAAATTGTCAAAATACGCCTAAGAAGGGGTGATGTTGACTAGTGGCGAAGGGTCAGGTTCACAGCAAATGGCAGGCATGCCTCAGGTGAATAACCAAAGGCAGTTCAATCAAGGTAATAATGGATTTATACCACGGGCAAGGGGAGGCTTCCAAGGTAGAGGATTCCAGAACAATTAGGGACATTTCCAGAATAACCATTGTGAGTTTCAAAAAACACAGAATGGTAGTCAAGGCATGCGGGAAGGGCAAATTAAGAGAGCTCCAGTAAGTTGGACATGCAGTATGTCAAATGCAAAATAGGCAATTCTCAAGAGGGGGGACTACATACCCGCCTGCATACACTCAACAGAATGGAGATGGGTTCACTCAAAATAAGACAGTGCAGAAAACACAAGTGCTGAGAATGCAGCAGGCTTTGTCAACACACCAGACAGCAATTAATCTACCGCAAGGGCAGTCACAGCATTCACCCATGCAGATACAAAAGGGCCCAAGCACTGGACAGTTAATGACTCCTAGGATAGGGGGTGTCACTGTCAAAGGAGGTAATCCTTTCACAGGTATGGGAATAAGCGTATACCCCCAATTGGACAGCGCACAGAGAGACTTGATGTGTTCAATACTGTCAGTGAAGGCCAGTGCTCAAGAGGAACTAAGGGTTGACATCAATACAGGAGGCAAAGCTTTTTTCTTTTTTAGTAGACACGGGGGCAACACGCTCATGTATACAAGAAGAACAATTTACATTATCTTGGGATGCCATGAATGCTCAAAGTTTCACAGGAGCTACAAGTAGAGTTCCTTTTACTGAAAAATTGCCAGTCTGTATAGGAGACTGTGACCTGTCTGTACCATTATTATATTCAAGACAGACGTCTGTTAATATATTAGGTTGAGATTTAATGACAAAATTGAACATGACGATTTCATTTACTGATGAAGGCATTGTATGTTCAATGCCAGGAATGCATTATTTACACGTGAGTAAATTTATTATGACATCCACGGGACAAATGGCCATATGAGGAGTACCGCTTGAAAAGAGGTTTTTCATTATGGGGTATGCATTTTGTAAACATGGCTACCAGGTTTAGTGGGTAGAATTTGTGAAAATACTTGATGAGTTGTTATTCAGGCCGAAGATACCTATGGATGAAGAGGGAGGACAAGTCTTTCCCTTAGAATTGCAAGCAGCCATTGTGCAGGGAGAAATGGTGCTGCTTGATGGAACTGATTATAATGGAAGAAGAGGGTGTACAGTGATTGCCATTGGGGAAGGTTATAGATTGACTGACATCACAGACGAAGATACAAAGATATATTTAGAGACCACCCGTCAGATGATGAAGTAGTATTTGAGATAAGTATTACTTATTGGGTAAGAGCAATTAAATGCAAGGTTCCTCAAAAACTGATGCTAGCATTGAAACTTCCTGAGTTTTTCGATGAAGATACGGCTAAGGTAGGAGCTTCATTATGGACAACAGGCCCCTATGACGTAGGCCTAGTAAAAGGAGCAGGAGAAGTTAAGATTAAATTGAAACCAGGAGCAATTTTTCCTCGAGCACAACAGTATACCATGTCTTGAGAGGCAGATGAAGGTATTTTCAAGACGATATCTGCTATGATGGATCAAGGTATCCTAGTGACGTCAGAGTCATCATGTAATACATCAGTGTAACCTATTAAGAAATCTAAGGGGGGGTTGTGGCATTTAGTTCAGGATTTATGCCTGATTAACCAGATTGTAGAGGCTGAGTTCCCTCTAGTTCCTAATCCTGCAACAATCTTATGTAGTAATCCTGTTGAGGCACAAGATTTCACGGTAATTGATTTGAATAACGCATTTTTCTCAATCCTGTTGTATAAGGATTCACAAGATCTAACGTAATTTACGTTTCATCAGACTAAGTTAAAAAGTACGAGATTACCTCAGGGGTACTCTGAGTCCCCATCGATTTTCAATAGAGTCTTGCAGATGGACTTAAGCAATATCAATTTGCAAAGTGTTGTGGTGCAATACGTAGATGACATATTGGTCTGTAGCATCCCAGAGGAAGAGTGCAGACATGACTCAATTCAGCCGATGGTTATTCTTGCAGAGAAAGAATATAAAGTAGATAAGGAGAAATTGCAGTATTGCCAAGAGGAAGTTTTGTACGTAGGTCAGTTAATTTTGCATGAAGGAAAGAAAGTTACTCCTGAGAGAGCTGTGGCTATTTTGAAAACAGGAAAGCCACATACATTAAAGCACATGGAAAGGTTTTTGGGACTATGCAATTATGTGAGAGCATGCGTCTTCGATTATAGTTCGTATATAAGGCCCTGTTGCAGGCGCTGAAAAAAGCACAGGCAACCCAGGAAAGAATTGTCTGGACTGAGGACATGGAAAAAGGGTTTGATGAATTGAAAAAGGCAATTTGCACAGCTCCAGTTTTACACATTCTCAATTATGCCGAGAAATTCTTCTTATTGTCGCATACGAATGGCACAGTTATGATGGCAGTACACACACAGAGAACCATGTTGGGGTACACGCCTCTATCCTATTATAGTGGGATTCTGGACCCAGTAATGAGGGGTCATTGTCCCTGCAAACAATCTTTGGCAGCCGCCGCATTCTCCATTGAGAAGGCTTCCAGCATATTAATGGGATGTTCCATGATGTCATTTGTTGAACATGCTTTCTTTGCCATATTGGAAAAACCAAAAGGTATATTGACTTCTAAAAGGGCTTCTGCCTATGAAGTGGTCATATCAAATCCAGCGATTAAAATAGTCAGATGTAGAATAGTGAACCCTGCCATGTTTATAGCAGAACCACTAGCAGAAGACAAGCATGCACATGATTGCTGTAACTATGGGGAATTCTATGATGAGATCCCGAGAGTGAAAGAAAATAAGTTGGCAGCTGGTGAGATTCTCTTTATTGATGGTTCTTATAAAATTGATCAAAATGATGGACAGATATATACAGGTGCCGCTGTGGTGAAGCACAAGTCCAATGGGGAGTTTGAAGTATTGGTAAGTGCTTGACTACTGTCTCACTTTTTGGCACAGGATGCATAATTAGTGGCTCTGATTGTCACACTCGCGAATCATGCAAACCAGGAAGTAACTGCGTACAGTGCCTCTGCCTACGTGACATCAACGGTACACGCAAGGTTAGCACGTTGTGAAAGGAGGGGCTACCTCAAAGTGGACGGCACTGCAGTGCAGCATGCCGCCTTATTGGACAGACTTATTAAAGAACTACAACTCCAAGTAGCCATCGCAGTCATTAAATGCGCTGCTCACACTAAAAGGGCAGACATTAACTCATGTGGAAATCAAGCTACAGATGAGGAATCGAAATGTGTGGTATGTTGAGAAAATATTATGAAGTTTGAAATGCCTGATGTGAGTGAAAGTATGGTGGTAATGATGAGTGTGACTGATTGTTATAGCAATTTGTCTAAAACTCAGTTAATGGAAATTCAAGGGGAAGCGCCACAGAATGAGAAAGACCTGTGAACACAGTGGGGGTGTTCTTTAACTCCTTCTGAATCATTGTGGTGACAGGAGAACCCTGGTAAACCGTCGATGCCTGTAGCCTTATTAAGGGTGCTGTTGGAACAGCTACACTGCCCTTTGCGGTTTATAGTGATAATTTCGACAACAAAAATGACGAAAGTCAAAATTTCGAAAAAAAAATGTCGATGCATTTTTTTTTTAAATGGGGGGGTTCCCCCCCAACCCCCCTTTTTAAATTTTTTTTTAATTGTTCCCTTTTTTTAACTCCTGAACCCCTAAAATAAATATATAATTAAAAAAAACGAAAGTCGACATTTTTTTTTTCGACATTTTTTTGTCGACATTTTTGTCTGTCGACATTTTTTTTCGAAATTATGACTGGCCACCGCCCTTTGCATGTCACTAGAGAGAGCCTCACTGCAACAATTGCAGAGGATTGGTTAATTCCAAATGTGTTAGAACACATTGCATTTTCTGTAGTGAACTGCATCCTATGTCAAATGTGTATTGCTGGGCACACACTGCGTACAGTTAGAGGAGTCATATCCTGAGACCTATGGTCCTTTCAGCATTTACATCTCAGCTATGTAGACATACTGCATGTCTGTAATGGATACAGGTATTTGATAGTAGTATTATGTCCTTTTTCGAGGTGGATTGAAGCTGGTCCATGTACACATCCAGATTCCACTTGCACAGCAAAATTTTAAGTACGAGAAGTATTTCCCAGATGGGGAATATTTGAAGTGTTAAGATCAAATAATGGCCCTCATTTTGTTAATGATGTCTTTGAACAGATAAGTTTGTTGCTCAGTATAAAGCACAAGTTTTCATAGGCTTATCACCTGCAAGCGAACGGGATGTGTGTGAAACTCAGTGCCTTGCTTAAAGAAAGAATGGCCAAAGTGAAGCTTACTTTGAAGAAAGGATGGTTGCATTGCCTACCACTGGCATTTAATGCATTGAGAAATCAACCACTTCCGACCAACATCTTACGCCCCATGCAATAGTGTCGGGAAGGCGGGTGAGAACACACCTCACACCTCCATCTAGAACTAGAAGTGATGCCCAGACGACAGCAGAATTGTTAGGAAAGGAGTTACGTGATTATTTAGCATATATGACGACAAGTATCTCTGTTATTTCAGATCAGCTCAAATGGAAGGGGTGTGGGGCTCAGAACACAGATGGAGACAATTCAACAACCGGATCTGCAGAATTACGTCTTCCCAAACCTTTCTGCGGTGATCAGATCCTGATCAGGAACTTTATGCATACGTTACACGAGCCACACTTTAAAGGTCCATTTATTGTGGAGGACGTAATGCCATCAGCTGAAAGTACTAGGAAGACATGCCTGCATTTTTCTTGGAGACATAAAGATCTATGCTGGAGAATCCCCTTCGTCCCCACCCCAATCGGAAGAAAGCATCGGGGGAGAACCTCAGCACGTGCAGACGAGATCTATGACAAGGAAAAAGGATTCAGAAACTGTCAAGTAAGACAGACAAAGAGTACATTTGACTGTGGCGTGTTTCGGGACACACTTTTACGCTGCTTAAAAAGAAGTGAAAGAAGGCTATTTGTTCTTAAGCCACAGGAGCTTGCTAAACATTGGACTGAGACACGTTTAAGTCTGTATATGGAATAGTTGTGGAGGACATTTTACTCTTCAAAGAGCACTAGAAGTACGCTGACATGCATATATTGTTGCTTCCATGGGTGCAGTCACCATGGGTGCAGTCACTGTTAGAACATCCTAGAGTTTTCAGTGTATGGCTGCAGATTGTGCATTGCAAAGTCCTGCAGTGTATCCACTGGGTGCAGTGTTGGAACACTGGCAGTATACAAGAGGGTAGGCTTGAAGTGAATGTTCTATGTGCTTGGATATTCTGGTTTCTGTAGCTTCCTGGGAGTAGGCCCAATGCTGGTTGGCAATGACAAAATACTTTGTGAATGAAAGTGGGTAGGGGTGGTGGAGGAAGTGGTATGTGTGTGGTCTCTGCTGTTACATGTTTCCATGCATCGCTATTTTATGATGCTGGGGTTGGATGGAAGTGCTGCTGGCTATGTTACATTTGTGGAGTGTGTTTTCTGACCACATGTTTGCATGCATGGCTCTATTATGTTGTGCTGGGTGTGGGCAAGCAGTAGACTTGTGTGCATGGTCAAAGGCATGCTGGGTGCCGCTCTGGATGATTTTGTATTCTGACATTGTGGATTTTTTTTCCATACCTTTGTACTGAAAGTGCTTTGGAAGCACACGCAACATGTACTCGGAGTGTTGAACAGTAAATATGGAGTGCTGCACAGAAATGATAGTGTTGGCTGCAGAGTTCTTGGCTGTGATTCCTACATGCATGTGGGGTGTAGCCCTCGCTGTAGCTGGGAAAGTGCACATGCAACATCCTGCCATTCTCAACATGGTGGGCATGCAAATGGAACTGTGGGGAGGGATTATGGAATCAGGTGTCAAGCATGTGGTTCACAGGAAGGGGCAGTACTACTTTTTCCCAATACTCTCTGTGTAATGAGGTTGGTAGAGATGGAGAGACACACAGTGCTGCTTGTGGGTGATACATTTGTACAAGATCTTCACGGGTATGCCATTCAAAGAGGCGTTTCTGCTATTTTTCGGGTTGGAAGGAGTGGACGCTTTGTGGGCCAGTCTCCATGTGTGCAGCTTTGGCGGGGTGGTTCGTCTTTGCAGATATTTCACCTCTATCGTTACTGGTCAAGTTATCATGGTGCATTATGGAGGTATACATTTGGGTTATATGTCATGTGGACGGTTGCTCCCTCACATGAAGAAGTTGATGAATGCAGTGATGCAGATTTTTCTCACTGTCAAAGTGCTTTTCTCAACCATACCACCAAGAGGAGTATGGGACCATCCCAGTGTAATTTGTCCCCAGCCAGAGCTCGGACGATGTCTTATAAATAGAAGAATGTCTGCATTCATGTGCACTGATTTGTTCTCCACCCACTTTGAGAGCATGAAGTTGCAAAATATGCACTGCTTCCATGCAAATGTCATTTATTTGAATGCCATTGACAATGGCATTTTCTTTTACACTGTGCAAGAAGCGTTGACCATAATTCGGTAAAAATTGAAGGAAGAGAAACAAACAGAAACTCATACAAAGAGAAAAAACAAAAACAGTTGTTTGCGAGCACTTAAAAAATACATAACACAATAAAAAACAAAAAAAAGACCAAAATCTTTCAGAGGGACCACTAAAAACCCAATTCCCTACCCTGTTTCACCCCCCCCTTCTGAGCACGAAAACTCAGCGGATTCCGCAGTAGTTTCAGGATTACCCGTGCTGCATCCGGTCATTTTCAGGATGGGAGCCATGGAAATGGGACGGTGGAGGCTATGGCATTGCGCAATAATGTTTTTGGTTGTGGTGTGTACTCAAAAACTGTGGCAAAAGGTCTCTTTGCACAAAGAAGTGCAGAAGGCTATGGTGGAAGTGCTCAAGGTAAGGGCCAGGAATCCTGTTTGTACTTGTAGGAAGTTGGTAACGTGCATTCAATGCTGCTTTTGAGCAAATATTTTTGAAACGTTTGTAGTAAGTGGGGTACTGCGGAAGAAAATAAACCCTGTAAAGTGTACAAGGTAAGTGGCAGGCATCCTGTTGTCATGATTGCCATGTGTGTATGGTATCATGTGATGTGAAATTGTATGATATGCCATTTATAATGCGCCTATACACACATTTTGCAAGGCGTGACGAGGCAAGGGAAGGGGACCAGAGGGGAGACAGAGACAACAAACCTACTAGGCAAGGTGTCACTCTGATCGCCCAAGTAAATGGGTAGGGGGAGGGGAAAGTGCAGTACATGGGAAGAAGATCAAATGACAATTAAAAATATGGCCCGATTGTGCCCAGTGCAAGGATAAGTGCAGACATCTGGTGGTGGTGGAACTGTTGGTGATACAGAAAACAGTCCCCAAATGTGGGGTTTGCCTGAAAGGCTGTGAGGGGTGCTACTGGTGGGGGGAGATGGCCTGGGCCCGACATCAGAGGTTTGCCAGGTAACCAGTGGAGAATCAGTTGCAGCCAGGAAATCAACCGGGGAGTGGAGGAGAAAAAGCAGATGCAAGGAGAAAGGCTTTGAGGTGCTTCCGGAAGGGGCGATGGTTCTCCTCAAGTTTCATGGAGGCAGGGAGGCTGTTGCAGAGGGAAGCCCCAGTTGAACAAAGAAATTTACCACCAACTGGTTGGTTGCAGAAGCGACTGACCCTGAGGGAGTTGGAGGCAGATGAGGGAAGATCTTGAGCAGGGAGATATTTAGGAAGTGAGAGTTGAAGGTATTGAGGTCCCAGGGCCCAGTAGGCCTTGTGCATAATGCAGAGTGTTTTCATATTCTTCATCGCAGTCCCTGGGAGCTATTGCAGACATTTCAGTCCAGGAGAGATACGATCCCTGGGCTTGAGGCCTAGGACAAGTCGCGCAGTCCTCTTCTGGATGAGTTGCAGATGACAGAGAGAAGAAGCGGGCATATTTAAAAAGAGGCTGTTGCAATAGTCCAGACTAGAGAGAACCACAGCTATATAGACAGTGACCTTTTGGGAACTTGCTTTAGGTTGGTAAAATACATTCAGTGCTGGTTTTGGTGCCTTATTTTTACAATTTATGTAGGAGATGGGTTAGTGGGGAAAACAATTTGTAGCATTGTCGGAAGGAAAGAAGAGCGTTTCTGTTTCAATATTACATTGAATGAAATGGGTAAATGACAACTATGCATGCACATACCATTGAAGTGCCACCTGATAGTAGGGGATGGGAGAAAACACAGTATGCTTTTCAGGAATGTAATGGACACTGAGTGGCAGATACCATGCAGAGAGGCACTTATAACAGAGTTGTAAACATACTCCATAAAAAGTATTCATATCTCTATTTTGTGGTGATGGGTGCTCATGTGGATGAATGTGGATGCACAAATCTTGCAATCTTTTACTGAACGTTCAACTGGACATGCTTGCGAATGACAAGACACTTGCAGGCTGAATTTGTAATGGTACATATGAAGTGTTTTGCAGAGCTGACAGTGTTAGATGATAACATCTTCGATGGCATTGGTGGATGCATATGTGACTATTTACCCATACCCAATGAGGTAGTGGTGGACATAAAATAGTGGAAAGGGAAGAAGGGCTGTTCCCGCTTTTCTTGGGAAGCACATGTGCCACATTCTGCGCTTCTCACCATGCCGGCCAATAGAAATGGGACTGTGGGGATTGTCCAATCAGGTACTGAGGGTGTGGTTCACAGGAAGGGGTGGTCAAACTGTTTTACAGTACTCTGCGTAGTGAGACTGGCTGACATGGAGAAATGCATTGTGTTGACTTTGGGTGATGCCTTTGTGATAGATCTGCACAAGTATGCCCTGGAAAGACACTTTTATGGCAATTTCGGTATGGAAGGAGTGGACGCATTGTGGTGCGCTGTCTATGACCGCTGTTTTGCTGATATGTATGCACTTTGCAGAGACCTGGCCAATTTTGCAACAGTCAATGTTGTCATCATGCACTATGGTGGCATGCATTTGGGTTACGTGGCTTGTTTAGGTTTCTTCCGTCGACTAAAGAGTTGCTGAATGTAGTGAAGAGGCTTTTTTCCCACTTCCAAGGAGCTTTTCTCATCCATAACACCCAGAAGAATATGGAACAATGTTCCTGGATGTTGTTCAGAGCCAGAGGTTGCAATGTGTCTCATCAACAGAAGCATGTATATGTTTTTGTGACAATGGTGGGATGTTCTTCTGCAACAATTACCTCATTAGTTGTGGAAATCCAGAGTTTTTCCAAGCAAATGGCATTTTGTTGTTGCCCATTGGTAATGCTGTTTTGTTTGCCCGTCTACAGGATGTGTTGATGAGCTTACTGTAACAATGTGAGCACAAGAAAACACAACATCAAATCAAAACTGAAAAAAGGTGTTTCACAAAAAGCACCTAAAAACTAAAAGCTCTTTTCAGAGCCGCCAATAAAAACAAACTCCCTTACCCTGGTTGCAATTTATTCCCCCACACTTGCACGCAGCACGAAATCCACATCCAGGGATTTTGAGGCTGGCCATGGAAATGGGAGTGTGGAGCTGAGGTATTGCGCAATACCGGCACTGGGTGTGGTGTATATACAGAGGACTGCTGTACAGAACTGATACTGTTACATGGAGAGCACTTCAATGTGATTGGTGGATGTGTGTGGAACATTCTAACAGTACCCAATGATGGCGTGCTGGAAAGAAGAAAGTGGAAAGGGAAGAAGGAATGCTTCTGCTTTATTGGGGCACGGCCCTCGCCGTACTATGGGAAACACACATGCAACATAGTACCATTTTCAGCATGCTACCCATGGGAATGGCACAGTGGGGACTATTGCAACTGAGGGTGTGAGTCACAGGAAGTCCTGTTAATAATTTCTCCATTACTGTGCCTACTGAGCCGGGCTGACATGGTTGCCATTACTTGCAAAGGCAATGTAGCACAGCAAATTCGGTCCACCATCACTTAAAGGGCAAACCTATGTGGCCTGCTACTCTGTTCTGAAAAGCTACAAACAGATTGCGCAGCAGCTCTGGGGTGAGAGATTTTGTAGTGCTGCTGTGGAAAATTTGCATCAGGTAAACAGGCCTACATTGCTGATAAACATATATACATGTGCACTGGCACAATGTGGTGTGTTGTCAGCATGCACTTTCTGAAAAACACTACGTACATTGTACAACACTGTACTTTTCCGCTGTCCGAGGGTCCGGATCGTGTCCCCAACATAACGGCCCACACGCAGCATGGGTGCGGTCGCATGGTAACGTTGCTACTGTTCTCCCTTGGGACGGCTCTCCAAAGGATGCATTTTTGGCATACGTTGTGCATACATTGTGTGCATGTGCATAGGTGTGCTATGCACACCGTTGCCACTTCTCTACTGATTAATAGTGCTACACACATGGGCCAACCATTTTCGGAGACGCTAGGTGTTTATAAGGTATTGCATGTGGGATGTTGTCTGTAGTTCGTGGATGGGCGGCCCAACCTAATTAACGTGCGTTCGCATATGGTGTACAGTGGCAGTGTCACCAGGACACAGAGGAACAGATACACATTTATGTACTTGCCCAACAAACAAACATCCGCTCCCACATGTAATTATAGGTGGTACACAACATGCAGACATGAGTGTTGTGCTGGCTTCGTACATATGCCTCCATTGTCATTGCGGATAGGCTGGGCAGGTGCTGTGTGAGTTGGACACCTAGTTTTTGTTTAATTGCAGTCATTCCTATGAAGACTATTCGCTGCTGAGTCATAACAGCATTAAAACAAAAAAAACCACATATATACTCAACAATATCGTTGTTTGCCATGCACAGTAGCAGTGAGGTAAGATTGTTGAAGGGAGACGTCACTTCTATTCCGTTACGGTGTAGTGCCTATGCCGTTGTGCTGTTTGCTTCATAAGTACACAGTTTGCAGCCCTACTTTATCTTACCTTGCAATTCATGTACATGCTGCTGCTTGCATATGTTCCTTGTATTTGCTGAATGGTACCACTATGTAAGAGTTTTACTTGTAACCATAATATGGATAGGCTGTTATTAGTGTAAAGTAAGTGTAATGCTCATTTCAAGTACTTGTTGCACTGAATTTGATAAGTTTTTCTTAGGACAACTGAAACATATTGTTCCGTTGACAACAGTTTTTTTTTTGTCAGTGAACTTCATAGCTTTTTAGTAGTGCAACTTACCCAGAACATCCCTTTAACAATGTTTTGTGTGAGCGAATTGCAAAGGTTTTTACTAGTGCAAATTAACCATGACGTCCTCTTAACAACTTTTTTTGACAGTGAATATAGGGAACTGAGAATACTCTATCCTTGCGGCTGAGCATCTTAACAGAGGTGTTTCGGAAACTTGGGCTAGGTCAAAAGCTCAAAAGCCTCTTTAATTGCTGGGGTTTGAATATCTTCTGTTGGAACACATGGGGTGCTAATAATTTTACCTCCAAGATCATGAAACACTATCTTTTTGGGAAGGGGGATGTCCTGATGCTACAAGAAACTTGGCTGACTAATCCAATTGCAGTGGATGGGTATTCCATGATTACACAAGCAGCTTCCCAGAAAGCCAAAGATAGACACAGTAGAGGCCTACTTTTCACTTTAAAAAACTAAAAATTTAAAGCTATCACTCCGATAGGTTGTAACCTCCCAGGAATGCAAATTTGCAAAGTTACCCTGAGACAAAGAAAAGGTGACTAGAAGGTACTATTTTATAACATCTATTGGAATCCCGTGTGTTCAGGTTTGCGGCACTTTCTTGCGGACTTAGCACTCTCATTAGGGAAAATGAGAGTCATGTTTGCGGGGGCTGAACTAATAATGGGAGTTAACTGGAATTCTCAATGCACACAGCCTTAAAAGAAAAAACAAAACAATCAGCGCGTAGAATTACAGAAAATGGCCATCTGTGGGTGGAGTTCCTAAAAGACTGGAGGTTAAAGATGGCAAATGGGAAATTACCGGGGGATATACCAGCAAAACCAACTAGATTTCAAGGAACAGCTATATCCTCCTTGGATTACCTTTTTTGTCAATGGCCCTGTTTGAACAAGGGGCCACATTAAATATCAGAGAGGGGGGAGGCAGCGACAATTTTCATCTTGGACAACAATGTCGCCAAAATGGGCTGCATCGATATGCAGAAGAAAACGGGCTTGCCCTGAACCCAAACAAATTAAAAATGTTGGTTTTCAGACAAAAGAACAAAACAGTGAGATTACATCAATGGTCAAGGTGGGGGGGATACCAAGGGTAGACATTTTGGTGTACCTGGGATTCAAAATCTATGCTCTCCCAGCACTATGTAAAGTAGAGCAGGACATTTTGTTGAAAATAAAACAACTTTCTGCCCAGATGAAGAAAATACCTATGAGTTATGGTAGATTTTCCATAATCCCAGTACTAAATTCTATCAAACCAAAGTAATTCCTGTTTTATTGCATGGCGTGGAAGCAAAACTCCAGTTATGGAATATATTGTGGCAAAAATTGGAGGGTCTCCTGTGGAAACATGCTCTTGTGTTACCAATGTGTCTCTCGATGTCAAATATTAGGTTTGAACTGGGCCTAAGATCACTGAAAGCACAAGCAGGGTGGAAATTAATTTCACTATTTCGACAGGTAAGAACAGCCCAGGAAGACACATTATAAGCAGACATAAAGATCCACATGGAAAACAAGAAATCAAAAATTCTATCAAATGTATGTACTCAAGTGGTGGCCTGTCTACATAAAGCAGATATAGAGTTGAAAACCTTACGGGAGAACCCTTTAAAAGCAAAACAAAGGTATGATGAAATGGAATGGATTCAAACAATTGAAGATGTGCGATCTGGGGTCAATCCAAACCCATTGCAGAAAGTCCATCGTAAACTGGGGTATCTAAGTAAATATCTAGTAAAGTTCCCAGACTGGAGAATCAGCAATAAATTCATGAGACTACTGCTGAATGTCATCCATACAGGAGAAGTACTTGCGAAAAGAGGTTGGGGGACAATGCCATCAGTCTGTGCTAGGTCTGCAAAAATCCAGAAGCACAGTCCACCAAACATCTATTATTGTACTGTGAAGGCACAAGACAAGTAAGAGCCCTCCTGTTTGGTAAATTTGGCTTCAAATCACCACATTATATGCCAGAATCATTCTGGGAGAGGCTGCTTGATGGTCACTCACAGGGCATGACAATAGCAGTGATCCAAATGTTCGAAAGATGTAAGATAGTGCTTTGAGTGGTAGGGATCACGATCCGGATGGATGGTAACGTTAGGAACCCTGCCATTTTCCCTTGGTCAAGACGATGTGCGAAAAATGGAAGAGGAAAATGAAACCCGACAGGGATGTACTCTGTCTTTTAGACTTTAAGTGCAAAATGTATTGAGAACTGTAATTTGTTTGGATGTTTAGATAGATATTTTCTTTTTTTTCTATTTCTTTTCTCTTTCTTTCTTTCTTTCTTTCTTTCTTTCTTTCTTTCTTTCTTTCTTTCTTTCTTTCTTTCTTTCAGTAATAGAATGCAAATTATATCTGTTTTAATTGCCCATTTAGGTACTGTTGGTTTTCCTTTTCCTCTTCTGTAGGATATTTCTATGTTTTAGGTTTGTATGAATGTAAAAGGTTATGTTAACCAAATACAATAATAAATAAAAAATAATGAATATATATATACACTTTCAAACATGGCGGATTTTGTGGGAAAAAATGGCTACCATTGTTTTGGACAATCTATCCATGTATTCCATAGAGAATATACGGGTTTAAATGGACTTCTTTTGTTTCTGCACCCTCATGGTGATCAAGCGGCTAGCTTTGCCGCGAAACGCGTCATTGGCCCTCATTACGACCCTTGCGGAAATCGGAAAACGATGGCGGAAATGCAATACCGCCATCGAATAGCGCTCGGTGCGACTATGACCCGTCACCGCAAAGTACGAAGCCATTAGCGACACCGTAGTGAACGCCAACGCTAACTGCACCAAGCACGCGCGCGCGCGCCATGCGAAACCGCAAACACCACCATGGCGCAACGGTACGCCAATTCCGACCCTAGCGGACATGTACCTAACGCCATCAGGCATGGCGTAATGTACCATTCCGCCATGGTGAGAAGTACGGCATCGCGAATCAACCGTAAACGGCCCCACTGAGTGCCTGTACACCGCTCCCTGCCCACAAAGTACAACTCCCCGTAGGTGCAATGAAGCCACAATGCAACCATTGAAATGTACAAGTCACCCATGCATGGCAACGAACAAAAGAAACACAAGAGGGGCCAATGGGAGCTGCAGGGCACAGATGGCACGAATACAGAAGCCATCCCAATGGACATGACCACAGTCCCCCACCAAGAAACGCACGCAAACACAGGCACCTGTGACCAGCCATATTCCGAGAATCACATCATTCCACCAGTCCACCTGGCTGACCAGCATCTGTTACACAAAACCCAATCCCCCGCCCCTGAGCATGACAACATTCAAACTGTCATATTGGCAGCCCCCATCCCTGACCTCACGGGCTTAGTAGGCAAACGCGCCCAGTACAGTACCACGCAACTAAACTCCGAAGCTGGAACCCAATGCAGATCTCCTCACAATACATCGCCCCCCAAATAGGCATATGCCACATCACTTGCAAAGAAAAACGCTACACGGGCCAAATCAGAATAGAAATTTAATGCACATCAAAGTCACCAAGCCCATACAGCCATCAGGCCATGAACTCCTAAACACCAATCACCATTGTGGGCTGCATCCGCAAGAAATGACCAGCCACTACTTGTGTGTCGTCCTGTTCCCTCATGGTACACAGAGCCACATTCACGTACGAAAAGGCAACATGGAAGCGCACAGAACCGCAGGGCCGTCCCAATGGGGAGGCACTAGTCCAGCTGAAAGGCCGAAATGTTGCTCCGAGCCACCAGTACTGCGTAAGGGCATGTGGGCCATTGGCGATCGTCCCATAAGATCGTAATGCTGCTCCACTGATTAACACGAAGCAGCAGGTGTCGGGAGTAAAACCCATCTGCAGGAGTGGCATACAGATGGCAGTGGCAAAAGGGGAGGAGATACCTGTCAACCAAAAGAAAAGAAAAAGAACAGAATGGCCATCAGAACTACATTCCAACAACTCACTTCAATGATCACACGAAATCCACAGCCATATGCATGCTAGCCCACTCCAAAGGATCATCACCACCCCAAAACCACTTGCGACTCCTAACCATCTATATCGAGGTGCAAACACCATCACAAACGAGTGTACCTGTGCATGCGTCTGTCAAAACAGAATCCATCAGATGGGAATGTTAATGTGCATGGACACAAGTGACTGAGGGCGTGTCGAGACAGGGAGGGCTCAACAAGGCCAGATAGACGATGGTCCCACCATGGCAGCCCTGCATCACATAGCGTAGGGGAGGCGGATAGATCCCAAGAAGCCCTGTACATGGCAAACTCTGTAGCAAATCACCTGCCCATGCATCCATGCATCATTCCCTCATCCCGGAATCAAAACGCCTGAATAATTACTCACATAACATTAGAAACATCCATTGAGTCTGTGCGTTATGCAGCCTGCAAAATCCACAGTGCCCCAGCCCGTAATTCCAGTGTTGTGAAGTAACATGTATTTGGGAACGGCCGGCCTCATCGCCCACGTAGCAATTGCGCATCCCAAACTATTCATATCAATCATTGCTTCCTCGCCATGGGCCCTGTCTCAAGGACATTGAACAACAGAACGTTATATTTGCAGTCAGACCTGTGGGCATCTCCTCGCCGCTAGCTGGAAACCGAAAGCGCCGCCCTTCGCATTCCACATTTGCAAAATCACGTCGAAGAGGCATCTGTGGCCGTTTGAAATCACTAATTAATCCATCTAGTGCGGCTGTGTGTGAAAATGGCAACTGCCTTCACCCACAAATGGGACGCCCCGCCCGTCATTGCAACTCGGTACAGTGATGCATGAGGGCCCACCGTTACTCGAGTACTACGTTCCACTGACCCTTCACAAGTCTGTTCGCGACAGCACAGATAGTATGTGCAACAATGGGACCACAGCAGAATGAACATGTCAACCAATGTTACACGGCCATCGGGTACAAATACATGATTGCAATAGCAAGATGCCATTCCCCGATTTGCAGCGTTGTGCGCGGGACGTGCTCGGCCAAAGGGGAGAGCAGTTTGCACAGGTGGAATTAATCACCACAGGTGGAGGCCATACAGCCTGAAAACACATAAATTGCACAGCCAGTCTCCTCCCACAACCACACCGAAATGCTACCGGCAGGACTCGCGATGTTGGCCCTGGGGGACCTGATAGCACTGCAAGTGCTCCAACTCCAAGAAGAAGACGAACACCAACTACAACCAGCCGCACGGAGGAGACGCAGGAGGAGGAGGAGGCCAAGGCAGGGCCAGCAAGGGCCGCCAGCACAGCCACTACCACCACGCAGGCAGCCCGCAATCCCACGCCTCCGAGCACATCCGTTCAACCTCACTGATGAGCAGATCCACACCCTCTACCGTCTGGACCGGGACACCATAGCCGCCATTGTGGACATGACACAGGCTGACCTTGTCAGCATGATAGATAGCCCAACCGCCATCCCACCCCTACTGAAGGTGGTGTCTGTACTCCACTTCCTGGCCACAGGCACCTACCAGCACACAGTCGGACAGTTGCATGGCATTTCTCAGCCACTGTTCTCACGGACACTATTGCAAGTGCTCGATGCCCTCCTGCAGCACGCAGACGACTACATCTCTCTACCACGCTCGGAGCAGGAAATTACCAACACAAAAGTGGGATTCCATGCACTTGCCGGCATACCGGGTTGCATTGGTGCCATCGACTGCACCCATGTGGAATTGGTCGTCCCACATGCCATGGAGGCCCAGTACCGCAACAGAAAACAATTTCATTCCCTGAATGTACAAATGGTGTGTGACTCCAACAGGATCATTACACATTGTTGTGCCCGATTCCCTGGATCAACCCATGATTCTATGGTCTTGAGGAACTCTACAATACCACGCTACATGGAGCGACACGCAGGGAACAGATCCTGGCTACTCGGTGAGTCTCATTACATGCATGATTATGTGGGGAATGTGATTTGGCAATGACCTGGCAGGAAGGGGGGGGTGTGCGTACGTAGCAATGGCATTCCACATCATACGTTTCTCGTCCACATACAGGTGATGCTGGATATCCACTGAAGAGATGGCTCCTCACACCAGTCCGGAACCCACGGGACCAGCATGAGGAGGACTACAACCATGCCCACTCACGTACCCGTGTAGTCATTGAACAGGCATTCGGCCTACTGAAGACTCGTTTCCGCTGCCTCAGCAGGTCTGGCGGGGCACTCCTGTACCGCCATGAGAAGGTTGCAAAGATGGTGATGGCATGTGTCATGCTCCACAACATGTGCGTACGTAGAAATGTGCCCATGCCCCCTGACGCAGAACTGCAAGCACCTGATGATGGTCATGATGAGGGTGGGGATGTGGCAGCACCTCATGGAGTCTGCGAGGCACCGGAGGCCCGTGACATTCGTCAGCATCTCATTGATGTATGCTTCTAGCACTCACGCCTGGTGGCTGATACATGGACACGGGACTCGTGGCACTGTGCGTGTCTGGGACATGCACAATATGGACTGTACGCCTATGATGGCCTAGTACACAAAAATCAATGTCCACACATCTCATTGGTTGATCGTGCACTTTTTATGGCATATGTGATGTCATGTTGAACACCCTATCGACCCGCCACCCAAGTGAGCCCAACACACCCCCTCCACCCTCCTACCTCCCCCCCGAACCCCAGTGTCCAAAGATGCTCATTGTCAGTGGGCTGTCGCTATTGCAAGCCCCCTCTGCGGGTATCAGGGGCACCCCTGCCTGTGGAGCGCAGGTTCCTTCCAGATCTACGTTGGGGGCTGCCCTGGACGGAACTTGCAACGGATGATGTGTCTGCCTGCTCACGTCCATGCATGTCCCTAAGGGTTTGCGAGAGCTCAGTGAGCACACGGCGCACTGCGGCAAGTTCGGCACATACGTCTTTGGACGTCGCATGCAGTTCCCCCCTCAGGCTCTCGGTGCTTCTCTCCATTTGGACTCTCAGGCTCTCGGTGCTACTCTCCATTTGGACTCTCAGGCTCTCGGTGCTACTCTCCATTTGTGCCCTTAGCGTCTCTGTGCCTCTCTCCATTTCTGCCCTAAGTGTCTCAGTTGATGTTTCTATGTCTGCCTTAGTGCCCCCACATTCATCGGCATGGTCCTTGAGGAGCGTGGCCATTTGCTGCTGTTGCACGATTAACTGGTCGAGGGACTGTTGCCTCTGCTGGGCCATGCCCATTTGCGGGGGTGTCACAGAGGGGCTGTTGTCCTCATGTTGCCTTGCCACAGGGCTTGTGGGGGATGGCCAGTCGTTGTCTTGTGGGTGCCCCTGCGTGGTATCCTCATGTTGTACGGGATGGGACAGACAGGGGGATTGGGACAGGTCATGGATGGATCTGACTTCGACATCCCCGTTTTCTGTGTCGGAGCATGCTGCCATCAATGGGGTGTCACCTATGGTGCTGCTGCCACCAGAGGCAGTGCCTTCTGTGGCATCCATTGGGGGGACCTGTGGTGGTGGTGTTGTGGGCATGCTGGCTGCTGGGGTGCCTGTTGATGTTCCCTCCTCTGTGCTGCCACCTGATTTGTGCTGCTGCCGTGTCTTGATGCGTGCAGCTGAGGTGGAGGGTCTCTGGCCGTTGGTCTTGGCCCTCTTTGCAGGTGTGCTGGTAGGGGTGTCCTGTAGCTCGTCGTTTGGATCGGACCCTGTGGTGGAGTAAAGGAGGGCGAGGGTTAATGATGGGTCTGTGGGAATTGGAATGGCATTGTATCACATGCTCTGGGGTGGTACCTGAGGGTGATTTGGGTCGGGTCCTTGGAGGTGCTTTGATTTGTGTGTGGAGTGAGGGTGCAGTTGTTTGGCAGCCTGCAGTTAGGGTGTGCCTGCTGCACGTGTAGTGCGTGTATTAGGGGTTTTTAATTATTTATGTATTTATTGTGGGTTTTTACGTGCGCTATCAGGCCGATGTGTGTGGCCGTTCTCCTGGACATGTGTTTCTGTTGCACTATGTGGACGCATGGTACTTCACATGGATGGACTGTGTGGATTTGGCATTGTTTTATCTGGTACACCTACCTGAATCTTCGGATGTCTGCACTCCTTTCTCCATCCCTCCGACTCCCTCTATGCTCTCCATTCCGATGGTGGAGGCACAGATTTCTTCCCAGGGGGTCAACTTGATGGGTGATTCAGGACCTCCCCCGGTGGCTGTGGCAATGTTGCGGTTGGCAGAGAGTATGCTGCGGACGCGTATCCGCAGGTCGTCCCATCGCTTGCGGCATTGCTGTGGGGTGCGGGGTGCGGTCCCCACCGCACTTACCCCCTGTGCCACCAGAGCCCATATGGTCTTCTTGTTTGCAAGTGCCGTTCTGGTCATTTGCGTGGAGAAGACGACGGCAGCATTCTCCTGGAGGGTCTCGGTTAGCACGGTGAGTTCCTCGCGGGAGAAGTGGACCTGCCGCTTGCGGTCGCACGCTTTCTTCGCTACTTTTCCCATTTGTCTTGGTTTCGCTAGGGTGGGTGACGGGTTGGGGTGTGTTTCAGGGTAGTGATTTTAGTGGTTGTGTGGTTTTAGTGGTTTTATAGGTGTATGCCGGGATGTTTCCCGTTCCGGGCCCATGTTTTTACTTCCGTTTCCGTATATTTCCGGTCACCGTACTTTCCGGTAGGCGCACACTGCGGTGACCGCTAAGAGGGGTGGCGGTATTGCACCTAGGGCGCCGTACGGCGGCGGTGTGGGCCGTTTTGGGGTCATTTCCGCCATCGCGGACTTTGCACTTCCGCCGTGGCGTGGTGCTCGTGCCCGATGGGTCGGAATGGGCCGCACTTTGCTCCTTCGTGCAATGGCGGAAACGCTATTTACGCTGTGGCGCTCCGGTCAGTCACTTTCCGCCAGGGTCGTAATGAGGGCCATTGTCTGCATTTTTCTCATGTCCATGGCATTTCATTAAAGAACATTTTGGACGTTTGGATGACTGCTGGTCTCTTTGCTACTCTGGGTCCAGAGTGGAATCACCACGTGGGTTCGTTTTCTGGAGTGCACTCTGACAGCCTTATACTGTGGTACAAGGCTATTCTACATATATATATATATTTATGTATTACATGGCCCCGGTAGTGGCCATGTAGTTATGGTTACGTTGCTGTTTCCATAGGAAGAGCACTTTTTGGGTGGCTTATAACTTCGCTCTCCCTGGACGGATGCTCACCAAACTTTGCAAGAAAAGTATTTGGGTCACTCTGAATTTTTCTGCAAAGTTTGGTGAGGATTCGTCCAGGGGGGGGCAAAGTTATAGGGGGGGTCCCAAAACTTTTTTTTTCCCCATAGACATAATGGGAAAAAACTTTGCTCACGCCTACAGCCCAAACTGCTGGACGGATTTACACCAAATTAGCGGCAGGAGCGGCGGCTTGGTCCCGAAAGTGTGCTTTGCTTTATTTGGTGTAAATCTGTCCAGTAGTTTTTAAAAAAATGACAAAAATGTAAGTGAAAAAAATTAGTGATATCTGTGTTCGCTTCGCGGCCACACTTCCCTGTTCGCTCCGCAGGACGGTGATTGGGCAAGCAGCTTGCGTGATGTCCGCGGACATCTGACGTGCTCTCTCATTGGATGCGTGAAAGCGTGCAGTGCGTCTGGCTTCAGAGACGCCTGCCATCTTTGTTCCTCGCATGAGAGGATTTGTATCCTGCCTGCACAGTAAGTCCCCCACCCCCGCTCATGCCCGTGTCTGTCTCCTGTTCCTCCCACCCCCCGCTCATGTCCGTGTGTCTTTCTCCCTCCTGCCCCCCGCCGGCTCATGCCCGTGTGTCTTTCTCCCTCCCGCCCACCCCCCGCTCATGTCCATGTGTCTTTCTCCCTCCCGCCCACCCCCTGCTCATGGCCGTGTGTCTTTCTCCCTCCCGCCCACCCCCCGCTCATGCCCCGCTCATGTCCCGCTCGTCTCTCCCAACCGCCCACCCCCGCTCTTGCCCCGTGTGTCTCTCCCACCCCCGTGTGTCTCTACCACCCACTGCTCATGTCTGTGTGTTTCTCCCCACCCGCCGCCCGCTCATGTCCGTGTGTCTCTCCCGACCCGCCGCCCACCTCCCGCTCATGTCCTTATGTCTCTCACCACCTGCCGCCCACCCCCCGCTCATGTCCGTGTATCTCTCCCCACCCCCGCTCATGTCCGTGTGTCTGTCCCCACCCGCCGCCCACCCCCCACTCATGCCCCGTGTGTCTCTCCCCCTCCCACCCACCCCCGCTCATGTCCGTGTGTCTCTGCCCACCTGCCGCCCACCCCCCACTCATGTCCCGTGTGTCTCTTTCCCTCCCCCCCACCCCCACTCATGCCCCGTGTGTCTCTCTCCCTCCCTCCCACCCATGCCCCGTGTGTCTCTCCCCCTCCCGCCCACCCCCTGCTCATGCCCAGTGTGTCTCTCCCCCTCCCGCCCACCCCCCACTCATGCCCCGCATGTCTCTCCCCTTCCCCGACCCCCCGCTCATGCCTCGTGTGTCTGTCTCCCTACCCTCCACCCCCGCTCTTGCCCCGTGTGTCTGTCTCTCTCCCCCACCCCCGCTCTTGCCGTGTGTCTGTCTCCCTCCCCCACCCCCGCACTTGCCCCGTGTCTCTTTCCCCCTCCCGCCCACCCCCGCTCTTGCCCCGTGTCTCTTTCCCCCTCCCACCCACCCCCGCTCTTGCCCTGTGTCTTTCCCCCTCCTGCCCACCCCCGCTCTTGCCCCGTGTCACTTTCCCCCTCCCGCCCACCCCCGATCTTGGCCCATGTCTCTTTAACCCTCCCACCCACCCCCGCTCTTGCCCCGTGTCTCTTTCCCCCTCCCGCCCACCCCCGCTCTTGCCCTGTGTCTCTTTCCCCCTCACGCACACTCCCGCTCTTGCCCCGTGTCTCTTTCCCCCTCCCGCCCACCCCCGCTCTTGCCCTGTGTCTCTTTCCCCCCGCCCACCCCCGCTCTTGTCCCGTGTCTTTCCCCCTGCCGCTCACCCACGCTCTTGCCCCGTGTCTTTCTCCCTCCCGCCCACCCCTGCTCTTGCCCCGTGTCTTTCACCCTCCCACCCACCCCCACTCTTGCCCCGTGTCTTTCACCCTCCCGCCCACCCCCGCTCTTGCCCCTTGTATCTCTCCCCATCCCGCCCACCATCGATCATGCCCGTGTGTCTCTCTCCCTCCCACCCACCCCCCGCTCATGCCCCGTGTATCTCTCTCCCTCCCCCCACCCCCGCTCATGCCCCGTGTGTCTCTCTCCCCTTCCCCCACCCCCCGCTCATGCCCCGTGTCTGTCTCCTGTTCTCCCCACCCCCGCTCATGCCCCGTATCTGTCTCCTGTTCCCCCATCCCCCGCTCATGCCACGTGTCTGTCTCCTATTCTCCCCACCCCCCCGCTCATGCCCCGTGTCTGTCTCCTGTTCTCCTCACCCCCGCTCATGCCCCGTGTCTCTCTCCTGTTGACCCCACCCCTGCTCATGCCCTGTGTCTGTCCCCTGTTGCCCCCCACCCCCCGCTCATGCCCCATGTCTCCCTCGTGTTTCCCCCACCCCCCGCTCATGCCCCGTGTTTCCCTTGTGTTACCCCCCGCCCCCGCTCATGCTCCGTCTCTCCCTCGTGTTCCTCCCACCCCCCGCTCATACCCCGTGTCTCCCTCATGTTCCTCCCCACCCGCTGCTCATGCCCCTTGTCTCTCTCCTTTCCTCCCCACCCCCGCTCATGTCCCGTATGTGCCCTGTACCCCCCCGCTCATGCCCTGTGTCTCCCTCGTGTTCCTCCCCACCCCCTGCTCATACCCCGTGTCTCTCTCATGTTCCCCCCACCACCGCTCATGCCCTGTGTTTCCTTCCTTTTCCCCCCACCCCCTGCTCATGCCCCATTTGTACCCTGTTCCCTCTCACCCCCGCTCATGCCCATGTGTCTCCCCTGTGCCCCCCAACCCCGCTCATGCGCCGTTGTGTTCTTTATACACCCCGCCTTCCCTTTCCATGGTGGCCATCTTGGTAAAAGATTTTCCTTCCTACACCGAGATGCCGCAGGCGTCCCGGCGTAGGAAGGAAAATCTTTTTGTTGTTTTTACCACCCGGCATTCCCACTTTGAGGACATAAGATGTTAGTGGTCTTCATCTATTGAAAAGGATGTTATGGTCACGTTGTACTAATAAAAACCTTTAAAATTTAGTAAAAAAAAAATGTTACAGGGACGTTATGGTTAAGTTGCACTAATAAAAACCTATGAAATTCAATGAAAAAACTTTGTTAAAGGGACGTTATGGTTAAGTTGCGCTACTAAAAACCTATGAAATTCAGTGAAAAAACTTTGTCAAAGGAACGTTATGGTTCCAAGTAAAACCGAAAAACACTTGAAATTCGCCAGTTATGGTAAGCTAAGCAACCATAACTCGCGCCACCACCGTGCACTGCTAAGACTAACACCCAGGACATCAAAGATGACATCACAAATGTCATTGATACACGCAAAGTACATACACGCAATAATATTTTCCAAAATTTACATTTGCAGTTTGTGTTATGCTAATGGAAATATTATAGCGTTCGTCCTCCGATCCACGGACTGGAACGGTGAATAAAGGGCCAGCAGGCCAAGTTATCAGCCCAATCGAAGCGAGAGTGCATAACGCGATCTCCGGATCATTACCGCCCCTTCCATCCCTAAAATGGGGGATGAATGCCATTAACAATCTAGATTTCCAAAGCAGTAACTCGTGCTACTAAAAAAGAGGATTTTTCGTCCTAAGACGGGACACCTGTGGCGTCCCGGCTTAGAAAACAAAATCGTTTTCCAAGATGGCCACCATAGAAAGGGAAGGCGGTTGTTTCATACATAGCCCCTCTTCGTTTTCCATGGCAGCCTGTAAAAAGCAAAAAGGAAACCCTGTTAACATATTACCACGAGCACTTTTTCTTCCCTTTCAAATGTATCCTAATGTCGAACAACTTTACCACAAAGCCAGCCCCAGGTGGACATGGCCACTGTAATCCTATCTTTTCTCCCTTCTGGTCATGACCAGTAGCCACATTGTGCGGATCATGACCTTATACCATGACCCTGACATTCTGCCCACTCCCCATGGCTACAGTCTACTCATCAGTCAGTAAACGTATACTGCTGTTTTTTTAAACTACATTACAACACTTGTCTAATACAAAAACACTCCCACATCTCGTCACATAACCAACACTAATGATATTCTACATCTTTTTTGCATGACGTTCCTCTCCAGCGTAGCCAAATGCGCCCATAAGCACCTACGTGCCGTGACACAGAACCTGAAAATTAACACACAGCGACATACAACGTATCACGTCACATTTTGAAATAATAAACAAGTTTTTAAAAGAAAACATTAACATTTTAGAATTTGTAAAGTACTTTTATTTCACAATAAACTGTCCGAGACCATCAGACTATTCCCATTTTCAATCAAATAGTAACTTTGTTTCGTCGATCATCATCGAAAATGTTAATCGTGAGGCACAAGTTGTTCTTTTCCCATACACAAAGTATTCATTTTCGATAAAGCAACCGCTTCGGTCGCACAGTGATTTCCAAGACGTCGGCATGAACTTCGGCCTAGACCACCATAAAATATGTTATGTTACTCCTAATGGCCACTGCAGCGTGTGGACAAATGGGCGCGATCGTCCCACAAAACAGTGACGGTTAGGCAGCCGGACACGAGTACGTGAATCTGGCCTGCAAAAAATCCATCACTTGGCATCTGGAATCCATGGCAATCACAGTAAGGCAGGATGTATCTGTTCGGAAAACATAACAGAAAATACTTATCAATACCCAACCTTTAGCAAACAATTTAAAAAAAGACAAAAACAATGCGGCAACTGATAAACAAATTGATGTGTTCATGCATGACATTTTAAAGAAATATTAGCGTTGAACATGGGTGGATCTAGTGATAGCCTACAAACTCCCAGAATCTACACTCTTCATAACAAAAAAAAAAATGACAACTACACAGAAAGATAGTACTTCAGTTACATTGCCGAAATTAATGTTCAGGTAATAAAAAAATAAAGCTTGTGATTTCAAAAAAGACAAAAAGAACGTGGAAACTGATACACAAATTGATGTGGTCATACATGACATTTTAAAGAAATATTAGCACTGAACATGGGTGAATCTAGTGATAGCCTACAAACGCTGAGAATCTGCACTCTCCATAAGTAAAAAAAAAATGACAACTACACAGAAAGATAGTACTTCAGTTACATTGCCAAAATTAATGTTCTGGTAATAAAAAATGAAATCTCATTCCGGTGTAGTCGTCAAAAGTAAACTTACACGATATTCACCATCTCCATTGTCTTCGTGAAACTCAGACAGCAATGTACTTGCACCAAAGAATCTTCTTGAACTGATATTACATGTGCCTTACAAATGTTTTGAATACATAACCTTATCAGATGGTATTTTTTGCAAACTTTCACTCCCTGCATTCTTACTGAATGTTCCCTTTCGCTCAAGGTCAAAAAAGAAATTGACCCTTATGGGTTCAGTTGGATGCGTGGGCCTATTGAGCTTGCAACCAAAAAAGCAAAGCAAGTGACCTTCACTCAGAATGCAAATACATTCTGACTTTTCAACATGTCTCAATGCATTCATGAGAACTGGTACTCCCATACACTTGCAGACCCGCTGTTTCCATCAAACAGTGCAGGTGGCTGCCTCAGATTTCAAACTCTAGGATGCCAGTCTGACTGCCATATTATTTTAAATACATTGTAACACAGACACAGTAATTCTTCGCCTGTACTTAATGGACACTATATTGAGCAGCAACTTCCAATTTACCGTATGACTTTGGTGGCAAGAAAACACCACTTTTTGACTTCCTGCTGCCACATCCCATGCCAGCCTCATTAACCCTCACCTTCTGAGATAGTATTTCTTAAATTTAACAAGTGCAATGTTGTGTTGTTTTATATGTGTTAGCGGCAAAGTCAGCGTACACCAAAACACGTAAGAAAGATGGCGGACGCAGTGAAACAATCTGACGCACTTCACGCTGTTCAACATCCAATCAGTGAATGCGTCACATGTCCACGCACATGACGCTATGGATTAGCCAATCGGTATCTTGTCCGCGCAGCGAACAGGGAAGCGCGACCGCAGTGCGGACATAGATATCACTAATTTTTTGAGACATGCTTTTTGGTCGTTCTAAAGAAAACTACTGGGCGGATTGGCACCAAATTTACAAAAGCACGCTTTCGGGACCAATCTCCTGCCGCAAATTTGGTGAAAATCGGTCCAGCGGTTTGGGCTGTAGGCGTGCACAAAGTTTTTCCCCCATTCAGTCTATGGGGAAAAAAGACATTTTGGGACCCCCCTTATAACTCCCCCCCCTGGAACAAACATCACCAAACTTTGCAAACAAATTCACAGTGGCCCATATACTTTTTTTGCAAAGTTTGGTGAGGATTCGTCCAGGGTGAGCGAAGTTATAAGCCGCCCAAAAAGTGCTCTTCCTATGGAAACAGCAACTTAACCATAACTACACAGCCACTAATGTGGCTGTGTAATAGAGAGAGAGAGAGAGAGAGAGAGAGAGAGAGTGGGGGAGTTTTGATTACACAGAGAAACATATGTAAGAAGCCTGTAAAGGAGTTTTCAAAAATATGCATGTAGTGGGGTTTTGTGAGTTTATTCAGACTTTTGCAGCAAGCAGTTGCACAATGTATTTTAGGTTGCTGAGGTATTCTGGTTTTGGGCTTCGGGGTTGCTGGATGAACAATTAGTCATCCAGTAGAAGGTCAGCTGAAAAAAGGATGAAGGTTTATGGTTTAATAGTTCAGAAAGGAACAGAAGTAATCTTGCTCATTGTATTGAAGTCGCAAAGAGGGGCTTGACCATTGGCTTGGGCCAGCAATAAAGATGCGGCTCGAGGGCAGGGTGTCCAATGTTCAATTATTTTCTCAGGTTGAAACTACAGGCTGTTCATGTTGGAGTAGTGGTCACATACATTGTAATGCCTTAAGAGAAGCCAGGAGTCTGGGGGTGGATGAGAGCACAATCAGTAGTTCAAAGAGAAACCTATTTGTTCAGCCCTTCCTTGTATTACTCAAATATTCGAGCAGACCATGTGTAATTACACTTAAGGTTAGAGACTCTAGGCCAGTTGTTGCTAAGTAATGGATTATGTTATATGTGAATGTTGCATGGTACCATGATGTCATGAACTACCACAGACCAATCCCCAGCAAAGGAAGTTTTCGAACACAAGCTAAAGATGGTCGTAAAGATTGTTGATGACCAATGAGAAAGAGTGTATTTGGAAAAGATGGGTGTTCTTTGTAAATGTTTTGGCCAATCATGTTTGAGGGTTGGGTGGTAATAAAATATCTGGGAGTTTTTTAATTGTTGCTTAAATGTCTATACATGTATCAATTGATGTAGTTCATTGAGACTTGAGTTGGTTTGGTTCCACAGGACTATCCAACTGCTCTCCAGAATGTTTAATAAGAAATCTTGCTTTACGTACAAAGTGTGCACTCGTTCCTCAGGTGGTGGACCCAGTTTGGGCTAGGGTAATAAGGGGACTGCCCCCAGAAATTCATTCCACATTGAACCAATACTCAATTATGATAACCAGGTATTACACCACTCTACAATTGACCCTTAGAACTACACCAGAAACCCAGTAACACTCTTTTCTGATACCTGCTCCTCCAAAAGCATATGGTGTAATATTTTGGATACACCCCTCCACACCCACCCCCACCCGGCTCTTTTTCTGGATGTTAAACATTCAACAGATCTCATACAGGGTATGGAGCACCAGTTTCCTGGTGGTGAGGTAGGGGGTGGAGGTGGGAGCCAACTGAGGGGGCCAACATTGCGGGCGTGTGAGGCCCCTGCTGTGCCATTGCTGTGACTGCCCTCCATGTCGTCTTGGGAACCTGCTGTACCATGTTATGCTTTGCTAAATGTTGGACTCTTCGCTCTATGTGGCTCTTAGTGATGCATTAATCATTCTATTTTCGATCTTATACTAGACACATCAACTAAGCCTCTCCCACACAGCATTTGAGCAGAAGTTAGCACACCTACTGCCAGTGCATAATAACACTACTAGAAAAAACTTGAACGCTCTCCGACTACCTTGTGCAAAGCCCCAGTATACCCATCTATGACCATCACGCAAAAATAGTCCCTTTAATTCTGTGCACATGAATAAAATAGCTACACAATCTTGTACTACTCTCTTTCTCTATAATCACCCAAAACAATCTGTTTTTATGCAGGTGTCAAAGCACCAAGAGACCATGCAAATGCCAACAGAGCATACATGAAACCAAATTACATAACATATTACCATGGAATCAGAAAGGTAGAATGGATAGTCAATTTGCCATCTTCCATCAGGAAGTTTTTGGCACAAATGTTTTGGTGAAATCCCAACCAATCAGAGAAGTGGAAGATGTGACAGGGCACACAGGTTTTGTCATTTTCAGTCAAAGTATGCCAATCTGCAGGCTTCCTTAGTCCCCAAATGTTTGCTATGCAGGTAGATTGTACATGTGGATACAGGTCTTTCTTTGAAATCAGTTGTGGAAGCTTTAGAGGCAGAAAGGATACCTCTCCTGCTTCCCCCACACATTTTGTACCCACAGATGGATGAGGGTTTGAGCTGAAAAATAAATTTTGAGATAAAGCTATATCTCCATGTTCTTGCTAGTTGGGGTTTGGTTGTGTGGTTTTGGGTCTGCTCCTGAATTATGTGTGATTTGGGTGATGTTGTATAATATCTTCACATAAGACAGGAGGCGTCTTATCTTCTTAGATGCCCTTATTTTCACAGCATGCAATAACGTTGCTTTTACTTGCATTAAAGAATAATGTCAAAGGGCAACAGGCCCTACAACTGTGGCCATAACTACCACATGCTGCATAAGTCTTTATGCGTGCTCTGGGGCCCGTGCTTGGAAGGAGCACACAGGACACGTCCTGCTCCCGTTGCTGCTCCGCTCGTAATTCGCTCGTAATCCGCGCTCGGAGCGCGGAGGCGGCACTCGCGGCCGCGGGCGAGATCTCGCGAGACTTTCGGGCCTCGCGATATCTCTACAGGTGAGTAGGTATTTACTGATACGCGAAAAGATAGACAGCAAATTGGATTTAATAGACATTCATAGTCGACCCAAGCTGTGGGTTTGGCCCTCAATTCAGAATTGCTCCTTTACTGCTTTCTGGGATGAACCTGTGCTTTAAAGAATCATTGAGCCTCAGGGTCTCTGCACTTTAAGTGACCGTCTCCGATGTCTGTTTCATCTTCAACTATCAACAGACCAAGGGAAACGTTTGATTTGGGAAATACACATTCCCTTTTAATGTTTCTACCAGGTAAACGGAGATAATTGATTTCATGTAAAAGGAACACATTTTTCCAGTCTGAAACTTTCCTATTATAAATCATTGGTAACAGGTATAAAAGTCCAATGTTTTCAATGGTGGGTAACTACGAATTTAACTCGCAAAATGCATCAGTTTGTTTATTTAAATACCACATTACAGGCGTATTGACTTTGCGATATAGAATCGCCTGCGTCCCACAAGCAATTAGTTAACTGTAGGTGTTTTTGACATATTTTTTATGGTCAGAGTGCAGCACTACTAAAAATCACAGACAGTCATGCTAGCATGTGCTGGGAGCTTCTAATGAACATCATGAGCGGGTCACCAGTCACTACCAGACATATAACTGCAATTGCAATGAAAGTACTTTGCTTCCATGCATCCTTACCCAGTGCCGTAAAAGTGCTAAGGGCGGGCATGTTCCACCTGAATTCCCCTAAGAAAGCTCAAAGCTAACAGTCAGTGATTCTCAATTTTCTTAAAAACTCCTATCGAAGAATCATATCAGAATTCAGGGAAGTATTTCAGTTATTCGCGTTCCTTTTTCATTCTTGGTCAAAATGTTCGTACAGCCCTAGTGTGCGAGTTCAACAATGCACTTTTTAGTCGGTTTGTTGTTTTGGATGGCAAAATCTACAATAAAACCTTGTATTATTAATATTATTTCAATATTTTGCTGAACAACCGAGGCGTGGCTCTGCAAAGCTCTTGATTTACTTAAAGGCAGAAATTGTAGTATGAACACATTTATTTTAAATATCCAGGTATAAAACAATTTGTGTTTGGAGCTGAGTGCATTAGAGTTTCCCAGACTCAAGTTGTCTGTCTTAGAACGACCAATCCACATTCACCAAATTGAGGTTTTGTGAATTATACATTCTGTGTATTTCGCAAATTCCTTTTGGGTTTCTTATTGTCCCAGCTTCACAAAAGGGAAACAGTGAAGACATTTTTTTTAACAAAATCCACGTAAATCTCTGTCCACAGATGAAGAATGCATTACTAAAATCCGTCTAAATCTGTGCAGGCCAAACGCATAATATATGTAGTTTACAATGTTTGTTAAATCAATGGAAACTTGTCGGATCAGGTTTGCTTACACTTGTCGAATATTGTCACAAAAATTTGGTGTAAAATGCGACTTTCCTCTGTATTAAGTAATGGATGATTATATTTATCCCAAACACATACTATTATTCATTTGTGGCTGAAATAAACTTAGCAAGTTCCTGCGGGGTAGAAAGTGGGTGAATGGGTGAGTGAATGAGTGTGTGTGTGTATGTGTTTTTGTTGCAGGTGATTGATGGGTGCTCGAAGGCACTGCGGAGCAGCGGGATGTTTCAGATGTGGGGTGGAGGAGAGAGCTGAGGCACCAAACCAAGTGTACAGCTAGAGACCATAAATAGTATGAATGCCATGAATAAGCAGGAAATGGTCCTGGATCACTTTCGTAATCTAGTACCCTTCCGTTTATACCCCGCTCATTTTAGAGGTTGACAACACTTTTATACGGGTTGACTATGAGCATTTTAAACATGACAAGTGAAACCAGATCAAAGTGAAACAAACGTGCTGGACATTCCTAAATTGTCGCAAAATAACCTTCTTAAGAAGAGGGCATGCCTAACAACTATCTTCATATTTGTGAAACGGTAACATTAAAACAGTTCTGCGTAGTCTTCTGTATTGAATTTGGGCCAGACTCATAGAAAATTCATCAAATGGCTCCTGGGAGTAGATGACAAATTGACTACGTTGCTAAGCAACGGACACATGTTTGACTACACAAACGTAGTGGCAAGTCTCCTTATGATATTGCTTGAGGTATGTATGTCATTTTGAGTTGCATGGCAGTGTGTATGATGGTTAAGTGATCGTGTGCTATGGTTTTTGTACTAGGTATAATAAAACACTACTAAATTCCGTATGGAAGGAATTCAGCTAATCCTTAAGGGCCGCCTCTTGGTGGCAGAGAGGTAATTCGGGCGTCGCTTTATCCAGCCTCTATACCTTGTTAAAGGAGAGAGTGATTAATATGCCAAACTGTGATGAATTGTATGCAGAGCAATTTTCTATTCTTCATCATTTTCTTTCCAGCCTGATGAAGTACTCTTGTCATCGCAGTGAAACTCCCCAAGCAACAGAGCAGAAGGGTGATGTCATTTCCCCAAAGGGGTGCAGGGGGAGACATGTGGCAACCTCCACAGGAAGTGTGCAAAGCTGTTTTGGGATGTTGACTTCTTGCGCACCAGCAGCTACGAAGAGAATATTCCAAGGCATGTGCAATTAACACGCAAAGGAAAAATAAAGACAAAAACGTATCTTTTTTTTTATAATATAGCAACACTTGTATTTCTTCCAATGTATAGGCTAACAGGACACGAAAGAATACAAGGATTTCCCTGTATAAAAATATCTCTCTCTAACCAAAACACACAGATGCAGAGTGTGTGGAGACTGGAGAATTGCAATACTGCTTCCATCTTGACTGTAGGGACGAAATAGATATGAGGTCAGTAATAGGATCAGAAATGTCATTAAGTAAGCCTTAATATGATGGCAAGTGTGACCTTTGCATTGGATGCGAAGGCAACGCATCATGTTAGCAGACTAAAAGGGACCCGTGAAGAGACTATTTCGCTAACGTGACATATGGAGTTCTAATAGGATGGGATCCGCTGCTCCCGAGTAAATTACTAAAGTGCCTAATGTGATATACATTTGCCCATCTATGCAGCGGATTGCATTATTTCACAATGCACTTGAACATGTGATGCTCTTTTGCCTGGTAGATAGTGGATATTTTAGAAAGCAAAACAGACGCTTGCACCAGACTACATAATGTAGCTCTGCTTCTGCGTGGAGTTAGTCAGAGGCAGTTACAACTGGAAAGAGCATTGTTTTTAACTTGCCATGAGTACTAGTTAAACAATAAAAAAACATCAAAGAGATATAATAAGAAATAAAAATAAAAGGGAAACTGTAATGAGCTAAAGCATCTATTGACGTATTATTTATTGAATGTAAGAGCGCACAACCCTGCACAACCAAGTCCCGCAAACAGTGTATTCCACCACTACACACCAAATCATATCAACTTCCACATTCTTACACACAGAACACACCCACACTATCTATATGGCACAACACTGCACTACCCTTTTGTCATGGTTTATTCCGCGGTCACACTCAACTCAGGGAGTTTCCCCCCAATGAATGTGGTGCACAACAAATCACTATGATTTTGATTCAGGCTCTATTTGTTAAGGCTTTAACCCATCTTGCACCCAACCACAACAAATACCCGGTGCCACAATGGACTAGGAACCAAGCCAATGTGTAGTAAGAATATATATTTATTAATTTATTTAAAACAAATTTTACAAACAGACTAATATCAGCAACCAATGCTGTGGCAACACAAGAACACAAATGATTTCAGAATTGGCACCAACACAGAGATCAGACCGAGATATGCAATCACCATTTCTCGCAGCTTTTATTTTAAAATCACCCATCAATACCGAAAAAAAAACAATTCAAAGCACACAATGATTGCTGATTTGGTTATAATTTTCTCCCAGCAACCCTCACCCTCAAAACATCAATTAGGCTTGTCCCCTCTGATTTGAAGGTCAGTGGCAGAGAGCGTGAACACAATGGGAAAATCGTTTTGGGATTCTGATCACAGATGCAATATGAGGGAAAGAAAAGCAATGGCAACATTTGTTTTGCCACCACACCTAAAAAGAACAGGCAGGACTTTATGGTTTTGGTCAGACCACAATGGGAACCAATGGGTACTGTTGTTTTTTTTTTACCACACATGCAAAGAGGCTTCACACCTCTGATTTAAAATGAAGGGGATTAATGGGGAATTTCGTTCTGCAAAATTGACAGTAGAGGGAACAGTAGTAAAGAATGCTGAGGAAGAAATGCTGTGGTATGAAAGCTCCTTGTCCATTATTCCTATCTCCTGTATTTATCAAAACAGCTTCTTCTACCGCCAATTTGGATAATTTATTCTGCACCAATGTTGCCTCTTCCTTTTGCCTTTCATCTATTTTCTTTTGATCCTTCTCCTGCTTTAACCTACAGTGATGTACGATAGTTCATTGTATCTCTATCCATGGTCTCATTCCAATCTCCACAATCTTTTTTAACTGTCTCTGTACTTGATAAAACACTGGTATTTGTTTTATCCCAATGGTCTTTAGTTTTCAAATGCCAAGGTTGTTTAATGTCTTGAATATAGGCAGCAGGGTCCTCTGTAGGCCCCATCTTCCTCGTCATTATGGCTCTCATGTCAGATTGATCTGGAAATAGCACCCTGAGTGCCTTATTTACATTAGCCCTACAATTACTAAATGGTGACCCATCATATTTAGTGGTGTTATGTACTGTAACTGCAAAATAGCCTGCTCGCTTCCACCCGTCCTCTGCCTGGTCACCCAATATGGATGCAAATAGGCTTTTCACATCACCTATAGCTAATGCTATCCCAGCTGTCTCTTGTTCCAGCTTGTAGATACACCGGACCGCCCCAGCTGTCAGTGGTGGCAGCTTATCCATCAAGTTATTTTTGTCTGTCTGATTCAATGGAGTATAGGTGGGTTGCCCTAATCCCTTGTGGAGCAGTGGGAATTGTGTTACCCCTTTCTTGTGCAAATATGATGCTGCTTGAGTTCTCCTTTTCAATGTGTCAGCTACACAGTGTCACTGGTGTCTGGCAAGTTTCTTAAGAAATATGCTGATTTATGGTCTTCATTTATGGGCAGTACTGATGTGAGGGGTGGATATAGGTTTAAATTTGGCCCCAGACAATCTGCTATCTCTCCTACACATGGTCCTCTGGTATCCATTTGTGGGGCTTGCGTTTCCTCTTCTCCCCCCTCTTCATCACCAATGTCTACCAATCTGTCTCCCTGTCACTTTCTCCACTGTCGTCATCCTGAAGTATGAGATCAAAACTCACTCCCTTAACAGGCTTACATATGTTCCACGTATTAACTCTGGCAACACATCTCTGCCCCTGGTCTCTGGGGTTATTGTCCCACACCCTTCTCCCCATATCTCTGGCATCATATTTCTGCTAATATTTTTGTTAATCTCCTTCCTCAGTTTTCCAATTTCTTCTCTTTCTCTTGCCATTCTCCTGTTCTTCTCATTTAGCATCTGTACACACTCATCCCTTTCACCAACCCCCTTTACCTTCTTTGTCATTCCTGTTCCTCTCTCTGCATCTTCTCTGCTGCTTCTCTCCATTCCCTCTCTTTCTCCCTTTATGTATTTTGCTCTATCTCTTCCTGAGTCTACCTCCTGACTTCCTCCCTGGCTGCGTCCTTCATTTCTTCATGCTACCTTCAAATAATTATTTTCAGAGCCTTTCCCATCGAGTTTCAATAATATTTGTTCCTCCTACCCATTTCTCTGGTTCCAGCATAGTCTCTCCACTCTCTCCATTACCTATGGGTACTCTTCTTGCCCTGTGAACATCTACCTGCATGCATCTCATGCTCTGGAGCTCTTTCTTACCTGTTCTTAGCAGCTTTTCTAAGCTATGTAGCCATCTATACTCTTGTCTCTGAGCTGTGTCAAGCTTCATTCTCCATTTGCACTAATGGCGCCTTTCCTTTTACCAATTTCACCCTTCTCCAACTATCATCACTTTCCTCATAGGGGATTCATACCTGGGATTACTATACCCTACAGCTGCTTTGTACCGGGTATATTCCTGAGATCGTCGAGACAGGTGTGCTCTCCTCACATGGAGGCAGTACTGTGAATTGTGTGTGGATGCCTGCCTCCGCTGGTGATGGCAGAGCTGTTGGCTGTGGGTAAGTGTTTTCCTCAGAGGGAGTAAGCAGCAGCAATGTGGGCTGTTCCTGCTCCCACAGCCATTCCTTCTTAGGCCCCTCTCTTTGTTCCTCAAAGGCCTTCCAGTTCTAATGCACCTAGGCTGTTCTTGAGCTTCCTGCCCTTGGGTGTGGCATGTAAGTATGTGCACATGTGTTGGAGTACATTTTTACAGTGAGTGCCCTCTTGTGGCCATGACAGGTAGATCTTCCCAGCAGTCCCTTTCACCCACTTAGCATAATACCTAATGATTTTGGAACTATGTCTAGGGAATGTTTTGCATAGGTGAATTATTGGCCTATCTGACATGGTGACAACTTTGAAGCAGAGCGCAGCTTGGCACTTTCACAGAATAAACAATGCAAAATACTGGTCAGCTTACCAATAATTGGAACAGAAATAGTCTTTGGAATTCTCTCACACTTTTCCCTTACTCACACATCCTCCCTACTTCAAATATACACCACCTATTAAACCAGACTTTATTTTCTAGGGCCTAGACCCAATATCCAAATCCTACCTCTGGGTCACAGCAACAAAATCAGCTCACAATCTAAATGTTCCTACTTACCCCATCAACCTCTATCAAACAATACTATCTGCTACTCTCACAACACACAAAAGAAAAACCCACCTCTACAAAACCTGTCTGACAACACAATGCCAACAATCAACAATTTAATCAATAAAAACACAATACAACACAATAAAATACAGATGCCTTCCAGTTTCTTTCTTTTGCCCTGGGGTATCCTTACCTCTCTGTATCTTTAACTCTACCCTCAAAAGAAGGTTGGTCCCTCAGGGGCCCTACCGTGCAGTCTTTGAAGACCTTATATAGGACTATCCTTAATCAACTTCAGTTTCTGAATATCATACAATACATTTCCCACCCCTCAATTGTTGCCATGAACATAGCATACTCACTTTCTTTTCAGTGGACCTTTGAGGGTTGTGGGACTGGGGTACCCTCAATTTGCCAGCTCCACCTGTTGCTTCCAGAGGGTGGTGGGAGACCAGGCAAGGTTCCACTGTAAAGCCGACCCCTGCTGTCCTTCCGGTTAAGTTGTGCACAACCAAAAAATAAAATATGCCCTCCAGACCAATTTGCGGTCCAAAACATATTGTGACAGGACACCCCAATGTCCACAACCTCCAACCCAACTCTGCTACCAGATGATAACCAGAGGTCAAAAGAAAAACAGCCCTCTAATTTGTAATTGCCAAAAAAGAGACAACACAGAGTGATTGTGGTATGCCTATTGCATGGTAACCCAGCTTTATTGCAATATAGACTAGGGGAAAGACATGATTAACAGCCAACCTCTCACTCAAGAATTTCTCCACATCTTAACAGGAAACAGACGGTATTATAGGCATTTTGATATCAGAGTTATGAAAACCTATTGTTCCTAGTCATTGGCTCCCTCTACTAAGCTACATATATAATTCTATGTGTCCACAACTAGTGATTGGACAATACTTATCTAAGATCCCACCCATAAACCATTCCATAAAATGTGCTGCCTCAACATACTTAAATATTAGCAAGCTCTTAATGACTTCTCAGTGAAAAAAGACATTTGCTCATCGGTTAGGATGCAGTCACACTCTCCATGAACTTGCTGCATGATGACATGTTCTATGTAGATGGGAAGAGAAGACAAGCATATCACCTTTGTTTTTGAATTAAATTAAACAGCCCATATTGTCCCCGCCATGATGTCTGGAGTCTCAAGGATCTGTTCTTGCAACCGCGCCATCCTGGTCTTGACACATTTATGAAAAACTATTATTATGAATCATCTGCTTTCACCATGTGCACGGTAATTACTTGTCTTTATAGTCACATTGTGTTTCTTTGTCACGTCTAGCTGATCGCAGAGACATTAATCTGCCAACTACTTATGAACTTCCTGGAATGTTTAGTCCATCCCATAGACTTGAAATGGTCTGCTGTGTTATCATAACTTAATTTTACCTTGACAGCTGGTGCACACAATGGTATCTTGTTCTGCCATGTAACCCTCCCCTGAGAACCCTTGGGTTTTCACATTCCTTGGAAGCATCTAGGTACGCTACCACAGCATTTCCCTGAATTAAATGTATTTGTTGAAGCATGCTTAACTGTGACCTTTCCTTAAAACTATCTTGTGTACATGCCCTCCTGTCACCTAATCTATTCTATTTTTAAAAACACTGATTGTGCAAGTTAATGCCTCATCTGTCCCCTACTTGTGTATTGAAACAAACTATTGTTTGTGCCAGCTGCATTTCCAGGAGAATTGAAAGTGCAGTTCCAAATGTGTACTTTCTTATCTTATAATTTTGATACTTCTGAGCGAGGCTTGGGGGCAGAGCCTGAGCATGCTCTCTAGTCAATAATTTCCCCACTGAAACTACAATGCCCAAGACTACACAGAGTATCAACCAACCTAGATACAGATGCAGCAAATACCACAAACATAACAGACAGTACAACTGCAGGTACAGCAAACACAAGTACAAGGACCAGTACCATCACCAGTACCACAAAATACAGTAGCACAATGTGGCACAAACATATAGTCACAGGCACCTACAGTAGGGGGGTGTGACAGTGGTGGGAGGGAATCCTTACACTGGAACAGGACTGAACATGTATCCACAATAGGACAGCCTACAGAGCGACTTGATGTGCATAATTCTATCAATTACCCAGACCCACAAGACGAATCGAGGGTGGGAATTACCATACCTGACAAGAACTTTTCCTTCTTGGTTGACACTGGAGCAACGAAATCCTGTGTTAAAGAGGAGAATCCCAATGTCTGGAATATCAATGGATGCACAAGGATTCTCTGGGGCTATGCCAATGGTTTCTTTTACAGATAAATTGCCCATAACAATAGGAGAGCATGAGATGGCTATGCCAGTACTATATTCCTGGAAAACACCAATTTACATATTGAGAAGAGATCAGATGAGCAAGCTAAACATGACAATTTCTTTCAATGAAGAGGGAATAATATTTTTGACACCAGGTAATAGTTTTGTGAATGTGTGCAAGTCGTAAGACCGTTTTATGGTCAGAAGGCACAAAGACGGGTGTCGCTAAACCCTGAGGTATTCATTTATGAGGTACAGGTGCTGATGGCATAGCTTCCCCGAATACAAGACAAATTGTTGCAATTACCTACATATTTTTGGTTTAGACCAGAGGTACCCACAGACTTGGTAGAAGGATAGATACTTAAATTTGAATTGGGCACAGCAGTAGTGAGAGGACAGATGATTTGGCATAGGACAGACGATGAAGGAGTAAGCTGGCGCACAGTAACAGTGTTTGATTCAGCACACAAACTGAATGACTTAACTAATGACAAACTGTTTGCAGATTATTATTCAGATAGAAAGTTGATTTTTCACATTTGCATTACATATCAATTGAAAATAGAGTTTAGAGGTGTTGCCCAAATAACGTTATTGCGGGGGAAAATGTAATCATTTTTGGAGGAAGATCTGGCAAAGGTGCCGAGTTCATTGCAAACAGTGATCCGTATGATGTTGGCTTGTTAAAAGGGGCAGGAGCAGTCAAAATAAAACTGAATAAAGGTGCTATTTTTCCATGAGTCAAACAGTATCCCATTAGAAAAGAAGCTGACAATGGTATCTATGAAACTATTGCCACCTTGGGGCGACAAGATATTTTGGTGCCTTCAGAATCACCATGTAATATGGTGGTGTATCCGATAAAAAAAGGTGAAAGGAGGGTCTTGGAGAGTCATTCAAGATTTGTGCCCATTGATCAATGTTGTTGAGACAGAATTCCAATTGGTGCCAAATCCAGCAATGATATTATGTAACATACTGCCTACAGCCCAATATTTTACAGTGATTGATTTGAAAAATGCTTTTTTCCCCATTCCTCCGCAAGAAGATTCACAACATTGGACAACGTTTACTTATCGTGGAATTAGATTGGAGCACAGTTGCCTCCCACGGGGGTGCTGTGATTCCTCCAGTGTGTTCAATAGGGTACTGAAGATGGATTTGGGAAACATACAAATGGATAGCACAATCATATAGTATGTTGATGACCTGCTTGATTGCAGTACCACAAAGGAAGAGTGCAGGACAGACTCTGTGAAAATAATTCCAGTACTGGCTGAAAAAGGGAACAAAGTGGACAAAGAGAAAATGGAATATTGTCAGGAAGAAGTATTGTACTTGAGCCAGATAAAATCAAAAGAGGAGAGGAAGGTGACACCAGAAAGCACAGAAGCCATTACCAATGTGCCCCAACCAAATACAGTAAAAGAGCTTCAGCAGTTTTTAGGACTCTGCAATTACTGTCACATGTGGTTTTATGAGTATGGTGCCCTCTTAGAGGGACTGAAAGAAGCACATAAAGAGAAGAGTGAGATTATATGGAGAGGTGAGATGACAGATGCTTTTGATGAATTAAAACAAGCAATAAGCACAGCTCCCGTGTTACGGATCACAGATTATAGTGAATATTTTTTCCTATTCTCTCTTTCAAATGGAGATGTGATGGTGGCTGTTCTCACACAGAAATCTACAATGCGACACCAACCTCTGGCATTTTACAGCGGGCTCTTGTATCCAGTAAAGCAAGGTCATTACCCATGTAAGCAAGCATTGGATGCAGCAGCATTTGCTATTGAGAAATTGTCCAATGTAACAATTGATTGTTCAGTTACATTATATGTTGAACATGCTCTTTTTGCCATTCTTGAAAAGCCCAAAAGCACATTGACTACCCAGAGAGCATCTGCTTTTGAGGTCATAATATAAAATCCATTGATTAAAATTGTTAGGTGCCGTATGGTGAATTCTGCAAAATGTATTGCTGAAACAGTGCAAAAGGGAGATAATGTAGATGTTTGCACTACTTACACTCATTATTATGATGATGTGCACCATGTAAAATAAAGTGGCCAGGGGGTATAATTCTCTTCATTTATGGTTTCTCAATGATTATGATATGATAAATCCACAAGCACCTGTCCACAAGTGTTCCTAGATAAGAAAAGTACTGAACTAAAACATAGTGGGAAGTGGTAGTAAAGGCAAAAGAGGTTGGAAAGTTTGAGGTAGTGGAAATTGAAATATGGCCAGCACATTTTTCAGCACAAGTGGCATAATTGGTTGCCATGATTATAGCTGTTGAAGCACATAAGAATGCAGCAGCAACTTTGTATTCTGATTCCACCTACATGACAACAGTACAATCAGGTTTGTCACATTGGAAAAGGGGGCTGTGAGTACACAGGCAGCATACTGGTACACCACGCACCATTGTTAGAGAGGTTGCTAGAGTCTCTTAAATATCCCTTAGCGATTGCAGTGGTGATGTGTGCAGCACACATGGGAGGTGCAGACCTGATTTCCCATGGCAACAAAGCTGCAGATGAAGAAGCAAAAAGGGCAGCATATTTCCCCGAGATATTAGGCATTGCAATTGCCCAAAATAAATACACATGTAACATGGTAACGAAAGAATGTTTTAATACAGTGCCAGTAACACAAATTACAGAGCTGCATGGACGTGTGCCACAAGAGGAGCTGGATTTCTAGAAGAAAAGGGGTCCTCATTATCCCCCGCAGAGTTGAATTGGTGACAGGATAGAACAGGGAAACCTGTCATGGCAATTGAGTTGCTCACAGTAACGCTGTAAGTTACATTACCCAGCACATACATCAGGGGAGTGTCTTCCAGCAACTATTTCAGATGATTCGTTCATCCCAAATTTAAATGAACATGTGGCCAATTTCATTATTCATTTATTTTTTTTCAAAAGTGTACTGCCGGTCATACATTAAAAATGGTGAATGGAGCAATACCCTGTCCTACTGGACCATTTCAGCATATGTCTATCGATTATGTGGAAATGCTCCAAAATTGTACCAATATATGAAATTGGTAGTATGCCCTTTCTCCCATTGAATAGAAGCAGCACCATGGGCACATCCAGATGCCATATTGACTGCAAAATTCCTTGCACAAGAGGTATTTCCTTGATGTGAGTATGTGAAGTGCTATGCTCCAACAATGGACCCCATTTGGTAAATGAAGAGTTTCAGAAGATTACTATTGGGAATAAGACACCAATCCTCATCTGATTTTCATCTCCAAGCAAACAGGATTTTCAAGCACTGTAAACTGCCTCTTGAAGGAACGCATTGAAGAAATAAATGAAACGTTACATAAAAATTGGTTGCATTACCTTTCTTTGGCTTTTCTTGCCTTAAGCAATCAGCCATGCTATAACCACCACCTGACATCATATGAGCTGGTGACAGGATGAAGAATGAATCTTCCAATTGCTCCTCCTACACATGCTCAAACAGATGCTGAGAATTCTGCAACAGTGTTTGCTAGTGAAATGCACGAATCTTTGATGACTATGATTAAATCACTTAAATATCTCTCTCGACAGGTGAAGACAAGACAGGGGGGCTCAACAAGAATCACCAATACCTGTGTTCTTCTCCATCGCAGACCCGCTTCCTCATTGCCTCCAACCCTCCTCCCGCCTCTCAGACCGCCCACCACCCCTGATTGGCTTCCCCGTGCTTTGGTCTGGCCTAGTTACTCGGCCCTCGCTGCCTCGCCACTCTGTTCCTTGGCCAGGTGAGTGGAACATTGCTTGAGTGCGCTGCTCATTTGCTTACATTTCAAAAGATTTCCCTGTCTCGATGTTACTCGTGTTCTTCTCCCTCCCGACCCACCTCCTCATTGTCTCCCGCCTCCCAGCCCACCTACCCCCCCTGATTGATACTTCCACCAGTCATAACTGACTGTCCCAGGGCAGCCCTCTACCCATGCAGCCCCTGTGGCTAAGGGCATGAGGCAAATGGTGGCTACTACAGAGGCGACTCCAGATAGTGTCTGCAGGTGTCGGCAGTGGAAGCCAGTGGTCAGCAGTCAACCATCAGCGACTAGTAAGGTAGGAGGGGCCCGGATTAGGAATAGAGCAATCACTCTACCCTGAAACCCTGCCACATAGCAACCTTACATACACTAGAATAATTGTGTTGTCTACAGTATTATACATTGCATTGTGAACCTAGACCTTTCTCCCACTATACAGGACTCTCAGTTCTAGGTGTGTTTTTTCTGTGGTAGTTAAAATTGCACTCCAAAAGTACTATAAATTGCATTGTGGACATAGGCCTTTCTCCCACTATACAGGGCTCTCAGACACAGTTGTTTTGTCTCCAGTGGTCAAACTAAATTTTATAGTAGAGCTGTTTTTGACTTTGCCTTCTTAGCAAATCATTCATCCAGAAAATTATTCTACTACTGTCTGAGCTCTTGTCTTTCTGTTCAAACGTCTGCTATCACTTTGTCTCTCTTTGTCTCATCTGCTTGTGCCCCTCCCTGTGTCCTTCCCTAGCATTCTCTGCACCCCCACCTCTCATCTCCTTCCTCTACTCTACCTACCTACTCCATGGTGCTCTCTGTCTCTCCTATCTTTTAAAACTGCTTCTCTATTCAATATCCTGCTCTCCTCACTGAATCTGGTAGGAAGACATTTTAAAAGGACATCCTGGTCTCCAACACAGGCAAACCCTCACATACATCCTCTTTGTTGTTCCCTCGCCAGACCTATGGACTCTTCATATGGTCTCTGTGCTTTCTCCTTTCTCTTCTTCTCCCATTAATGGTGGAACCCGGTGGGAGACCTTCCGGATCTCCTTACATTCCTCTTAGGTCATTATTAATGTTTACCTGAATGGTACCATCTTAGTCCAAAGCCCTCAGGCCAACCGTCTCCTCTTTGTGAGACGCTTCCCACACCTCATGAATTTCAGATATTCTCCTGCTGTCTCCTCTCTTCCCTCCATGGCTTCCTCCATTCCCTCCATGGCTTCCTTGCCTCCCACTGCTGTCTCCTCTGTGGCTACCTTGCCCTCTCCTCCATCCGATTCTATCCCCCCTTCGGGCTTCTATTAGACCTCCGCAGAGTGTATGTCTGATTTGTATCCCTCCCCGGTAGTCTTTCAAGGACAGCACCTTTCTCCATATTGCCACTCTAAACTCTCACTCAGCTGTCAAATACTCCTCTGACATCTGCCGCCTCCTTGAAGAACTCAACCTCGATGTCCTTGGTCTCACTGAGACTTGGTTCATGGCCAGCTCTGTCACAAGCATCAACAGTCTCCTCCCTGATGGCTACAAATCTTCTCCACACCCAGGGTCAATCGTTCCAGAGAGGGTGTAGCCCTGATCTTCCCTGAGTGGATTCCTGCCTCTCTCATTCCTATGCAGGCCTACTCTTGTTTCGAGTGCCTTGTCAGCAGGTTCTCTGTCTCCTAGCCATTCCTGTACAGTGGCTACAATCTATCGGCCACCTAGTCAGATCTCCTCCTTCCTCTCTGAGTGGGCGGACCTCTCCTCCTCCCTCCTGGTCTCGACCACTCAACTCCTCCTTCTTGGTGACTTTAACATCCACCTGGATGCTTCCTGTCCTTTCTCTGGCCTCTTTCGTGACCTCTTCAACTCTCTCACTCTCTATACTCCCCTCTGGCCAGACTCACTCTGCAGGGCACACTCTGGATGTTCTGATCTCTACAGACCTTCCCCTGTCTAGCCCTCTCAGCACTTCTCTCCCCTGGAGTGATCACTTTCTCCTTTCCTCCCAGCCCACTCTCTCCAACCCTTAGGCCAAGCCAACTCTAGCACTGTCACCTGCCTTCTTGGCTATCTGACCAATGAAGTGTGTCTGTTGAGGCTTTCGCTGCCACTTTCTCATCCCCCTGCCCCTTTGGCTGACTCACACCCTGACACATCCCTTTCCATGCTCCACTCTGCTATATCTGATACTCTCGATGTTCTTGTCCCTGTCATGAGGATCTGCTTGAAGCCCAAAGCCAAGTGAAACTCCTGGTAGGACTCAGACCCCGACAAACTGGCCTGTCGCCTGTTCCAATGGCAATACCGGCTCTCTGTCTGCACCAAGAAGAGAGCCCACATCCAAGCCTGCATCTCTGTGGCATCCAACAACTTGGCCAAACTCTTTAAAATCTGCAAGGAGCTAGCCAATCCTGCTGCAGTCTCTACCTCTCCTGTCCCCTCCCAGGCCCTCTGCACAGCCCTGGCTTCTCATTTCATCTCTAAAACTCAGGACATCCTGTCCTCTCTCTCTTCCTCTCCCTCTCCTCCCTCTACTCCTTGCTCTTCCTATGGCCTTTCTTTGGCCACCTCATCCAGGGCTGTCAGAAGATGTGGTGAGGCCTGGGGCAAAAAATTTGGTGAGGCCCCCTTACAATTTTTTGCACTCGGCCAGCGGCGGCACATCCGCAAACAGGAGACTCAAGAAATCTACCCTTGAGTTTCTGTGCAGGATCCCAAATGTGGTTTATTACTACAACTCCAAATCAACTACAGCAAAGTTAGATTTCTCTACTGAAGAAAGGTTCATGCCAGACTAACTTTTTTATCATATGAATAAATATATATAAAATGGCATGAGCTCTCCACTGCGCCACCTCCGATTCTCTGAGGGTCAGTCACTTTTCCAAGCAAAGAGTTGAGGGCAGATCTCTTTCTTCTGCTCGGTCCTCCCTCTGGAAACAGCCTCCCTGCCTCACTGAAACTTGAGGAGAACCATCTCCGGTTCCAGAAGCACCTCAAGACCTGTCTCTTTGCTTCTGCCTTCTCTCTTCCTCTCCCTTGCTGATCACCTGCCTGATCCATGCACTGGTCACCTGGTCAAGCTCTGAATTTGGGCCCAGGTCCCTGCCTGTCCTGTTGTAATCCCGCACTGCCTCTTGGCTCCCCTGCACTTGTGGTCTGTATCTGTAACCCTACAGTCCCTCTCTTGCACTTATTCTCCACCCGTTGGCTGCACTTATGAGTACCCACACTTGCCACCCGTTGGCTGCACTCTTGTTTCTCTTTTGTTCCTGCACTTCTGCATCCTACCCCACCCTTGGCACTTCTCCCCTCCCCCTTTCCCTGCTCTTGCGTGATCTGAATGACACAAGGCCTAGTAAGATCTGTGTTTTGTCATACTCTTTTGTTTCTCCCTCCTTGCCTTGTCGCTCCTAGAAACACTTGTGTACAGGCACATTATAAATGCCATATCATATCATATCATTAAGGAGCACCCTACCCCGTGTGCGCATTAAAACACACATCATACACAGTGAAAAATGATGTACAGTGGAGGCTGGAACATTTCTGAACTTAAGAGGCTTAAATGTTTGTGCCAATTAGGCAGGATCAACAGAGCACAGTGAGGGAGCCCATACCAAACAAGGGTTGCTTGAAGAGGGTTCTCACTCTCAAGAAAATGTTTGAAACATTGGGTTAAAAGTATGCATTTTAGAGCACTTTCTTTGCAAAATTGGGTAGAAATCCATACAGTTTGCAATTGATTTTGTATGGAAGCACATGGAAATTCCCAATAGTTGCAAATCACAAATTGTGCATAGGAACAATTTCCAATACATTTCATGCCACCTTTCCACACGAGATATGCTAGTATACAAATATATTCATGCTGATTGTTCTGATTATGTTGATGCAGGCTGTATACATATATGCCATTATTACCATTTACGGACTCCCAGCCAGTAAAAATGCCATGCCACAGAAAGTATATCCAGGCTGACTGTGTACCATAAGTGTTATTACCGGCTAGATTGGCCTACATTCAATGTGGGCAAATTTAGTCAAGTAGTATATTTGCTTTAACCTTGATGCATAGTCCTGTGCATCAAGGGTAAAGCAAAAAGAGCACTGGCAATGCTAACCGTTTGGGCATTCGTGTAGGCATGGGAAAGGCACTTCTGTATTGGTATTAGCTGGCCATTGATAGTGCCAGTGCAAAATGGTTTGAGTACCTGAGCAGCTAATAGCAGTGCCTGGTAAATGCATAATACTTATACACAAGCCAAAACTGTGGATTTGCCAATGCTTATTTTTAAAAGAACTTCAGCAAAAGACACGCAGGGTGTTTTTAAATTGAGTGGCCAAAGGCATACCTTAGTAAGACAGTTTTATTACACCAGTTTTCGTGTTTACAACTCCAATGAAGTCATGAATTCTCAGAAGACTCCTTTGAGGAAACGCTTGCAGGCACATTGAGGGCAACGTTTGATGGCAAGGCATGTTTAAAGCTAGCTCAAAGAGTTGCAGTAAGGGGGTGTTTTGGGTGGGGAGGGCAGGAACTGGGTGAAAATTGCCATAGGGATTAGCATGGGCATGAGAAGTCATTTCACTGTTAGCACCTGCATTCATATCCATACATTTTTAGGTAATTGAAATCGTGATGTGGTGATAGCACGTGCGTGCTAGGGGAGTGATTAGAAGGGAAGTGCTGACATGAGATATCTCATTCTCACAGCAGCCCTTAAGTGTGATGTTTCAGAAATGAAGGCAAGAGGTATCTGCTTGTAACATTGAAGCTTCACCAGAATATTCTCATTCGAAATGTGGAAAGATGTTAGGTGCCCCCACATAAGGATGTTTGCCCCTTCCTCACAGCCTCTGATGTTAGCGTCTCTCCCAACATTTGAAGTGTTAGTCCCCTTTCCCCCCTGACATTTTAGCCTAGGTGCACCTCTGATGCCATGAACCCACCCTAAGGGTTAATGAAGTGGCCCCCAGGGCGGCTACATTTAGGGGTGGTGCTGAACACACACTCACAAAAAACACTTTCACCCATGCATTCATCCACCAGTAACACAACTCCATACATGCATGTATACATAAAACCAAACACAGCATTGACACAAACACCAACATGCACGCATGCATTCATACATACACATATACATACTAATTTAATTTAAATACACATATACACTTTTAATTTAAAATAAAAAACACTTACCTTACCTCCATGCACCCTTAAAAAGCATCCAAGCAGCCGACACGTAGACATGCTGACTGACAAGAGAGAACGCCTCTCCCATCAGTCAGCATGATCACGCTGGCAACATGAACACACTGGCTGGCAGGAGATGAGTCCTCTCTTATCAGCCAGCGTGGTCATGCTGAGCAACGTGAACACACTGACTGACAAGAGAGAACTCCTCTCCCATCAGTCAGCGTGGTCACGCTGAGCAACGTGAACACAATGACTGACAAGAGAGGACTCGTCTCCAATCAGTCAGTGTGATCACGCTGACAACATGAACACACTGACTGACAGGAGAGGAGTCCTCTCCTATAAGTCAGCGTGGTCATGCTGAGCAACGTGAACACACTGACTGACAAGAGAGAACTCCTCTCCCATCAGTCAGCATGGTCACGCTGACAATGTGAACACACTGACTGACAAGAGAGAACTCCTCTTCCATCAGTCAGCATGGTCACACTGACAATGTGAACACACTGACTGACAAGAGAGAACTCCTCTCCTGCCAGTCAGCATGGTCATGCTGAGCAATGTAAACACAATGACTGACAAGAGAGAACTCCTCTCCCATCAATCAGTGTGGTCACACTGAGCAACATGAAATCACTGACTGACAAGAGAGAACTCCTCTCCCATCAGTCAGCGTGATCACGCTGGCAACATGAACACAATGACTGATAGGAGAGGATGCCTCTCCCATCAGTCAGCGTGGTCACGCTGAGCAGCATGAACACACTGACTGACAAGAGAGGACTCCTCTCCAATTAGTCAGCGTGATCACGCTGACAACGTGAACACACTGGCTGACAGGAGAGAACTCCTCTCCCATCAGCCAGCGTGGTCACACTGAGCAACTTGAACACAGTGACTGACAAGAGAGAACTCCTCTCCCATCAGTCAGCGTGGTCACGCTGAGCAACGTGAACACACTGACTGACAAGAGAGGACTCCTCTCCAATCAGTCAGCGTGATCACGCTGACAACATGAACACACTGACTGACAGGAGAGGAGTCCTCTCCTGTCAGTCAGCGTGGTCATGCTGAACAACGTGAACACACTGACTGACAGGAGAGAACTTCTCTCCCATCAGTCACTGACTGACAAGAAAGAACTCCTCTCCCATCAGTCAGCATGGTCACGCTGACAACGTGAACACACTGACTGACAACAGAGAACACCTCTCCTGCCAGTCAGTGTGGTCATGCTGAGCAACGTGAACACACTGACTGACAAGAGAGAACTCCTCTCCCATCAGTCAGCGTGATCACGCTGGCAACATGAACACACTGACTGACAGGAGAGGAGTCCTCTTCTGTCAGTCAGCGTGGTTATGCTGAGCAATGTGAATACACTGACTGACAAGAGAGAACTCCTCTCCCATCAGTCAGCGTGGTCACGCTGAGCAACGTGAACACACTGACTGACAAGAGAGGACTCCTCTCCAATCAGTCAGCGTGATCACGCTGACAACATGAACACACTGACTGACAGGAGAGGAGTCCTCTCCTGGCAGTCAGCGTGGTCATGCTGAGCAACGTGAACACACTGACTGACAAGAGAGATCTTCTCTCCCATCAGTCACTGACTGACAAGAGAGAACTACTCTCCCATCAGTCATTGTGGTCATGCTGAGCAACATGAACACAATGACTGACAAGAGAGAACTCCTCTCTCATCAGTCAGCGTGGTCCCGCTGACAACGTGAACACACTGGCTGACGGGAGAGGAGTCCACTCTTATCAGCCAGCATGGTCATGCTGAGCAATGTGAACACACTGACTGACAAGAGAGAACTCCTCTCCCATCAGTCAGCGTGGTCACGCTGAGCAACGTGAACACACTGACTGACAAGAGAGGACTCCTCTCCAATCAGTCAGCATGATCACGCTGACAACATGAACACACTGACTGACAGGAGAGGAGTCAGTCAGCGTGGTCATGCTGAACAACGTGAACACACTGACTGACAAGAGAGAACTTCTCTCCCATCAGTCACTGATTGGCCAGAGAGAACTCCTCTCCCATCAGTCATGGTGGTCACGCTAAGCAATGTGAACACACTGACTGACAAGAGAGAACTCCTCTCCCATCAGTCATTGTGGTCACGCTAAGCAATGTGAACACACTGACTGACAAGAGAGAACTCCTCTCCCATCAGTCAGCATGGTCACGCTGACAATGTGAACATACTGACTGACAAGAGAGAACTCCTCTCCTGCCAGTCAGTGTGGTCATGCTGAGCAACGTGAACACACTGACTGACAAGAGAGAACTCCTCTCCCATCAGTCAGCATGGTCACGCTGAGCAACGTGAACTCACTGACTGACAAGAGAGAACTCCTCTACCATCAGTCAGCGTGATCACGCTGGCAACATGAACACACTGACTGACAGGAGAGGAGTCCTCTTCTGTCAGTCAGCGTGGTTATGCTGAGCAATGTGAACACACTGACTGACAAGAGAGAACTCCTCTCCCATCAGTCAGCGTGATCACGCTGACAACATGAACACACTGACTGACAAGAGAGAACTCCTCTCCTGTCAGTCAGCGTGGTTATGCTGAGCAATGTGAACACACTGACTGACAAGAGAGAACTTGTCTCCCATCAGTCAGCGTGGTCACACTGAGCAACGTGAACTCACTGACTGACAAGAGAGAACTCCTCTCCCATCAGTCAGCGTGATCACGCTGACAACATGAACACACTGACTGACAGGCAAGGAGTCGTCTCCTGTCAGTCTGCGTAGTCATGCTGAGCAATGTGAACACACTGACTGGCAAGAGAGAACTCCTCTCCCATCAGTCAGTGTGGTCACGCTGATCAACGTGAACACATGACTGACAAGAGAGAACTCCTCTACTATCAGTCAGTGTGAACACGCTGACAACATGAACACACTGACTGACAGGAGAGGAGTCCTCTTCTGTCAGTCAGCGTGGTCATGCTGAGCAACTTGAACACACTGTCTGACAAGAGAGAACTCCTCTCCCATTAGTCAGCGTGGTCACACTGAGCAACGTGAACACACTGACTGACAAGAGAGAACTCCTTTCCTGTCAGTCAGTGTGGTCATGCTGAGCAATGTGAACACACTGACTGACAAGAACTCCTTTCCCATCAGTCAGCGTGATCACGCTGACAACATGAACACACTGACTGACAGGAAAGGCGTCCTCTCCTGTCAGTCAGCGTGGTCATGCTGAGCAACATGAACACACTGACTGACAAGAGAGAACTTCTCTCCGATCAGTCACTGACTAAAAAGAGAGACCGTTATCCTCCGTTCCAGTCCCTAGAACAGGGGATGAATGCCACATTATTCCTACTAGCATAACACACAATAATGGAAAATCTTATTGAGTCTATGGGCCTCATTCCGAGGTTCGCGTTAAATTACTGACTTTACCGGCATGGCGGAAATACCGTATCCACGTTGGTAGCAGGGCGTAATTAGCACCATATTCCGACCTCGCGGGCACGAGCTTTCCGCCATGCCGGTAAACCCCCTAGCGCCATACCGGTAAAGGGCGCGTCAAACCCCTTACCGACAACAGCCGAGACGTAACTAACACCATCGCCCTCCACCTAGTGCGTAAATAGCGGTGGCCGTAATTAACGATGACCGTAAATTACAGGCACCGGTAAAAACTGCAAACGGAAATTACGTCATCGAACAGGAACGGGAAGCATCATGGCAGCCATCTTTAAAATCACAATCCATTGCATTCCTCCCCATACAGGACTCGTGTCGCATATTGTGATAGGCAAAATAGACTCCAGAGACCAGCATCATGCCAAAAGCATTATAAAAGGGTGCTGCGCGCATCAGGAAGGAGATATTCTCCCAGGATGAGCTCCAGGTACTCATTGATACTCTGCATGAACATGCTGAGATTGTTTTCAGCAGCGACATGCGCAGGCCCACCATCCTCAGGAAGAAGGAGATATGGGAGCTGGTCTCGCAGAGGGTGAGCGCTGTCGGAAACACCCCCCGCAGCACGACGCATTGCCGCAAACGCTGGGATGACCTCCGTCTGAGGGTGCGGGCCATCCTCTCAGCAAACCGCAATCTGGCCCTAGAGACAGGAGCCTCACCCATAAAAATGATGCCCTGGGAGGAAACATGTGCAGAGATGATGGGCACAGAAGCCATCGAAGGCGTTGGCGATATTAATTGCGGTGATCCTTCATCAGCTGACGCAGGTGAGTGCCATGAGTGTAAACAGTACATGCATCCCTAATGCAAGTCATCGCCAAGGGCTGGTCAAGCAGTCACATCATGTTTGGGTAAACCCCCTCCCTCCCCTCCAATGATGCCGTAACAACTGGGACCCAGGATGATGTAAGGTGCAAGGCTGACACCCATATTGGGCATGCCACACAAAAAGCTGGTCAATGTCAGTCACCACAGTACTCCGCCAACATGAGTGACCCTGCCGACAGTATGCTTTTCCCATCCAAGCAAAGATCACAGTCCCACTCAGCACCCAAATGTCACCAAAACGCTGCTATCCCATCGTAATACCATTGTCTGGAAGTAATTCTGACCCCCAGATCATTGCTCATGCTGTCTCTCTCTTGCCCCCCACAGGCACCGGTCATGAAAGTGAGGACCAGGAAGGCCCCCGGACAAGTACCTCCCGGGGCACAGGCAGGGGACAGCACACACCTGCAAGCAGGAAGAAGGCACATGCCACACCACCTGCCCCAGCAACCCCCATGGAGGGTACACAACCCCCATCCGCGGCCCTGGACATGCCTGCAGTTCTGCGGGACACATGCCCCACACTGCACCATGAGGAATCGAGTGCGTCAGGGGAGAATGCTGCCATGTGCATCCTCGATGTGCCAGCCAGCACATCACCAAACACCATCGACAACGTGGAGGAGCCCAATGACTATGTACAGAGCCCAGACACTCCCTCGTACAGCCAGGTTGCCCATAGCGACCCTGGGTCGAGTGATGGCCCAGGGCTCACAGGCGGAGGGTATACACCTGTCTGTCATGAGCCCACTTCCCCTGCAGGAAGTCCTGAAAGTCCTGCAGGCACAACAACACGAAGCCTGCCAACCACATCGCCCACATCGGCTGCAGAAACAGTGCGCTGCCAGCACCTCACGGGCATGATAGAGGAGTTTCTCCGGGACAACCGGGAATCAGGGTCGGTGCTACATAATGACCTTCAGGCCCTGGGCGAGATCATCAGTACCAGCACAAACCGCATCTGTGAGATGCTTGGCAGGATTGCTGATGCCCTGGAGGCAGCACCCCCCAGACCACAGCCCCAGCAGGAGGAGCCACCCTCCCAGAGCTCCTCCACGCAGACCAGCCCGGTCCGTAGGTCACTGCGCACAATGCGCCGGAATGGAAGGGATACCCCAGGCTCTGGCAGTGCCCATTGACCGTGCAGCCACACACATGTGGCCAATGCTGCACTGATGGGAACATTGTGGGGTTGTTGTGGGGGGAGGGTGAGGGGGTTGAGGGTGTGTGTGGGAGTTGGGGGGAGGGGAGGGGGTGAGGGTGTGTGTGGGAGTTGGGGGGAGGGTGAGGGGGTTGAGGGTGTGTGTGGGAGTTGGGGGGGAGAAGGAGGGGGGTGAGGGTGTGTGTGGGAGTTGGGGGGAGGGTGAGGGGGTTGAGGGTGAAGGATCTGTTGTACACGTTTGGACATCATCATACAATACACAGTTTGGTCTATCCTACAATACAGAGTGGACATTCATTATTGTGCATGTGCCTTTTAATGTCTCACAGTGCATATAGTACATGTATCCCCACACCCAGTGCCCAATGCCCTGTCATCCTCACCCCCTCAGCTGACTTGTGATTCAGAAATATTGCTCGATCAATGCTTGTCGCACGGAACGTCCCTCCCGTGCATCGGCACCGTGTTGCTGTTCTGCCATTCCTTCCTCCACCTCCTCCGCCTCCTCATCTGGTGGTAGCAGTCCCACGTCAGGGGGCAGTGGCACGTTCCGACGGATGCACATGTTGTGCAGCATTACACATGCCATGGTGATCTTGGACACCTTCTCGTGGCTATAGATGAGGGCCCCACCTGACCGGCTGAGGCAACGGAATCGTGCCTTCAGAAGGCCAAAGGCCTGCTCTATGACCACCCGTGTACGGGTATGAGATCTATTATAGTCCTCCTCGTGCCTGTTTTGGGGGTTGCGGACCAGGGTCATGAGCCACGGTTTCAAAGGGTAGCCAGCATCACCTGCATGAGAGTGAAATGAAGGTAAGTGTCAGTACATTCATGGTGGAGAACTGTGCTAGTCTTACATTGCAGCGGGTGATGACTGGCCGTGCACACATGTCCCTGGATACAGTCAACCCATTACTGGTCCGGCCATGTGTGCTGGCCAATGGAATGATGGAGGGGGTAGCTTCTCTCTGATGGGTCATGGTGCGCACTCATGTCTTGTTGCATGTGCATCGTTTATGCATGCAGCAGTGTTGGACTGCATTAATTGATGACTTGCATGAGACCTGCTGTAAGGGTGTGTTGGTAGTAGTTGGTAGCATACCCTTCATTCAGCACTGATCCCTATCATGGTGATTGGCAGCTATCCTATGGAGGTGCCGAACCAGTCACACGCGGTAGGATCCCTGTCAGACTAACCTCTATGCACTCCCATGGATGACTGTCCTTTGTGTTGAGATGCAGGAGTCAGCGACATGGTGCTATTGCACTGCATGGTGCACAATGGCCTTACGGTGTCTAAGGTCCACCGATGTGTGGTGCATGTGTTGTGGTCTTTGGCCAGGGTAACTGTTTGTCAGGTACCATTAGGTGTCGGCTCATATTCACTACAGTGTGGTTAGGTGGTAATGTGGCATGCCACTTGTCATGGGGCACAATGTTCTGTGAGGTGCACAATGTAGAATAGCGTTGTCATTCCCTCCCGGGTGGAGTATGCATCCCCCCCACTTTCCCTCCCGGGTGGAGTATGCACCCCCCCTTTCCCTCCCGGGTGGAGTATGTATCCCCCCCTTTCCCTCCCGGGTGGAGTATGCACCCCCCCCTTTCCCTCCCGGGTGGAGTATGCATCCCCCCCCACTTTCCCTCCCGGGTGGAGTATGCATCTCCCCCACCCCCTTTCGCAGTGGGGTATGCTGACAACCTACTCAGAGCCCCAATGCACTGCCATGGCCCATTACGGTTACTCACCAAGCAGCCAGGTACATTGTCCGGCATGTCGGCCCATGTAGCGTGGTAGTGTTGAGTTCCGCAGGACCAAGGAGTCATGAGTTGATCCGGGGTACCAAGCATTGCATTGTGTGATGGCTTTACTGGCATTGCACACTATCTGGACGTTGATGGAGTGGTATTGCTTGCGGTTGCGATACGGCAGCTCCATGGCATGAGGTTGAAGGGGGTGGCTCTGATGCGGGGTATTGGGGGCTGCCGGCGTGGTAATGGTGGCTGCACCGGTAGGGCATGCTGGCCCTGTCTCACCCTCCTGCTCCTCCTGTGTATCCTCTGTGGTGGGGGGTGTGGTTGCTGTGGTTGCTGTTGTTGCTGTTGTAGTAGTTGCTGACTTGCAAGTAGGGCCTCCAGCTCCAGGAATGCTGCTACAATTGGTATCATCTTGGTGTGGGTGGGGGTGTGGTGTGTGGGTGTGCTCCTTTTGTGCTGTGCCAGACTCTATTGCCTCCACCTGTGCTGATTGGGTGCACCTGTTCCTCTTCCAAACACTGATCAGGGTTGTTAACACCTTCCCCGCGATGCCGGTATTAACGCCATGGCGGTAAGGTACTTTGCTCCCTTGTGGAGGTCGTTATTTCCGTGTTCGCTTTGCTTGGAATCGGAGATGGTTTACGACTTCCCGTTATTTCCGCGATGGTTGTCGGGCACGCGACACTGGTCCGCTATTTACGCAATTGTAGTTTACGGTGGCGTAAATAACGGTGTGGCGGGTTAGAATGGCCCGTAACGGTAAAGGAAGTCGTTATTCCTTTACCGGCCTCGTTTTTCCCTTAACGCCAGACTCGGAATGACCCCCTATGTACTGAGAAATGTAAAGTACATGGAGTCTACAACAATATTTTTTTATTTCTATTTTTTAACTGTGAAAGATGGCTCCTAAAGGAACCTTTTTATTGTTTTTGTGTTTTGTTTTGTTTTATTTTTTTTGCAGGAGAGTTTAGAACAGAAGGTGTGGAGGGAAATGAGGAAAGAGGCACCAAGCACTAATATGGAGGGGCAGGTGGACAGGGGAAGATGTTGCACATGTGTTACATCTAAGTAGGTGGCACTGTTTCTCATGCCCCTTGATTACAGCTTCAAAAGCAATTCAAAATTGGTACCCTGCAGAGTGGTCTGTTGCAGTATATACAAAGGACTGTTGTCTTCAAAAAGATAAGGATCAACAGCCTCTTGTATTGCTTGCAAGGTTGCTGCTGGGATTTTGTGTCCCACAGAAGTAGGATGTATGGTTACTGTATTGGTTGAGGAAGATGATGTGGAGGTAGACAGCCTACTACTTGCTAAGAAAGGAACAGCCTTTCTGAGAGCATTGCAGTGATTGGATTGAGTGTGGCAGCGCATTGAGGTGCTCCCCTAGGAGTACTGTCCAGGTAGTCTGCGGCTGAGTGCACTCAGTGCATTTCACTTTGGTAGCTTTACACTTTGGTACATTCCCAACTGTGGTAAAGTACTGCCACACCCATGATTCTCTCTTGGTGCTAGAGGGAGGCACTACATCTACCTCATCTTATTGGTCCTCGTCATTGTCTTTGGAAGTACTGCACTTTTTTAGTTTCGTAGGTCCTCCAGCTGGTAGGGGTGGTGGCTCTTGGTAATAGCTGATGTCATGTTTAAGATAAATAGCAGCTTTGCTAATACTCTTCCAAGTATGTGCTCTGTACTAAATTGTGAATGGATAATGAGTGAGAATAGGTGCAGGAGCTGTGCAAGGGGAACATTTTGAACTTGAACGTTCCTAGATCAGTAGAAAGTACAGTTCCAAACTGTCCATGAAGCACAGACTCGATCGCGAAGTGCAGTCGCGTTTGTAATGTTGTCATCATGCCAGGCATACATGTGTGGCCATGTGACACTGTCCGAAAGATCCGTGATGATATCAGACGTTCAACAAATGCAAAACCGTGGAAAAAATAGCAAAACATGTACAGAAGTATAAAAAATGATGCTAAAATTTGGGAAATGGCAGCGTTTTAAGGCGAAACTGTGTAAATTGGACAAAAATGATGCTATATTATGTTAAGTATGATATTAGTAAGTTGTGGGAAATTAGCATGCACCGGTAAAAACCCATGAAATTCACTGAAACATCTTTGTTAAAGGGACATTATGGTTAAATTGCACTAATAGAAACGTATGAAATTCACTGAAAAAACTTTGTTTAAGTGATGCTGTTAAGTTGCACTAATAAAAAATGATGATGTCATGATGACATCACATATCTGGGAAACTTGTTTTTGTTCACTGAAATATCTAGGGCAGGTGATTTTGTTCACTGACAATCAGAATATTGAAATTTAAAAGGTGCTATATATCTAGATGTTAACCTTGTTGTATGTTTTTAAAGTACTTTCCATAGGGTTTGGTCTCAGATCGTGGTGCACATACATGGGCAATAAGCAGGCCTCAAACACAAAATTAATTTGTGTAAATGAAGATGAACTTTAATGTTATTAACATTTTCTGGTGATGATGTTTCTTTATTCCTTACTTTATTTCCCCTGTATGTTCCTCTGACTTGTATGTATTGTGGGTCTTAATATGTATTGTTTGTACTAACACAAGTATGCAGTAAGTCTTGAATTGTTGGCTAGTTATTACATGTTTATCATTACTCAAAACTCTGATAAGGTAGCATTCATTATTTTACTATGCAAAATTACAAGATTACAATATATTGTACCTCTATGGTGCATGCTGTAGCCATTGCATTTGTTTATGTATGATTAGGTTCCTGTATTAACAACAATCATTTTTTGTTTACATGAGTACATTCTTTAATAGATTAAGTAGTTCATGATAGGTCTCCTCATCGTCCCTGGCATCTTGTTACCAACATTATAAACACAACCCCTTGTTAGGACTTTTCATCAAAATTAATTTCATATGTGATGTCATCAGTGATGTCATCAATGATGCCCTGAGTGTTAGGCTTATCAGTGCATGGTGTTGGCGCGAGTTATGGTTGCTTAGCTTACCATAACAGGTGAATTTCTGAGGTTTTTCAGTTTTACTTGTAACCATAACATCCCTTTAACCAAGTTTTTACATTGAATATATATATAAATATATAGAGAGAATTTTTATTTTATTGTGTTTTAGCTCAACATGTGAACTTTTCACACAGAAAAGGAGTTAAAATCAAACAAGGTGTGAATATTCTAAATCAGGAGTAAAAATGTAGAGTTACAACCTACAAGTCATTTATTAATGTGACATGCCCACAGCACACCATTTCTTACTTGCCAAGTCAATTATCACTCATTAGTGGCGAGTGCAAATTTTGAAGCCTGTTCTTAATTACGTGCATCTACATCAGGGTTCTGAAACATGCAGATCTCCAGGTGTTTCAAACTGCCATGAACGTTCACCTTTAACTATGCTGGCTAGTGCTGATTGATGTTTATTTCTAAACAAATGGTGAGCCAAAGGTTGAAGATTTGTAAAATAAAAAGAAAGAAAATGCTCATCCCCGGCATCTCAGGTGACAATATTGCAGTCATTCTGCCCAGAGAGCCATAGTTCGCATCAATCTAGGCCCATCTGCTGTTGGCAATCACAGCATAGGAAAGCCTACTTTCTAGAGCACAGGATATTCGATTCAGATTCATGAAATCATTGTCATGGGCATGTCATTTTACCTTACAGAAGAAGGCACAACCAGCACTGGCATTGGAAATTGTGGTCACTTGTACCTACTCCTGGAGCTCTGCAATATGATTGTCGCTCTCCTCCTAAGAGTCTTCTAAGCTCTTACTTTCACAGGAGTTCTCACTGTTGCTTTCACTTGATGACTCAGACGATGATTCAATGACAGCCATGGGAGACCTGGAGGAGACAGATGGTGGATTCAGGTCGATGGGCTCATCAGGCATCTTGGCATAACGGAACTCAAACAGGTCCTTCATAGATGTGTAAATGTTGCAGATCCATTTTATTTTCCAATAGCTGGCTGTTCTCTTAACCAGATAAGGGTGTTAAACAGAAAGGATTATTTTCCTTAATTCATTTGACCAGTAATCAAAGACAGACAGAAGTGAGAAAAAATATACATACAAATACAATCAATCTAAATGACCAAATAACTTACCAACCAAAGCTGTGTGGTTCTTTTCTCAGTTTAATATAGAATTGTGGTGGGACCAAGCTTGATTTGCATATTGTTTTTTATTTATTTATTGGCATATCCCCTTTTGTAATGGCTTGGCAGGCGAAGAAGGATGGTCTGTTTCAGAATACCCCTCATTAATATTAATGAGATAAACTTGCACACAATGATTCTAAATGTATGCACATTTTTCCTCATGAATATTAATGAGGGGTATCCTGAAAACTCAACAGGATTCCAGCCCTCGAGGCCCGGAGTTGGACAACTCTGGTCTGGAGGGTTGCCCAGAGCAATGCCAGAAGTTAAGATTAATCCTAAACCTTGCAGCCATCACCTCTTTTTTTAGCTGTAGTCACCCCAAGTGGGACTGGTATGCCCAGTCGTGGGTCCTGTGCCTTCTGTGCCTAGAGACCAAGCTACTCCTCAGTGATGAGGCCAAACGAGGCCAAAACATATTTGGGGATACTTGTGGTCTTGTGCAGAAGTAATGTGAGAAAAAGCAGTTTGGACTGGTCTGTCCCCTTTTGTAATGGCTTGGCAGGCAAGCAAGGATGGTCTGGTGGGTTGCCCAGAGCAATTCAAGAGGTTAAGATGTATTCTAAACTTTCCAGCCTTCACCTCTTTTGGTTTGCGGTAGTCACCCTGAGTGGGGTGTGTATGCCCAGACAAGGGTCCCGTGCTTGCTAGACCAAGAGACCCAAGCTAGTCCTCACTGATGAAGCCCAACAAAGCAGAAACATGTTTGGGATGATCATGGTCTCGTGTAGAAGGGATGAGACCAAGCAGTTTGGGCGAAGGCCGGGGGTCTGGAGGCTTGCCCAAAGCAATTTGCAGAGGATAAGGTTCATTCTAAACCTTACAGCCATCACCTCTTTTGTTTTGCTCCAATAAAGAGTGTGGCAGAAACCACAGCTCGAGTATCTGAAATTGAGAGGGTGTTAGTGGGTGTGGCTGTCGGTAGTTTTGCTACTGGTACTGCTAGCTCTGTTTGACGGTAGCCCAGATATCCGGGATGGCCGAAAAATTAATACAAAAAGGATCCACCATAATCAAGTTTTAGATTCACCAAACACTGTGTTTTAGTCTGTGTATTTTCACTCATTGTATTATATCTTGTGCCTATTAAATGTTTCCCTACCTAGTTTACTGTCATGTATTATTCTCTGCTTTATTTATCTTCAGCTACCTTACATACCTACCTGAGCAATGTTATACTGTATTGATCTTTTTAGTTATATTGTATTATAAAATGTAAAGTGAGCCCACCTTTTAACTAAAAATGTGAAAGCACGGTTATTATAAAAGTCAATGAACTTTAGCTGTGGGTATAATAAAAAAATGCTATTTGTTATTATTTTATTGTATTAAATGTGATAAGTAGTCGTAAAATGACTGTGTTTGGGTACACTGAGTGTAGTATTTTAGCACATTTGGAGTACTGTTTTGATGTTATGAAGGAACTCAGCATTTCTTTCATCAGTTAGGTGTACTCCATCAAGACTATAGAAATTGGCCATGTAGAACTGCATGTTGTTCTTTGAAATACATAATGGATGCTCATGAATGCTGAAACTACTGTATTAACATTTCTCTGTGATTTCTCAATTGTACCATTAAATATGTTGATCCATCTCCATTTTTGCCTCTGAGTCAAATTGGAAAAGATAAAGATGGTGTGATGAAAAAGTTCCATTTGTTTTCCCATGTCTTGTTTCATCATTAAAGTAAGGGACACAGCTCATACATTTCCCAAATCATTTCCTCCACAATGAATTAGTATGACGTCTGACTGCCCTGTACTTAACAATTTTGGAAAACCTTCGAACCAACACATTCCCCATAATCCAAACCATTTAATTGTAAAATCTCTCAAACCTAGGTCCATGTTAATATTATGTTTCTCACGAAATCCAGCAACCAAAACAGCCAACTGTCTCCGATCAGCCACACATTTTTTAAACCAGCCACGATATATGCAGTTTTTCTCTGTTTCCATGAAAATGATTCCTGGTTTGAATTTCTAGTAGTTTGTATGAGCAGGTTATGTATGATGTGTGTGTTTTCCAGTTTGTGATTGCTTGATGTTACTGCTGTAATTATCCGCAACTTTACAGCAGCCACTCAGTGTGCAGCATTGCTACCCACGGGTAGATATGGTACCCTGTACAGCCGCGACTATATTGTGACTAATGGCACGTTGTGTGTTTGTGGATGTGTGGTAGCCGCGGCTATCCAACATTTTGGGTGGAGTAGAATCAGAGATGCATTGTGTGTTTTCAGGGATTGGCAGAGACCTGGGGAGTGGAGGATGATCATGGGGAGTGGAGGGGGCTGGTAGGCATTTCAGGGACACTTGTTTGGAGTTTGGGTGAGTGGAAATGCATATTTGTATTTGTATTTTTTATAGCTGCGGCTAACAGCAATCCATCATGCAGGGTTTTTCTATCACTGTGTCTATTGAAAAGCATGTGTGCAGCGTGTCAATGCTTTTCATCATTTTATTGGTTGTACGCATAGGCACGCTTATATTCAAAGCTGCATCCATAAACTATAAATTGTCTGTGCAATAATCACATTTTTATGTGGATGATACAGTAGATAATTTTATTTGTGTGTTTTATTTTATATGCTTAGGTGTTCTCTTATGTCATTTGAAGGTTTGAAGACCAATGTAGTTTGGTTTGGGGATTGCAGAAAAATGTATGTGTAGCCGCGGCACAAAGCAAGATCTGCAGCCGCGTCAAAAGCACAGATATGAAATAGGCAGGGTCCTTATAAAATAGACTTCTGTGAGTTTCAGTGTTTGTAATTGGTTTTTGATACTGTTCTATTTGTTTAGCTGTTTGTGATCGGTCGTAGTAAAAATGTGTCACCCATTGCAGTAGTTTTATTGGTATATAGTACTCTTTTTTGGGTATTAATTTTGGAAAGAATAAAAACCAAAATCTTCTGCCTTTTTATCTCTTTGATTCCAGAATTCTCACTGTGCACATGGCAGGAGTGTGGCTGATGTGAAAGTAAGTGTTAATCAATATTTATATTTGAAGGTTTATTTGCATTGTTGTGTGTGTTAGTTATATTAAGCATGCTATCAGGTGGTGTTTATGATAATTCTTTTCATCTGCTCTGAATGTGTGGCAAGTATTTTGTATGTATTATTTAACGTTCACTGACGTGGACCTCTAAAATTAGATTTGTTAATCAGTGGTATTTACATGCAGACATTTCGTTTCTGTATTTATGCTAGTGATGTTGGATGTCTATTTGATTGTATTTGTTGTAATTTTAATGCACTTTCATCTATTATGTACTCTTAGCTGTTTTGAGTTTTCTGTGATGTAGTACATTGGATGGTGTTTTGCAAGTTCATTGTAGTTATGTGTGTATTCATGTATTTTGTTGTAGGTTCATCATTCTCATTATCCCAGTGTACTTGCACCATATGTTGTACAGTTAATTCCTGTGAAAGGCCAACCCATAATCAAATCAAAGTGGTACTGCTGGAGATGGAAGCAGTACATCTGTAGTCAGTTAATGAAAAGCCTCCTTTGTGAACCTTTTTAGCATTTATGATGATTTTTCAAATGGAGTACTCCAGTGTTACAGGTGTTTTAAGACTCTGGCTATTGGTGATAGTACTTTTAATGTGTGTAGGTTGATTGTGCACAACCACCGCTCAAAGCTGCAGTGATGAGGGAAAACCACATGTAAGTCAATAAAGACAGCAGCCTATTTTTATTTTTTATTTGTATATAGTTCAAAGAACCTTTACAAAATAGCACATTATTACAAACAAAAAAAAATTCAAATAACCAGACAAAATACAAAACATCTCAATAAAACTGATAAAAGTAGAACAAAGCTTTAACACAATTTCCAAAAGAAAACAACCCAATTACAAACAAATTTAACACTGAAATAACAAAATCTATTTCTCAATTACTTTCAAAAACTCTACTAAGGCAAAGATTAATGCTCTCTCATTTCCTTGCATCAGTCGAGTCCAAAGAGATATCATACAATCTGCGTAGTTCACATTTATGAATCGTAGAAAAAGCTTAGTCCGTACATCTCTAAAATGTGGGCATTCTAAAATCAAATGTTTTAACGTTTCCTTCTGTTCACTGCACCTCGAAAAGCGACACTTCGTGGCGCCTGGATTAGTTCCTGCAATTCCCCAGAATTTTGTTCGTTCGAGAGTATGATATTGATTTAATCTAAATCTCATATAATACATTCTGGTTTTATTACACGGAAATAACGCTATATAATCACAACAGCCATCTCTTTTGTGTAGGAATTTTGCATATTCCTTATAGGTACTCAAATTTGATATTTCATCTAGAGTTTTACACCAGTCGTATGCAAATAATTTATGTTTAACATAGTTAGGACGTATAAGCAAATCATCACGATCAGTACCCAAATTATTTAAAATTTTAGCCATTTAGCAGCCTATTATGTGCAGACCAGCTAGAAACATGTGAAGGTCTACATCTTGGTGTTTTTTTGCACAACGTGCATTGGTCTTTCTCCATTTCTTTTTTGTCACAAAATATGAAAAACAATTTCTTTTAAAGTACTTGTATTTCTATCTGTTCGATTGTTTTCTATCCCATGTTCAATAAGTGTATTTATCCCACCCTGTTCTCAATTGTTCTCCAAGTTTACTTAACCTTCCCCATCCTCTTTCCTGCAACCACCCACCCAACCACCCAGTTGTTCATTCTCACCCACTTTAGATATCACTGTTTGTTTATTGTAGTGGTAGAGTCCTTTCTAAGAATGATCTTTTATGTATATATGTATAAATAGCTATGTGTTTTACCCCCCAAAGTTTCAAATTGTAAACGTGGCTAGAAAAAAAGTCAATGCACCCATGCTATGAGTGCTGAGTTATTATGTACTTTACATAACTCTTTTTATGTACTCTTTTTACTCTCTCTTTTGTTATTCATATTCTATTCTTTGTTATTCATATTCCATACTCAGTTTCTAATGGGGCGCCATTGGTATATACATGATTGTGTCTATAAATATCAACCACCCCATGTGCTGAGTTGTTAGACGCGGCTATGGAAAACATTTGAAAAAAATAATTGCATGTGCGCGGTATTGAGTGTAGTGTTTATAAACAGTTATGGTAACGTTTGACATTTTATTCTTTAATAATACATATAAGTGTACAAACTTGAAAAGGTGCATACATATACAAACACTGTTTGTTGAACACAGGTTTATTTGGGGGGATGTGGTTGTGGGTTTTCTTTTTCTTTTATCTGGAACACATGAAACATCTTCTTTAGCCCAATTATCTCAATGTTTACTGTCCGTGATTTGTTTAAATTTTCAATGTCATTTTTCATTGATTGAACTTCTTTTTGAATATTAATTAATAGTTGTTTAAATTCTGTTAATGAATCCATGATTAGTTTTGTGGGTATTTGTTGTGCTGCTCCTTGTTTGATTCTTCTTGACACTTGAATTACTTCGTCATCTGTTTGAAAATATTTGAAATATGTTTAAACAATTGAAGATATAATACACTTTAAAAAGATGTGTGATGTTGTATAGACATTGATAGTAGATAGATGAAGTATATCTGTTTGGTGACTAATATTTGTTCTTTAAAATATTATTGTTAGTCTCAATTTACATAAATATAAATAATGGATTTACAAAATCCTGATTGTGGTGTATTTTCTTCTGCTTCATTTTCTTCAGCGTCTTTTTTTAAATGTATTCCTGTAGGATAATTGCCGTCCAGCAATTGCATGTAGTTTTTCATTTTAGTGTGGTAGAAGGAAATACTGTTTGTCACTTTAGATTTTATTATTAGCAATGGAGGAAGAGTACATGAGGAGAGAAGATGAATTGTTTGTATTTACTTTCTAATTGATTGTTTATTGTCTGTGTGGTGGGTGGCTACCAATAGGATATCAATTACCTCAGATGCTGTTGAAGTTGCCCACCTGAAATGCCCCAAACAAGTGTTATTGGTTTAGTATTGTATCCATTCGAGGCCTACAAACAAAATAGTCTGCCATAGCAAGAAGGAATAGCTGTTCCTACACAGCGTAATACTGACAGTACGGATGGATTTCCCCTTAATAGGTATGGACATACTTGGGACAAATAGGCTATGAAGATGCAGAAATACACATTAGAGGGGCATCTTCTGGCTTTGTGTCCCCGAGGTGGTTCCAGGCATTCTTCCCAACAAGTATGACAGCTCGCTCAGTGATTAGTTCAACAACGTGTGGTCCAGTGAAACGTGGTGCATCCCACTTTCTAGAAACATTCTGTAACAGGACTTTGTCTCCTGGATACACTGGTGGCTGCTTGAGCAAGTCCTTGTTGGCTTCAGTGTTGCTGCTCTCTTCTCCTGCTTTAGGCCTCTCCAGTTGTCTCTTCTGTTGATGAGAAATAAAAGAGGCACTAGCAATCAAGGAAGTGGTATACTCGTAAATTTCCTGACCCAATACATCAGACCCACTCTCTGCATCTTTGATTGCCCTAGTGGGAGGAGCCAGGGGAAGTTGCATGTGCTGTCCTGTTACCACATCATGTGGGTTTAAATGGTGGTCAGACCCAGGCTTATTGTGCAATGTGAACAAGGCTAAGGGAAGGCAAGGGAGCCAATTTTTATTCAGTGTCTTTCTATAGTTTTAGCTATAATTTCCTTGAGCAAGCTATTGAGACACTCACACCCCGTTTGCTTGTGGGTGATAGACACAAGACAATGTGTGTTGGATTCCTAACAAGGAGGTGATGTTTTGGAACATCTCATTGGCAAAGTGAGGGCCATTGTCAGACCGCAGGACCTCACACACGCCCCATTGTGGGAATATCTCCCAGATCAGGAATTTCACCGCTGTAAGGGCATCAGGATGGGAACAAGGACCGGCTTCAATCCAACAGGAAAATTGACATACAACTACCACAATATAGCGGTAACCTTGAAAAACTTAGATCATATCAACATAGTCGAGGTGCAGGTGTTGGAATGGACCCACTGGGCAAGGCATTACTCCTCTCACTTCCCTCAATGTATGACCTGCAATAAATTGTTTACACACTAGACAATTAGTAATGAATTCACCCATGTTCTGCCAAGTTAGGACAGAACCATGTTTCTCCAATATGAACAGCAAGCACCTCCTTCTCTGTTTGGGTCAGATAGTGTAATCTTGTCAGTGCAAGGTGCAATAATGAAAATGGCATTAATACTTTCCCTGTGTTGTTTTGCCGCCATAAGGCATCTGTCAGAGACACTGTACATGCCCTCTTTATCCATAACTCCTTTTCTTCCCTGGGTTCAGCTCCCTTCAGCTCCATAATGTCACTGGTAATGTGCTGTACCCTTCCTTTAGTATCACTATGTTTGCCTAATCACGCGTTTTGGACAATAACACCATTTCTAAAATGTACTCAAAGTAGGCGGCGCATTTTGCTACCGTTTCTGCTGCTTTGTTGTCACTGGAGATGGGATCCTCCCGCCTCATGTGTGCTTGGCACTTCGGTACTGCTATTCGCTGTGGGAGGTCTATTGCCTCTATCAATCTGCTCAATAGGAGTGTGTGCTGTGCTGGTGACCCATCAGCATGCCTGAAGCCCCTCCTCAGCCGCGTAACAGCCCAGAATACACTGTGGATGTCACATAGGCTGAATCCGAATAAACTATTACTTCCTTCTCCCTGCTGTGTTCTCTAGTGTTAATATTAAGGCAACTAATTCTTCTGCTTGTACTGAATAGTGTGACGGCAGACATGTGCTTTTCACCACCTCGCTTGTCCCGTTCTCTTTCAAACTCACGACTGCTGTCCCAGTATGTCTTTCCTGACTTGTCTGGTCAATTTGGGATGACCCATCAATGTAAAGCACATTCTCCCTCCTCAAGTGTATTCTCCTGTACCTTGCAAGTGTCACTGAATTCTTCTAGGTTTGGTGTGCAGTCATGTGCGTAGTCACCCTCCTGTAAAATGTCGGCAATGAAAGTCTCTGGGTTGACAAGTCTACACCTCACTATCTTGAAAGCTGGGTTTGACAGCAATACCTGTACCCGAATCTCTTTGTGTTGTCAATGTACTTTTTGGTCTTTCCAGTATTGCAAGTATTGCAAATAGAGCATGCTCCACATAAAGAGTGGTGCTGCATCCCATGGTAATAATTGTTGATTTGTCCACTGAGCATGCAGCTGCGGCCAATGTGTTTTTGCATGCATAGTATCCTCTAATTACTGGGTCAAATTTCCCACTGCAGTATGCTAGAAGCTTGTGTCCCATGCTCCTCTTTTGTAACAGTATTGTGGTCATAACCACTCCATTGGAGTGTGAGAATAGGAAAAATTATCTTTGATAATCTGGAATCCCTAACATTGGAGCTGTGCATATTGCTTCCTTAAGCACGTCTAATGCTTTGGTCATTTCTGTTGTCCATTGTAAAGTCTTCTCCCCTCATTGTGATTCTTTCAGTGCACTCAATAAGGGCCTACTGGAAGTGCTGTAGTCGAATTCCCATGCCATGCAATAGTTACATAGTACTAGGAACTGCTATGTTTGTCTCACAGTTGTACGTTGTGCTGTCCTGCATATTGCTTCTTCCTTTTCTGATAATACTCTTCTGCGTCTTGGGATATCAGTTGTCCAATGTACAACACTTCTGTCTGGCAATATTGCATTTTGGCTTCATCTACCTTGCACCCTTTGTCTGCCAGTACTGTCAACATGCATACTGAATCATTTCTAGACTCTGTCTTGATACAAATCCATATGCTATTGCTATACTGTATAACTCTTCTGTCTTCATACTAATCCACATGCTATTGATATACTGTTTAACCATGCTCTCCATCTGTGCGTTGCCTAAGTCCATTTGTAGAACCATGTTGAGTATGGAAGGTGGTTCACAGTACCCTTGAGGAAATCTTGCATGTTTCCACATCTTGTTTCTATATAGAAGTTAAGTCCTGTGAGTCTTTGTGTAATTGTATAGAGAAGAATGCATTCTTCAAATCTTTGACTGTGAAGTAAGCAGCTTCCGTGGGAACGCTGCAGAAAATTGTTGCTGGGTTTGGAACTAAAGGTAATTCTGCTTCTACAATGTGGTTGATAGGGCACAAGTCCTTTTTAAACCCCCATGACCCCCTGTTGCCTTTTGACAGGGTACACAGCCATGTTGCATGATGATTCTGATAGCATCAGGAAGCGCTTCTTCACTAGTACTGCAATGGTCTCATAGATACCTTTGTCTGCCTTTCTCGATAGTGGGTACTTCCTAGCTCGTGGTAAGATGGCTACTGGCATCAGCTTTATTTCTCACTGCTCCTACCCCTTTCAGAATACCCATATCATAGGGACTTGTGGGACATAAGATTCTGGGGACCTTTGCCAAATCTTCCTCAAGAAAGGTCAGCAGTGCTTTCAACATCATCGCCATTCTCTGTGGTACCACTCTGTAATGTATTCTCACCCAATTTGTGATGCTCTTTTCAAACACCATTTCGTGATCTGATCTTTTGTCTTTCAATATTTCTTCCTTTGTAAATGTAGTCAGCCTGTAGCCTTCTGCCACAGCAATCGCTGCTCACCATGGTTACCCTGTGTCGTCTGTCCCATGTACTGCTATCTAGTCGTGCCCCACTTTTACTGCCTCTATTTCTAGTGAGACTATCGTCCCGTCCTTCTCAAGTAATTATATTTCTGGCCTGAATAAGTACTCATTTGGAAGGTGCATTATACTCCCCTGAATCCGTGGGAGCCATGCTATTATTATTTCAGTCCCAAACTGAAGCTATTCCTTTTCTACTGGCGCCCCGCTCTGTACCATCTGTCCACAATAGGCTTGAATGATCTCCCTCACGTTTAGAAGGTGTATCGCTGGGGTGGAATATACTATCCCCTTGTCAGTGAATGAAATGTTCATGGTAAGTTTGCTCATGATTTCTCTCTCTATAATGTTTACGGTTGTCTGACGAGAATATAGGAGGGGCATTGCTAAGACATGCTTCTGTATGGAAAGTGCAATATCTTCTTTATAATAAACCAATTCTGTCACCTTGAGAACCCTTGAGCATTCATGGCATCGCCTGACATACTATTTTTCCTCTCCAGGATGCAGGATCTAGTTGCAACTGTGTCTACAAAATAGTCACCTATCGTCACCCCTATGCATGGTTCCTCCACCGGGTTGGGTGTAATCGATAGGATGGAACACATCAACTCTGCCTGTGGGCTGTCCTATTGAGGGTGTAATGACATTCTGTTTACTACAGAGAGCCCCCTAGTTTCCTCATGGGAGTCCATGTCATGGAGTCCCGCTGTTTGGTTGTGTGCTGTTCTGCAACAGCGGTACCTGCTGTGCTGTGTATAATTGCTGTGTGTTGCCCTGCATCTGCAGGACCTGTGGTGCCTGTGAATGCTGACAAATAGGTGTCTGCATTTGTGCTGTCTGTGTCATGGTCTGGTGTGTCTCATTTTATGCATAGACTTGGTTCTGTTCCCCTGGATATGCTGGCTGGTACTGCATTTCCCCATTCTACATACCATATATATATCCTATCTGTCCACACACCCAGCACTGGGGCGGTTCTCTGACTTGCCTCTGATACCCTCCAGGGAAACTCTCTGGACCGTGCAGCATTTGTTTTCCATTTCCTTGATACCCTCCCGGAAATCCCCCTTGGCTCTTTTGCATAAGTTCGCCATAACCGTGTCCCCTAGGTGGCCCCCCCTCTTCCTCAAAACTGATGCTGCACATTTCCCACCCCATGAACATCCATCCCGTGGGTGGTGGTGCATACTGGGTTTGTGCTGCCCCTTGTCTTCCCAGACTTAATACCCCTACTTCCTTAGCATATTTAGATAGCTTTTTCTGTACTAACTTCGCCTCTTCCTGCTTTCTTTCCTCGCGCTTTTTCCTCACATTCTCTTGCATTAACTTGCAGTAATGTACTATTGTAAGTTGTATTTCTCACCATGGCTTTGCTCCATTCCCACCAGTTTCTTTAGTTGCCTTTGCACCTGTTCTGGCAAGCCTTGGCATAGTATATGATAGTTTATATGATATGTATATAGTATATCAGTAAAAAAACTTTGTTAAAGGGATGTTATGGTTAAGTTGCGCTACTAAAAACCTATAAAATTCAGTGAAAAAACTTTGTTAAAGGGACGTTATGGTTCAAATTAAAACCGAAAAACCCCTGAAATTCGGCAGTTATGGTAACAAAAGCAACCATAACTCGCGCCACCGTGCACTGCTAACACTAACACCCAGGACATCAAAGATGACATCACAAATGTCAGGGGTCTTTCGGCTGTACTTAGAACCATAACGTCCCTCAAGCAAACTTTTGTAAATATCACGCAAACAATATACAAACATGGCGTGCAAAAACCAACTTCTCACAGATGGCTTTACACAGAATGTTGCAAAGTAAGAATTTATGCTCGTTCACAGTAAAGGTCAGCTGCTTCCATTTTTTTCTCGGGCCCCGGAGAGGCTCACGAAGCGGACTATAAGATTGTATTGTGTTTTGACCTTGACAGACAGAGATTGTGATGAAAGACTTCTCTTGAAGGAGTGTTGCTAAAACCTAAGAGAAGACAAGGATGAATTTCTGAAACGAAACCACTTTTATATATTATATCACTGTGCGAAATATCGTTCGCACACGCGGAGTCGTATTTTGGGACTGCACTACTCGTAGACAATGGAAATTGCAATTGTACTGTAAGTAACCCTTTAGATTATTTTACACCAAATATAATTACAATAGCGTAGCATTAAAGACCGCTCAAGTTGAACTTGTTTGTTGAAAATGGCATAATGTTTTCTACTGCGCACTATCACCGCCGAATTGATCCCTTGTCGTTTAGAGGGCTCTGAAAAAGGCAGACGACACAGGGTGGGTTAATAGAAATAATTTAACCGGTCTATAGGCGGTCAAGCGCTCTACTCGCTGTGCCACTTCAATGTAGCCTGTCAAGTGGCACAGCGAGTACAACGCTCGCTTTGACATCCATGCACAGCTTGATAACGCAAGTTTGAATCCCGACAAGGCCAAACTCAGCCTTTCATCCTTCCATGGTCGATAAATGAGCACCACACACCGTGGTTAATAATAAGCACCGCTTAGATACCTCACGGTTCTTAGCGCTATATGAATGGGAAAATATTATTATTTTATTATTAACATACTCTGTTGCACTATCTTCGATAGCAAATATTTTCACGCCCTAATAAATAAAATGATGATTTTTAATTAAGATCGGCTGGTGAGACTAATTTATGTTTTTTAAAACAGGTATGTGGCCCCTTTTGCCTATGTCATGATTTACAGACTCCAGCGCATGGGGTCTTCAACTGCCAGGTGGAGGTCCAAATATGCAACTTCATGACCCTCACCATTTTATGGGACAATCGTCAAGGAACAATATGCCCTTACGCAGTACTAGCGGCTACAAACAACATACCAACCAATAGGGTGGTCTAATGGCTCGTTGTTGGAGCAACCTTCCGATTATCAGAGCGACCATTTACTGCTTTTATCATAAACCAACAGCCTATGTACCGCAAAGGAACAACGCGTGGCTCAAAATAAACTTTTGCTGATCGACAGCAGAGACAATAGCAAATTGTTGAATATTCACTAAATATTTCATGTGAAATAAATGTACTTTACCAAATGTACAATCCTGCTGTTTACTTTTAAACCACAGTTTCATATTCCGAATTGTGGCGCACTGAGTTGTAAGCTGATCTAACACCCTCTGTACCGCAAAGGAACATTGCGTGCCTCAACATGAACTTTTGCGGATCGACAACAAAGACAAATGCAAATTGCTGAATATTCTCTAAACATTTGGGGGCCGATTCATGGAACAAACATGCGCCGAAAATCTTCGCACAAGCAGGCGCAAGCAGGCGCAAGCAGGCGCAAGCGGAAAAAAACAGGCGCACGCGCACGCGTGCGATTCATGGAAGTCCCTGCGCGTGTTCACCTCGGGATGTGCCCCAAACCCGTGCATGGCGCAGAAGTCACGGCAACATCCCGAACGGCGTGCGCGACGCGCACAGTGAAAGCACACAACCTCAGCGCATACACCAGAAAGTGGGCGGGACACGGGGCGTAACGTGCGGAATGGGGAACAACGCGCGAAAATAAGGGCGTAACTGGGGATGTACTGCAGGGAAGCAGACGGAACGCCCACACGCACTCGAACCAAACGTATTCATGGAATCGAATAGGGCAAAGCCACGCACAGCCAAAGACACGCACAAGCTGAAACACGTCCGCCACACGAAGGCAGGCGGTAGAGTTCCAGCGCATCACAAAAGTGGCAACATACAGCAATTGGGCCTGTGCGAGCGGGGCACGTGTATTGCGGGGGTGCGCGGGAAGCAACACACGCGATCGAGAGGGGTACGTGTATTTCGGGCGCACGCGGGAAATAACACACGCGATTGAGCGAGGTACGTGTATTTCGGGGGTGCGCGGGAAGTTACACACGCGATTGAGCGGGGTACGTGTATTTCTGGGGTGCGCGGGAAGTTAGACACGCGATTGAGCGGAGTATGTGTATTTCGGGGGTGTGCGGGAAGTTACACATGCGATTGAGCGGGGTACGTATATTTCGGGGATGCGCGATAAGTTAGATACGCGATTGAGCGGGGCACGTGTATTTCGGGGGTGCGCGGTAAGTTACACACGCGATTGAGTGAGGTACGTGTATTTCGGGGGTGCGCGGGAAGTTACACACGCGATTGAGCGGGGTACGTGTATTTCGGGGGTGCGCAGGAAGTTACACACGCAATTGAGCGGGGTACGTGTATTTCGGGGGTGCGCGGGAAGTCACACACGCAATCTTATCAGGGTACGTGTATTTCAGGGTGCGGGGGAAGTATCCCACGCAACATCAGAAGGGTACGTGTATTCCAGGGGTGCGCGGGAAGTTCCACACGCAATTCCATCAGGGTACATGTATTACAGGGGTGCGCGGGAAGTTCCACACGCGATCTCATCAGGGTACGTGTATTACAGGGGTGCACGGGGAGCAGCACACGTGAATTGCACGTGTGGGTCCTCCCAGGTGTTCCCTCTACACCCTCCACGGCCCCTGCAGGTGGCTCACACCACAGGGGCCTACCCAGCACATGTCCTGCAGGCACCCCATCCACCATGGCCATGCCCACCAGCCAACCCACATGTCAACTTGCACTACTGCCCACCAACGCATGTCCCCCTGCACCCCCAGCCACCAGGGGCACCCTCCACCAGGCCCCCACCCATGTCTCCCACCACCCCCCAGCAGTGCAGGAGCAGCCTCCACCAGGCCCCCACCCATGTCTCCCAGCACCCCCACCCCCCAGCCACCAGGGGCAGCCTCCACCAGGCCCCCACCCATGTCTCCCAGCACCCCCACGCCCCAGTCACCAGGGGCAGCCTCCACCAGGCCCCCACCCATGTCTCCCACCACCCCCACCCCCAGCCACCAGGGGCACCCACCACCAGGCCCCCACCCATGTCTCCCTGCACCCCCACCGCCCAGCCACCGGGGCAGCCTCCACCAGGCCCCCACCCATGTCTGCCACCACCCCCACCCCCCAGTCACCAGGGGCAGCCTCCACCAGGCCCCCACCCATGTCTCCCACCACTCCCACCCCACAGCACTGTGGGGCACCTGCCAGCAGGCCCCCACCCATGTCCAACTCATGTTCCCCACCACCCCCAACCCCCAGCCACCAGAGGCAGCCTCCACCAGGCCCCCACACATGTCTCCCACCACCCCCACCCCCCAGCACTGTGGGGCAGCCTCCACCAGGCCCCCACACATGTCTCCCACCACCCCCACCCCCAGCACTGTGGGGCAACTGCCAGCAGGCCCCCACCCATGTCCAACTCATGTTCCCCACCACCCCCACCCCCCAGCCACCAGGGGCAGCCTCCACCAGGCCCCCACCCATGTCTCCCACCACCCCCACCCCCAGCAGTGCAGGAGCAGCCTCCACCAGGCCCCCACCCATGTCTCCCAGCACCCCCACGCCCCAGCCACCAGGGGCACCCACCACCAGGCCCCCACCCATGTCACCCACCACCCCCACCCCCCAGCAGTGCAGGGGACGCCTCCACCAGGCCCCCACCCATGTCTCCCACCACCCCCACCCCCCAGTCACCAGGGGCAGCCTCCACCAGGCCCCCACCCATGTCTCCCAGCACCTCCACCCCCCAGCCACCAGGGGCAGCCTCCACTAGGCCCTCACCCATGTCTCCCACCACCCCCCAGCACTGTGGGGCACCTGCCAGCAGGCCCCCACCCATGTCCAACTCATGTTCCCCACCACCCCCACACCCCAGCCACCAGGGGCAGCCTCCACCAGGCCCCCACCCATGTCTCCCACCATCCCCACCCCCCAGCAGTGCAGGAGCAGCCTCCACCAGGCCCCCACCCATGTCTCCCAGCACCCTCACCCCCCAGCCACAAGGGGCACCCACCACCAGGCCCCCACCCATGTCTCCCACCACCCCCACCCCCCAGCACTGTGGGGCACCTGCCAACAGGCCCCCACCCATGTCCAACTCATGTTCCCCACCACCCCCACCACCCAGCCACCAGGGGCAGCCTCCACCAGGCCACCACCCATGTCTCCCACCACCCCCACCCCCCAGCACTGTGGGGCAGCCTCCACCAGGCCCCACACATGTCTCCCACCACCCCCACCCCCAGCACTGTGGGGCACCTGCCAGCAGGCCCCCACCCATGTCCAACTCATGTTCCCCACCACCCCCACCCCCCAGCCACCAGGGGCAGCCTCCACCAGGCCCCCAACCATGTCTCCCACCACCCCCACCCCCCAGCAGTGCAGGAGCAGCCTCCACCAGGCCCCCACCCATGTCTCCCAGCACCGCCACCCCCCAGCCACCAGGGGCAGCCTCCACCAGGCCCCCACCCATGTCTCCCACCACCCCCACCCCCCAGTCACCAGGGGCAGCCTCCACCAGGCCCCCACCCATGTCTCCCAGCACCTCCACCCCCCAGCCACCAGGGGCAGCCTCCACTAGGCCCTCACCCATGTCTCCCACCACCCCCCAGCACTGTGGGGCACCTGCCAGCAGGCCCCCACCCATGTCCAACTCATGTTCCCCACCACCCCCACACCCCAGCCACCAGGGGCAGCCTCCACCAGGCCCCCACCCATGTCTCCCACCATCCCCACCCCCCAGCAGTGCAGGAGCAGCCTCCACCAGGCCCCCACCCATGTCTCCCAGCACCCTCACCCCCCAGCCACAAGGGGCACCCACCACCAGGCCCCCACCCATGTCTCCCACCACCCCCACCCCCCAGCACTGTGGGGCACCTGCCAACAGGCCCCCACCCATGTCCAACTCATGTTCCCCACCACCCCCACCACCCAGCCACCAGGGGCAGCCTCCACCAGGCCCCCAACCATGTCTCCCACCACCCCCACCCCCCAGCAGTGCAGGAGCAGCCTCCACCAGGCCCCCACCCATGTCTCCCAGCACCGCCACCCCCCAGCCACCAGGGGCAGCCTCCACCAGGCCCCCACCCATGTCTCCCACCACCCCCACCCCCCAGTCACCAGGGGCAGCCTCCACCAGGCCCCCACCCATGTCTCCCAGCACCTCCACCCCCCAGCCACCAGGGGCAGCCTCCACTAGGCCCTCACCCATGTCTCCCACCACCCCCCAGCACTGTGGGGCACCTGCCAGCAGGCCCTCACCCATGTCCAACTCATGTTCCCCACCACCCCCACACCCCAGCCACCAGGGGCAGCCTCCACCAGGCCCCCACCCATGTCTCCCACCATCCCCACCCCCCAGCAGTGCAGGAGCAGCCTCCACCAGGCCACCACCCATGTCTCCCACCACCCCCACCCCCCAGCACTGTGGGGCAGCCTCCACCAGGCCCCACACATGTCTCCCACCACCCCCACCCCCAGCACTGTGGGGCACCTGCCAGCAGACCCCCACCCATGTCCAACTCATGTTCCCCACCACCCCCACCCCCCAGCCACCAGGGGCAGCCTCCACCAGGCCCCCAACCATGTCTCCCACCACCCCCACCCCCCAGCAGTGCAGGAGCAGCCTCCACCAGGCCCCCACTCATGTCTCCCAGCACCCCCACCCCCCAGCTCCCAGGGCACCCACCACCAGGCCCCCACCCATGTCTCCCACCACCCACACCCCCCAGCAGTGCAGGGGAAGCCTCCACCAGGCCCCCACCCATGTCTCCAACCACCCCCATCCCCCAATCACCAGGGGCAGCCTCCACCAGGCCCCCACCCATGTCTCCCAGCACCCCCACCCCCCAGCCACCAGGGGCAGCCTCCACCAGGCCCCCACCCATGTCTCCTACCACCCCCACCCCCCAGCACTGTGGGGCACCTCCCAGCAGGCCCCCACCCATGTCCAACTCATGTCTCCCACCACCCCCACCCCCCAGCCACCAGGGGCAGCCTCCACCAGGCCCCCACCCATGTCTCCCAGCACCCCCACCCCCCAGCCACCAGAGGCAGCCTCCACCAGGCCCCCACCCATGTCTAAGAACCCCCCACCCCCCAGCAGTGCAGGGGCACCCACCACCAGGCCCAAACCCATGTCTCCCAGCACCCCCACCCCCAGCCACCAGGGGCACCCACCACCAGGCCCCCGTCCATGTCTCCCAGCACCCCCACCCCCCAGCCACCAGGGGCAGCCTCCACCAGGCCCCCACCCATGTCTCCCACCACCCCCACCCCCAGCAGTGCAGGAGCAGCCTCCACCAGGCCCCCACCCATGTCTCCCAGCACCCCCACGCCCCAGCCACCAGGGGCACCCACCACCAGGCCCCCACCCATGTCACCCACCACCCCCACCCCCCAGCAGTGCAGGGGACGCCTCCACCAGGCCCCCACCCATGTCTCCCACCACCCCCACCCCCCAGTCACCAGGGGCAGCCTCCACCAGGCCCCCACCCATGTCTCCCAGCACCTCCACCCCCCAGCCACCAGGGGCAGCCTCCACTAGGCCCTCACCCATGTCTCCCACCACCCCCCAGCACTGTGGGGCACCTGCCAGCAGGCCCCCACCCATGTCCAACTCATGTTCCCCACCACCCCACACCCCAGCCACCAGGGGCAGCCTCCACCAGGCCCCCACCCATGTCTCCCACCATCCCCACCCCCCAGCAGTGCAGGAGCAGCCTCCACCAGGCCCCCACCCATGTCTCCCAGCACCCTCACCCCCCAGCCACAAGGGGCACCCACCACCAGGCCCCCACCCATGTCTCCCACCACCCCCACCCCCCAGCACTGTGGGGCACCTGCCAACAGGCCCCCACCCATGTCCAACTCATGTTCCCCACCACCCCCACCACCCAGCCACCAGGGGCAGCCTCCACCAGGCCACCACCCATGTCTCCCACCACCCCCACCCCCCAGCACTGTGGGGCAGCCTCCACCAGGCCCCACACATGTCTCCCACCACCCCCACCCCCAGCACTGTGGGGCACCTGCCAGCAGGCCCCCACCCATGTCCAACTCATGTTCCCCACCACCCCCACCCCCCAGCCACCAGGGGCAGCCTCCACCAGGCCCCCAACCATGTCTCCCACCACCCCCACCCCCCAGCAGTGCAGGAGCAGCCTCCACCAGGCCCCCACCCATGTCTCCCAGCACCGCCACCCCCCAGCCACCAGGGGCAGCCTCCACCAGGCCCCCACCCATGTCTCCCACCACCCCCACCCCCCAGTCACCAGGGGCAGCCTCCACCAGGCCCCCACCCATGTCTCCCAGCACCTCCACCCCCCAGCCACCAGGGGCAGCCTCCACTAGGCCCTCACCCATGTCTCCCACCACCCCCCAGCACTGTGGGGCACCTGCCAGCAGGCCCCCACCCATGTCCAACTCATGTTCCCCACCACCCCCACACCCCAGCCACCAGGGGCAGCCTCCACCAGGCCCCCACCCATGTCTCCCACCATCCCCACCCCCCAGCAGTGCAGGAGCAGCCTCCACCAGGCCCCCACCCATGTCTCCCAGCACCCTCACCCCCCAGCCACAAGGGGCACCCACCACCAGGCCCCCACCCATGTCTCCCACCACCCCCACCCCCCAGCACTGTGGGGCACCTGCCAACAGGCCCCCACCCATGTCCAACTCATGTTCCCCACCACCCCCACCACCCAGCCACCAGGGGCAGCCTCCACCAGGCCCCCAACCATGTCTCCCACCACCCCCACCCCCCAGCAGTGCAGGAGCAGTCTCCACCAGGCCCCCACCCATGTCTCCCAGCACCGCCACCCCCCAGCCACCAGGGGCAGCCTCCACCAGGCCCCCACCCATGTCTCCCACCACCCCCACCCCCCAGTCACCAGGGGCAGCCTCCACCAGGCCCCCACCCATGTCTCCCAGCACCTCCACCCCCCAGCCACCAGGGGCAGCCTCCACTAGGCCCTCACCCATGTCTCCCACCACCCCCCAGCACTGTGGGGCACCTGCCAGCAGGCCCCCACCCATGTCCAACTCATGTTCCCCACCACCCCCACACCCCAGCCACCAGGGGCAGCCTCCACCAGGCCCCCACCCATGTCTCCCACCATCCCCACCCCCCAGCAGTGCAGGAGCAGCCTCCACCAGGCCACCACCCATGTCTCCCACCACCCCCACCCCCCAGCACTGTGGGGCAGCCTCCACCAGGCCCCACACATGTCTCCCACCACCCCCACCCCCAGCACTGTGGGGCACCTGCCAGCAGACCCCCACCCATGTCCAACTCATGTTCCCCACCACCCCCACCCCCCAGCCACCAGGGGCAGCCTCCACCAGGCCCCCAACCATGTCTCCCACCACCCCCACCCCCCAGCAGTGCAGGAGCAGCCTCCACCAGGCCCCCACTCATGTCTCCCAGCACCCCCACCCCCCAGCTCCCAGGGCACCCACCACCAGGCCCCCACCCATGTCTCCCACCACCCACACCCCCCAGCAGTGCAGGGGAAGCCTCCACCAGGCCCCCACCCATGTCTCCAACCACCCCCATCCCCCAATCACCAGGGGCAGCCTCCACCAGGCCCCCACCCATGTCTCCCAGCACCCCCACCCCCCAGCCACCAGGGGCAGCCTCCACCAGGCCCCCACCCATGTCTCCTACCACCCCCACCCCCCAGCACTGTGGGGCACCTCCCAGCAGGCCCCCACCCATGTCCAACTCATGTCTCCCACCACCCCCACCCCCCAGCCACCAGGGGCAGCCTCCACCAGGCCCCCACCCATGTCTCCCAGCACCCCCACCCCCCAGCCACCAGAGGCAGCCTCCACCAGGCCCCCACCCATGTCTAAGAACCCCCCACCCCCCAGCAGTGCAGGGGCACCCACCACCAGGCCCAAACCCATGTCTCCCAGCACCCCCACCCCCAGCCACCAGGGGCACCCACCACCAGGCCCCCGTCCATGTCTCCCAGCACCCCCACCCCCCAGCCACCAGGGGCAGCCTCCACCAGGCCCCCACCCATGTCTCCCAGCCCCCCACCCCCCAGCAGTGCAGGGGCACCCACCACCAGGCCCCCACCCATGTCTCCCAGCGCCCCCACCCCCAGCCACCAGGGGCACCCACCACCAGGCCCCCACCCATGTCTCCCAGCACCCCCACCCCCCAGTCACCAGGGGCACCCTCCACCAGGACCCCACCCATGTCTCCCACCACGCCCACCCCCCAGCCACCAGGGGCACCCACCACCAGGCCCCCACCCATGTCCCCCAGCACCCCCACCCCCCAGCCACCAGGGGCAGCCTCCACCAGGCCCCCACCCATGTCTCCCACCACCCCCACCCCCCAGTCACCAGGGGCAGCCTCCACCAGGCCCCCACCCATGTCTCCCAGCACCCCCACCCCCCAGCCACCAGGGGTAGCCTCCACCAGGCCCCCACCCATGTCTCCCACCACCCCCACCCCCCAGCACTGTGGGGCACCTGCCAGCAGGACCCCAACCATGTCCAACTCATGTTCCCCACCACCCCCACCCCCCAGCCACCAGGGGCAGCCTCCACCAGGCCCCCACACATGTCTCCCACCACCCCCACCCCCAGCACTGTGGGGCACCTGCCAGCAGGCCCCCACCCATGTCCAACTCATGTTCCCCACCACCCCACCCCCCAGCCACCAGGGGCAGCCTCCACCAGGCCCCCACCCATGTCTCCCACCACCCCCACCCCCAGCACTGTGGGGCACCTGCCAACAGGCCCCCACCCATGTCCAACTCATGTTCCCCACCACCCCACCCCCCAGCTACCAGGGGCAGCCTCCACCAGGCCACCACCCATGTCTCCCACCACTCCCACCCCCCCGCAGTGCAGGAGCAGCCTCCACCAGGCCCCCACCCATGTCTCCCAGCACCCCCACCCCCCAGCCACCAGGGGCACCCTCCACCAGGCCCCCACCCATGTCTCCCACCACCCCCACCCCCCAGCAGTGCAGGGGAAGCCTCCACCAGGCCCCAACCCATGTCTCCCACCACCCCACATGTCAACTTGCACTACTGCCCACCAACGCATGTCCCCTTGCACCCCCAGCCACCACGGGCAGCCTCCACCAGGCCTCCACCATTGTCTCCCAGAACCCCCACCCCCCAGTCACCAGGGGCAGCCTCCACCAGGCCCCCACCCATGTCTCCCACCACCCCCCACCCCCAGCCACCAGGGGCACCCACCACCAGGCCCCCACCCATGTCTCCCTGCACCCCCACCGCCCAGCCACCGGGGCAGCCTCCACCAGGCCCCCACCCATGTCTCCCACCGCCCCCACCCCCCAGTCACCAGGGGCAGCCTCCACCAGGCCCCCACCCATGTCTCCCAGCACCCCACCCCACAGCCACCAGGGGCAGCCTCCACCAGGCCCCACCCATGTCTCCCACCACCCCCACCCCCCAGCACTGTGGGGCACCTGCAGCAGGCCCCCACCCATGTCCAACTCATGTTCCCCACCACCCCCAACCCCCAGCCACCAGGGGCAGCCTCCACCAGGCCCCCACACATGTCTCCCACCACCCCCACCCCCCAGCACTGTGGGGCAGCCTCCACCAGGCCCCCACACATGTCTCCCACCACCCCCACCCCCAGCACTGTGGGGCACCTGCCAGCAGGCCCCCAACCATGTCCAACTCATGTTCCCCACCACCCCCACCCCCCAGCCACCAGGGGCAGCCTCCACCAGGCCCCCACCCATGTCTCCCACCACCCCCACCCCCCAGCAATGCAGGAGCAGCCTCCACCAGGCCCCCACCCATGTCTGACAGCACCCCCACCCCAAGCCACCAGGGGCACCCACCACCAGGCCCCCACCCATGTCTCCCACCACCCCCACCCCCCAGCAGTGCAGGGACGCCTCCACCAGGCCCCCCCATGTCTCCCACCACCCCACCTCCCAGTCACCAGGGGCAGCCTCCACCAGGCCCCCACCCATGTCTCCCACCACCCCCACCCCCCAGCAGTGCAGGAGCAGCCTCCACCAGGCCCCCACCCATGTCTCACAGCACCGCCACCCCCCAGCCACCAGGGGCAGCCTCCACCAGGCCCCCACCCATGTCTCCCACCACCCCCACCCCCCAGTCACCAGGGGCAGCCTCCACCAGGCCCCCACCATGTCTCCCAGCACCTCCACCCCCCAGCCACCAGGGGCAGCCTCCACTAGGCCCTCACCCATGTCTCCCACCACCCCCCAGCACTGTGGGGCACCTGCCAGCAGGCCCCCACCCATGTCCAACTCATGTTCCCCACCACCCCCACACCCCAGCCACCAGGGGCAGCCTCCACCAGGCCCCCACCCATGTCTCCCACCATCCCCACCCCCAGCAGTGCAGGGAGCAGCCTCCACCAGGCCCCCACCCATGTCTCCCAGCACCCTCACCCCCCAGCCACAAGGGGCACCCACCACCAGGCCCCCCACCCATGTCTCCCACCACCCCCACCCCCCAGCACTGTGGGGCACCTGCCAGCAGGCCCCCCACCCATGTCCACTCATGTTCCCCACCACCCCCACCACCCAGCCACCAGGGGCAGCCTCCACCAGGCCACCACCCATGTCTCCCACCACCCCCACCCCCCAGCACTGTGGGGCAGCCTCCACCAGGCCCCACACATGTCTCCCACCACCCCCACCCCCAGCATTGTGGGGCACCTGCCAGCAGGCCCCCACCCATGTCCAACTCATGTTCCCCACCACCCCCACCCCCCAGCCACCAGGGGCAGCCTCCACCAGGCCCCCAACCATGTCTCCCACCACCCCCACCCCCCAAGCAGTGCAGGAGCAGCCTCCACCAGGCCCCCACTCATGTCTCCCAGCACCCCCACCCCCCAGCTCCCAGGGCACCCACCACCAGGCCCCCACCCATGTCTCCCACCACCCACACCCCCCAGCAGTGCAGGGGAAGCCTCCACCAGGCCCCCACCCATGTCTCCAACCACCCCCATCCCCCAATCACCAGGGGCAGCCTCCACCAGGCCCCCACCCATGTCTCCCAGCACCCCCACCCCCCAGCCACCAGGGGCAGCCTCCACCAGGCCCCCACCCATGTCTCCTACCACCCCCACCCCCAGCACTGTGGGGCACCTGCCAGCAGGCCCCCACCCATGTCCAACTCATGTCTCCCACCACCCCCACCCCCCAGCCCACCAGGGGCAGCCTCCACCAGGCCCCCACCCATGTCTCCCAGCACCCCACCCCCCAGCCACCAGAGGCAGCCTCCTCCAGGCCCCCACCCATGTCTAAGAACCCCCCACCCCCCAGCAGTGCAGGGCACCCACCACCAGGCCCAAACCCATGTCTCCAGCACCCCCACCCCAGCCACCAGGGCACCCACCACCAGGCCCCCGTCCATGTCTCCCAGCACCCCCACCCCCCAGCCACCAGGGGCAGCCTCCACCAGGCCCCCACCCATGTCTCCCAGCCCCCCACCCCCAGCAGTGCAGGGGGCACCCACCACCAGGCCCCCACCCATGTCTCCAGCACCCCCACCCCCAGCCACCAGGGGCACCCACCACCAGGCCCCCACCCATGTCTCCCAGCACCCCCACCCCCCAGTCACCAGGGGCACCCTCCACCAGGACCCCACCCATGTCTCCCACCACGCCCACCCCCAGCCACCAGGGGCACCCACCACCAGGCCCCCACCCATGTCCCCCAGCACCCCCACCCCCAGCCACCAGGGGCAGCCTCCACCAGGCCCCCACCCATGTCTCCCACCACCCCCACCCCCCAGTCACCAGGGGCAGCCTCCACCAGGCCCCCACCCATGTCTCCCAGCACCCCCACCCCCCAGCCACCAGGGGTAGCCTCCACCAGGCCCCCACCCATGTCTCCCACCACCCCCACCCCCCAGCACTGTGGGACACCTGCCAGCAGGACCCCAACCATGTCCAACTCATGTTCCCCACCACCCCCACCCCCCAGCCACCAGGGCAGCCTCCACCAGGCCCCACCCATGTCTTCCACCACCCCCACCCCCCAGCACTGTGGGGCAGCCTCCACCAGGCCCCCACACATGTCTCCCACCACCCCCACCCCCAGCACTGTGGGGCACCTGCCAGCAGGCCCCACCCATGTCCAACTCATGTTCCCCACCACCCCCACCCCCCAGCCACCAGGGGCAGCCTCCACCAGGCCCCCACCCATGTCTCCCACCACCCCCACCCCCAGCACTGTGGGGCACCTGCCAACAGGCCCCCACCCATGTCCAACTCATGTTCCCCACCACCCCACCCCCCAGCTACCAGGGGCAGCCTCCACCAGGCCACCACCCATGTCTCCCACCACTCCCACCCCCCGCAGTGCAGGAGCAGCCTCCACCAGGCCCCCACCCATGTCTCCCAGCACCCCCACCCCCAGCCACCAGGGGGCACCCTCCACCAGGCCCCCACCCCATGTCTCCCACCACCCCCACCCCCCAGCAGTGCAGGGGAAGCCTCCACCAGGCCCCAACCCATGTCTCCCACCACCCCACATGTCAACTTGCACTACTGCCCACCAACGCATGTCCCCTTGCACCCCCAGCCACCACGGGCAGCCTCCACCAGGCCTCCACCATTGTCTCCCAGAACCCCCACCCCCCAGTCACCAGGGGCAGCCTCCACCAGGCCCCCACCCATGTCTCCCACCACCCCCACCCCCAGCCACCAGGGGCACCCACCACCAGGCCCCCACCCATGTCTCCCTGCACCCCCACCGCCCAGCCACCGGGGCAGCCTCCACCAGGCCCCCACCCATGTCTCCCACAGCCCCACCCCCCAGTCACCAGGGGCAGCCTCCACCAGGCCCCCACCCATGTCTCCCAGCACCCCCACCCCACAGCCACCAGGGGCAGCCTCCACCAGGCCCCGCCCATGTCTCCCACCACCCCCACCCCCCAGCACTGTGGGGCACCTGCCAGCAGGCCCCCACCCATGTCCAACTCATGTTCCCCACCACCCCCAACCCCCAGCCACCAGGGGCAGCCTCCACCAGGCCCCCACACATGTCTCCCACCACCCCCACCCCCAGCACTGTGGGGCAGCCTCCACCAGGCCCCCACACATGTCTCCCACAACCCCCACCCCCAGCACTGTGGGGCACCTGCCAGCAGGCCCCCAACCATGTCCAACTCATGTTCCCCACCACCCCCACCCCCAGCCACCAGGGACAGCCTCCACCAGGCCCCCACCCATGTCTCCCACCACCCCACCCCCAGCAATGCAGGAGCAGCCTCCACCAGGCCCCCACCCATGTCTGACAGCACCCCCCACCCCAGCCACCAGGGGCACCCACCACCAGGCCCCCACCCATGTCTCCCACCACCCCCACCCGCCAGCAGTGCAGGGGACGCCTCCACCAGGCCCCCACCCATGTCTCCCACCACCCCCACCTCCCAGTCACCAGGGGCAGCCTCCACCAGGCCCCCACCCATGTCTCCAGCACCTCCACCCCCAGCCACCAGGGGCAGCCTCCACCAGGCCCCCACCCATGTCTCCCACCACCCCCAGCACTGTGGGGCACCTGCCAGCAGGCCCCCACCCATGTCCAACTCATGTTCCCCACCACCCCCACACCCCAGCCACCAGGGGCAGCCTCCACCAGGCCCCCACCCATGTCTCCCACCATCCCCACCCCCCAGAAGTGCAGGAGCAGCCTCCACCAGGCCCCCCACCCATGTCTCCCAGCACCTTCACCCCCCAGCCACAAGGGGCACCCACCACCAGGCCCCCACCCATGTCTCCCACCACCCCACCCCCCAGCACTGTGGGGCACCTGCCAGCAGGCCCCCACCCATGTCCAACTCATGTTCCCCACCACCCCCACCCCCCAGCCACCAGGGGCAGCCTCCACCAGGCCACCACCCATGTCTCCCACCACCCCCACCCCCCAGCACTGTGGGGCAGCCTCCACCAGGCCCCACACATGTCTCCCACCACCCCCACCCCCAGCACTGTGGGGCACCTGCCAGCAGGCCCCCACCCATGTCCAACTCATGTTCCCCACCACCCCCACCCCCAGCCACCAGGGGCAGCCTCCACAGGCCCCCACCCATGTCTCCCAGCACCCCCACCCCCAGCCACTAGGGGCACCCACCACCAGGCCCCCACCCATGTCTCCCACCACCCACACACCCCAGCAGTGCAGGGGAAGCTCCACCAGGCCCCCACCCATGTCTCCAACCATCCCCCACCCCCAATCACCAGGGGCAGCCTCCACCAGGCCCCCACCCATGTCTCCCAGCACCCCCACCCCCAGCCACCAGGGGCAGCCTCCACCCATGTCTCCTACCACCCCCACCCCCCAGCACTGTGGGGCACCTGCCAGCAGGCCCCCACCCATGTCCAACTCATGTTCCCCACCACCCCCACCCCCCAGCCACCAAGGGCAGCCTCCGCCAGGCCCCCACCCTTGTCTCCCACCACCCCCACCCCCCAGCAGTGCAGGAGCAGCCTCCACCAGGCCCCCACCCATGTCTCCCAGCACCCCCACCCCCCAGCCACTAGGGCCACCCACCACCAGGCACCCACCCATGTCTCCCACCACCCCCCACCCCCCAGCAGTGCAGGGGCAGCCTCCACCAGTCCCCCGCCAAATTCTCCCACCACCCCCCACCCCCCAGTCACCAGGGGCAGCCTCCACCAGGCCCCCACCCATGTCTCCCACACCCCCACACCCCAGCCACCAGGGGCAGCCTCCACCATGCCCCCACCCATGTCTCCCACCACCCCCACCCCCAGCACTGTGGGGCCCCTGCCAGCAGGCCCCCACCATGTCCAACTCATGTTCCCCACCACCCCCCACCCCCCAGCCACCAGGGGCAGCCTCCACCAGGCCAACACCCATGTCTCCCACCACCCCCACCCCCCAGCACTGTGGGGCAGCCTCCACCAGGCCCCCACACATGTTTCCCACAACCCCCACCCCCAGCACTGTGGGAACCTGCCAGCAGGCCCCCACCCATGTCCAACTCATGTTCCCCACCACCCCCACCCCCCAGCCACCAGGGGCAGCCTCCACCAGGCCCCCACCCATGTCTCCCACCACCTCCCAGCAGTGCAGGAGCAGCTTCCACAGGCCCCAACCATGTCTCCCAGCACCCCCACCCCCCAGCCACCAGGGGCACCCACCACCAGGCCCCCACCCATGTCTCCCACCACCCCCACCCCCCAGCAGTGCAGGGGAAGCCTCCACCAGGCCCCCACCCATGTCTCCCACCACCCCACCCCCAAGTCACCAGGACCAGCCTCCACCAGGCCCACACCCATGTCTCCCAGCACCCCCACAGCCCAGCCACCAGGATCAGCCTCCACCAGGCCCCCACCCATGTCTCCTACCACCCCCACCCCCCCAGCACTGTGGGGCACCTGCCAGCAGGCCCTCACCCATGTCCAACTCATGTTCCCCACCACCCCCACCCCCCAGCCACCAGGGGCAGCCTCCACCAGCCCCCACCCATGTCTCCCACCCCCCCACCCCCCAGCCACCAGGGGCAGCCTCCACCAGGCCCCACCCATGTCTCCCACCACCCCCCCAGCACTGTGGGGCACCTGCCAGCAGGCCCCCACCCATGTCCAACTCATGTTCCCCACCACCCCCAACCACCAGGGGCAGCCTCCACCAGGCCCCCACCCATGTCTCCCTGCACCCCCACCCCCCAGCTACCAGGGGCAGCCTCCACCAGGCCCCCACCCATGTCTCCCACCACCCGCACCCCCCAGCAGTGCAGGGGCAGCCTCCACCAGGCCCCAGCCCATATCTCCCAGCACCCCCACCCCCCAGGGGCAGCCTCCGCCAGGCCCCACCCATGTCTCCCACCACCCCCACCCCCAGCCACCAGGGGCAGCCTCCACCAGGCCCCCACCCATGTCTCCCAGCACCCCCACCCCCCAGCCACAAGAGGCAGCCTCCACCAGGCCCCCACCCATGTCTAAGAACCCCCCACCCCCCAGTAGTGCAGGGGCACCCACCACCAGCCCAAACCCATGTCTCCCAGCACCCCCACCCCCCAGCCACCAGGGGCACCCACCACCAGGCCCCCACCCATGTCTCCCAGCACCCCACCCCCCAGCCACCAGGGGCAGCCTCCACCAGGCCCCCACCCATGTCTCCCAGCCCCCCACCCCCCAGCAGTGCAGGGGCACCCACCACCAGGCCCCCACCCATGTCTCCCACCACCCCCACCCCCCAGCACTGTGGGGCACCTGCCAGCAGGCCCCCACCCATGTCCAACTCATGTTCTCTACCACCCCCACCCCCAGCCACCAGGGGCAGCCTCCACCAGGCCCCCACCCATGTCTTCCACCACCCCCACCCCCCAGCACTGTGGGGCAGCCTCCACCAGGCCCCCACACATGTCTCCCACCACCCCCACCCCCAGCACTGTGGGGCACCTGCCAGCAAGCCCCCACCCATGTCCAACTCATGTTCCCCACCACCCCCACCCCCCAGCCACCAGGGGCAGCCTCCACCAGGCCCCACCCATGTCTCCCACCACCCCACCCCCAGCACTGTGGGGCACCTGCCAGCAGGCCCCCACCCATATCCAACTCATGTTCCCCACCACCCCCACTCCCCAGCTACCAGGAGCAGCCTCCACCAGGCCCCCACCCATGTCTCCACCACCCCCACCCCCAGCAGTGCAGGAGCAGCCTCCACCAGGCCCCCCCACCCATGTCTCCCAGCACCCCACCCCCCAGCCACCAGGGGCACCCACCACCAGGCCCCACCCATGTCTCCCACCACCCCACCCCCCAGCAGTGCAGGGGAAGCCTCCACCAGGCCCCCACCCATGTCTCCCACCACCCCCACCCCCCAGCACTGTGGGGCAGCCTCCACCAGGCCCCCACACATGTTTCCCACAACCCCCACCCCCAGCACTGTGGGAACCTGCCAGCAGGCCCCACCCATGTCCAACTCATGTTCCCCACCACCCCCACCCCCCAGCCACCAGGGGCAGCCTCCACCAGGCCCCCACCCATGTCTCCCACCACCCCCCAGCAGTGCAGGAGCAGCTTCCACCAGGCCCCCACCCATGTCTCCCAGCACCCCCACCCCCCAGCCACCAGGGGCACCCACCACCAGGCCCCCACCCATGTCTCCCACCACCCCCACCCCCCAGCAGTGCAGGGGAAGCCTCCACCAGGCCCCCACCCATGTCTCCCACCACCCCCACCCCCAAGTCACCAGGGCCAGCCTCCACCAGGCCCACACCCATGTCTCCCAGCACCCCCACAGCCCAGCCACCAGGAGCAGCCTCCACCAGGCCCCCACCCATGTCTCCTACCACCCCCACCCCCCCAGCACTGTGGGGCACCTGCCCAGCAGGCCCTCACCCATGTCCAACTCATGTTCCCCACCACCCCCACCCCCCAGCCACCAGGGGCAGCCTCCACCAGGCCCCCACCCATGTCTCCCACCCCCCCACCCCAGCCACCAGGGGCAGCCTCCACCAGGCCCCACCCATGTCTCCCACCACCCCCCAGCACTGTGGGGCACCTGCCAGCAGGCCCCCACCCATGTCCAACTCATGTTCCCCACCACCCCCAACCACCAGGGGCAGCCTCCACCAGGCCCCCACCCATGTCTCCCTGCACCCCCACCCCCCAGCTACCAGGGGCAGCCTCCACCAGCCTCCACCCATGTCCCACCACCCGCACCCCCCAGCAGTGCAGGGGCAGCCTCCACCAGGCCCCAGCCCATATCTCCCAGCACCCCCACCCCCCAGGGCAGCCTCCGCCAGGCCCCCACCATGTCTCCCCCACCCCCCACCCCCAGCCACCAGGGGCAGCCTCCACCAGGCCCCCACCCATGTCTCCCCAGCACCCCCACCCCCCAGCCACAAGAGGCAGCCTCCACCAGGCCCCCACCCATGTCTAAGAACCCCCACCCCCCAGTAGTGCAGGGGCACCCACCACCAGGCCAAACCCATGTCTCCCAGCACCCCCACCCCCCAGCCACCAGGGGCACCCACCACCAGCCCCCACCCATGTCTCCCAGCACCCCCACCCCCAGCCACCAGGGGCAGCCTCCACCAGGCCCCACCCATGTCTCCCAGCCCCCCACCCCCAGCAGTGCAGGGGCACCCACCACCAGGCCCCCACCCATGTCTCCCACCACCCCCACCCCCCAGCACTGTGGGGCACCTGCCAGCAGGCCCCACCCATGTCCAACTCATGTTCTCTACCACCCCCACCCCCCAGCCACCAGGGGCAGCCTCCACCAGGCCCCCACCCATGTCTTCCACCACCCCCACCCCCCAGCACTGTGGGGCAGCCTCCACCAGGCCCCCACACATGTCTCCCACCACCCCACCCCCAGCACTGTGGGGCACCTGCCAGCAAGCCCCCCACCCATGTCCAACTCATGTTCCCCACCACCCCCCCCCCCAGCCACCAGGGGCAGCCTCCACCAGGCCCCACCCATGTCTCCCACCACCCCCACCCCCAGCACTGTGGGGCACCTGCCAGCAGGCTCCACCCATATCCAACTCATGTTCCCCACCACCCCCACTCCCCAGCTACCAGGAGCAGCCTCCACCAGGCCCCCCACCCATGTCTCCCACCACCCCCACCCCCAGCAGTGCAGGAGCAGCCTCCACCAGGCCCCCACCCATGTCTCCCAGCACCCCACCCCCCAGCCACCAGGGGCACCCACCACCAGGCCCCCACCCATGTCTCCCACCACCCCCACCCCCCAGCAGTGCAGGGGAAGCCTCCACCAGGCCCCCACCCATATCTCCCACCACCCACACCCCCCAGTCACCAGGGGCAGCCTCCACCAGGCCCCCACCCATGTCTCCCAGCACCTCCACCCCCCAGCCACCAGGGGCAGCCTTCACCAGGCCCCCACCCATTTTTACCACCACCCCCACCCCCCAGCACTGTGGGGCAACTGCCAGCAGGCCCCCACCCATGTCCAACTCATGTTCCCCACCACCCCCACCCCCCAGCCACCAGGGGCAGGCCTCCACCAGGCCCCCACCCATGTCTCCCACCACCCCCACCCCCCAGCAGTGCAGGAGCAGCCTCCACCAGGCCCCCACCCATGTCTCCCAGCACCCCCACCCCCCAGCAACCAGGGCCACCCACCACCAGGCCCCCACCCATGTCTCCCACCCACCCCCACCCCCCAGCACTGTGGGGCACCTGCCAGCAGGCCCCCACCCATGTCCAACTCATGTTCCCCACCACCCCCACCCCCCAGCCACCCAGGGGCAGCCTCCACCAGGCCACCACCCATGTCTCCCACCACCCTCAGCCCCCA